>NC_138778.1:204784940-205384940 GCF_965119305.1 Pelophylax lessonae
CAGGTCGTCTGAAGTTCAAAAAAAGTTCTGGAGCTTTCTTTGTAGCTCGAATTGGGCAGATTTCAGCATTTTTTGGTGCGTTATTCCCAAAAAAATGAGTGGAAACATGCTGTTTTTGTGTGCATTTTGTCACGCGTATTTGCATGATTTTCTGCTCCTATAAAAAAAAAAAAAATGTAAAAAATAAAATGGTGATAATATATGACTAAATAAATGGGAAAAAAAATACAAAAATAACGGAATTTTTGTAAAATCTTACCTGTAAAATTCCTTTCTCTGAGTCCTCCGACAGTCGCCGCCTCCTCTAAGTCCTCACTGATGGGTATTGTCATCTGCTCCGCAGGAGTAGCTAGGCATATAGACCTAGTTAAAAATAAAAGGCATTTGCATGTATACACCCCTGGGGGCTGTCCCATCCGGTCAATAGGAGGTCAGAGGGGCGGGGGCGGCGACTGTCGGAGGACTCAGAGAAAGGAATTTTACAAAAATTCCGTTTTCTCTTACGTCCTCCGACAGTCGCCGCCTCCTCTAAGTCCTCACTGATGGGATGTCCCAAAGCAGTATAGACATGAGGGGTGGGAGACGCAACCGTAGAACAAAGCAACGCAGTACCCACATCAGAGAAAGGATTCTTACAAGCACTGTAAGAGAACCTTCTGGGCAACAGAAAAAAACAATGCTCAACAGGAGCAACAGCCCAGGAAAGCAAACACCAACAGCCAGGGACCCATAAAAAAACAAGGGTCCTTCACGGCACTGCCAACTTTGCGGCCAAAGGAAGCATCAGCCGATGCCAGAACATCTACCTTGTAGAATTTTGAGAAAGTGTGCACCGACGACCAAGTCGCAGCCTTGCACACCTGGGCCACCGAGGCCCTATGCCAACAAGCCCAGGACGTACTCACAGATCTAGTAGAGTGCGCCTTAACAGGGAAGGGTGGAACCCGTTCCTTCAAAGCATAAGCCTGCTCAATGGTCTGTCTGATCCATTTGGCAATAGTTGCTGCGGACGCAGCCATGCCCTTCCGAGATCCCTCAGGAAGAACAAATAGGGAATCCGTCTTACGAAAGGATTCTGTAGACGACAGGTAAACCCTGATCGCCCGGGCAGAATCCAAAGAATGCAACGCAATCTCCTTTGGATGCTTAGGCTTCGTGCAAAGCGAAGGCAGGACAATTTCCTCATTAAGGTGGAATTCAGTGACCACCTTGGGAAGAAAGGACGGGAGTGTTCTTAGCACCACCTTATCGATGTGGATTATCAAGTAAGGGGAGCGGCAAGACAACGCCGCCAGCTCCGACACTCGGCGAGCCGAAGTGATCGCCACCAAAAAGGCGACCTTCTTTGACAACAGAGGCAAAGCGATCTCCCTGATATTTTCAAAGGGAGCATGCTGTAACACGGACAGAACAAAGTTCAGGTCCCATGGAGGTAAAGGCTCCTTCCTGGGAGGAGCCAAATGTCGCACACCTTGAATGGAGGTGCAAACCAAGGAATTAGAGGCCACAGGGCGTTGGAAAAGGATAGCCAGAGCAGACACCTGACCCTTTATCGTGGCCAACGCCAAGCGCTGATCCACTCCAGACTGGAGGAAAGCCAACACTCTTGACACCGAGTACGAGCGAGGGGAAAACCCCCTGGACTCACACCAGGCGAAATAAGCCTTCCAGGTACGGTAATATATTTTACCAGAGGAGGATTTCCTAGCCTTGATTAGAGTAGGGATAACCTCAGGGGAGAGACCCTTGTCCCTCAGGACCTGGGTCTCAGCAGCCAGGCCGTTAAAGCCAGCGACTGTAAAGCAGGATGGAAGATCGGTCCTTGGGACAGAAGATCTTCCCGCATTGGCAGCCGCCACGGAGGCGCCACTGCTAGGTGAACAACGTCGGCGTACCAGGACCGGCGAGGCCAGTCTGGCGCTACCAGAATCACCAGGTGCGGTTCCGAGGCTAGTCTGCGGAGGAACCTGGACAGCAACTGAATTGGAGGAAAGGCATACATCAGACGATACTGATGCCAAGGGGCCACTAACGCATCCGAGGCGTCCGCCAACGGATCGCGCGTTCTTGCCACGAACCTCTCCACCTTTTGATTTAGCCGAGATGCGAACAGATCCACGTCCGGGGATCCCCACCTCGCACACAGCATTTGGAAGACCTCCGGGTGTAAGGACCATTCCCCCTGGTCCAGGGTCTGGCGACTCAGATAGTTGGCCTGCCAATTTTTCACACCCGGAATGTGAACCGCTGAGATTGAAGGGACATGAATCTCGGGCCAAGACAGAATGTCGGTCACCTCCCGGGCCGCCCGAGCACTCCTGGTGCCCCCTTGGTGGTTGATGTAAGCCACCGCGGTAGAATTGTCCGTCTGTACCCGGACAGGACGACCCTGAAGACGGTCCGACCACTGGAGGAGGCAGAGCGTTATCGCTCGCAATCCCAGGACGTTTATCGGAAGAGAGGACTCCTCCTCCGACCAAGTGCCCTGGGCAGACAGGGTGCCCAGGACCCCACCCCAGCCTGACAGGCTGGCATCCATGGTGATCACCGTCCAAACCAACGGACGGAAAGACTTGCCCTCCGTCACCGACGGGGACTGGAGCCACCACAGAAGAGCCAATTTTGTCTGACGACTCAAAGAGATACGCAGACCCAGGGACTGAGCCAGTCCGTCCCATTTGGCCAGGTACTAGTATGAACCACCATGCGATCCGATTCTGCTGCGAACCAAAAAAGACTCATGTGCGTGTTTTAGTGCGATTGCGGTGGGAATTCAGCCATACAAACTGGCTGAATTTGCACTGCACAGAGATCGCATGTAATTTTAGGAGCAGTGCACTCCGAATTAAATACGATTTCTGTGATTGCACAAATGTGAACCGGCACTAAGTGATCACTGTGATTTGGTAGCAAATCACTAGGTGAGAGGCTTTAAACCCTCTTTCACATTGGAGCGATTTGACAGCTCAAATGGCTTGACAAGTTACATCCTATTGCTGGCAATGGTAGTGTTCAAATTGATGTAACGCCGACTTTGCAGTGTCGCATCGATCTGAAAAAGTAGTGCATGCACTACTTTTGGGGATTTCAGGTGCGACTTCAATAGACATCTGTGCAAGAAGCTGCAAAGATGTGTTCAAAGTCGCACCCGAAGTTGCCCAGAGATGCGGCTTTGAAATCACACGTAAACGAGACTTATAGGGGCTGATGTCAGACATTCGTGAACACAACAGGCACCAGAATGTACATGATTGTGTCATCTCTGAGATGGTATCTCACTCCAGGAAGTCGATTGATGCCTGAATAAAAATGGTGTCGTCTTTCTGGAAAGAAAAGGAACTGTCACTGGGAAAGGTAATAAACATCTGGAAGTGTTATACACTCAGCACGCTGCACTTAATATATATTAAAAAAAAAAAAAAACATTTTATATACAGCAAATATCCACTTTGCAAAACAGAAATAAGGGATGTTGATGTAAACCCAATGACAACCCGTTAATGCTATTTCAAAAGTCTTTTTCAATTGTTAATAACTGCAGTGTCTATTAAAATAATCCCTATAAAGCTCCTTGTGCAGACACTTCCTGTTACCAGTTGACAACATTCTTCCTTTGTATCCCAATTATGTCCCCTGTTGTCACACTGGCGCCCCCTGGTGATGACAAGGTGTAGTTTCTGCACAGGAATGGTCCACAGTTGTCGCCATCGTATAACCAGTCCTGAGAGATGTCATAGAGCTATCGCTGGAGTGCCTGCAGACAGGAAGTGGCAGTGAAGAGGCTGCAGGGGATCAGCAAAGGATAAAAAAAGGTGAAACAGTTTTTCATCAACACGGAAAATTGGCAGCTGTTTATCATACACAAAGAACAAAGCAAACATAATGTTATCCAGTTTAATGTTCCATGTGTGCTCCTGGCTGGGATCCAGGTGTACACAGTGTGCTGGCTGGGCATGCCATGTTTATATAGGAGAGGGGGGACATGTGATCTCCATCCATCTGCATGGAGGATAGCACACTCCCCCCCATAAACACAATAAAAAGGATCTGTTCTCTAGAACACACAGAGTAAAGATTCTGCATACACAAATGACTGCCGATTATCACGTCAGAGCTGATAAATATTAATGAAAAAAAACGAAGGACTGTCTGTGTTGCCTGCAGCAGTCAATTAGATTACAGCAACCACTTCTCACCAACAGTCAGGGCCGTCTTTAACGCGGGGCAAATGGGGCAGTTGCCCAGGGCCCTGTCACTGTTTTTGGGGCCCAAAGGAGCTGCCCAAAAAATCTGCGCTGCTCGCAAATCAGGAGCCCATTGGCACTGCAAATCCAGTGACAGTCCATCCACTGTGCATTTAGGGACAGCCGGCGTCGGTGCTGCAAATCCAGTGACAGTCCATCCCCTGTGCACTCAGGGACAGCTGGCATCTGCGCTGCAAATCCAGTGACAATCCATCCCTTGTGCACTCAGGGACAGCCGGTGTCAGTGCTGCAAATCCAGTGACAGTCCATCTGCTGTGCACTCAGGGACAGCCAGAATCTGGGCTGCAAATCCAGTGACAGTCCATCCGCTGTGCACTCAGGGACAGCCGGCGTCGGCGCTGCAAATCCAGTGACAGTCCATCTGCTGTGCACTCAGGGACAGCCGGCATTGGCGCTGCAAATCCACTGACAGTCAATCCACTGTGCACTCAGGGACAGCCGGCGTCGGCGCTGCAAATCCACTGACAGTCAATCCACTGTGCACTTAGGGATGGCCGGTGTCGGCGCTGCAAATCCAGTGACAGTCCATCTGCTGTGCACTCAGGGACAGCCAGCGTCGGTGCTGCAAATCCAGTGACAGTCCATCCTCTGTGCACTCAGGGACCGCCGGCATCGGCACTGCAAATCCAGTGACATTTAATCCACTGTGCACTCAGGGACAGCCGGCATTGGCGCTGCAAATCCAGTGATAGTCCATCCACTGTGCACTCAGGGACAGCCGGCGTCTGCGCTGCAAATCCAGTGACAGTCCATCCGCTGTTCATTCAGGGACAGCCAGCATTGGCGCTGCAAATCCAGTGACAGTCCATCCTCTGTGCACTCAGGAACAGCCGGCATCGGCGCTGCAAATCTAGTGACAGTCCATCTGCTGTGCACTCAGGGACAGCCGGCATCGGAGCTGCAAATCCAGTGACAGTCCATCAGCTGTGCACTCAGGGACAGCCGGCGTCGGCGCTGCAAATCCACTGACAGTCCAGCCCCTGTGCACTCAGGGACAGCCGGAATTGGAGCTGCAAAACCAGTGACAGTCCATCGGCTGTGCACTCAGGGACAGCCGGCATTGGAGCTGCAAATCCAGTGACAGTCCATCGGCTGTGCACTTGAGGATAGCCGGAATCGGCACTGCAAATCCAGTGACAGTCCATCCCCTGTGCACTCAGGGACAGCCGACATCGGCGCTGCAAATCCAGTGACAGTCCATCTGCTGTGCACTTAGGGACAGGCAGCGTTGGAGCTACAAATTCAGTAACAGTCCTGCCACTGTGCACTCAGGGACAGCGCTGCAAATCCAGTGACGGTCCCCCTGTGCACTCAGGGACAGCCGGCATTGGCGCTGCAAATCCAGTGACAGTCCATCCGCTGTGCACTGAGGGACAGCTGGCATGGGCGCTGCAAATCCAGTGACAGTCCATCCGCTGTGCACTCAGGGACAGCTGGCATCTGCGCTGCAAACCCAGTGACAGTCAATCCACTGTTCACCCAGGGACAGCCGGCATGGGCGCTGCAAATCCACTAACAGTCCATCTGCTGTGCACTCAGGGACAGCTGGCATCTGCGCTGCAAATCCATTGACAGTCCATACTCTTTGCACTCAGGGACAGCCCGCATCTGCGCTGCAAATCTAGTGACAGTCCACCCTCTGTGCACTCAGGGACAGCCGGCATGGGCGCGGAAAATCCAGTGACAGTCCATCCACTGTGCACTCAGGGACAGCTGGCATCTTTGTTGCAAATCCTGTGACAGTCCATCCACTGTGCACTCAGGGACCGCCGGCATCGTTGCTGCAAATCCAGTGACAGTCCATCCACTGTGCACTCAGGGACAGCCGGCATCGTTGATACAAATCCAGTGACAGTCCATCCACTGTGCACTCAGGGACAGCTGGCATCTGCGCTGCAAATCCACTGACAGTCCATCCACTGTGCACTAAGGTACAGCCGGCATCGTTGCTGCAAATTCAGTGACAGTCCATACGCTGTGCACTCAGGGACAGCTGGCATCTGCGCTGCAAACCCAGTGACAGTCAATCCACTGTTCACCCAGGGACAGCCGGCATGGGCGCTGCAAATCCACTAACAGTCCATCTGCTGTGCACTCAGGGACAGCTGGCATCTGCGCTGCAAATCCATTGACAGTCCATACTCTGTGCACTCAGGGACAGCCCGCATCTGCGCTGCAAATCTAGTGACAGTCCACCCTCTGTGCACTCAGGGACAGCCGGCATGGGCGCGGAAAATCCAGTGACAGTCCATCCACTGTGCACTCAGGGACAGCTGGCATTTTTGCTGCAAATCCTGTGACAGTCCATCCACTGTGCACTCAGGGACAGCCGGCATCGTTGCTGCAAATCCAGTGACAGTTCATCCACTGTGCACTCAGGGACAGCCGGCATCGTTGATACAAATCCAGTGACAGTCCATCCACTGTGCACTCAGGGACAGCTGGCATCTGCGCCGCAAATCCACTGACAGTCCATCCACTGTGCACTCAGGTACAGCCGGCATCGTTGCTGCAAATTCAGTGACAGTCCATCCGCTGTGCACTCAGGGACAGCTGGCATCTGCGCTGCAAATCCAGTGACAGTCCATACTCTGTGCACTCAGGGACAGCCGGCATCGGCACTGCAAATCCAGTGTCAGCCCATCTGCTGTGCACTCAGGGACAGCCAGCATCTACGCTGAAAAATCCAGTGACAGTCCATCCACTGCGCACTCAGGGACAGCCGGCATTGGCGCTGCAAATCCAGTGACAGTCCATCCACTGTGCACTCAGGGACAGGTGGCATCGGGGCTGCAAATCCAGTGACAGTCCATCTGCTGTTCACTCAGGTACAGCCAGCATTGGCGCTGCAAATCCAGTGACAGTCCATCCGCTGTGCACTCAGGGACAGCCGGCACCATTGCTGCAAATCCAGTGACAGTCCATCCTTTGTGCACTCAGGGACAGCCGGCATCGGCGCTGCAAATCCAGTGACAGTCCATCCGCTGTGCACTCAGGGACAGCTGGCATCTGCGCTGCAAATCCAGTGACAGTCCATTCACTGTGCACTCAGGGACAGCCGGCATCGGCGCTGCAAATCCAGTGACAGTCCATCCTCTGTGCACTCAGGGACAGCTGACATTGGCACGCTGAGATAAAAAATTCTAAAGCAGGGAGGAGCATGCGGGGCCGTGAGCTCCAATGAAGCTCTGACCCCGCCCCTTGCCATGAATGCTGCCTGACATCGGAGGCCTCGGCGTAGGACTGCGTATTGGAGCGGATGTCAGAGTGCTGTGGCAGCCAGTAGCACAGTGTGAGCCCGGCAGCCCACGGATGGTGATCATAGCTCATCTGGCTAGGATCAGGTAGGTCTTTCTCCTCCCCTGGCTCCCCATATTATGTAGTGACCTGACCTTGCTGCATTCATTACAGAGCACACAACATGTGCTTATATCTTCCACACACACACACACACACAGTGCTGTTTCACTGCTTGATAGGCTTATTTTAGGCCTGGTTGACATGTATGCGGGTTTGCAAAGGCACAGAAGCCCATTCATTTGAATAGGCTGCCATGCCTGTGTTTCCTGCAGAGAAAAGGTGCATGCATCATTTTAAATATAAACGAGTGGTAAAAAGGCGCTAGTGATCTTAAATGTAACAATATCAGACCTATTTATATTTATCTGATATAAAATTGTTTAAATTCTTATGAGATCCTATATAAAACCAACTGAAAGTTCACATAAAATATCACAAAAAAATGGTATAAATGCTGGTGGCACATATGTGTACAATACATATATTATAAACTTTATAAAATTAATAATATTTAAAGTGCAAGTGACATACAACGTATTGTGCAAAAATAAAGTGCTTGCTTGTATATAAATATATATATCTAATATAAAAGATATATTATATACCATATGTTAATATAAGCTGTAAAAAACAATCAAAGGTAGTGACATCTATTTAAGTGCTTGAGTGCTTTTAAAGAGCTTATTAATATATTATAGTCCAAGCCAATTCATGCAGAAAAAAATAAATATATTTTGTTGCTTGGATCTTATGTGCTCCAGTGATTGGGTGTGCCACTCTTTGCTTCTTACCAAATTCAAGTAGGTCGCAAACGCCTGCGATCCCTTTATGTTAGGTGGATCAGACCTTACGAACTCCTCCTCTTTACTTTAGAATTTAGATGTAGCTTTAGACAGAATATAATGCTCCTTTCTCTCACTTCTCCATTATTTGTACTCATACAGATGAAGGTAGAGCCCATATATAGGAAGACACATAACGAGCCAACATAGTGTAATATTGTTGATTTAATTAGTACAAATGCTGGTTACAACAATTGGCTGCTTACTTTTAGTTGTGCCCTCCTGGCACTGGGCAATGCGCATTGGTTGTTGCGGGTAACAGGAAAAATATACCAGGATCAGAGATTGGCGCAATCGGAATGCCAGAGCTGCTGCAGTAGTCTAGATATAGGCAAATGCAAATGTTAGTTCCAAATGACAAAGTCCAGTGGAATTGCTAGATCACTTCGATGGCTCCAGGCTGTAAAGGGTGAAGTAACCCTGTATGGATCCAAGAAGAGAGAAGACCAAGAGCCAATCTAAGTGTAGCAATACAAGTATTTAATATCAATTAAAAGAGTGTTACTCACAAAAGTACGTTAAAAGCAGGCATCTCAAAGTAATGGAGGATCTGGGCAGTGTTCATCCAGGGAGTCCTTCCGATTTCCTTGCGGATCTGGCGCTGTGGAGGATGAGCGGCGATCTCCTCTTGAGAGGCAGGGGACGTGCTGATCACTCGGCGATGGTAGCGTGGGTCCGCAGGTAGGAGGGCTATGACATCACTTCCTGGAGACACAGTGTGGATCAAACGGCGACGCGTTGCGGAGCATGCGCTCCTTCTTCAGACGGCCTCTAGGTGCTGCTTCCTTTGTGGTCTTGCCCACTTTATACTCCCCTCTTGGCCCTGTAATTTTTCCTTGCCCCCCCTGAGTGCAAGGGTTAGCCAAAGTTAGCTTTGCAGTCCTCCTCAAAGGCATTAGGAAAACCTATAATGCTAGAAAAAAGAAAAGAGGGGGTGCAGTCATGTGATTTTTATTATGTTATGCAAAAGCCAAAGACAGAATCCCAGCTGGCAATGAGGGATTTTAACAGATAGAAGAGGGTAAAAATCATTTTCAGCTGCAGAATTCATTTCACAGGCTGCAAATAAAAAAACAAAAGAGCAAGACAAAATCCCAGATGACAATGATGGTTTTCTTATAGACAAAAGAGGGAATCACTGATTATCTGATTTCACAATTCCAAGAATTCATGGGATTTCTTTTACAGAATGTCTGAAAAAAAAATGGAAGCTGAAGACAGAATCCTGACTGACAATTATTTCCTTAAGAGGGAGCTGCTTATTTTGGAGATAGGAGCTGAGTTCGGTGTATGGTGGTGACGACTGTGATAGGAAAACTCATCTATGGAGGGCACTGTGATAGGACAGCTCATCTATGGAGGCGGGCACTGTGATAGGACAGGTGATCCATGAGGACACTGTGATAGGACAGGTGATCTATTGAGGGCACTGTGACAGGACAGGTGATCTATGGAGGGCACTGTGATAGGACAGCTCATCTATGGAGGGCACTGTGATAGGACAGGTGATCCATGAGGACACTGTGATAGGACAGGTGATCTATGGAGGGCACTGTGACAGGACAGGTGATCTATGGAGGGCACTGTGATAGGACAGGTGATCTATGGAGGGCACTGTGACAGGACAGGTGATCTATGGAGGGCACTGTGATAGGACAGGTGATCTATGGAGGGCACTGTGTTAGGACAGGTGATTCATGGGGACACAGTGATAGGACAGCTGATCTTTGGAGGGCACCATGATAGGACAGCTCATCTATGGAGGGCACTGTGATAGGACAGCTCATCTTTGGAGGGCACTGTGATAGGACAGGTGATCTATGGAGGGCACTGTGATAGGACAGGTGATTCATGGGGACACTGTAATAGGACAGGTGATCTATGGAGGCCACAGTGATAGGACAGGTGATCTATGGGGACACTGTGATAGGACAGGTGATTCATGTGGACACTGTGATAGGACAGGGGATCTATGGGGACACTATGATAGGACAGGTGATCTTTGGAGGACACTTTGATAGGACAGATGATTTATGGAGGGGGCACTGATAGGACATGTAATCTATGTGGAACACTGTGATAGGACAGATGATCTATTAGGGGCACTGTGATAGGACAGGTGATTGATGGGGTACACTTTGATAGGACAGGTGATCTATGTGGAACACTGTGATAGGACAGGTGATCTATGGAGGGCACCCTGATAGGGCAGGTGATCTTTGAAAGGCACTGCGATAGGACAGGTGAACTATGGGGGACACCGTGATAGGGAAGGTGATATATGGGGACACTGTGATATGGCAGGTGATTGATAGGGAACACTGTGAAAGGACAGGTGATCCTTAGAGAGCACTGTGATGAGGCAGGTGATCTATGAGGACACTGTAATAGGACAGGTGATCTGTGGAGGGCACTGTGATAGGGCAGGTCATGTTTGGAGGGCACTGTGATAGGACAGGTGATCTATGGGGGACACTGTGATAGGACAGATGATCTATTAGAGGCACAGTGATAGGACAGGTGATCAATGGGGGACACAGTGATGGGGCAGGTAATTTATGGGGACACTGTAATAGGCCAGGTGATCTATGGAGGACACTGCGATAGGACAGGTCATCTTTAGGGGGCACTGTGATAGGACAGGTGTACTATGTGGGGGGGCACTGTTATAGGGAAGGTGATCCATGGAGGGCACTGTAATAGCACAGGTGATCTTTGGAGGGCACTATGATAGGACAGGTGATCTATGGAGGGCACTGTGATTGGACAGGTGATGCACTGGGATAGGGCAGGTAATCTTTACAGGGCACTGTGATAGGGCAGATGATCTATGGGGGGCACTGTGATAGGACAGTTAATCTTTGGAGGGCAATGTGATAGGGCAGATGATCTATGGGGCACTGTAATAGCACAGGTGATCTATGGGGGGTACTGTGATAAGGCAAGTTATCTATGGGGGGCACTGTGATAGAACAGGTGATCTATGGGGGGGGGGGCATTGTGATAGTACAGCTGATCTATGGGGGACACTGTGAAAGGACAGGTGATCCATAGAGAGCACTTTGATGAGGCAGGTGATCTATGATGACACTGTAATAAGGCAGGTGATCTATGGAGGGCACTGTGATAGGGCAGGTCATGTTTGGATGGCACTGTGATAGGACAGGTGATCTATGGGGGACACTGTGATAGGACAGATGATCTATTAGAGGCACAGTGATAGGACAGGTGATCTATGGGGAACACTGTGATAGGACAGGTGATTTATGAAGGGCACTCTGATAGGGCAGGTGATCTTTGGAAGGTACTGTGATAGAACAGGTGAACTATGGGGGGTACCATGATAGGGCAGGTGATATATGGGGACACTGTGATACGGCAGGACGGCAGGTGATCTTTGGAGGGCACTGTGATACGGCAGGTGATCTTTGGAGGGCACTGTGATACGGCAGGTGATCTTTGGAGGGCACTGTGATAGGACAGGTGATCTATGGAGGGCACTGTGATAGGACAGGTCATCTGTCCTATCACAGTGTTCCTGATAGATCATCTATGAAGGGCACTGTGATAGGACAGGTGATTGATGGGGGACACTGTGATAGGACAGGTGATCCTGAGAGCACTGTGATGAGGCAGGTGATCAATGAGGACACTGTAATAGGGCAGGTGATCTATGGAGGGCACTGTGATAGGGCAGGTCATCTGTCCTATCACAGTGTTCCTGATAGATCATCTATGAAGGGCACTGTGATAGGACATGTGATCTATGGGGGGCACTGTGATAGGACAGATGATCTATTAGGGGCACAGTGATAGGACAGGTGATCTATGGGGAACACTGTAATGGGACAGGTGATCTATGGAGGGCACTCTGATAGGGCAGGTGATCTTTGGAAGGCATTGTGATAGGACAGGTGAACTATGGGGGATACCGTGATAGGGCAGGTGATATATGGGGACACTGTGATATGGCAGGTGATCTTTGAAGGGCACCGTGACTGGACAGGTGATCTATGGGGACACTGTGATACAGCAGCTGAACTTTGGAGGGCACCGTGATAGGACAGCTCATCTATGGAGGGCACTGTGATAGGACAGCTCATCTATGGAGGGCACTGTGATAGGAAAGGTGATCTATGGAGGGCACTGTGATAGGACAGGTGATCTATGAAGGGCACTGTGATAGGACAGGTGATCTATTAGGGGCACAGTGATAGGACAGGTGATCTATGGGGAACACTGTAATGGGACAGGTGATCTATGGAGGGCACTCTGATAGGGCAGGTGATCTTTGGAAGGCATTGTGATAGGACAGGTGAACTATGGGGGATACCGTGATAGGGCAGGTGATATATGGGGACACTGTGATATGGCAGGTGATCTTTGAAGGGCACCGTGACTGGACAGGTGATCTATGGGGACACTGTGATAGGACAGGTGATCTATGGGGACACTGTGATACAGCAGCTGATCTTTGGAGGGCACCGTGATAGGACAGCTCATCTATGGAGGGCACTGTGATAGGACAGCTCATCTATGGAGGGCACTGTGATAGGACAGGTGATTCATGGGACACTGTGATAGGACAGGTGATCTATGGGGACACTGTGATAGGACAGGTGATTCATGGGGATACTGTGATAGGACAGGGGATCTATGGGGACACTATGATAGGACAGGTGATCTTTGGAGGACGCTGTGATAGGACAGCTGATTTATGGAGGGGCACTGTGATAGGACAGGTGATTGATGGGGGACACTTTGATAGGACAGGTGATTGATGGGGGACACTTTGATAGGACAGGTGATCTATGGGGAACACTGTGATAGGACAGGTGATCTATGGAGGGCACTCTGATAGGGCAGGTGATCTTTGGAAGGCACTGTGATAGGACAGGTGAACCATGGGGGACACCGTGATAGGGCAGGTGATATATGGGGACACTGTGATAGGGCAGGTGATCCATGGGGGACACTGTGAAAAGACAGGTGATCCTTAGAGAGCACTGTGATGAGGCAGGTGATCTATGAGGACACTGTAATAGGGCAGGTGATCTATGGAGGGCGCTCGCGCTGTGATAGGGCAGGTCATGTTTGGAGGGCACTGTGATAGGACATGTGATCTAGGGGGGCAATGTGATAGGACAGATGATCTATTAGGGGCACAGTGATAGGACAGGTGATCTATGGGGAACACTGTGATAGGACAGGTGATCTATGGAGGTAACTCTGATAGGGCAGGTGATCTTTGGAAGGCATTGTGATAGGACAGGTGAACTATGGGGGGTACTGTGATAGGGCAGGTGATATATGGGGACACTGTGATACGGCAGGTGATCTTTGGAGGGCACCGTGATAGGACAGGTGATCTATGGAGGGCACTGTGATAGGACAGGTCATTTGTCCTATCACAGTGTTCCCGATAGATCATCTATAAAGGGCACTGTGATAGGACAGGTGATTAATGGGGGACACTGTGATAGGACAGGTGATCAATGGGGGACACTGCGATAGGACAGGTGATCCTTAGAGGGCACTGTGATGGGGCAGGTGATTTATAGGGACACTGTAATAGGGCAGGTGATCTATGGAGGGCACTGTGATAGGACAGGTCATCTTTTGAGGGCACTGGGATAGGACAGGTGTACTATGGAGGGGGGCACTGTGATAGGGAAGGTGATCTACGGAGGGCACTGTAATAGCACAGGTGATCTTTGGAGGGCACTATGATAGGACAGGTGATCTATGGAGGGCACTGTGATTGGACAGGTGATTAATGGAGGGCACTGGGATAGGGCAGGTAATCTTTACAGGGCACTGTGATAGGGCAGATGATCTATTAGGGGCACAGTGATAGGACAGGTGATCTATGGGGGGCACTGTGATAGGACAGATGATCTATTAGGGGCACAGTGATAGGACAGGTGATCTATGGGGAACACTGTGATGGGACAGGTGATCTATGGAGGGCCCTCTGATAGGGCAGGTGATCTTTGGAAGGCATTGTGATAGGACAGGTGAACTATGGGGGGTACCGTGATAGGGCAGGTGATATATGGGGACACTGTGATATGGCAGGTGATCTTTGAAGGGCACCGTGATAGGACAGGTGATCTATGGGGACACTGTGATAGGACAGGTGATTCATGGGGACACAGTGATAGAACAGGTGATCTATGGGGATACTGTGATACAGCAGCTGATCTTTGGAGGGCACCGTGATAGGACAGCTCATCTATGGAGGGCACTGTGATAGGACAGCTCATCTTTGGAGGGCACTGTGATAGGAAAGGTGATCTATGGAGGGCACTGTGATAGGACAGGTGATCTATGAAGGGCACTGTGATAGGATAGGTGATTCATGGGGACACTGTGATAGGACAGGTGATCTATGGGGACACTGTGATAGGACAGGGGATCTATGGGGACACTATGATAGGACAGGTGATCTTTGGAGGACACTGTGATAGGACAGCTGATTTATGGAGGGGCACTGTGATAGGACAGGTGATTGATGGGGGACACTTTGATAGGACAGGTGATCTATGGGGAACACTGTGATAGGACAGGTGATCTATGGAGGGCACTCTGATAGGGCAGGTGATCTTTGGAAGGCACTGTGATAGGACAGGTGAACTATGGGGGACACCGTGATAAGGCAGGTGATCTATGAGGACACTGTAATAGGGCAGGTGATCTATGGAGGGCGCTGTGATAGGGCAGGTCATGTTTGGAGGGCACTGTGATAGGACATGTGATCTAGGGGGGCACTGTGATAGGACAGATGATCTATTAGGGGCACAGTGATAGGACAGGTGATCTATGGGGAACACTGTGATAGGACAGGTGATCTATGGAGGTAACTCTGATAGGGCAGGTGATCTTTGGAAGGCATTGTGATAGGACAGGTGAACTATGGGGGGTACCGTGATAGGGCAGGTGATATATGGGGACACTGTGATACGGCAGGTGATCTTTGGAGGGCACCGTGATAGGACAGGTGATCTATGGAGGGCACTGTGATAGGACACGTCATTTGTCCTATCACAGTGTTCCCGATAGATCATCTATAAAGGGCACTGTGATAGGACAGGTGATCAATGGGGGACACTGTGATAGGACAGGTGATCAATGGGGGACACTGTGATAGGACAGGCGATCCTTAGAGGGCACTGTGATGGGGCAGGTGATTTATAGGGACACTGTAATAGGGCAGGTGATCTATGGAGGGCACTGTGATAGGACAGGTCATCTTTGGAGGGCACTGTGATAGGACAGGTGTACTATGGAGGGAGGCACTGTGATAGGGAAGGTGATCTATGGAGGGCACTGTAATAGCTCAGGTGATCTTTGGAGGGCACTATGATAGGACAGGTGATCTATGGAGGGCACTGTGATTGGACAGGTGATTAATGGAGGGCACTGGGATAGGGCAGGTAATCTTTACAGGGCACTGTGATAGGGCAGATGATCTATTAGGGGCACAGTGATAGGACAGGTGATCTATGGGGGGCACTGTGATAGGACAGATGATCTATTAGGGGCACAGTGATAGGACAGGTGGTCTATGGGGAACACTGTGATGGGACAGGTGATCTATGGAGGGCACTCTGATAGGGCAGGTGATCTTTGGAAGGCATTGTGATAGGACAGGTGAACTATGGGGGGTACCGTGATAGGGCAGGTGATATATGGGGACACTGTGATATGGCAGGTGATCTTTGAAGGGCACCGTGATAGGACAGGTGATCTATGGGGACACTGTGATAGGACAGGTGATTCATGGGGACACAGTGATAGGACAGGTGATCTATACAGCAGCTGATCTTTGGAGGGCACCGTGATAGGACAGCTCATCTATGGAGGGCACTGTGATAGGACAGCTGATCTATGGAGGGCACTGTGATAGGACAGGTGATCTATGAAGGGCACTGTGATAGGACAGGTGATTCATGGGGACACTGTGATAGGACAGGTGATCTATGGGGACACTGTGATAGGATAGGTGATTCATGGGGACACTGTGATAGGACAGGGGATCTATGGGGACACTATGATAGGACAGGTGATCTTTGAAGGTCACTGTGATAGGACAGCTGATTTATGGAGGGGCACTGTGATAGGACAAGTGATTGATGGGGGACACTTTGATAGGACAGGTGATTGATGGGGGACACTTTGATAGGACAGGTGATCTATGGGGAACACTGTGATAGGACAGTTGATCTATGGAGGGCACTCTGATAGGGCAGGTGATCTTTGGAAGGCACTGTGATAGGACAGGTGAACTATGGGGGACACCTTGATAAGGCAGGTGATATATGGGGACACTGTGATAGGACAGGTGATTCATGGGGACACAGTGATAGGACAGGTGATCTATGGGGACACTGTGATACAGCAGCTGATCTTTGGAGGGCACCGTGATAGGACAGCTCATCTATGGAGGGCACTGTGATAGGACAGCTCATCTTTGGAGGGCACTGTGATAGGAAAGGTGATCTATGGAGGGCACTGTGATAGGACAGGTGATCTATGAAGGGCACTGTGATAGGACAGGTGATTCATGGGGACACTGTGATAGGACAGGTGATCTATGGGGACACTGTGATAGGACAGGTGATTCATGGGGACACTGTGATAGGACAGGGGATCTATGGGGACACTATGATAGGACAGGTGATCTTTGGAGGACACTGTTATAGGACAGCTGATTTATGGAGGGGCACTGTGATAGGACAGGTGATTGATGGGGGACACTTTGATAGGACAGGTGATCTATGGGGAACACTGTGATAGGGCAGGTGATCTTTGGAAGGCACTGTGATAGGACAGGTGAACTATGGGGGACACCGTGATAGGGCAGGTGATCGATGGGGGACACTGTGAAAAGACAGGGGATCCTTAGAGAGCACTGTGATGAGGCAGGAGATCTATGAGGACACTGTAATAGGGCAGGTGATCTATGGAGGGCGCTGTGATAGGGCAGGTCATGTTTTGAGGGCACTGTGATAGGACATGTGATCTAGGGGGGCACTGTGATAGGACATGTGATCTAGGGGGGCACTGTGATAGGACAGATGATCTATTAGGGGCACAGTGATAGGACAGGTGATCTATGGGGAACACTGTGATAGGACAGGTGATCTATGGAGGTAACTCTGATAGGGCAGGTGATCTTTGGAAGGCATTGTGATAGGACAGGTGAACTATGGAGGGTACCGTGATAGGGCAGGTGATATATGGGGACACTGTGATACGGCAGGTGATCTTTGGAGGGCACCGTGATAGGACAGGTGATCTATGGAGGGCACTGTGATAGGACAGGTCATTTGTCCTATCACAGTGTTCCCGATAGATCATCTATAAAGGGCACTGTGATAGGACAGGTGATCAATGGGGGACACTGTGATAGGACAGGTGATCAATGGGGGACACTGTGATAGGACAGGTGATCCTTAGAGGGCACTGTGATGGGGCAGGTGATTTATAGGGACACTGTAATAGGGCAGGTGATCTATGGAGGGCACTGTGATAGGACAGGTCATCTTTGGAGGGCACTGTGATAGGACAGGTGTACTATGGAGGGGGGCACTGTGATAGGGAAGGTGATCTATGGAGGGCACTGTAATAGCACAGGTGATCTTTGGAGGGCACTATGATAGGACAGGTGATCTATGGAGGGCACTGTGATTGGACAGGTGATTAATGGAGGGCACTGGGATAGGGCAGGTAATCTTTACAGGGCACTGTGATAGGGCAGATGATCTATGGGGGGCACTGTGGTAGGACAGTTAATCTTTGGAGGGCAATGTGATAGGGCAGATGATCTATGGGGGCACTGTAATAGCACAGGTGATCTATGGGGGTACTGTGATAAGGCAAGTTATCTATGGAGGGCACTGTGATAGAGCAGGTGATCTATGGGGGGCCTTGTGATAGTACAGCTGATCTATGGAGGACACTGAGATAGGACAGGTGATTTATTGGGGGGGGGGGTGCGCTGTGATAGGACAAATGTCTTATGGGGAGCGCTGTGAAAGGGCAGTTGATCTATGGGGGACATTGTGATAGAACAGGATCTATGGGGGGCACCGTGATAGTAAAAAACTAATCTATGAAGAAAGTATCCCAACTGACAATTCATTTTTTTTTTTCTTACTTATTTTTGTAAACAGGAGTGGAGTTTGGTGTACATAGGAGAGGAGAACAGGCCGCGCTGGACACATTATGTATTTTGTGGAAATGTTTGGATACAAAGCGTTCTCCTCCCTCCTGGCAGGTTAATAAGTAGCACAGTTTAGCAGTTGTGGCCCCAGGCCGCTCCCTGTTCCTGGCTCTGTATTCCTGCAACCTTTGTCCCACTTCCTACTCTGGATCCTCACATGCAGGATAGACATGGGGTGGCGTCGGGGGGGATCCTGACAGGCAGACTGGACTCGTGGGGCGACACAGGGGGGGACTGCGATGCATGGCCAGCAAAATGGCCATATATAAGTCCCCCATTTGCACCCGAGCGTTTTATGCGCAAAATCTCAGGTTATGAAACACGCAAAAAAAACATCTGTTACATATGCAGGGCCAGTTTTTTTAATAAACAACACCGCAACTGCAGAAAGTAGATGATCCGTGCATTTAAATGCTCAAAAAAATGTGCAGTTTAAAACACGTGAAGCTAAAGACCTAAAAACCTACGTGAGCTGCTTTTGTGCGTTTGTCGCACGTAGGGCGGCTCATTGATATCAGTGGACTGCCCTATGCATGTAGCGTGAGAACGCGCACAATACGCACATAAACGTGGTGCGATTTTGCACGCATTCCTAAAACGTGAATACAGTCATAATTTCATGCAGCATTGCCCAGAATACACTCCATGTTACCTCCTCGGATTGGCCATCAGGATTTTCCATCCGGATGGTCTAAATCAGGGTTGGACGTTTGCCGAGATCTCATATACCACCGCGTTCACATTAATATCCTTTCCCTTTTTTTTTTCAGGGCTTTGTGCGCATACGGAGCCAATGAGTGTGCAGCCCTCACCTGATTGGATGTGGAGAGATTGCAGCACACAGAAGCCTTGGGAGGGAAGCAGTAGATGCCACCAAGACATTTTCTTAATCCTAAACCTAGGCGAGGTTCACACATTTGCGTATCTATAATGCATACAAAATTGCATGCTTTCCAGACACGTGCAGGAACGTGCTGCCGTTTAGCAGACGCATGTTTGCGTCAATAATTTTTACAGTGCAGTTGGGTGCAGCGCGTTTTTGGAAAAGGGTCAGAGACTTCATTTCCATGTTTCTTGCGCATAGGGAGGCCCATTAGAATGAACAGGCTGCCATGTGTGGGGAGGCACCCGCAGTCCATTGCTCCCATAAGTGCGAGCCATGCCTAAGTCCCAGTTCACACATATGCGACATCAGATATCGCATGTGATTCGCAGCGCACTGCTCCGCAAATCACATGCAATGTCTGTGCTATGGAAATTCAGCCATACAGATTGAATGGCTGAATTTGCATCGCATTTGGACCAAAGTCGCACAGGACCCTTTTTTGGGTCCTCACCAGAATCAGATCGCATGGGTGTTCACACCTATGCGATCCGATTCATGTTCGAAATTGACAGTTCACACTGCGATATGGGAACTGATCTGGGGGTTTCGTTAAATATGTATTGACACCCTCAGCGTGAACTGCCTGTAAGTTGAGTGTTAGCTCAAATCTCGTCAGGAGGCAGTTTACAAGATGATATACGGCCCTTCAGTCCCAACTCTCCCTGTATAGTGAATTCTCTCTCTTCCAGCTGGGAGATGCGAGGACACAGAGCACTTAAACAAAGTGTAGACACATCTGTTTATTTCAAGTTTCTCTCACACATTTAAGGGAAGTTTGAGCGGGAAAAACTGCTTTAAATTGGTTACAATTCATCTGTCAATTTAACAATAGAACATATCTCACAGAAACAGTACATGAAATGGTCCTTGTGTTCCCTATACACCTGTGTACGTGTGGGGTGTCGTGTGTTGGAGATTGTGTTTGTGGGAGAGCCGCTCCGTCTGTGTTCAGCTGTCATGTGTGAATGTAAGCAATTGTCAAATGTGTTTAGGTGGTGTCAGTAATCTCTATGCGCAGACTTAACTTTGTCAAGTGTCCAAATGAATGAATGAAAAGGTGTTTAACATGTCAACGTCTTGTCATCTATATGCAAAATACAGCTGTCTGATGTCCAGGGTGTATGAATGTTAGTCTGGCTCGTTAATATGTAATTGCAAGGGACCACATTTAATTGGAAAGTGGGCATGAGCTGAAATAGATTATGAAATATAATAAGGCACGTTAATACAATCTTTCAACCCAACCTTATTCAAAAGGGTGGGATCACCTAGAGTCTGTGAATAGCACTATGTGTCCTCCTGGGATATATGCCCAATTATGAATGAGCTGGACATTCTTGACATACCTGGGTTGTGTTATTGTATGAGTGCATGTCATATTATTGGTAACTGACTTGCACAAAACAGGTGACATTATATTCTAAAGTGTATGTAGGCTGGTGACTTGGTTGTGTGCACATAGGGACATAACTTCTTAGAATTCTATCAAATCAAAACAGACATGTTCAATGGGGAGGGTCATAGCTTGCAAGAATCTATGGCCTGAAAAATCCAAACTCCATATTATGGCAATAAAGTCACTACAAATAGACCATGGCAGCACATACCACCTGTTGACTATAGCATGTGAATTTTCAACATCTCCTAAAGCCTTTGCCAGGAAAGGGCAAAAATAAACCTCCCCCGTTCAATGGGAGGAAAAAATTCCCTTTCGACCCTCGTATCATCAGAGCGGTCAGACTAAATCCCTGGCGGTTACAACGTTAAAACACTGTCCTTTGTGTCCAATAGGCTTGACTTCGACTGTAAAGTGGAGACATGAATGTCTCGTGTCTCTCTCCTTTCCTGGGGTGAGGAAGGGCAAAATGAGTAGAGGTTCTCCGGGTGGTGAGCACATGTTGCAAGTAACCAAACAGTGGCTACTAGTGTTAAGCTTGCTACAAAGAGTACCACTGTCGCACAAATGCGAAGTCTTCCAGGAGTAGGGGTGTCCGTTGGCATTGTACCAATGCGTCTGTCTGGTGCTCGTCACAATCTCCGGTCCGCAGTCGTGGGGTCCAGGGGTGGGGCTTCCTTCAGTCTCGATGCGTGGATCCAAACCGGGGAGTCGTCTGTCAATACCGCTGTTCTGGTCACTGTTTGAACTGTCGCAGGAGGTCCGTAGGGTGGGTCTAGCGACGTCAGTTTATGGGGGGCCTTCACCAGGACTCTGTCTCCAGGCTTGAATGGGTGGGTTGGTGCACCTGTTGGCAAACAAAACGAGAGAGAAATATCACCATAATCACTGTTTAATTTTTCAATTAATTCTGCTACATATTCCTCTTGCATCTGCTGCAAAAAATGGATTCATGGGGTTGGGAAGGGTCTGGAGTCATTCTGACTTCAGCAAGAATAGCAGGTAAGTACAGAGACAAGAATACAAGTTTTACAAGAATGGCAGGAGTATATTGCGGCACTGGGCTTCTGGCCTTACAGGCAGGCAGCAAAATAAATGCTAGTAAGAACCACTCGCAGCACTGGGGTTTAGGGCCTACAGGAAGGCAGGTAATTTTAAGACAGGAAGGATACCTAATGGCACTATTTTGGGAGAACACAGCAACAATGGTGAGGGCCCTTGGAGGGGTTGAACTGCCTTGTATTCTCCAAAGGTGGAGATGGGTTAGCTTGCAGTCCTCTGACTCACCCAAGCAGGCAGCTACCTAGAACTGAGAATCCCTTGCATGGCTAAGATGCTGTGATCACTGAACAGCAGGGAGTGAAATTCAAGCTGTATTGTGTACATGGACACATAGAGACACACAAAACGGCTAGAAGTGAGTACCCATGCAAACATAAATTTATAAGAGATTGCACAGTTTGCTCAGTGACACCGAGCAGGAAATTGAAACCAAATAGCCTTGGAGACACAGGGTCTGACTTCAAAGACCATTTATATGCAAAGCCTGGGGCAATGAGTCACCTTAGAATGAAAAGAGATGGTTTTGCTAGCCATGCAACTAATTGAATTTACAACAGGAGGTGATCTTGTCTTAAAGTTTAAATCTTACAATACCAAAATAGTAACGCTGGCATAAATTCATTATAATTCTTAGCACACTATCAACAAGTTATCCAATTCCATCCTATTTTTTTTTCCAATATAATAAAAGAAAACTTTATAAGAGATGCTTAATTATCTAAGGCATAGCACCTCATTAATGCCAGAGCTCATATATGTCAAATTAGAACACATCAAATATCTAACACCCATAAAAACAGTCTAATCAATCAGAAAAAAAACAATTTGTAAATGTAGCGGGGTTAAATATGCCTAAAGATACTGTTGATATGTGAGAAGGAACTAGGCTCCCTCTAGTGGTAGCTGCATGGAATTTCCCGGGCTGTGACTTCCTTTTGGCAAGATGAAGAGACTACATCTCCCATGGTGCATTGCAAGATCCAGGGTGCACGGCTGCACCGCACAGCTTTATGGGGGAAGTTATTTAAAGGAAGGGAGGGGCCAGGCTCTCTTGGACTCCGAGGAACCAAGAAGCTAGAGCTGAGGACTGATGCTGGATATTAGGCCAAAGCCTCTAAGCCTGGAGTGACGACATTGAACCGTCCTATGTCAAGCACGAGACACATTCCTGGAGCTCATACCGCTGTTCGCAGAGACCGGAGTCATCCGCCAGAAAGACCTTGCGTGGCTGACATAGAGCCAAAAGACTGAGACCGCAGTGGAGCGCGCGAAGGAGGAACTCCTGTTGGTGAGAGGGCACCTGCCCAACAACTGACTTTATCTGCCAAAGAAGTAGCTTTATCTACAGATAGCGGTAGCGTAACAGGAGGTGATAAACCCCGGGGTAGAACGGTATACCATCTCAGGATATTCGTAGACAAACAACAGAATCTGTAAAGTAGGCGCCAGAGGCCTACCTCTCTCACAGAAGTTATTGCTCAGCCACACAGACACTCTGCAGTGGCAACCAACAGCTTGCTGTTTTTCTCTCTCTTGATCTTCATTCCTAATTTGGATTACAAATGAGCTCTATTCAATAACCTTGCTAGCGAAGATCCAAGAAGAAAGAAGAGAACTCTGGGGGAGGGACTCAGATAGGCCTACCTGTCTGGTACTGTGTCTAGCTTTACTGAGGGAAGAGTGTGGGGTATTCTTTTATCTTTCTAAGCTGATTTAAGTAATCTTTTAATGAACCATATTTCATTGTATCTCATTTGTTCATTCTGATACATAGTAAATTAAGCTTGATTAATAACAACCCTGTGTGTTGTTCCATTGTGTCACCCAGAAGGACTACCATTCAAGGAAGGTAATAAGTCACTGTTGCATATTGAAGTGTTGCATTCCAATCTGTGTAGCCAGTTGATAGTCCAGTCCTATTCTGGGTCAGTTGTGCTTGTGGAGGGTTCGAGTAAAATTCTGTGGGTTGTTAGGCAGGGTGTAGACCCAATAACATAATCAGCAACTCCTACGGGGGTGGTGCTACACGTGGGGGCTCGTCCGGGATTTCTACAGTCCTGCAACACAACCCTCTCAGCCACAGAATCCCCCCCAACGCAGAGATGGATCCTACCGCTGCAGCTGAGTGGTGCAAGGAAGAGAATGTCACAGTGGAAAATGGCCTGGTGGTTGAAATTAAGGGAGAGGCCTGGACTGAGGAAAAGCTCCGCCCAGTTTTAAGGGCACTATCCACAGACAGGAAATTCTGGGTCATTGACATAAAGACCGACACCACCGTTCCACACACGTATGCATTGTGTGAGTGGAGGAAAGGGGTCCCTGATTACTTTAAGGGAGCCAGTGTAAAAACTACCGACCAAACAGAACTTTTCTTAATACACCCAGGAGTTCCTAATGCAGGTCCCTCATCTACCACTCCTGGGGGATCAAGCATAGGAAAAGGTGTTCAAGAAGAGCCTCCAGAGACGTCACCTTTGTCTACCTTTAGCTCGGAGCTGTGTGCTGTTCTCGGGGAGATTGTAGCAAAATGTAGTAAGGACTCCCCGAATTATCTGATGACTGGATATAGGAAGCTTAGGACATTCTCGGGGAAACAGCCTGTGCCTTCAACAGAAGAATGGGAGGTACCAGAACAGCACAAGAAACAGAGAATCACAGAGAGTTTAAGGGGACCTGCATTAGAGGCTGTACGTAATCTCAAGCTAAGTAAAAAGAACTGTACCGGACAGGATTATCTAGACATTCTACAAGATGTGTTTGGTCGGACGGAGAACGCGGCTGAACTTCTCTACCAGTTGGACCACTGCTATCAAGAAGAGGAAGAAAAGCTGTCCGAATTCATTAAACGCCTGGACAGGATTATCCACCAGATCCTGTTAAAGAAAGGGATAGACCCTCGGAAAGTAGACGAGACTCGTGCACGGCAGGTCCTGAAAGGGGCTCAACCGTTAGATCCCATTGCCATACTGGTACGAACTCGCCAAGATGGTGGCATTCTAGAATACCCTGACCTGATTCGAATGGTCAGAGAGGAAGAGGTCATGTTAGACAACAAAAAGAAAAGTCGGCAGTTCGACTCAACTGCCCGAGTTAGAGTGATAAGTGTAGAAGAAGGTGACTCGCAAGTTGAACTCCTAAAGACCCAAGTGTCTCAGTTGATAGAAATGGTGTCCATTCTGACTGGTCAAGTATCCACTCTACCGAAGGGGAGTATATCGGAGAAGCCAGATGAACCTGCTAGCCTTAGCGCAGACCCAGAACCAAGACCTACAAGATTGTAAACTTGTTTCAACTGCGGGGGAGTTGGGCATGTTAGAGGGGTATGTCCCAGCCCAGGAAAGGTTGTTATGAAACCTCGCAAGCCAGCGGGAAACTTCAGAGGGCCCCGGTGAAGGAGTCAACCGGGTGTCCGCCAGTCGTAAGGGACTCCAGGAGGCTCACTGGTTCAGGGAAACCGAGTCAGGGGGTCAGGTCTAGATACAACACCCCTAATTCTAGACTCCGGGTTACTGAGGAAAGGAAGATCAATGCACACCGGGTTCAGCGGGGGCCCACACCAAGGAAGAAAAAAAAAAAGAGGGCCAAGGCACAACTTGCTCGATGGAGGGAAATATTCTCTAAGGACGAGTTTGACGTGGGATGTGCCAGGAGTGCCACTCATAAGATCCGCCTGAGTGAGGACAAGCCTTTCAGGGAAAGAGTCCGGCGAGTCCCCTTAAGTGACTTAGAAGATCTACGTCAACAGCTGGCAGAGCTCAAGAAGACTGGGATTATCCGAGAATCCAGGAGCCCGTATGCTTCTCCGATAGTGGTAGTCCGGAAGAAAAACGGATCTCTGAGGCTTTGTATCGACTACCGAACGCTGAACAGAAGAACCATCCCAGACCAGTATACCACTCCTCGAATCGAAGATGCCCTACAGAGTCTGTCAGGGGCGAAGTGGTTCAGTGTGATGGACTTAAAGAGTGGGTATTATCAGATCCCCATGCACCCTGAAGACCGGGAGAAGACAGCCTTCATAACCCCCGTGGGGTTCTTTGAGTTCAATCGCATGCCTCAGGGGTTGTCCAGGGCCCCTGCTACCTTCCAAAGGCTGATGGAAAGGACCGTTGGAGATATGAATTTGATAGAGGTACTGGTATACTTGGATGATGTTATCGTGTTTGGCAGAACTTTGGAAGAACACGAGGAGAGGTTGGAAAAGGTCCTGAAGAGGCTACATGAAGAAGGTCTGAAACTTTCTTCTGAGAAGTGCCAATTCTATCAGTCCTCGGTCCATTACCTGGGCCATATCGTGTCTGCAGAAGGGGTAGCCACCGACCCGGCTAAGCTGGATGCTGTCGCCTCCTGGCCGAGACCCACAAATGTGACCGAACTCCGGTCGTTCTTGGGCTTTTTCTCCTATTACAGGAGGTTTGTGGAGGGGTTCGCCCAGATTGCTCGACCCCTAAATGAGCTCCTAAAGAACGAAGAAGATTATGTTCCTGAGTTGGTAAAGCCGGCGAAGTCCACCATGGGACCCCGGAAAGCTAAGGAATCCATCCAGGACCAGTGGACCCCGGAATGTGAGGGGGCTTTTGTTCAGCTGAAAAGGACTCTGACCACTGCCCCTGTGTTGGCTTATGCGGACCCCATGAAACCATATGAACTGCATGTCGATGCCAGCCGAGATGGGCTGGGGGGGGTACTCTACCAGGAGCATGAGGGTCATCTGCGACCTGTCGCCTACGTGAGTAGAAGTCTACTACCTGCTGAAAGGAATTACCCTACCCACAAACTTGAATTCTTGGCCTTGAAGTGGGCAGTGGTTGACAAACTGAAAGACTACCTGTACGGAGCTGAATTCATTGTCAAGACGGATAATAATCCCCTCACCTATCTGTTGACTACGGCCAAGCTGGATGCAACAGGGCACCGATGGTTGGCTGCCCTCTCTAGCTTCAATTTTAGCTTGAAGTATCAGCCGGGAATCGGAAACAGGGATGCAGATGCCCTATCCAGAAGGTTGCATGCTCCACAGGAACCTGAGGAAGAATGGACTCATTTGGCTCCAGAAGGGGTGCGTGCCCTATATCAGGGAACTGAATTTCGATCCAGAGGAGGGTCAAGAGCAGAAGAGATTGGGGTTTCGGCTATCGGAGTACCCAAATACTATTGCAGGGTGACACAGGTTGAAGGGGAAGATTTGCCTCGGCTGTCCAAAAGGGACTTGCGGAAGGAGCAGTTGGAAGACCCTTTGGGAAAACTTCTTTTGGAAGCCTTGGAGATCCAGAGCCCTGAGTTGCTTCTAACTGACTCCCCTCAGGGGGCCCGTCTGTTACATAGAGAGTGGATCCGGTTACAGATCAGAGAAGGAGTGGCCTACCGGAGAGGTCCATCTGAAGATCTGGAGGAGAAGTGGCAACTGTACTTACCAGCTAAATACAGAGAGGGAGTTCTGGCCGCTCTCCATGATAAACATGACCATCTGGGGCCCAAAAGAACCTTTCAGGTTGTCAGGGACAGGTTCTCCTGGCCTTGTATGAGGGCCGAAGTTGAAGAATACTGTAATTCTTGTGTCCGGTGTATACAGAGGAAGACTCTGCCACGTCAAGCAGCCCCAATGGGCCATCTACAAAGCCAGGGACCCATGGAGCTGGTGTGCATTGATTTCCTTTGCTTAGAGCCTGATCTGAGTGGCCAAGGGAATGTCCTTGTGGTAACAGACCATTTTACCAGATACGCTCAAGCATTCCCAACAAGGGATCAGAAGGCTTCAACGGTAGCCAAAGTTCTTGTAGAGAAGTTCTTTGTACACTATGGGTTACCACAACGCCTCCATTCTGATCAGGGAAGGGACTTCGAAAGCAGGCTGATCAAGAGACTGTTAGATGTGTTAGGCATTCAAAAGACTAGAACCACTCCCTACCATCCACAAGGGGATGCCCAGCCTGAACGATTTAACAGGACTCTTTTGGATATGTTGGGGACTTTGAGCTCAGAGAAGAAACAGCATTGGGGCAAGCATGTAGCTGCCATTGTGCATGCCTACAACAGTACTGTCAGTGATGCTACTGGATATTCCCCTTATCGTCTAATGTTTGGAAGGGAGGCTCGGTTGCCAGTGGATTTGGCCTTTGGCATTTCGCCTGATCATACCTCTTCAGCCTCACACAGAGGATATGTGGACCGACTGCGGAAGAGTCTGAAATCAGCCTATGACATGGCCCAGGCCACATCTGATCAACGTGGGCTGAGGAATAAGAGAAATTTCGACTTGAAAGTTCGGATCCATGACTTGCAACCAGGAGACAGAGTTTTGTTGAGGAACTTGGGTGTCCCGGGAAAACACAAGTTGGCAGACCGCTGGAAGTCTCAACCTTATGTTATCTGCAAGCAACTGCCAAACCTTCCTGTGTACCAAATTCGGCCTGAAGGAGGTGTGGGTCCATTGAAGACTTGGCATAGGAACCATTTACTGCCTCTCTCTGAAGCAGTTCGTATGCCCCCTGTGGAAGATTTGTCAGAGGCTCCTTCAACTTCTCGCTGGTCCAGACCAGTCACCAGATCTCAGACGACGCTCCCAGATGTGAGGGGGGGAAATTCTCCATCTGAAGATCTGGAAGATGAAGAAGAGGTACCCGACTGGTTGTGGTCATCTCAGTTACCAGAACTCACACCTGCCTCCCTGTCTTCATCTGACTTGGCTGACAGAGGAATCCTTCGGCCAGAAGCCCCCGAATTCATACCCTTTCACATGCTTCCAGAAGAAGTAGCTGAGGAGGAAGACCCTGAGGAGGAGGTTGCACCTTTCTCTGAAGAGGAACTGACCACTCTTGAACCATCAGATTCCTCTGTGTTGGAACATGAGGAGGTGGACATTGAAGATTCCTCAGAAGTGCCTGGTCCTAGTACCTCTGAGAGCATGCCTCCACAGGAACAGAGGGAAAGGAGAGTCATTCACCCACCTAAGAGACTGACCTATGATCAATTGGGTGAATGTTCGGAAGAAGCTGTCTTTACCTCCAAAAGATCTCCTGACCAGCCTAGCTCTTCCACCGTAGATTTGGTGGGGGACAACCCTAGCTCACCCCAGGCACATCTGTACAAGCCGCTCAAGTGTCGGGGGTCTGTGACCAGACTTGTCTCCCCTCCCCCGACAATTGGTGGGAGGTTCCTTTGTCGAACCTGTGTTGTAATATGCAGTTGTTGAGTTTGGCTTCTGCTCATGAGAAGACAGATAATCCCTGTTAGGCATATGTTACTGTTTTTTGTTGTATAATGTCAACCTATGCACTAGGGTACATACTGTTGACCTCTTTGGGGACCAAAGTTTCTCAAGTGGGGAGAGTGTGTAGCGGGGTTAAATATGCCTAAAGATACTGTTGATATGTGAGAAGGAACTAGGCTCCCTCTAGTGGTAGCTGCATGGAATTTCCCGGGCTGTGACTTCCTTTTGGCAAGATGAAGAGACTACATCTCCCATGGTGCATTGCAAGATCCAGGGTGCACGGCTGCACCGCACAGCTTTATGGGGGAAGTTATTTAAAGGAAGGGAGGGGCCAGGCTCGGCCTCTTTCTGCGCTGGACTCCGAGGAACCAAGAAGCTAGAGCTGAGGACTGATGCTGGATATTAGGCCAAAGCCTCTAAGCCTGGAGTGACGACGTTGAACCGTCCTATGTCAAGCACGAGACACATTCCCGGAGCTCATACCGCTGTTCGCAGAGACCGGAGTCATCCGCCAGAAAGACCTTGCGCGGCTGACATAGAGCCAAAAGACTGAGACCGCAGTGGAGCGCGCGAAGGAGGAACTCCTGTTGGTGAGAGGGCATCTGCCCAACAACTGACTTTATCTGCCAAAGAAGTAGCTTTATCTACAGATAGCGGTAGCGTAACAGGAGGTGATAAACCCCGGGGTAGAACGGTATACCATCTCAGGATATTCGTAGACAAACAACAGAATCTGTAAAGTAGGCGCCAGAGGCCTACCTCTCTCACAGAAGTTATTGCTCAGCCACACAGACACTCTGCAGTGGCAACCAACAGCTTGCTGTTTTTCTCTCTCTTGATCTTCATTCCTAATTTGGATTACAAATGAGCTCTATTCAATAACCTTGCTAGCGAAGATCCAAGAAGAAAGAAGAGAACTCTGGGGGAGGGACTCAGATAGGCCTACCTGTCTGGTACTGTGTCTAGCTTTACTGAGGGAAGAGTGTGGGGTATTCTTTTATCTTTCTAAGCTGATTTAAGTAATCTTTTAATGAACCATATTTCATTGTATCTCATTTGTTCATTCTGATACATAGTAAATTAAGCTTGATTAATAACAACCCTGTGTGTTGTTCCATTGTGTCACCCAGAAGGACTACCATTCAAGGAAGGTAATAAATCACTGTTGCATATTGAAGTGTTGCATTTCAATCTGTGTAGCCAGTTGATAGTCCAGTCCTATTCTGGGTCAGTTGTGCTTGTGGAGGGTTCGAGCAAAATTCTGTGGGTTGTTAGGCAGGGTGTAGACCCAATAACATAATCAGCAACTCCTACGGGGGTGGTGCTACATAAACAATACTCCCATAAGGTTGAGTTGTTGTTAAAGGCTGTGATTCTTCGTTCTGAAAGTCTCAAATTAAATTTATCTGAGAAATAAGCATCAAGAAAGGTTTATTAACAAAACATTTTACTTTTCCTCCTAAAAATAAACCAACGGTTACAGGAATTTAGCATACAGTAAGCATGTCAAACATTTTCCTTCCTAACAGTGCACTTCTCTAATACCAAAATTTGTTGACGTCGAATTAATTATTACCACGTGGATTTCTATATTTTTGTTATGTTATTGTATACCATAAATTTAAAGAAAAAATTATTATTGTTCACCATGGTTAAAAAATGAGCAGCTCAAAAATAAACATTAGTAATTTCCCATTTGGATACAAGAACTTATACGTCACCATTCTTTTCACCCATTTGGAACATCCTTCAAAACAGTTTTTTTTTCTACAAAAGCAAAACTGATAGTTAAATTTGTATGACAATACAACTGTTTACAGTCCCTTTTGCAATTACCTGTGTCACAGACAGGAGAAGGGGGGGAGGGTTTGTGTGCTAAAAAAAGGCACCAAAATTTTTTGTTTTAAAAAGTCAGTGATAAAAAAAGTGGGTGACACAAAACCTCAATGATAAAAGTTCAAAATTGCTTAAGATTTTAAGGATAGAAATCCAATTTTCGTCCTTAAGGTCACACTTTGCACACCAAATATATATTTTCTTGCTTCTAAAAGCTGCCATGACCAGCATAGTACGGATTTGTAACCTTTTGTTGTACTTGTGGCAAAGTCACATCACTTTAAAACATAAGTAATAAACACAAAACAAATCATTATGCAACCAGTATTCATTCAGTGTTATGAAATGCTTTGCTGATACAGCACTTTTAGGAACAGTATTAAAACGAACACAACATAACGATCCATGGATCTCACACACGATACAATTTTCATACAATTTTTTTAAACGTAAATTTCATTTTTTTCCTCGGGATTCTCCTTACCTTGAGAATTTCCCATTATCTTAAGCTCAGAATACAAAGTGAGATTTAGCGGAGTTTGAAGGTTTATATATATATATATATATATATATATATATATATATATATGTATATATATATATATATATATATATATATATATATATATATATATAGGGATGGTGAGGTCAGTATTTAGACTTTATTGGAAAACCTAGTTTCCCAACTTATGTGGTTTCCTGCATCTTTCTAATCAGATTTATATACACCCAATTTATGGTTTTCTGTTAACTATCCTTGGTGGGCAAGTGTATACCTTCAAGCTCAGCTTAATATCACATACAATCTCCACATACATCTATACACTGGCATGCAATTTTATATCTCGACTAAAAATACACTTTAATGTCTATACAAATATACAATGTTTTAGAGGGAGAATTCACTCACACACACTACTGCTTTGTAACCGGGTTTCAGACCCTGGGATATCAGACCCCATCTTATCTTTGGGGCTTCAGACCCTGGGGTATCAGACCCCCTTCTTTAGGAATATCAGATTCCTGGGAGGCGCTAAAAATAGCGGTTAACTGGGTACCGTTAATCTGCTCTGACAGTATAGGGTCATAATAAATAAAAAATAAAATTACTCACCCAATACTGTGTTATGGCAGATCCCACTTTTCTGACACCAAACTGTTAGCTCAAATCTCGTCAGGAGGCAATTTACAAGATGATATACGGCCCTTCAGTCCCAACTCTCCCTGTATAATGAATTCTCTCTCTTCCAGCTGGGAGATGCGAGGACACAGAGCACTTAAACAAAATGTAGACACATCTGTTTATTTCAAGTTTCTCTCACACATTTAAGGGAAGTTTGAGTGGGAAAAACTGCTTTAAACTGGTTACAATTCATCGGTCAATTTAACAATAGAACATATCTCACAGAAACAGTACATGAAAAGGTCCTTGTGTTCCCTATACACCTGTGTACGTGTGGGGTGTCGTGTGTTGGAGATTGTGTTTGTGGGAGAGCCGCTCCGTCTGTGTTCAGCTGTCATGTGTTAATGTAAGCAATTGTCAAATGTGTTTAGGTGGTGTCAGTAATCTCTATGCGCAGAGTTAACTTTGTCAAGTGTCCAAATGAATGAATGGAAAGGTGTTTAACATGTCAACGTCTTGTCATCTATATGCAAAATACAGCTGTCTGATGTCCAGGGTGTATGAATGAGTGTTAGTCTGGCTCGTTAATATGTAATTGCAAGGGACCACATTCCATTGGAAAGTGGGCATGAGCTGAAATATATTATGAAATATAATAAGGCACGTTAATACAATCTTTCATTGAGTGCGAAGCGGGAACCCACAGTGGATTCGCAGGGTTCCCGTATCGCATATGTGTGAATCTGGACTAAAAGTGTATGTCTGTCCAGCCGAAAACTTTTTTGTAGTGTTAAAAAAAAGTGGGCAAGCATTAGAACCCCTGTCAGGCTGTTTGTGGCTCCATTAGAGAGATTCTGTCTTACTTCCTGTCCTGGTGACAACGGTTTTAGCAGACAGGAAGTGAGGGAAAATCTGCAAATAGGGCATAGACAGAAATACAATTCAGACAGGGGTTCGCGCCTTCTCCTACTCTTCTAAAGAAAAGTATTTCTTTATCTGTCTGTGTTGTTGTTAGAGAGTTGCCCTCACTTCCTGTCTGGTCAAACATTGTCACCGGTGTTGTTCTATCAGATTTCCCTACCTACGTCATTTCCGGTTGAGATCAGCTGTGGATTCGTCATGCAGCAGCTTGTAGCCGCGTCACACGTCCTTATTGGGCATGCGCAGAATAGGTAGGAAATCTTGATAACATCGTAAGGGGTCAGGCAAAAGTCCTAGTGTGCATGTGCCGGCGCATGCGCACCAACGGGTCGGGCAGTGGGATCTCTTATAACAAACATCCATCCGATCTCCATGGCACACACTGCACTGACCCGACACTGCGTCAAGCCGACACTGCACCGACCCGACAATCCAATCTCCATGCCCCACACTGCGCTGACCCGACAATGAGACAGTGGGCGTGCGCATGTGGGTAGGGAATAGGATTGTCCCATTGTCGGCTGGGCGCAGTGTGTGCGATGGAGATTGGATGTATGTTTGTTCTATCAGATTTCCCTACCTACGTCATTTCCGGTTGAGATCAGCTGTGGATTCGTCATGCAGCAGCTTGTAGCCGCGTCACACGTCCTTATTGGGCATGCGCAGAATAGGTAGGAAATCTTGATAACATCGTAAGGGGTCAGGCAAAAGTCCTAGTGTGCATGTGCCGGCGCATGCGCACCAATGGGTCAGGCAGTGGGATCTCTTATAACAAACATCCATCCGATCTCCATGGCACACACTGCGCTGACCCGACACTGCGTCAAGCCGGCACTGCGTCAAGCCGACACTGCACCGACCCGACAATCCAATCTCCATGCCCCACACTGCGCCGACCCGACAATGAGACAGTGGGCGTGCGCGTGTGGGTAGGGAATAGGATTGTCCCATTGTCGGCTGGGCGCAGTGTGTGCGATGGAGATTGGATGTATGTTTGTTATAAGAGATACTGCTGCCCAAACCGTTGGTGCGCATGCGCCCGCTCATGCGTAGTAGGACTTTTGCCTCACCCCTTACGATGTTATCAAAATTCCCTACCTATTCTGCGCATGCGCAGTAGGACATGTGACGCAGCTACAGCTGGTGCATGATGAACCCACACCGGAAATGACGTAGGTAGGGAAATCTGATGGGGTAGGGAAATATGATAGAACACCGGGACAGGAAGTGAGGGAAATCTACAACTGGGGTATAGACAGAAATAAAAACTAACAGGGGTTCTCATCTTCTCCTACTCTTCTAAAGAAAAGCATTTCTATTTCTGTCTGTGCAGCTTTTATAGAGTTTCCCTCACTTCCTGTCTGGTCAAATGTTGTCATCAGAACAGGAAGTGAAGGAAAAGCTACAATTGGGGCATAGACTGAAATAAAAATCAGTCGGGTTTCTTGCTTTCTCCTACTCTTCTAAAGAAAAGCATTTCTGTATCTCTCTGTGTGGCTGTTAGAGAGTTGCCCTCACTTCCTGTCTGGTCAGATATTGTCATCAGAAAAGGAAGGGAAGGAAAATATGAAACTGGGGAATAGACAGAAATAAAAATCAGACAGGGGTTCTCACCTTCTCCTATTTTTCCAAAGAAAAGCATTTCTATATCTGTCTGTGTGGCTGTTGGTGATTTTCCTTCACTTCCTGTCTGGCCAAACATTGTCACCAGGACAGGAAGTAGGGGAAAATCTGCAACTGGGGCTTAAAAAAAACACTGACAGGGGTTCTCACCTTCTCCTACTCTTCTAAAGTAAAGCATTTCTATTTCTGTCTGTATGGCTGTTAGAGCGTTCCTGCCACTTCCTGCCTGGCCAAACGTTGTCACCGGGACAGGAAGTGTGCAGAAATCTTTCTAGATCCCCTGGATAGCAGTAAAAACCTGACAGAGTAATAGAGATCCCGTCCTCTAAGTTCTCAGCTGCACCCTCCTGCTGTGAATGGCCTCATTAGCCTGCTGAATTCTGAATGAAACCATTACAGACAGTGTTGCAGCAGAAGGAGAGAGACTCCACAGCAATGGAGTGGTGGGGAAGTCCGGAGGGGGAAATCTGAGACTGCTGGAGGAGGAGGAGGCTCGGTCCACCAGAATTCACTCATCACAAACTGAGACAGGGTTTTTGGGGGATTGGGGCATCCTGGGGTCACCTTGTTTGCTGGATGGAGGTGAAGTATTTATTGTGTCTCTGCTTCGCCACTTGTACTTTCTAATGTAAAAAGAAAACACCAGTGTGCTCAGACTTTGTTTATCCAAAAATTTAAAAAGTAAAAAAATTAAAAACGTCTTTGTTTATCCAATAAGGTACACGGAGTTATATAATGGGCACAGCAGGTGTACAGACCGGGAAACTCAGCACAGGGATCGCACCAATAGCGCCCCCTGGAGAGGGAAAAGAAACTGTAAAGTGAGATAACTCTCTAGCATGTACTGACCAAAACTGGAATCAGTTTTGGGTGGAGTGGTCCTTTAACCAGTGGCGGCCCCCAATCAGCATCTGCAAAGAAAAAAAATTACCATTCAAAGCCTACTAGGGGCGCAGGTCCTATTGCTGGCTATGGGGGGGGGGGCTTGGCAGCCCACGTGCTGCTAGGCAGAGGCGCCAATTGGCGGCTATTCTGGGTGTCACCGGGGCGCAGAGCAATGCGCCCCGACACTCCCCACTAGTCCTGTCCTGGCTGTGATTGGTCCAGACTCCAGCCTGGACCAATCATTGAGGACATCCCTGCTGACGTTGCGTGGGGGTGGTGCGTGCGTCAGTCACTCACCGTCGTCACCTTCCTGCCTGCTGCCAGACCGAGGAGGAGCAGCGGCTCGCACGTGGTCGGGCGAGAGATGTGTCCCCCGTCTTCAGCAGCCCACAGCACAGCAGTCGGTCCAGTCGAGTGAGCCAGCCCAAGAGCAGGTAAGGGACGATTGAAGCAGCCAGTACCTCCGTGTCTCTCCTCTCTCTCCGCTCTCACCCAAGGCAGTGGTGGTGTAAGGTGTCCATGTGTCCTTAGGTTGTGCGCAGACTCAGAGCTGGAACTGACCAGGCCAGGACGCATCTTCCTCCGTCCTCTCCCAGCCAGCAGCCAGTCTCCTGGTCCTGGATATGGCGAGGTTTAAGCTATTTGCTTTTGGGTTTAACTTTACCTGATGTACAATGTACCTGTGCCATGCCTGTACCATGACCTGTGCCATGCCTATACCATGACCTGTGCCATGCCTATACCATCATCTGTGCCATGCCTATACCATCACCTGTGCCATGACCTGTGACATGCCTATACCATCACCTGTGCCATGCCTATACCATCATCTGTGCCATGCCTGTACCATCACCTGTGCCATGACCTGTGCCATGCCCTTACCATGACCTGTGCCATGCCTATACCATCTCCTGTACCATGACCTATGACATGCCTGTACCATGACCTGTGCCATGCCTATACCATCACCTGTGCCATGCCTATACCATCATCTGTGCCATGCCTGTACCATCACATGTGCCATGACCTGTGCCATGCCCTTACCATGACCTGTGCCATGCCTATACCATCTCCTGTACCATGACCTGTGCCATGCATATACCATCACCTGTGCCATGCCTATACCATCACCTGTGCCATGGCTGTACCATCACCTGTGCCATGACCTTACCATGACCTGTGCCATGCCTATACCATCTCCTGTACCATGACCTGTGACATGCCTGTACCATGTAATTGAATTATTGAATTCTAGTGTTTTTTTTCCTTAAAATGGACATTATTCTGATTATTAACATGACTAACAGTGAAATGCTGTGTGGACATTCTGATACACAAAATGGGTGCCATACACAGCTGTGCCAATTCCTCTTCTACTGCTAACATATGATTACTAAGGGGGAGGGGGGTTTGGTTTCACTAGGAGTGTTTAAAATGTATTGACCAAGTAATTTCCTCATTCCTTCCTTTCATCATCAAACCTAGCTGGGGGCTGGGTGAACCATAAAAGGAAGACGAATTAACATCCTTTAAGATGCTGACCATCTGTTTTTTTTACTATATTGGAAAGGTGGGGGTTGAGGTGCAGGAAGTAGGTGACCATAAATGGTAAATGAACCTTTTTGTGTTGAGGAACAGGAAGTCCTTGACCATACATGGTATGCTAAGGGAGGGGGTCTTCACCTGAGAGGGGGTAGATATAGAAGCCCATTCAGAAATTTATTCTGCCTTTTTACTTTTGAACTCTGGCTAGACACATGGTGGTATGTATAGTTCCTGTGTAAGGTAAAAATCTTTTATCTTGTGTATGATTGCTTTGTTGCATAACTTTATTTCCATTGGCAACAATGTATTTGGAACATCACGGTTTTTAAGATTTTATTATCTATGTCATAATTGATTCATCTAAAGTTTATTTTCTGTAAAATAAATTTGATCTTTATTTTTAGCAGTTATCATTCATTACTTATTTTAATGGTAGTAGCCTCAACAGCATTGGCTAGATTTTTGTATAGAAAAAGGTTATTGATTAATAAGTGGAAAAGAGAGGGGACTAGGAAAAATTTCCATAACAAATGGTGCCCCTTAAAGTTAGGAGCTTGTTGAAACAGAGCTGATCTATGAAGTGCTAATTGTCTTTGTTTTTCTCATCTCTGTCTCAAGATTAGCAAGCTCTTAAAAGAACTTTCATTTTTTTGCCTTTCTTTTTTCTCCTATTGTCTGTACTAATACCTTGATGAAACTGATATGAACAGTATAATTAAAAAGGAGGGTGCAAGTGTGAATGATAAGGGTTCAGATTGGATGCTTGGAGGCAGTGGCTATAGAATCTGGGTTTTTATGCCAAAAAGCAGTTTCAGTTGAGCCTTGAAAGAGATTATGTCAAGACGCTTCCCAATCTTCGTGATTGAAACGCAACTGTGGGCCTAAGTCACACTGAATAATCTTGATGTGTATGAAACTATCTTTCTTTGTAATCTACTAATTGGGGATTGTAAAATGTGTAATTAGACCTGTGAACACTGTTTATATTATAACTGCCTCAAATAATTTTTGCAAATAATTGTGCCCTTATTAACTGCCTTCTGTACTCCAAGCACTCAAAGGGTTCTGATCATTCAAGTTTGTGCTAATCTTTCTTGAGATAACAGAAGTAATAGTCATTGTTTTTTTTTAATACTTTGGGGGCATTTGAACTCGCAGGAAGTTCAGGAATCTCCAGGCTAACTTTGAAGGACTATAGTCAGCATAGGAAAAATCCTATATTGACAAGTAGTAAAAAAAGCAGGGGCGGTACCTGTCAACCCAATCATTGGCCAGAGATTAGCTACCTCTGGGGGGCAACCGCTTAAGGTTGGGAAATCAATTCAGGGTCCATATTCCGTAAGGATGGGTAATAAAATCGCTTCAAAGAGGGCGTCTAACCATGGTGAACCATACCACTTGACCCCGAAGGAAGAGTTGATTGATAAATATGGGCCTTGGGTTGTAAAATATATTCAAGATTGCGATCGCTGGACTGGGAAGAAGTATTCTAAAAGAGGGACTTTTAAGCCTAAAGCCTAAAGCCTAAAGCCTAAAGCCTGGGAGGCCTTGTGGCATAGTCACCACAGGAAGATGATACTCCCAAATGAAAGAGATGCTTGGAGTGCATGGATGGTAGAATCCATGAACAGGGCTGATGATGTGAATATTGTAGGTACTAGAGCCAAATCCCCAGAGTAGTGACAGTGATGAACAGAGGGTTTGTCAGGCTTAGGGCCTTATGCAACCGCCCGGTCCTTGTTAGAAAAATACTCAAAAACTAATATGAATTGTCATCTTTCGGCAGATAAGAAGGGAAAGCCACAACTTGCTGCTAAATTTGACACCCCAGTTAAAATCCTGGATGAATCAAAGAGAAACGGAATGCTGACATTAAGGGAGAAAAGTCTCCCCAGTACCAAAGATCATATACCGTCAGAAGGGGTACTTTCTTCCCCTCTGACGGAAGAACCTCCCGAATACAATAATCCTCCATTTACTGGCTATGAGCCAGCTTTCTCCCCTAGACAGCAGTTAAAGAGCAATACTGCTGCTGAAAGTAACACTTGCAGTTCCGGTACTGAGTACACTGCCTATGTACCTTTAGGCTCTCGAGTGACCAGTACTCCACAGCAAGGACCTGTGTGGTGTCAATCTAACAGGGAGATGGTAACACCCAATGTGGGTGCACCTGTATACCATGGAACTGTTAATGCCACCCTTCAAGGCACTTTGCAGTTAGATAAAGTGCCCCCACCTAGCAGCAACAATTTTACCCATTCTTATTTGGATTCTGTGGCACAATCCCAAAACACCAATCAACCGTTGATATATTTTTTAGATGACATATCTGTATTTCCTGTAAGAGAGCAGGTCGTTTATGATAATAATGGGAGATCCACTGGAAAGATGACACATCATGTACCTTGGACTCCCTCTGAGATGAAGGGTTTTCTGAGTGTTATCCCCCATCCAAGGACTGATCCCATTAAATTTGCAAAAGAGCTGCTGGACATCCAGGCGAGCTACAATGCAAATTGGGGTAATATGCTTCAAATAATGAAGAGAGTTTGTGGAGACGGGGACTTTGATGAAATCCTTAGTAATACTAATATTCCAATGACCCTATATGTTGACTCCAGTCATCAAGGATGTGTACTCACTAAACAATTGGCACAACTGATTAAAACAGTCTATCCCCCCCAGTCTTGGACCAAGGTGTCAGGAGTGACCCAAGGACCAAAGGAAGATTGTATGACATACTACAATCACTTTAAGCAAGCCGTGGAATCGGCTGGTGGGGACATCACTAACAGTGCCCTATCACCTGTTTTGATACACAGCTTCATTACTGGGTTGAGAGGAAAAATTAGGGAAAAACTGATGACTTCAAATCCAGACTGGAGAGATAAGCCCCTCTCCTCTTTGTTGTCACTCACAACTGCTATTGAAAGGAATATAGCTGATTGGGAGTCACTGAAGCCCCAAAAGGATCTGCATTGTCACTGATCAGTTGAACAATGTAGATCTCAACCAAAAACAAAAAAGGAAACCTGTCTGCTTCAACTGCAACAGACCCGGACACTTCAAGAGGGAGTGTAGAGCTCTAAGACAAAGTAGGCCACCTCGACCTGAAAGGGAATCTGAAAGAGACCCTAAGTGATGTGGAGAGCTCCCGGTGTTACCTGTAATCTCAACAAATGAGCAAGGAAGTGCTTATGTACAAATGCAATTAAATAATCAGCTACTAAACTGTTTGGTAGACACCAGGGCAGCTCGTTACGTTTTAAAATCCAGTGAGGTGAATCTTCCCAATCAAAATACAATTAGAGGAGTTGGTCTAGGGGGTATATCATATCCCCTACTGGAAACCACTCCCACCAAAGTTCGAATTGGATCCTTTCAAACTGAAGCCTCCCTGCTCTTGAGCGATTCAGTTCCTTGCAATTTGCTTGGAAAAGATTTGCTCTCCCAAATTAAAGCACAAATACAATTCACTGAGGATGGAGTGGAAGTAAACATCCCTTCAGATCCTGACCAACACCAAATGGTAGAAACCTGGGATAGCATCATCGCCTTGGGTAAATTGGAACCAGACAAAAGTTTTGAGAGCTTGCCCAGTGAATTATCCAGAAGCACGAATCCGGATGTTTGGGCTAAAGAGGGGAACAAGGGACTTATGATCCGCTGCCCCCCTGTTAAGATAAAACTAAAACCAGATGCTATCATCCCTAGGTTACCTCAGTATCCATTGAAATTGGCTCAATTGGAGGGAATTAGAGACCAAATCAAACTCCTCCTGAAAGAGGGTATATTGGTGAAAGCGAGTTCACCAGCTAATACCCCATTGTACCCTGTGAAAAAAACAGGCCGAAACGTCTACCGGATGGTGCAAGACTTAAGGGCAATTAACAAAATTATCCAAGAAGATGCCCCAGTGGTACCAAACCCTCACACTATTCTGAGTAAAATTCCTTCTAATCAATATTTCACAGTTATTGATTTGAAGGATGCCTTTTTCACTGTACCGCTCCACCCTGACTGTCAATATCTATTTGCCTTCAGTTTTGAGGGGCAACATTATGCCTGGAGTAGATTACCCCAGGGCATGGTAACAAGCCCAAATGAGTACAGCAAAGCAATGAAGGAATGCCTTGACCGATGGCACTTCCCAGAGGATATCACTCTACTTCAGTATGTAGATGACTTGCTGATTGTAGCAGATACATGTAGAGATGCCACTATCTCCTTGTTGAATCACCTTGGAGAAGAGGGATGCAGAGTATCCCCCTCCAAGTTATAATACAACTTGGACCGAGTTGTGTTTTTGGGTCATTGCATCTCCCAAGGAAAAAAACACCTCACACAAGATCGAAAGAAAGCTATCCTGAATAGCAAAATGCCACAAAATGCAAAACAATTGAGGGGGTTCCTAGGGTTGGTTGGATATTGCAGACAATGGATACCAGAAATGTCCAAGGTTTGTAAACCACTCTATGACTCTGTAAACATACAGGGAAAACTAGAACTCAGCAAAGAGCAATGCATGCTATTCAGACCTTGAAAGCTGCAATCAGTGAAGCCCCCGTCTTGGGTCTACCAGACTATATCAAGGGATTCTGACTTTACTGTCATGAGTCCAGAGGCCATGCTGCTGGAGTCCTGACACAGGACCATGGAGGACGTGACAAACCCATTGGCTATTACAGTTGTCAGATTGACCCAGTTGTCAATGCAATGGCACCCTGCCTAAGGGCAGTAGCAGCAGCTGCTGAGATGCTGACCAAGACTGCGGACATTGTGCTAGGGAACCCGTTGGAAGTTTATGTACCCCACGAGGTTCATGTTGTTATGCAGAACCTGACCACAAAGCACATTTCGTCAGCAACACTGACCAAATACGAACTGGCACTTTTAACACCCACAAATATCATGCTCAAAAGGTGTGCAAAATTAAATCCAGCCACACTGTTACCAGAGACACTGCAGGATGAAATAGAAACCCATGACTGCAATGCAGAAATGGAAGACCACTATCTGGAAGCACAGAGAGTCAAAGACACCCCCATCCAAAATGCGGACCTCAATGTTTTTGTAGATGGATCCCGCTTCTATACTGAAGAAGGGCACCCTGTTACTGTGTATTCAGTAGTTAGCAAGGATGAAATCCTTTTCCAAGGAAAACTACCTGGGCATCAGTCAGCCCAGGTGGCAGAACTTATGGCTCTCATGCAAGCTTGCATATTAGGGAAAGAAAAAAAGCTCAATGTGTACACAGATTCAAGATATGCTTTTGGCATATGTCATGATTTTGGCCAATTGTGGAAACTGAGAGGCTTCCTAACTACCTGTGGAAAGCCTATCAAACATGGTGAGCTCATTAAAAAAGTCCTCGAGGCACTTTGGTTCCCAGATGAAATAGCAGTCCTAAAATGTGCAGCACACACAAAAGGCACAGATGATGTATCACTTGGGAATGCTAGAGCGGATGCCGCTGCAAAGGCGGCTGCTGTCACTGGTACTGAGTCTGTAGAAATCTTTATGGCCACACCTCCCTCTGACAGTCCAGATCAGGTAGATTTGACTGTTTTGAAGACATTACAAGTGCAAACTGATGAAAAGACAAAACAGAAGTGGCGAGACCAGGATGGTAAAGAAATAGAAGGTTCTTGGGCCCATGAGGATGGAAGGTACTGTGCCCCTCCAGCACTGTATCCATATCTGGCTGAGGCTTCGCATGGCCCCTCTCATCTGTCCAAAGGGGCATTGGTCTCCACAATCACATCTCACTGGGTGGCCCCCGGATTCACCACTGTTGCAGAGAGATTCTGTCAAGGGTGCGAAACATGTCAAATACATAATCCTGGGAAGCTTGTAAAAACCCAAACTAAGCATTTGCCCAAAGCACAGTATCCCTTCCAAAGACTGCAGGTTGATTACATACAATTGCCAAAATGTCAGCAATTCCAATTTGTCCTTGTGTGTGTAGACATGTTTTCAGGATGGGTAGAGGCCTGGCCCGTAGCCAAAGCTACTGCATCAGTCACTGCAAAGAAACTGTTGCAGGAGATTGTTTGCAGGTATGGCCTGATGGAGACAGTAGAATCGGATCAAGGGAGCCATTTCACAGGCCAAGTGATGGCTGAGGTGATGGAAGGACTCCAAATTGAACAAAAGTTCCATACTCCCTATAACCCACAGTCATCAGGAAAGGTTGAAAGGTATAATGGAATTATTAAGAACAGACTAGCCAAAATTTGTGAAAAGGCGCACCTTACTTGGGTACAAGCTCTTCCCCTTGTGTTAAAATCAATTAGACATACTCCTAGAGATCCAGAAAAACTATCTCCATTTGAGGTATTCTTCGGGAGACCCCCGATGACAGGGTTGTTTTTTCCACAAGAGATGGCATTGATGCATTGTTCTTTAAAAATGTATGTGTAGGAATTACACAAGCAGCTCACTAAGTTGCATGCCCAAGTTTTCTCTTCTATTCCAGACCAAAATTCTGATGGTAAATTTCACGCCTTACAGCCTGGAGATTGGATGGTGATCAAGAAATTCCAACGAAGAGGACTGGAGCCCAGGTTTGAGGGTCCCTACCAGATATTGCTGACCACCCCCACCTCAGTAAAGATAGAGGGAAAAATCTCTTGGGTGCATGCTTCTCATTGTAAACAAATTCAGAAGAGTGTCTAAAGAACCTGGTGGAATGGGCCTGTCCCCCCTGCTCATAGGTTTACTCAGCGGGTGTATTCTCCTTGCCATTCAGGAAACCCCAGATTCTGGAAAGTCAGACCCATTCTACCACGAAACAGAGCCAGCACCCTGGAATCCACCTAAGGAGTATAGTAAATGGGTAATGAAACCTGAGGGGTGCAATCACACTCAGATCCATAAGGTAGAGTGCAAACAAGGACAAGTACTCCCTAGATACCCAATGTATTTCCACTGGTATATATTCATCCATGCAATAGCAGGAATGGGTTTTGATGGGTCCTTCCTAGAAGATATCACCAGCCTCGATCCGCACCCTTATAGCTTTCATACAGCCTCCGGAGGCATTGATGGGGGATATCTACTAGATAGGCTTTGCGGTCTCTCATACTTTAAAACTAGTCCTGGTGAGCGGGAACGAATACAGGGGGTGGTAGAAGATAGCCCTGATACCTTGATGTATGTGACATATCACATAGATGAAGACATTGACTTGTGTGAAGGGAATTGGGACCCCAAACATATGGAATGCTTAATGGGGGATATCTGGAACAAATACCGGGCCTCCATCCTCCCCTTGTTGCCGGTCCAGCACACACCTGAAAAAAATACCAGCCTCCATCCTCCTCTTGTCGCTGGTCCAACACACACCTGGAACAAATACTGGGCCTCCATCCTCCCCTTGTTGCCAGTCCATCACACACCTAAAAAAAATACCAGCCTCCATCCTCCCCTTGTCGCTGGTCCAACACACACCTGGAACAAATACCGGGCCTCCATCCTCCCCTTGTTGCCGGTCCATCACACACCCGAAAAAAATACCAGCCTCCATCCTCCCCTTGTCGCTGGTCCAACACACACCTGGAACAAATTCCAGGCCTCCATCCTCCCCTTGTTGCCGGTCCATCACACACCTGAAAAAAATACCAGCCTCCATCCTCCCCTTGTCGCTGGTCCAAAACACACCTGGAACAAATACCGGGCCTCCATCCTCCCCTTGTTGCCAATCCATCACACACCTGAAAAAAATACTAGCCCCCATCCTCCCCTTGTCGCTGGTCCAACACACACCTGGAACAAATACCGGGCCTCCATCCTCCCCTTGTTGCTGGTCCATCACACACCTGAAAAAATACCAGCCTCCATCCTCCCCTTGTCGCTGGTCCAACACACACCTGGAAAAAATACCGGCCTCCATCCTCCCCTTGTCGCCGGTCCAACACACACCTGAAAAAATACCCACCTCCAACCTCCCCTTATAGCCGGTCCAACACACAGCTGAAAAAAATACCTGCTCCCCCAATGTTTATTTTGGCAGAAAAAAATTTGATTTAGTTTTAGTCAGTCTTTTGACTAAAATGCGATTTTAATTTTAGTCATATCTTAGTCTTTTGACTCATGCTCTTTTAGTTTTAGTCGTATTTTAGTCATCTGAATTATTTTAGTTTTAGTAAATTTTTAGTTGACTAAAATCCTCAGTACATTTTTAGTCGACTAAAATCTCATACATTTTAGTCAACTACATATCAAATGGATAACAAACAAAGAGCTGGGGGGCACACCCTGAACATGCATTTCTAAAGCTGGTGCAGGTATAAACCAAGCAAAATTCATATTTACAGAGAATAGCACACACATGCAAAAGAAATGACTATCAAATATAAAGGCAATCAATAAATGAAAATGGGGATTTAGTCCCACCATATGGCCATATCGTGCTCAAGCCCACAACTACATCAACTACCCCATTGTCAGTGGGTCCTACACTATCCATAAAAAGAAGCATGAATCCAGTCTCTCTAAACCATTGGAGATACTTACTCTTACTGGGAGAGATGTGCAACTGCACTATAAGGAACTCCTCCTATATCTACTTGCTAGTGGACACTGATAGAGTACAGGTGTGGGTGGGTTGGGTGCTCAACCCCAGAAGTCTGGTCAGACCGAATACATAACAAACAAACAAAGAGCTGGGGGCACACCCTGAACATGCATTTCTAAAGCTGGTGCAGTACCAGCCAGCAGTACCCACCAGCAAAACCAGCCAGCAGTACCCACTATCAAAACCAGCCAGCAGTTCCCGCCAGCAGTACCAGCCAGATGTTCCTACCAGCAGTAACCACCAGCAGTACCAGCCCTGGAGGACAGCCAGCAGCAGCCACCAGCTATACTGACCTGGGGGACAGCAGAAGGCAGCAATGCCTGCAGGAATCCTGGGGAAGAAGTAAAGATTGAGGTGCAGGTAAACCGCAGTGCAGCCTTTTTCTTAATTTTTTCTCTTTCAGCAGCTTAGTAGATGCCCCCTACATATGCTTATGCGGTAATAGCATATTCAAGTTTAAACATGTATTGCACTATTACAGGCTTTGGATGGAATTGTTACATAGTAGGTGAGGTTGAATAAAGACAATAGTCCATCCAGTTCAACCTGTGTAGGTGTGTGTGGCTGTAATCATCTCACATAGCTCTTAATGTCCTGATCCTTGAGATGTAAGTCTAAGAGTCTTTTGAAAGCCACCATACTACCCGCAGAAACCACCTCTTGTGGTAGACAATTCCACAATCTTGTAGCCCTAACAGTAAAGAACCCTCCTCGTTGCCTGAGGTTAAAACGCTTCTCCTCTAATCGCATTGTATGTCCTCGAGTCCTCATGCAATTCCTTCGAATGAACAGTTTTTTTTCTAAGCCGAGATCCCCATTAAGATATTTATAAATTGCTATCATGTCCCCCCTCAGACGTCTCTTCTCCAGGGAGAATAAATTGAGCGATTGCAGCCGCTCTTCATAGTTAAGGTCCTCCAACCCCCTAATCAGTTTAGTTGCCCTTCTCTGGACTCTCTCCAGCTCCAACACATCCCTCCTGAGGACTGGCGACCAGAACTGAACAGAATACTCCAGATGCGGTCGGACCAGAGTTTTATAAAGTGGAAGGATTATAGACTTATCTCTGGAATACATCCCTTTCTTTATGCATGCTAATAATCTGCTGGCTTTGCCAGCTGCCGCTTGACATTGCATGCTGTTGCCTAATCTATCATCAACCAAGACTCCCAGATCTTTCTCCATTTTTGATTCCCCCAAGGGTTCCCCTCCTAACGTGTATTGTGTTTTTATGTTTTTAGTCCCCAAGTGCAAAACCTTACACTTCTCCACGTTAAACCTCATTTGCCATGTCGTTGCCCACTCCGTTATTTTGTCCAAGTCATTCTGTAGGATATCTGCTTCATGCTGTGTAGTTATTGCCCTGGCCAATTTTGTGTCATCTGCAAAAACTGATAACGAACTACTGATCCCGTCCTCAATGCTGTTTATGAATAAATTGAACAAGGTTGGTCCCAGGACTGAGCCCTGGGGCACCCCGCTTACTACCTCAGACCAGTCTGAGTATGTGCTGTTTATTACCACCCTTTGGACACGGCCTTTTAGCCAGTTTCGTATCCAAGAGCAAACCCTGCTGTCGATACCTGCAGACCTTATTTTATAAATTAAGCGCTTGTGGGGAACTGTATCAAACGCCTTAGCGAAATCCAAGTACACCACATCCACTGGTCTGCCCCTATCTAGCTCACTGCTCACCTCCTCGTAGAATGCTAAGAGATTGGTTTGACAAGAACGCCCATTTGTAAACCCGTGCTGATTACTGCTGATGATGTTGTTGTCTTTAGCATACTCTACGATATAGTCCCTTATCATCCCCTCCAGAAGTTTACATATTATTGATGTCAAACTGACAGGCCTATAATTTCCCGGGATATGCCTCTGGCCCTTTTTGAATATCGGAATCACGTTAGCCTTCCTCCAATCCCCTGGTACATCTCCTGTCCTAATACTGTCAGCAAAGATCAGGAACAGTGGTCTAGATATAACCTTACTGAGTTCCTTGAGTACTCGCCTTTCCCTGATTTCACCCTCTGTTAGCCATAGTGGCAAGTCCTGTGTATTACTACTAACCATACAGTCATGGTCAGTGTACCCCTCCTTTTCCTGTGTAAAGACTGACGAGAAAAAAGCATTCAGCACGGTTGCTTTTTCAGTGTCCTCTGTAACCATCCTCCCATCATCGTTAATTATGTGTGCAATATGCTCTGCCCTAGTTTTTTTGCTGTTGATATATTTAAAGAATTTCTTTGGGTTTTTTTACTATCCTCCGCTATTTGTCTCTCAAAGTTGATTTTAGCCATCTTGATTTCTTGTTTACTTTTCTTATTTGCCTCCTTGTATTGCTCGAAAGCCGATACTGTGCCCTCTGATTTATATTTCTTGAAGGCCAATTTTTTTCCCCTAATAAGTTTTTTTACGCTACGGTTTAGCCAGCCAGGTTTGGCTTTGTCTCTTCTAAATTTATTTCCCATAGGATTGCACTGCAAGATGCATTTGCTTAATATGTTCCTAAAGCATTCCCATTTTTCCTCTGTGGTCAGTGATCCCAGGGTTTGGTCCCAGTTTTCCCTTTCCATCAATGAGTACAATTTTGGAAAGTTTGTCCTTCTGAAGTTTAGGGTTCTTATGTTCCCCACTTGCCTTGTTATATTGTTATTTATACTAAATGTGATCATCCTGTGATCACTAGAGCCCAGGTTGTCCTGGACTCCTACCTCCGAGATTATGTCTGGGTCATTAGTGATCAATAGATCCAGGACTGTGTTTTCTCTGGTAGGGGAATCCACCAACTGTGACATGTAGTTGTCCTGTAAGGTTTCCGTGAATAGATGGGCCTTCTGTGAGTGTGCAGTCCCCTCATCCCAGTCAATGTCGGGATAATTGAAGTCCCCCTATATGATGACTGATCCCAATCTTGCCACTTTACCCAAAAGTGCTAGAAATTCCAGCTCTACCTCCTCCCCTTGGTTAGGTGGCCTATAGCAAACCCCCACAACTACTTTTCTCCTTCCCTATGGAGTTCAACCCACATAGATTCTAAATCCATGCTCATCCCATCCGTAATGTCACTCCTTTCTATCAGCTTTATATTGTTCTTGACATAGAGCCATACCCCTCCCCCTCTTTTTCCTACCCTGTCCTTCCGGTACACCGAATACCCTTGGATATTGGCCAGCCAGTCATGTGAGGGGTCGAACCAAGTCTCTGTTATTCCCACAAGGTCTATGTCATCCTCATGTACTAACATTTCCAATTCATCCATTTTATTAGCTAGGCTCCTGGCATTAGCATATACCCCTCTTAGTTTTACGGAAGTTAAACGTGATTGGCGGTTATGTTTATTCCTGTTTGGTCTGAGGTTTTCCCGCACAGACCTGCCAATTGACGTTGTGGACCTACTGTCGCTGCTGACCCTACCACTGCCTTCAGTCCTTTGCTCCCTCCTGACTGATTCTACTTCTGAGCCCTCCCCCCGTCTCCTAGTTTAAAAGCCCCTCCAACTTGGTGGCCATCTTTCTCCCCAAAAGAGCTGTACCGTCCCCATTAAGGTGCAGCCCATCCTTGCTAAAGAGCCGGTAGCCGACTGAGAAGTCAGCCCAGTTCTCCAGGAACCCAAACCCCTCCTTCCTACACCAGTTCCTCAGCCACTTGTTAAGTTCCCTAATCTCCTTCTGCCTCTCTTGTGTGGTTCGAGGTACAGGCAGTATTTCAGAGAAAACCACCTTGGAGGTCCTTTTCCTCAATCTATTACCTAAGTCCCTGAAATCGTTCTTTAGGATCCTCCTCCTACCTTTTACTTTGTCATTAGTGCCCACATGCACCATGACCGCTGGGTCATCCCCAGCCCCGCACAATAATCTGTCTGTCAGATCTGCGATGTGCCGAACGTGGGCGCCCGGTAAACAACACACTGTTCGGTAACCGAACAGTCTTGCCACTGTGTTCTCTAGATCCAGGATCTGGTCTAATAGAGATACAAATCGCTCACATCTTGCACAGCAGTATTCGCCCTCGATTGGTTCATCAAGGAACTCATACATGGCGCAAGAAGTGCACTGAGTGGCATCCCCAATCCTGTCAGGCATTATTACCCACTACTCTATGGGGATAATATTAACAACCTGCTCTTCCTTACCTACACTACCTCCAACTCCCCTGGTACTAAACCTGGGGTACTCACCAGTCGGTAGTATACTAACCAGTCACTAAGATACTCACCAGTCGCAAGGATACTCACCAGTCGCAAAGATACTTCCCAGTCGCAAAGATACTCACCAGTCACAAGGATACTCACCAGTCGCAAGGATACTCACCAGTCGCAAAGATACTCTCCAGTCGTAAAGATACTCACCAGCCGAAAAGATACTCACCAGTCCCAAGGATACTCACCAGTCGAAAAGATGCTCACCAGTCGCAAGGATACTCACCAGTCGCAAGATACTCACCAGTCGCAAAAGATACTCACCAGTTGCAAAGATCCTCACCAGTTGCAAAGTTACTCACAAGTCGCAAGGATACTCACCAGTCCAAAGATCTTCACCAGAGTAGTGTATTTTTAGTGAAAATATTGTCATAAAATATTTAGTATGGGGCTCCGTGATTTCTAACAGAAGCCCTGCACACCTGAAAAAAATACCAGCCTCCATCCTCCCCTTGTCGCTGGTCCAACACCACCTGGAACAAATACCGGGCCTCCATCCTCCCCTTGTTGCCGGTCCATCACACACCTGAAAAAATACCAGCCTCCATCCTCCCCTTGTCGCTGGTCCAACACCACCTTGAAAAAATACCGGGCCTCCATCCTCCCCTTGTTGCCGGTCCATCACACACCTGAAAAAAATACCAGCCTCCATCCTCCCCTTATCGCTGGTCCAACACCACCTGGAACAAATACCGGGCCTCCATCATCCCCTTGTTGCCGGTCCATCACACACCTGAAAAAATACCAGCCTCCATCCTCCCCTTGTCGCTGGTCCAACACCACCTGGAACAAATACCGGGCCTCCATCCTCCCCTTGTTGCCGGTCCATCACACACCTGAAAAAAATACCAGCCTCCATCCTCCCCTTGTCGCTGGTCCAACACCACCTGGAACAAATACCGGGCCTCCATCCTCCCCTTGTTGCCGGTCCATCACACACCTGAAAAAAATACCAGCCTCCATCCTCCCCTTGTCGCTGGTCCAACACCACCTGGAAAAAATACCGGGCCTCCATCCTCCCCTTGTTGCCGGTCCATCACACACCTGAAAAAAATACCAGCCTCCATCCTCCCCTTGTCGCTGGTCCAACACCACCTGGAACAAATACCGGGCCTCCATCCTCCCCTTGTTGCTGGTCCATCACACACCTGAAAAAAATACCAGCCTCCATCCTCCCCTTGTCGCTGGTCCAACACCACCTGGAACAAATACCGGGCCTCCATCCTCCCCTTGTTGCCGGTCCATCACACACCTGAAAAAAATACCAGCCTCCATCATCCCCTTGTCGCTGGTCCAACACCACCTGGAACAAATACCGGGCCTCCATCCTCCCCTTGTTGTCCGTCCATCACACACCTGAAAAAAATACCAGCCTCCATCCTCCCCTTGTCGCTGGTCCAACACCACCTGGAACAAATACCGGGCCTCCATCCTCCCCTTGTTGCCGGTCCATCACACACCTGAAAAAAATACCAGCCTCCATCCTCCCCTTGTCGCTGGTCCAACACCACCTGGAACAAATACCGGGCCTCCATCCTCCCCTTGTTGCCGGTCCATCACACACCTGAAAAAAATACCAGCCTCCATCCTCCCCTTGTCGCTGGTCCAACACCACCTGGAAAAAATACCGGGCCTCCATCCTCCCCTTGTTGCCGGTCCATCACACACCTGAAAAAAATACCAGCCTCCATCCTCCCCTTGTCGCTGGTCCAACACCACCTGGAACAAATACCGGGCCTCCATCCTCCCCTTGTTGCCGGTCCATCACACACCTGAAAAAAATACCAGCCTCCATACTCCCCTTGTCGCTGGTCCTACACCACCTGGAACAAATACCGGGCCTCCATCCTCCCCTTGTTGCCGGTCCATCACACACCTGAAAAAAATACCAGCCTCCATCCTCCCCTTGTCGCTGGTCCAACACCACCTGGAACAAATACCGGGCCTCCATCCTCCCCTTGTTGTCCGTCCATCACACACCTGAAAAAAATACCAGCCTCCATCCTCCCCTTGTCGCTGGTCCAACACCACCTGGAACAAATACCGGGCCTCCATCCTCCCCTTGTTGCCGGTCCATCACACACCTGAAAAAAATACCAGCCTCCATCCTCCCCTTGTCGCTGGTCCAACACCACCTGGAACAAATACCGGGCCTCCATCCTCCCCTTGTTGCCGGTCCATCACACACCTGAAAAAAATACCAGCCTCCATCCTCCCCTTGTCGCTGGTCCAACACCACCTGGAACAAATACCGGGCCTCCATCCTCCCCTTGTTGCCGGTCCATCACACACCTGAAAAAAATACCAGCCTCCATCCTCCCCTTGTCGCTGGTCCAACACCACCTGGAACAAATACCGGGCCTCCATCCTCCCCTTGTTGCCGGTCCATCACACACCTGAAAAAAATGCCAGCCTCCATCCTCCCCTTGTCGCTGGTCCAACACTACCTGGAACAAATACCGGGCCTCCATCCTCCCCTTGTTGCTGGTCCAACACACACCTGAAAAAATACCCACCTCCAACCTCCCCTTATAGCCGGTCCAACACACAGCTGAAAAAAATACCTGCTCCCCCAATGTTTATTTTGGCAGAAAAAAAATTGATTTAGTTTTAGTCAGTCTGTTGACTAAAATGCCATTTTAATTTTAGTCATATCTTAGTCTTTTTACTCATGCTCTTTTAGTTTTAGTCGTATTTTAGTCATCTGAATTATTTTAGTTTAAGTCGACTAAAATCTTCAGTACATTTTTAGTCGACTAAAATCTCATACATTTTAGTCAACTACATATCAAATGGATAACAAACAAAGAGCTGGGGGGCACACCCTAAACATGCATTTCTAAAGCTGGTGCAGCTATGAGCCAAGCAACATTCATATTTACAGAGAATAGCACACACATGCAAAAGAAATGACTATCAAATATAAAGGCAATCAATAAATGAAAATGGGGATTTAGTCCCACCATATGGCCATATCGTGCTCAAGCCCACAACTACATCAAAGTACCCCATTGTCAGTGGGTCCTACACTATCCATAAAAAGAAGGATGAATCCAGTCTCTCTAAACCATTGGAGATACTTACTCTTACTGGGAGAGATGTGCAACTGCACTATAAGGAACTCCTCCTATATCTACTTGCTAGTGGACACTGATAGAGTACAGGTGTGGGTGGGTTGGGTGCTCAACCCCAGAAGTCTGGTCAGACCGAATACATAACAAACAAACAAAGAGCTGGGGGGCACACCCTGAACATGCATTTCTAAAGCTGGTGCAGCTATGAACCAAGCAACATTCATATTTACAGAGAATAGCACACACATGCAAAAGAAATGACTATCAAATATAACGGCAATCAATTAATGAAAATGGGGATTTAGTCCCACCATATGGCCATATCGTGCTCAAGCCCACAACTACATCAAAGTACCCCATTGTCAGTGGGTCCTACACTATCCATAAAAAGAAGGATGAATCCAGCCTCTCTAAACCATTGGAGATACTTACTCCTTACTGGGAGAGATGTGCAACTGCACTAGAAGGGACTCCTCCAATATCTACTTGCTAGTGGACACTGATAGAGTACAGGTGTGGGAGGGTGGGGTGCTCAACCCCAGAAGTCTGGTCAGACCGAATACATAACAAACAAACAAAGAGCTGGGGGGCACACCCTGAACATGCATTTCTAAAGCTGGTGCAGTACCAGCCAGCAGTACCCACCAGCAAAACCAGCCAGCAGTACCCACTATCAAAACCAGCCAGCAGTACCAGCCAGATGTTCCCACCAACAGTACCAGCCCTAGAGGACAGCCAGCAGCAGCCACCAGCTATACTGACCTGGGGGACAGCAGCAGGCAGCAATACCTGCAGGAATCCTGAGGAAGAAGTAAAGATTGAGGTGCAGGTAAACCGCAGTGCAGCCTTTTTCTTAATTTTTTCTCTTTCAGCAGCTTAGTAGATGCCCCCTACATATGCTTATGCGGTAATAGCATATTCAAGTTTAAACATGTATTGCACTATTACAGGCTTTGAATGGAATTGTTACATAGTAGGTGAGGTTGAATAAAGACAAAAGTCCATTCAGTTCAACCTGTGTAGGTGTGTGTGGCTGTAATCATCTCACATAGCCCTTAATGTCCTGATCCTTGAGATGTAAGTCTAAGAGTCTTTTGAAAGCCACCATACTACCCGCAGAAACCACCTCTTGTGGTAGACAATTCCACAATCTTGTAGCCCTAACAGTAAAGAACCCTCCTCGTTGCCTGAGGTTAAAACGCTTCTCCTCTAATCGCATTGTATGTCCTTGAGTCCTCATGCAATTCCTTCGAATGAACAGTTTTTTTTCTAAGCGGAGATCCCCATTAAGATATTTATAAATTGCTATCATGTCCCCCCTCAGACGTCTCTTCTCCAGGGAGAATAAATTGAGCAATTGCAGCCGCTCTTCATAGTTAAGGTCCTCCAACCCCCTAATCAGTTTAGTTGCCCTTCTCTGGACTCTCTCCAGCTCCAACACATCCCTCCTGAGGACTGGCGACCAGAACTGGACAGAATACTCCAGATGCGGTCGGACCAGAGTTTTATAAAGTGGAAGGATTATAGACTTATCTCTGGAATACATCCCTTTCTTTATGCATGCTAATAATCTGCTGGCTTTGGCAGCTGCCGCTTGACATTGCATGCTGTTGCCTAATCTATCATCAACCAAGACTCCCAGATCTTTCTCCATTTTTGATTCCCCCAAGGGTTCCCCTCCTAACGTGTATTGTGTTTTTATGTTTTTAGTCCCCAAGTGCAAAACCTTACACTTCTCCACGTTAAACCTCATTTGCCATGTCGTTGCCCACTCCGTTATTTTGTCCAGGTCATTCTGTAGGATATCTGCTTCATGCTGTGTAGTTATTGCCCTGGCCAATTTTGTGTCATCTGCAAAAACTGATAACGAACTACTGATCCCGTCCTCAATGCTGTTTATGAATAAATTGAACAAGGTTGGTCCCAGGACTGAGCCCTGGGGCACCCCGCTTACTACCTCAAAGCAGTCTGAGTATGCGCTGTTTATTACCACCCTTTGGACATGGCCTTTTAGCCAGTTTCGTATACAAGAGCAAACCCTGCTGTCGATACCTGCAGACCTTATTTTATAAATTAAGCGCTTGTGGGGAACTGTATCAAACGCCTTAGCGAAATCCAAGTACACCACATCCACTGGTCTGCCCCTATCTAGCTCACAGCTCACCTCCTCGTAGAATGCTAAGAGATTGGTTTGACAAGAACGCCCATTTGTAAACCCGTGCTGATTACTGCTGATGATGTTGTTGTCTTTAGCATACTCTACGATATAGTCCCTTATCATCCCCTCCAGAAGTTTACATATTATTGATGTCAAACTGACAGGCCTATAATTTCCCGGGATATGCCTCTGGCCCTTTTTGAATATCGGAATCACGTTAGCCTTCCTCCAATCCCCTGGTACATCTCCTGTCCTAATACTGTCAGCAAAGATCAGGAACAGTGGTCTAGATATAACCTTACTGAGTTCCTTGAGTACTCTCGGATGTACGCCATCCGGGCCTGGTGATTTGTTTGTGTTAAGTTTATCCAGCCTTTCCCTGATTTCACCCTCTGTTAGCCATAGTGGCAAGTCCTGTGTATTACTACTAACCATACAGTCATGGTCAGTGTACCCCTCCTTTTCCTGTGTAAAGACTGACGAGAAAAAAGCATTCAGCACGGTTGCTTTTTCAGTGTCCTCTGTAACCATACTCCCATCATCGTTAATTATATGTGCAATATGCTCTGCCCTAGTTTTTTTGCTGTTGATATATTTAAAGAATTTCTTTGGGTTTTTTTACTATCCTCCGCTATTTGTCTCTCAAAGTTGATTTTAGCCATCTTGATTTCTTGTTTACTTTTCTTATTTGCCTCCTTGTATTGCTCGAAAGCCGATACTGTGCCCTCTGATTTATATTTCTTGAAGGCCAATTTTTTTCCCCTAATAAGTTTTTTAACGCTACGGTTTAGCCAGCCAGGTTTGGCTTTGTCTCTTCTAAATTTATTTCCCATAGGAATGCACTGCAAGATGCATTTGCTTACTATGTTCCTAAAGCATTCCCATTTTTCCTCTGTAGTCAGTGATCCCAGGGTTTGGTCCCAGTTTTCCCTTTCCATCAATGAGTACAATTTTGGAAAGTTTGTCCTTCTGAAGTTTGGGGTTCTTATGTTCCCCACTTGCCTTGTTATATTGTTATTTATACTAAATGTGATCATCCTGTGATCGCTAGAGCCCAGGTTGTCCTGGACTCCTACCTCCGAGATTATGTCTGGGTCATTAGTGATCAATAGATCCAGGACTGCGTTTTCTCTGGTAGGGGAATCCACCAACTGTGACATGTAGTTGTCCTGTAAGGTTTCCGTGAATAGACGGGCCTTCTGTGAGTGTGCAGTCCCCTCATCCCAGTCAATGTCGGGATAATTGAAGTCCCCCTATATGATGACTGATCCCAATCTTGCCACTTTACCCAGAAGTGCTAAAAATTCCAGCTCTACCTCCTCCCCTTGGTTAGGTGGCCTATAGCAAACCCCCACAACTACTTTTCTCCTTCCCTATGGAGTTCAACCCACATAGATTCTAAATCCATGCTCATCCCATCCGTAATGTCACTCCTTTCTATCAGCTTTATATTGTTCTTGACATAGAGCCATACCCCTCCCCCTCCTTTTCCTACCCTGACCTTCAGGTACACCGAATACCCTTGGATATTGGCCAGCCAGTCATGTGAGGGGTCGAACCAAGTCTCTGTTATTCCCACAAGGTCTATGTCATCCTCATGTACTAACATTTCCAATTCATCCATTTTATTAGCTAGGCTCCTGGCATTAGCATATACCCCTCTTAGTTTTACGGAAGTTAAACGTGATTGGCGGTTATGTTTATTCCTGTTTGGTCTGAGGTTTTCCCGCACAGACCTGCCAATTGACGTTGTGGACCTACTGTCGCTGCTGACCCTACCACTGCCTTCAGTCCTTTGCTCCCTCCTGACTGATTCTACTTCTGAGCCCTCCCCCCGTCTCCTAGTTTAAAAGCCCCTCCAACTTGGTGGCCATCTTTCTCCCCAAAAGAGCTGTACCGTCCCCATTAATGTGCAGCCCATCCTTGCTAAAGAGCCGGTAGCCGACTGAGAAGTCAGCCCAGTTCTCCAGGAACCCAAACCCCTCCTTCCTACACCAGTTCCTCAGCCACTTGTTAAGTTCCCTAATCTCCTTCTGCCTCTCTTGTGTGGTTCGAGGTACAGGCAGTATTTCAGAGAAAACCACCTTGGAGGTCCTTTTCCTCAATCTATTACCTAAGTCCCTGAAATCGTTCTTTAGGATCCTCCACCTACCTTTTACTTTGTCATTAGTGCCCACATGCACCATGAGCGCTGGGTCATCCCCAGCCCCGCACAATAATCTGTCTGTCAGATCTGCGATGTGCCGAACGCGGGCGCCCGGTAAACAACATACTGTTCGGTTACCGAACAGTCTTGCCACTGTGTTCTCTAGATCCAGGATCTGGTCTAATAGAGATACAAATTGCTCACATCTTGCACAGCAGTATTCGCCCTCGATTGGTTCATCAAGGAACTCATACATGGCGCAAGAAGTGCACTGAGTGGCATCCCCAATCCTGTCGGGCATTATTACCCACTACTCTATGGGGATAATATTAACAACCTGCTCTTCCTTACCTACACTACCTCTAACTCCCCTGGTACTAAACCTGGGGTACTCACCAGTCGGTAGTATACTAACCAGTCACTAAGATACTCACCAGTCGCAAGGATACTCACCAGTCGCAAGGATCCTCACCAGTCGCAAAGATACTCACCAGTCGCAAAGATACTCACCAGTCGCAAGGATACTCACCAGTCGCAAAGATACTCACCAGTCGCAAAGATACTCACCAGTTGAAAAGATACTCACCAGTCGCAAGGATACTCACCAGTCGCAAGATACTCACCAGTCGCAAAAGATACTCACCAGTTGCAAAGATCCTCACCAGTTGCAAAGATACTCACAAGTCGCAAGGATACTCACCAGTCGCAAGATACTCACCAGTCACAAAAGATACTCACCAGTTGCAAAGATCCTCACCAGTTGCAAAGATACTCACAAGTCGCAAGGATACTCACCAGTCAAAAGATCTTCACCAGAGTAGTGAATTTTTAGTGAAAATATTGTCATAAAATATTTAGTATGGGGCTCCGTGATTTCTAACAGAAGCCCTGCACACCTGAAAAAAATACCAGCCTCCATCCTCCCCTTGTCGCTGGTCCAACACCACCTTGAAAAAATACCGGGCCTCCATCCTCCCCTTGTTGCCGGTCCATCACACACCTGAAAAAATACCAGCCTCCATCCTCCCCTTGTCGCTGGTCCAACACCACCTGGAACAAATACCGGGCCTCCATCCTCCCCTTGTTGCCGGTCCATCACACACCTGAAAAAAATACCAGCCTCCATCCTCCCCTTGTCGCTGGTCCAACACCACCTGGAACAAATACCGGGCCTCCATCCTCCCCTTGTTGCCGGTCCATCACACACCTGAAAAAAATACCAGCCTCCATCCTCCCCTTGTCGCTGGTCCAACACCACCTGGAACAAATACCGGGCCTCCATCCTCCCCTTGTTGCCGGTCCATCACACACCTGAAAAAAATACCAGCCTCCATCCTCCCCTTGTCGCTGGTCCAACACCACCTGGAACAAATACCGGGCCTCCATCCTCCCCTTGTTGCCGGTCCATCACACACCTGAAAAAAATACCAGCCTCCATCCTCCCCTTCTTGCTGGTCCAACACCACCTGGAACAAATACCGGGCCTCCATCCTCCCCTTGTTGCCGGTCCATCACACACCTGAAAAAAATACCAGCCTCCATCCTCCCCTTGTCGCTGGTCCAACACCACCTGGAACAAATACAGGGCCTCCATCCTCCCCTTGTTGCCGGTCCATCACACACCTGAAAAAAATGCCAGCCTCCATCCTCCCCTTGTCGCTGGTCCAACACCACCTGGAACAAATACCGGGCCTCCATCCTCCCCTTGTTGCCGGTCCATCACACACCTGAAAAAAATGCCAGCCTCCATCCTTCCCTTGTCGCTGGTCCAACACCACCTGGAACAAATACCGGCCCTCCATCCTCCCCTTGTTGCCGGTCCATCACACACCTGAAAAAAATACCAGCCTCCATCCTCCCCTTGTCGCTGGTCCAACACCACCTGGAACAAATACCGGGCCTCCATCCTCCCCTTGTTGCCCGTCCATCACACACCTGAAAAAAATACCAGCCTCCATCCTCCCCTTGTTGCCGGTCCATCACACACCTGAAAAAAATACCAGCCTCCATCCTCCCCTTCTTGCTGGTCCAACACCACCTGGAACAAATACCGGGCCTCCATCCTCCCCTTGTTGCCGGTCCATCACACACCTGAAAAAAATACCAGCCTCCATCCTCCCCTTGTCGCTGGTCCAACACCACCTGGAACAAATACAGGGCCTCCATCCTCCCCTTGTTGCCGGTCCATCACACACCTGAAAAAAATGCCAGCCTCCATCCTCCCCTTGTCGCTGGTCCAACACCACCTGGAACAAATACCGGGCCTCCATCCTCCCCTTGTTGCCGGTCCATCACACACCTGAAAAAAATGCCAGCCTCCATCCTCCCCTTGTCGCTGGTCCAACACCACCTGGAACAAATACCGGCCCTCCATCCTCCCCTTGTTGCCGGTCCATCACACACCTGAAAAAAATACCAGCCTCCATCCTCCCCTTGTCGCTGGTCCAACACCACCTGGAACAAATACCGGGCCTCCATCCTCCCCTTGTTGCCGGTCCATCACACACCTGAAAAAAATACCAGCCTCCATCCTCCCCTTGTCGCTGGTCCAACACTACCTGGAACAAATACCGGGCCTCCATCCTCTCCTTGTTACCGGTCCAACACACACCTGAAAAAATACCCACCTCCAACCTCCCCTTATAGCCGGTCCAACACACAGCTAAAAAAAATACCTGCTCCCCCAATGTTTATTTTGGCAGAAAAAAATTTGATTTAGTTTTAGTCAGTCTGTTGACTAAAATGCCATTTTAATTTTAGTCATATCTTAGTCTTTTTACTCATGCTCTTTTAGTTTTAGTCGTATTTTAGTCATCTGAATTATTTTAGTTTAAGTCGACTAAAATCTTCAGTACATTTTTAGTCGACTAAAATCTCATACATTTTAGTCAACTACATATCAAATGGATAACAAACAAAGAGCTGGGGAGCACACCCTAAACATGCATTTCTAAAGCTGGTGCAGCTATGAGCCAAGCAAAATTCATATTTACAGAGAATAGCACACACATGCAAAAGAAATGACTATCAAATATAAAGGCAATCAATAAATGAAAATGGGGATTTAGTCCCACCATATGGCCATATCGTGCTCAAGCCCACAACTACATCAAAGTACCCCATTGTCAGTGGGTCCTACACTATCCATAAAAAGAAGGATGAATCCAGTCTCTCTAAACCCTTGGAGATACTTACTCTTACTGGGAGAGATGTGCAACTGCACTATAAGGAACTCCTCCTATATCTACTTGCTAGTGGACACTGATAGAGTACAGGTGTGGGTGGGTTGGGTGCTCAACCCCAGAAGTCTGGTCAGACCGAATACATAACAAACAAACAAAGAGCTGGGGGGCACACCCTGAACATGCATTTCTAAAGCTGGTGCAGCTATGAACCAAGCAACATTCATATTTACAGAGAATAGCACACACATGCACAAGAAATGACTATCAAATATAACGGCAATCAATTAATGAAAATGGGGATTTAGTCCCACCATATGGCCATATCGTGCTCAAGCCCACAACTACATCAAAGTACCCCATTGTCAGTGGGTCCTACACTATCCATAAAAAGAAGGATGAATCCAGCCTCTCTAAACCATTGGAGATACTTACTCCTTACTGTGAGAGATGTGCAACTGCACTAGAAGGAACTCCTCCAATATCTACTTGCTAGTGGACACTGATAGAGTACAGGTGTGGGAGGGTGGGGTGCTCAACCCCAGAAGTCTGGTCAGACCGAATACATAACAAACAAACAAAGAGCTGGGGGGCACACCCTGAACATGCATTTCTAAAGCTGGTGCAGTACCAGCCAGCAGTACCCACCAGCAAAACCAGCCAGCAGTACCCACTATCAAAACCAGCCAGCAGTACCAGCCAGATGTTCCCACCAGCAGTACCAGCACTAGAGGACAGCCAGCAGCAGCCAAAAGCTATACTGACCTGGGGGACAGCAGCAGGCAGCAATACCTGCAGGAATCCTGAGGAAGAAGTAAAGATTGAGGTGCAGGTAAACCGCAGTGCAGCCTTTTTCTTAATTTTTTCTCTTTCAGCAGCTTAGTAGATGCCCCCTACATATGCTTATGCGGTAATAGCATATTCAAGTTTAAACATGTATTGCACTATTACAGGCTTTGAATGGAATTGTTACATAGTAGGTGAGGTTGAATAAAGACAATAGTCCATCCAGTTCAACCTGTGTAGGTGTGTGTGGCTGTAATCATCTCACATAGCCCTTAATGTCCTGATCCTTGAGATGTAAGTCTAAGAGTCTTTTGAAAGCCACCATACTACCCGCAGAAACCACCTCTTGTGGTAGACAATTCCACAATCTTGTAGCCCTAACAGTAAAGAACCCTCCTCGTTGCCTGAGTTTAAAACGCTTCTCCTCTAATCTTATTGTATGTCCTTGAGTCCTCATGCAATTCCTTCAAATGAACAGTTTTTTTTCTAAGCGGAGATCCCCATTAAGATATTTATAAATTGCTATCATGTCCCCCCTTAGACGTCTCTTCTCCAGGGAGAATAAATTGAGCAATTGCAGCCGCTCTTCATAGTTAAGGTTCTCCAGCCCCCTAATCGTTAATTATGTGTGCAATATGCTCTGCCCTAGTTTTTTTTGCTGTTGATATATTTAAAGAATTTCTTTGGCTTTTTTTACTATCCTCCGCTATTTGTCTCTCAAAGTTGATTTTAGCCATCTTGATTACTTGTTTACTTTTCTTATTTGCCTCCTTGTATTGCTCGAAAGCCTATACTGTGCCCTCTGATTTATATTTCTTGAAGGCCAATTTTTTTCCCCTAATAAGTTTTTTAACGCTACGGTTTAGCCAGCCAGGTTTGGCTTTGTCTCTTCTAAATTTGTTTCCCATAGGAATGCACTGCAAGATGCATTTGCTTAATATGTTCCTAAAGCATTCCCATTTTTCCTCTGTGGTCAGTGATCCCAGGGTTTGGTCCCAGTTTTCCCTTTCCATCAATGAGTACAATTTTGGAAAGTTTGTCCTTCTGAAGTTTAGGGTTCTTATGTTCCCCACTTGCCTTGTTATATTGTTATTTATACTAAATGTGATCATCCTGTGATCGCTAGAGCCCAGGTTGTCCTGGACTCCTACCTCCGAGATTATGTTTGGGTCATTAGTGATCAATAGATCCAGGACTGCGTTTTCTCTGGTAGGGGAATCCACCAACTGTGACATGTAGTTGTCCTGTAAGGTTTCCGTGAATAGACGGGCCTTCTGTGAGTGTGCAGTCCCCTCATCCCAGTCAATGTCGGGATAATTGAAGTCCCCCTATATGATGACTGATCCCAATCTTGCCACTTTACCCAGAAGTGCTAAAAATTCCAGCTCTACCTCCTCCCCTTGGTTAGGTGGCCTATAGCAAACCCCCACAACTACTTTTCTCCTTCCCTATGGAGTTCAACCCACATAGATTCTAAATCCATGCTCATCCCATCCGTAATGTCACTCCTTTCTATAAGCTTTATATTGTTCTTGACATAGAGCCATACCCCTCCCCCTCCTTTTCCTACCCTGACCTTCCGGTACACTGAATACCCTTGGATATTGGCCAGCCAGTCATGTGAGGGGTCGAACCAAGTCTCTGTTATTCCCACAAGGTCTATGTCATCCTCATGTACTAACATTTCCAATTCATCCATTTTATTAGCTAGGCTCCTGGCATTAGCATATACCCCTCTTAGTTTTACGGAAGTTAAACGTGATTGGCAGTTATGTTTATTCCTGTTTGGTCTGAGGTTTTCCGCACAGACCCGCCAATTGACGTTGTGGACCTACTGTCGCTGCTGACCCTACCACTGCCTTCAGTCCTTTGCTCCCTCCTGACTGATTCTACTTCTGAGCCCTCCCCCCGTCTCCTAGTTTAAAAGCCCCTCCAACTTGGTGGCCATCTTTCTCCCCAAAAGAGCTGTACCGTCCCCATTAAGGTGCAGCCCATCCTTGCTAAAGAGCCGGTAGCCGACTGAGAAGTCAGCCCAGTTCTCCAGGAACCCAAACCCCTCCTTCCTACACCAGTTCCTCAGCCACTTGTTAAGTTCCCTAATCTCCTTCTGCCTCTCTTGTGTGGTTCGAGGTACAGGCAGTATTTCAGAGAAAACCACCTTGGAGGTCCTTTTCCTCAATCTATTACCTAAGTCCCTGAAATCGTTCTTTAGGATCCTCCACCTACCTTTTACTTTGTCATTAGTGCCCACATGCACCATGAGCGCTGGGTCATCCCCAGCCCCGCACAATAATCTGTCTGTCAGATCTGCGATGTGCCGAACGCGGGCGCCCGGTAAACAACATACTGTTCGGTTACCGAACAGTCTTGCCACTGTGTTCTCTAGATCCAGGATCTGGTCTAATAGAGATACAATTTGCTCACATCTTGCACAGCAGTATTCGCCCTTGATTGGTTCATCAAGGAACTCATACATGGCGCAAGAAGTGCACTGAGTGGCATCCCCAATCCTGTCGGGCATTATTACCCACTACTCTATGGGGATAATATTAACAACCTGCTCTTCCTTACCTACACTACCTCTAACTCCCCTGGTACTAAACCTGGGGTACTCACCAGTCGGTAGTATACTAACCAGTCACTAAGATACTCACCAGTCGCATGGATCCTCACCAGTCACAAAGATACTCACCAGTCGCAAAGATACTCACCAGTCGAAAAGATACTCACCAGTCGCAAGGATACTCACCAGTCGCAAGATACTCACCAGTCGCAAGGATCCTCACCAGTCGCAAAGATACTTACCAGTCGCAAAGATACTCACCAGTCGCAAAGATACTCACCAGTCGAAAAGATACTCACCAGTCGCAAGGATACTCACCAGTCGCAAGATACTCACCAGTCGCAAAAGATACTCACCAGTTGCAAAGATCCTCACCAGTTGCAAAGATACTCACAAGTCGCAAGGATACTCACCAGTCGCAAGATACTCACCAGTCGCAAAAGATACTCACCAGTTGCAAAGATCCTCACCAGTTGCAAAGATACTCACCAGTCCAAAGATCTTCACCAGAGTAGTGTATTTTTAGTGAAAATATTGTCATAAAATATTTAGTATGGGGCTCCGTGATTTCTAACAGAAGCCCTGCACACCTGAAAAAAATACCAGCCTCCATCCTCCCCTTGTCGCTGGTCCAAAACCACCTGGAACAAATACCGGGCCTCCATCCTCCCCTTGTTGCCGGTCCATCACACACCTGAAAAAAATACCAGCCTCCATCCTCCCCTTGTCACTGGTCCAACACCACCTGGAACAAAAACCGGGCCTCCATCCTCCCCTTGTTGCCGGTCCATCACACACCTGAAAAAAGTACCAGCCTCCATCCTCCCCTTGTCGCTGGTCCAACACCACCTGGAACAAATACCGGGCCTCCATCCTCCCCTTGTTGCCGGTCCATCACACACCTGAAAAAAATACCAGCCTCCATCCTCCCCTTGTCGCTGGTCCATAACCACCTGGAACAAATACCGGGCCTCCATCCTCCCCTTGTTGCCGGTCCATCACACACCTGAAAAAAATACCAGCCTCCATCCTCCCCTTGTTGCTGGTCCAACACCACCTGGAACAAATACCGGGCCTCCATCCTCCCCTTGTTGCCGGTCCATCACACACCTGAAAAAAATACCAGCCTCCATCCTCCCCTTGTCGCTGGTCCAACACCACCTGGAACAAATACCGGGCCTCCATCCTCCCCTTGTTGCCGGTCCATCACACACCTGAAAAAAATACCAGCCTCCATCCTCCCCTTGTCGCTGGTCCAACACCACCTGGAACAAATACCGGGCCTCCATCCTCCCCTTGTTGCCTCTCCATCACACACCTGAAAAAAATACCAGCCTCCATCCTCCCCTTGTTGCTGGTCCAACACCACCTGGAACAAATACAGGGCCTCCATCCTCCCCTTGTTGCCGGTCCATCACACACCTGAAAAAAATGCCAGCCTCCATCCTCCCCTTGTCGATGGTCCAACACCACCTGGAACAAATACCGGGCCTCCATCCTCCCCTTGTTGCCGGTCCATCACACACCTGAAAAAAATGCAAGCCTCCATCCTCCCCTTGTCGCTGGTCCAACACCACCTGGAACAAATACCGGGCATCCATCCCCCCCTTGTTGCCGGTCCATCACACACCTGAAAAAAATACCAGCCTCCATCCTCCCCTTGTCGCTGGTCCAACACCACCTGGAACAAATACCGGGCCTCCATCCTCCCCTTGTTGCCGGTCCATCACACACCTGAAAAAAATGCCAGCCTCCATCCTCCCCTTGTCACTGGTCCAACACTACCTGGAACAAATACCGGGCCTCCATCCTCCCCTTGTTGCCGGTCCAACACACATCTGAAAAAATACCCACCTCCAACCTCCCCTTATAGCCGGTCCAACACACAGCTGAAAAAAATACCTGCTCCCCCAATGTTTATTTTGGCAGAAAAAGATTTGATTTAGTTTTAGTCAGTCTGTTGACTAAAATGCCATTTTAATTTTAGTCATATCTTAGTCTTTTTACTTCTCTCTCTTTTAGTTTTAGTCGTATTTTAGTCATCTGAATTATTTTAGTTTAAGTCGACTAAAATCTTCAGTACATTTTTAGTCGACTAAAATCTCATACATTTTAGTCAACTACATATCAAATGGATAACAAACAAAGAGCTGGGGGGCACACCCTAGCTGGGGGGCTCACTGGGAGAGATGTGCAACTGCACTATAAGGAACTCCTCCTATATCAACTTGCTAGTGGACACTGATAGAGTACAGATGTGGGTGGGTTGGGTGCTCAACCCCAGAAGTCTGGTCAGACCGAATACATAACAAACAAACAAAGAGCTGGGGGGCACACCCTGAACATGCATTTCTAAAGCTGGTGCAGCTATGAACCAAGCTACATTCATATTTACAGAGAATAGCACACACATGCAAAAAAAATGACTATCAAATATAACGGCAATCAATTAATGAAAATGGGGATTTAGTCCCACCATATGGCCATATCGTGCTCAAGCCCACAACTACATCAAAGTACCCCATTGTCAGTGGGTCCTACACTATCCATAAAAAGAAGGATGAATCCAGCCTCTCTAAACCATTGGAGATACTTACTCCTTACTGGGAGAGATGTGCAACTGCACTAGAAGGGAATCCTCCAATATCTACTTGCTATTGACACTGATAGAGTACAGGTGTGGGAGGGTGGGGTGCTCAACCCCAGAAGTCTGGTCAGACCGAATACATAACAAACAAACAAAGAGCTGGGGGGCACACCCTGAACATGCATTTCTAAAGCTGGTGCAGTACCAGCCAGCAGTACCCACCAGCAAAACCAGCCAGCAGTACCCACTATCAAAACCAGCCAGCAGTACCAGCCAGATGTTCCCACCAGCAGTACCAGCCCTAGAGGACAGCCAGCAGCAGCCACCAGCTATACTGACCTGGGGGACAGCAGCAGGCAGCAATACCTGCAGGAATCCTGAGGAAGAAGTAAAGATTGAGGTGCAGGTAAACCGCAGTGCAGCCTTTTTCTTAATTTTTTCTCTTTCAGCAGCTTAGTAGATGCCCCTACATATGCTTATGCGGTAATAGCATATTCAAGTTTAAACATGTATTGCATTATTACAGACTTTGAATGGAATTGTTTCATAGTAGGTGAGGTTGAATAAAGACAATAGTCCATCCAGTTCAACCTGTGTAGGTGTGTGTGGCTGTAATCATCTCACATAGCCCTTAATGTCCTGATCCTTGAGATGTAAGATGTAAGAGTCTTTTGAAAGCCACCATACTACCCGCAGAAACCACCTCTTGTGGTAGACAATTCCACAATCTTGTAGCCCTAACAGTAAAGAACCCTCCTCGTTGCCTGAGGTTAAAACGCTTCTCCTCTAATCGCATTGTATGTCCTTGAGTCCTCATGCAATTCCTTCGAATGAACAGTTTTTTTTCTAAGCGGAGATCGCCATTAAGATATTTATAAATTGCTATCATGTCCCCCCTCAGACGTCTCTTCTCCAGGGAGAATAAATTGAGCAATTGCAGCCGCTCTTCATAGTTAAGGTCCTCCAACCCCCTAATCAGTTTAGTTGCCCTTCTCTGGACTCTCTCCAGCTCCAACACATCCCTCCTGAGGACTGGCGACCAGAACTGGACAGAATACTTCAGATGCGGTCGGACCAGAGTTTTATAAAGTGGAAGGATTATAGACTTATCTCTGGAATACATCCCTTTCTTTATGCATGCTAATAATCTGCTGGCTTTGGCAGCTGCCGCTTGACATTGCATGCTGTTGCCTAATCTATCATCAACCAAGACTCCCAGATCTTTCTCCATTTTTGATTCCTCCAAGGGTTCCCCTCCTAACGTGTATTGTGTTTTTATGTTTTTAGTCCCCAAGTGCAAAACCTTACACTTCTCCACGTTAAACCTCATTTGCCATGTCGTTGCCCACTCCGTTATTTTGTCCAGGTCATTCTGTAGGATATCTGCTTCATGCTGTGTAGTTATTGCCCTGGCCAATTTTGTGTCATCTGCAAAAACTGATAACGAACTACTGATCCCGTCCTCAATGCTGTTTATGAATAAATTGAACAAGGTTGGTCCCAGGACTGAGCCCTGGGGCACCCCGCTTACTACCTCAGACCAGTCTGAGTATGCGCTGTTTATTACCACCCTTTGGACACGGCCTTTTAGCCAGTTTCGTATACAAGAGCAAACCCTGCTGTCGATACCTGCAGACCTTATTTTATAAATTAAGCGCTTGTGGGGAACTGTATCAAACGCCTTAGCGAAATCCAAGTACACCACATCCACTGGTCTGCCCCTATCTAGCTCACAGCTCACCTCCTCGTAGAATGCTAAGAGATTGGTTTGACAAGAACGCCCATTTGTAAACCCGTGCTGATTACTGCTGATGATGTTGTTGTCTTTAGCATACTCTACGATATAGTCCCTTATCATCCCCTCCAGAAGTTTACATATTATTGATGTCAAACTGACAGGCCTATAATTTCCAGGGATATGCCTCTGGCCCTTTTTGAATATCGGAATCACGTTAGCCTTCCTCCAATCCCCTGGTACATTTCCTGTCCTAATACTGTCAGCAAAGATCAGGAACAGTGGTCTAGATATAACCTTACTGAGTTCCTTGAGTACTCTCGGATGAACGCCATCCGGGCCTGGTGATTTGTTTGTGTTAAGTTTATCCAGCCTTTCCCTGATTTCAACCTCTGTTAGCCATAGTGGCAAGTCCTGTGTATTACTACTAACCATACAGTCATGGTCAGTGTACCCCTCCTTTTCCTGTGTAAAGACTGACGAGAAAAAAGCATTCAGCACGGTTGCTTTTTCAGTGTCCTCTGTAACCATCCTCCCATCATCGTTAATTATGCGTGCAATATGCTCTGCCCTAGTTTTTTTGCTGTTGATATATTTAAAGAATTTCTTTGGCTTTTTTTACTATCCTCCGCTATTTGTCTCTCAAAGTTGATTTTAGCCATCTTGATTTCTTGTTTACTTTTCTTATTTGCCTCCTTGTATTGCTCGAAAGCCGATACTGTGCCCTCTGATTTATATTTCTTGAAGGCCAATTTTTTTCCCCTAATAAGTTTTTTAACGCTACGGTTTAGCCAGCCAGGTTTGGCTTTGTCTCTTCTAAATTTATTTCCCATAGGAATGCACTGCAAGATGCATTTGCTTAATATGTTCCTAAAGCATTCCCATTTTTCCTCTGTGGTCAGTGATCCCAGGGTTTGGTCCCAGTTTTCCCTTTCCATCAATGAGTACAATTTTGGAAAGTTTGTCCTTCTGAAGTTTAGGGTTCTTATGTTCCCCACTTGCCTTGTTATATTGTTATTTATACTAAATGTGATCATCCTGTGATCGCTAGAGCCCAGGTTGTCCTGGACTCCTACCTCCGAGATTATGTCTGGGTCGTTAGTGATCAATAGATCCAGGACTGCGTTTTCTCTGGTAGGGGAATCCACCAACTGTGACATGTAGTTGTCCTGTAAGGTTTCCGTGAATAGACGGGCCTTCTGTGAGTGTGCAGTCCCCTCATCCCAGTCAATGTCGGGATAATTGAAGTCCCCCTATATGATGACTGATCCCAATCTTGCCACTTTACCCAGAAGTGCTAAAAATTCCAGCTCTACCTCCTCCCCTTGGTTAGGTGGCCTATAGCAAACCCCCACAACTACTTTTCTCCTTCCCTATTGAGTTCAACCCACATAGATTCTAAATCCATGCTCATCCCATCCGTAATGTCACTCCTTTCTATCAGCTTTATATTGTTCTTGACATAGAGCCATACCCCTCCCCCTCCTTTTCCTACCCTGTCCTTCCGGTACACCGAATACCCTTGGATATTGGCCAGCCAGTCATGTGAGGGGTCGAACCAAGTCTCCGTTATTCCCACAAGGTCTATGTCATCCTCATGTACTAACATTTCCAATTCATCCATTTTATTAGCTAGGCTCCTGGCATTAGCATATACCCCTCTTAGTTTTACGGAAGTTAAACGTGATTGGCGGTTATGTTTATTCCTGTTTGGTCTGAGGTTTTCCCGCACAGACCTGCCAATTGACGTTGTGGACCTACTGTCGCTGCTGACCCTACCACTGCCTTCAGTCCTTTGCTCCCTCCTGACTGATTCTACTTCTGAGCCCTCCCCCCGTCTCCTAGTTTAAAAGCCCCTCCAACTTGGTGGCCATCTTTCTCCCCAAAAGAGCTGTACCGTCCCCATTAAGGTGCAGCCCATCCTTGCTAAAGAGCCGGTAGCCGACTGAGAAGTCAGCCCAGTTCTCCAGGAACCCAAACCCCTCCTTCCTACACCAGTTCCTCAGCCACTTGTTAAGTTCCCTAATCTCCTTCTGCCTCTCTTGTGTGGTTCGAGGTACAGGCAGTATTTCAGAGAAAACCACCTTGGAGGTCCTTTTCCTCAATCTATTACCTAAGTCCCTGAAATCGTTCTTTAGGATCCTCCACCTACCTTTTACTTTGTCATTAGTGCCCACATGCACCATGACCACTGGGTCATCCCCAGCCCCGCACAATAATCTGTCTGTCAGATCAGCGATGTGCCGAACGCGGGCACCCGGTAAACAACATACTGTTCGGTTACCGAACAGTCTTGCCACTGTGTTCTCTAGATCCAGGATCTGGTCTAATAGAGATACAAATCGCTCACATCTTGCACAGCAGTATTTGCCCTCGATTGGTTCATCAAGGAACTCATACATGGCGCAAGAAGTGCACTGAGTGGCATCCCCAATCCTGTCGGGCATTATTACCCACTACTCTATGGGGATAATATTAACAACCTGCTCTTCCTTAACTACACAACCCCTAACTCCCCTGGTACTAAACCTGGGGTACTCACCAGTCGGTAGTATACTAACCAGTCACTAAGATACTCACCAGTCGCAAGGATACTCACCAGTCGCAAGGATACTCACCAGTCGCAAGATACTCACCAGTCGCAAAGATACTCACCAGTCGAAAAGGTACTCACCAGTCGCAAGGATACTCACCAGTCGCAAGATACTCACCAGTCGCAAAAGATACTCACCAGTTGCAAAGATCCTCACCAGTTGCAAAGATACTCACAAGTCGCAAGGATACTCACCAGTCGCAAGATACTCACCAGTCGCAAAAGATACTCACCATTTGCAAAGATCCTCACCAGTTGCAAAGATACTCACAAGTCGCAAGGATACTCACCAGTCCAAAGATCTTCACCAGAGTAGTGTATTTTTAGTGAAAATATTGTCATAAAATATTTAGTATGGGGCTCCGTGATTTCTAACAGAAGCCCTGCACACCTGAAAAAAATACCAGCCTCCAATCTCCCCTTGTCGCTGGTCCAACACCACCTGGAACAAATACCGGGCCTCCATCCTCCCCTTGTTGCCGGTCCATCACACACCGAAAAAAAATACCAGCCTCCATCCTCCCCTTGTCGCTGGTCCAACACCACCTGGAACAAATACCGGGCCTCCATCCTCCCCTTGTTGCCGGTCCATCACACACCTGAAAAAAATACCAGCCTCTATCCTCCCCTTGTTGCTGGTCCAACACCACCTGGAACAAATACCGGGCCTCCATCCTCCCCTTGTTGCCGGTCCATCACACACCTGAAAAAAATACCAGCCTCCATCCTCCCCTTGTCGCTGGTCCAACACCACCTGGAACAAATACCGGGCCTCCATCCTCCCCTTGTTGCCGGTCCATCACACACCTGAAAAAAATACCAGCCTCCATCCTCCCCTTGTCGCTGGTCCAACACCACCTGGAACAAATACCGGGCCTCCATCCTCCCCTTGTTGCCGGTCCATCACACACCTGAAAAAAAATACCAGCCTCCATCCTCCCCTTGTCGCTGGTCCAACACCACCTGGAACAAATACCGGGCCTCCATCCTCCCCTTGTTGCCGGTCCATCACACACCTGAAAAAAATACCAGCCTCCATCCTCCCCTTGTCGCTGGTCCAACACCACCTGGAACAAATACCGGGCCTCCATCCTCCCCTTATTGCCTGTCCATCACACACCTGAAAAAAATACCAGCCTCCATCGTCCCCTTGTTGCTGGTCCAACACCACCTGGAACAAATACCGGGCCTCCATCCTCCCCTTGTTGCCGGTCCATCACACACCTGAAAAAAATACCAGCCTCCATCCTCCCCTTGTCGCTGGTCCAACACCACCTGGAACAAATACCGGGCCTCCATCCTCCCCTTGTTGCCGTCCATCACACACCTGAGAAAAATACCAGCCTCCATCCTCCCCTTGTCGCTGGTCCAACACCACCGGGAACAAATACCGGGCCTCCATCCTCCCCTTGTTGCCGGTCCATCACACACCTGAAAAAAATACCAGCCTCCATCCTCCCCTTGTCGCTGGTCCAACACCACCTGGAACAAATACCGGGCCTCCATCCTCCCCTTGTTGCCGGTCCATCACACACCTGAAAAAAATACCAGCCTCCATCCTCCCCTTGTCGCTGGTCCAACACCACCTGGAACAAATACCGGGCCTCCATCCTCCCCTTGTTGCCGGTCCATCACACACCTGAAAAAATACCAGCCTCCATCCTCCCCTTGTCGCTGGTCCAACACCACCTGGAACAAATACCGGGCCTCCATCCTCCCCTTGTTGCCGGTCCATCACACACCTGAAAAAAATACCAGCCTCCATCCTCCCCTTGTCGCTGGTCCAACACCACCTGGAACAAATACCGGGCCTCCATCCTCCCCTTGTTGCCGGTCCATCACACACCTGAAAAAAATACCAGCCTCCATCCTCCCCTTGTCGCTGGTCCAACACCACCTGGAACAAATACCGGGCCTCCATCCCCCCTTGTTGCCGGTCCATCACACACCTGAAAAAAATACCAGCCTCCATCCTCCCCTTGTCGCTGGTCCAACACCACCTGGAACAAATACCGGGCCTCCATCCTCCCCTTGTTGCCGGTCCATCACACACCTGAAAAAAATACCAGCCTCCATCCTCCCCTTGTTGCTGGTCCAACACCACCTGGAACAAATACCGGGCCTCCATCCTCCCCTTGTTGCCGGTCCATCACACACCTGAAAAAAATGCCAGCCTCCATCCTCCCCTTGTCGCTGGTCCAACACCACCTGGAACAAATACCGGGCCTCCATCCTCCCCTTGTTGCCGGTCCATCACACACCTGAAAAAAATACCAGCCTCCATCCTCCCCTTGTCGCTGGTCCAACACCACCTGGAACACATACCGGGCCTCCATCTTCCCCTTGTTGCCGGTCCATCACACACCTGAAAAAAATGCCAGCCTCCATCCTCCCCTTGTCGCTGGTCCAACACTACCTGGAACAAATACCGGGCCTCCATCCTCCCCTTGTTGCCGGTCCAACACACACCTGAAAAAATACCCACCTCCAACCTCCCCTTATAGACGGTCCAACACACAGCTGAAAAAAATACCTGCTCCCCCAATGTTTATTTTGGCAGAAAAAAATTTGATTTAGTTTTAGTCAGTCTGTTGACTAAAATTCCATTTTAACTTTAGTCATATCTTAGTCTTTTTACTCATGCTCTTTTAGTTTTAGTCGTATTTTAGTCATCTGAATTATTTTAGTTTAAGTCGACTAAAATCTTCAGTACATTTTTAGTTGACTAAAATCTCATACATTTTAGTCAACTACATATCAAATGGATAACAAACAAAGAGCTGGGGGGCACACCCTAAACATGCATTTCTAAAGCTGGTGCAGCTATGAGCCAAGCAACATTCATATTTACAGAGAATAGCACACACATGCAAAAGAAATGACTATCAAATATAAAGGTAATCAATACATGAAAATGGGGATTTAGTCCCACCATATGGCCATATCGTGCTCAAGCCCACAACTACATCAAAGTACCCCATTGTCAGTGGGTCCTACACTATCCATAAAAAGAAGGATGAATCCAGTCTCTCTAAACCATTGGAGATACTTACTCTTACTGGGTGAGATGTGCAACTGCACTTTAAGGAACTCCTCCTATATCTACTTGCTAGTGGACACTGATAGAGTACAGGTGTGGGTGGGTTGGGTGCTCAACCCCAGAAGTCTGGTCAGACCGAATACATAACAAACAAACAAAGAGCTGGGGGGCACACCCTGAACATGCATTTCTAAAGCTGGTGCAGCTATGAACCAAGCAACATTCATATTTACAGAGAATAGCACACACATGCAAAAGAAATGACTATCAAATATAACGGCAATCAATTAATGAAAATGGGGATTTAGTCCCACCATATGGCCATATCGTGCTCAAGCCCACAACTACATCAAAGTACCCCATTGTCAGTGGGTCCTACACTATCCATAAAAAGAAGGATGAATCCAGCCTCTCTAAACCATTGGAGATACTTACTCCTTACTGAGAGAGATGTGCAACTGCACTAGAAGGGACTCCTCCAATATCTACTTGCTAGTGGCAGGGGCGTACCTAGAGCATTTGGCACCCGGGGCGGATCCTATATCTGGCACCCCCCCCCCCCCGGCGTGCAGGCGACGAACCACACATTGACCCGGCGACCAGGCCCCTCCTCCTCTGCAAAAACGGCTCCGATTGACTTGAGGCGCCAGACAGAAATACATGTAACTGGCAGTGGCATACTTACTGTGTGCTACTGCCAGTGGTGTCACTAGGGTTGGTGTCACCTGGTGCAGTAAACCATGGTGTCGCTCCCCCCCAAAAAATTATTTTCCTGTTTTCTGAAAGCGCGCCAAAGATGCAGCATGCAAGACTTTTGGTGCACTTTCAGAAAATGCAGAAAAAAAATCTATAGGACTGCAGTAATAACTGCGAGTAAAATGTAGGAAGACCCCTTTTACATTACACAGCCCCCGTACCCCTGGACCCCTTTACATTACACAGCCCCCGTACCCCTGGACCCCTTTACATTACACAGCCCCCTTACCCCTGGACCCCTTTACATTACACAGCCCCCCTATTGGAACCCTTTACATTACACAGCCCCCGTACCCCTGGACCCCTTCACATTACACACCCCCCCATTGGAACCCTTTACATTACACAGCCCCCCATTGGAACCCTTTACATTACACAGCCCCGTACCCCTGGACCCCTTTACATTACACAGCCCACACCCCCCTCATGGAAACCTTTATGTTACACAGCTCCCGCCCCCCATAGAACCTTTTCCATTATACAGCCCCCGTCCCCCAATAGAACCCCTTACATTACACAGCCCCCATCCCCCATGGAACCCTTCACATTACACAGTCCCTGCCCCCCAAAAGAACCCCTTACATTACACAGCCCCCACCCCCCCATAGAACCCATTACATTACACAGTTTCCGCACCCCCCCCCAATAGAACCCTTTACATGACATAGCCCTCGCCCCCCCTCAATAGAACCCTTTAAATTATACAGCCCCCCAATAGAACCCCTTTACAATACAAACCCCCCCAATAGAACCCCTCTACAATGCAAACCCCCCAATAGAACCCCTTTACATAAAAACACCCCCAATAGTACCCCTTTACAATGCAGACCCCCAATAGAACCCCTTTACAATACAAACCCCCCAATAGTACCCCTTTACAATACAAACCCCCCCAATAGAACCCTTTACAATACAAACCCCCCCATAGAACCCCTCTAAAATGCAGACCCCCTCAATAGAACCACTTTACAATACAGACCCCCCCCAATAAAACCCCTCTACAATGCAGACCCCCAATAAAACCCCTCTACAATGCAGACCCCCCAATAAAACCCCTCTACAATGCAGACCCCCCCAATAAAACCCCTTTAAGATGCAGACCCCCCCCAATAAAACCCCTCTACAATGCAGACCCCCCCAATAAAACCCCTTTACAATGCAGACCTCCCCAATAAAACCCCTCTACAATGCAGACCCCCCAATAAAACCCCTCTACAATGCAGACCCTCCAATAAAACCCCTCTACAATGCAGACCCCCCCCAATAAAACCCCTTTAAGATGCAGACCCCCCCCCAATAAAACCCCTCTACAATGCAGACCCCCCCAATAAAACCCCTTTACAATGCAGACCCCCCCCCAATAAAACCCCTCTACAATGCAGACCCCCCCCCAATAAAACCCCTCTACAATGCAGACACACCCCCCCAATAAAACCCCTTTACAGTGCAGACAACCCCTCCCCCCCCTTCCAATAAAACCCCTATACAATTGTAGACCCCCTCCCCCGCCCCGACTGTCTTTACAATACAATTGTCCCCTCGCCCCCTTACCTTATGAGGAGGAGAGCAGAGAGGGAGGAACTGTTCAAAGCAGAGAATGGGAGAGAGGCTCACGAGCCCTGCATACACAGCGGTCAGCGGGAAATGCCGAAGTTTACAGTGCTAGTTAATGAGCCGTGATTGGTTGCTAGGCGGTCCTAGCAACCAATCGCCTTCTCATGATCTAGCAGAGTTAACTTCGGCATTTCCCGCTGTGTATGCAGGGCTCGTGAGCGAAGTGAGTCTCTCTCCCATTCTCTGCTATACAGCTTGTCCTCCTCTGCGCTCCTGTATAAGCGAGCGGCGGAGGCAGTCCGGCGGCCGGCCCCGGGTGTCACCCTGGTCCTCGCTGACACCCCCCTAATGTGTGGCACCCGGGGCGGACCGCCCCCCCGCCCCCCCTATTGGTACGCCACTGGCTAGTGGACACTGATAGAGTACAGGTGTGGGAGGGTGGGGTGCTCAACCCCAGAAGTCTGGTCAGACCGAATACATAACAAACAAACAAAGAGCTGGGGGGCACACCCTGAACATGCATTTCTAAAGCTGGTGCAGTACCAGCCAGCAGTACCCACCGGCAAAACCAGCCAGCAGTACCCACTATCAAAACCAGCCAGCAGTACCAGCCAGATGTTCCCACCAGCAGTACCAGCCCTAGAGGATAGCCAGCAGCAGCCACCAGCTATACTGACCTGGGGGACAGCAGCAGGCAGCAATACCTGCAGGAATCCTGAGGAAGAAGTAAAGATTGAGGTGCAGGTAAACCGCAGTGCAGCCTTTTTCTTAATTTTTTCTCTTTCAGCAGCTTAGTAGATGCCCCCTACATATGCTTCTGCGGTAATAGCATATTCAAGTTTAAACATGTATTGCACTATTACAGGCTTTGAATGGAATTGTTACATAGTAGGTGAGGTTGAATAAAAACAATAGTCCATCCAGTTCAACCTGTGTAGGTGTGTGTGGCTGAAATCATCTCACATAGCACTTAATGTCCTGATCCTTGAGATGTAAGTCTAAGAGTCTTTTGAAAGCCACCATACTACCTGCAGAAACCACATCTTGTGGTAGACAATTCCACAATCTTGTAGCCCTAACAGTAAAGAACCCTCCTCGTTGCCTGAGGTTAAAACGCTTCTCCTCTAATCGCATTGTATGTCCTTGAGTCCTCATGCAATTCCTTCGAATGAACAGTTTTTTTTCTAAGCGGAGATCCCCATTAAGATATTTATAAATTGCTATCATGTCCCCCCTCAGACGTCTCTTCTCCAGGGAGAATAAATTGAGCAATTGCAGCCGCTCTTCATAGTTAAGGTCCTCCAACCCCCTAATCAGTTTAGTTGCCCTTCTCTGGACTCTCTCCAGCTCCAACACATCCCTCCTGAGGACTGGCGACCAGAACTGGACAGAATACTCCAGATGAGGTCGGGCCAGAGTTTTATAAAGTGGAAGGATTATAGACTTATCTCTGGAATACATCCCTTTCTTTATGAATGCTAATAATCTGCTGGCTTTGGCAGCTGCCGCTTGACATTGCATGCTGTTGCCTAATCTATCATCAACCAAGACTCCCAGATCTTTCTCCATTTTTGATTCCCCCAAGGGTTCCCCTCCTAATGTGTATTGTGTTTTTATGTTTTTAGTCCCCAAGTGCAAAACCTTACACTTCTCCACGTTAAACCTCATTTGCCATGTCGTTGCCCACTCCGTTATTTTGTCCAGGTCATTCTGTAGGATATCTGCTTCATGCTGTGTAGTTATTGCCCTGGCCAATTTTGTGTCATCTGCAAAAACTGATAACGAACTACTGATCCCGTCCTCAATGCTGTTTATGAATAAATTGAACAAGGTTGGTCCCAGGACTGAGCCCTGGGGCACCCCGCTTACTACCTCAGACCAGTATGAGTATGCGCTGTTTATTACCACGCTTTGGACACAGCCTTTTAGCCAGTTTCGTATCCAAGAGCAAACCCTGCTGTCGATACCTGCAGACCTTATTTTATAAATTAAGCGCTTGTGGGGAACTGTATCAAACGCCTTAGAGAAATCCAAGTACACCACATCCACTGGTCTGCCCCTATCTAGCTCACAGCTCACCTCCTCGTAGAATGCTAAGAGATTGGTTTGACAAGAACGCCCATTTGTAAACCTGTGCTGATTACTGCTGATGATGTTGTTGTCTTTAGCATACTCTACGATATAGTCCCTTATCATCCCCTCCAGAAGTTTACATATTATTGATGTCAAACTGACAGGCCTATAATTTCCCGGGATATGCCTCTGGCCCTTTTTGAATATCGGAATCACGTTAGCCTTCCTCCGATCCCCTGGTACATCTCCTGTCCTAATACTGTCAGCAAAGATCAGGAACAGTGGTCTAGATATAACCTTACTGAGTTCCTTGAGTACTCTCGGATGTACGCCACCCGGGCCTGATGATTTGTTTGTGTTAAGTTTATCCAGCCTTTCCCTGATTTCACCCTCTGTTAGCCATAGTGGCAAGTCCTGTGTATTACTACTAACCATACAGTCATGGTCAGTGTACCCCTCCTTTTCCTGTGTAAAGACTGACGAGAAAAAAGCATTCAGCACGGTTGCTTTTTCAGTGTCCTCTGTAACCATCCTCCCATCATCGTTAATTATGTGTGCAATATGCTCTGCCCTAGTTTTTTTGCTGTTGATATATTTAAAGAATTTCTTTGGCTTTTTTTACTATCCTCCGCTATTTGTCTCTCAAAGTTGATTTTAGCCATCTTGATTTCTTGTTTACTTTTCTTATTTGCCTCCTTGTATTGCTCGAAAGCCGATACTGTGCCCTCTGATTTATATTTCTTGAAGGACAATTTTTTTCCCCTAATAAGTTTTTTAACGCTACGGTTTAGCCAGCCAGGTTTGGCTTTGTCTCTTCTAAATTTATTTCCCATAGGAATGCACTGCAAGATGCATTTGCTTAATATGTTCCTAAAGCATTCACATTTTTCCTCTGTGGTCAGTGATCCCAGGGTTTGGTCCCAGTTTTCCCTTTCCATCAATGAGTACAATTTTGGAAAGTTTGTCCTTCTGAAGTTTAGGGTTCTTATGTTCCCCACTTGCCTTGTTATATTGTTATTTATACTAAATGTGATCATCCTGTGATCGCTAGAGCCCAGGTTGTCCTGGACTCCTACCTCCGAGATTATGTCTGGGTCATTAGTGATCAATAGATCCAGGACTGCGTTTTCTCTGGTAGGGGAATCCACCAACTGTGACATGTAGTTGTCCTGTAAGGTTTCCGTGAATAGACGGGCCTTCTGTGAGTGTGCAGTCCCCTCATCCCAGTCAATGTCGGGATAATTGAAGTCCCCCTATATGATGACTGATCCCAATCTTGCCACTTTACCCAGAAGTGCTAAAAATTCCAGCTCTACCTCCTCCCCTTGGTTAGGTGGCCTATAGCAAACCCCCACAACTACTTTTCTCCTTCCCTATGGAGTTCAACCCACATAGATTCTAAATCCATGCTCATCCCATCCTTAATGTCACTCCTTTCTATCAGCTTTATATTGTTCTTGACATAGAGCCATACCCCTCCCCCTCCTTTTCCTACCCTGTCCTTCCGGTACACCGAATACCCTTGGATATTGGCCAGCCAGTCATGTGAGGGGTCGAACCAAGTCTCTGTTATTCCCACAAGGTCTATGTCATCCTCATGTACTAACATTTCCATTTCATCCATTTTATTAGCTAGGCTCCTGGCATTAGCAAATACCCCTCTTAGTTTTACGGAAGTTAAACGTGATTGGCGGTTATGTTTATTCCTGTTTGGTCTGAGGTTTTCCCGCACAGACCTGCCAATTGACGTTGTGGACCTACTGTCGCTGCTGACCCTACCACTGCCTTCAGTCCTTTGCTCCCTCCTGACTGATTCTACTTCTGAGCCCTCCCCCCGTCTCCTAGTTTAAAAGCCCCTCCAACTTGGTGGCCATCTTTCTCCCTAAAAGAGCTGTACCATCCCCATTAAGGTGCAGCCCATCCTTGCTAAAGAGCCGGTAGCTGACTGAGAAGTCAGCCCAGTTCTCCAGGAACCCAAACCCCTCCTTCCTACACCAGTTCCTTAGCCACTTGTTAAGTTCCCTAATCTCCTTCTGCCTCTCTTGTGTGGTTCGAGGTACAGGCAGTATTTCAGAGAAAACCACCTTGGAGGTCCTTTTCCTCAATCTATTACCTAAGTCCCTGAAATCGTTCTTTAGGATCCTCCACCTACCTTTTACTTTGTCATTAGTGCCCACATGCACCATGACCGCTGGGTCATCCCCAGCCCCGCACAATAATCTGTCTGTCAGATCTGCGATGTGCCGAACGCGGGCGCCCGGTAAACAACATACTGTTCGGTTACCGAACAGTCTTGCCACTGTGTTCTCTAGATCCAGGATCTGGTCTAATAGAGATACAAATCGCTCACATCTTGCACAGCAGTATTCGCCCTCGATTGGTTCATCAAGGAACTCATACATGGCGCAAGAAGTGCACTGAGTGGCATCCCCAATCCTGTCGGGCATTATTACCCACTACTCTATGGGGATAATATTAACAACCTGCTCTTCCTTACCTACACTACCTCTAACTCCCCTGGTACTAAACCTGGGGTACTCACCAGTCGGTAGTATACTAACCAGTCACAAAGATACTCACCAGTCGCAAGGATCCTCACCAGTCGCAAAGATACTCACCAGTCGCAAGGATACTCACCAGTCGCAAGGATACTCACCAGTCGCAAAGATACTCACCAGTCGCAAAGATACTCACCAGTCGCAAAGATACTCACCAGTCGCAAGGATACTCACCAGTCGCAAGGATACTCACCAGTCGCAAAAGATACTCACCAGTCGCAAAAGATACTCACCAGTTGCAAAGATCCTCACCAGTTGCAAAGACACTCACAAGTTGCAAGGATACTCACCAGTCGCAAGATACTCACCAGTCGCAAAAGATACTCACCAGTTGCAAAGATCCTCACCAGTTGCAAAGATACTCACAAGTCGCAAGGATACTCACCAGTCCAAAGATCTTCACCAGAGTAGTGTATTTTTAGTGAAAATATTGTCATAAAATATTTAGTATGGGGCTCCGTCATTTCTAACAGAAGCCCTGCACACCTGAAAAAAATACCAACCTCCATCCTCCCCTTGTCGCTGGTCCAACACCACCTGGAACAAATACTGGGCCTCCATCCTCCCCTTGTTGCCGGTCCATCACACACCTGAAAAAAATACCAGCCTCCATCCTCCCCTTGTCGCTGGTCCAACACCACCTGGAACAAATACCGGGCCTCCATCCTCCCCTTGTTGCCGGTCCATCACACACCTGAAAAAAATACCAGCCTCCATCCTCCCCTTGTCGCTGGTCCAACACCACCTGGAACAAATACCGGGCCTCCATCCTCCCCTTGTTGCCGATCCATCACACACCTGAAAAAAATACCAGCCTCCATCCTCCCCTTGTCGCTGGTCCAACACCACCTGGAACAAATACCGGGCCTCCATCCTCTCCTTGTTGCCGGTCCATCACACACCTGAAAAAAATACCAGCCTCCATCCTCCCCTTGTCGCTGGTCCAACACCACCTGGAACAAATACCGGGCCTCCATCCTCCCCTTGTTGCCGGTCCATCACACACCTGAAAAAAATACCAGCCTCCATCCTCCCCTTGTCGCTGGTCCAACACCACCTGGAACAAATACCGGGCCTCCATCCTCCCCTTGTTGCCGGTCCATCACACACCTGAAAAAAATACCAGCCTCCATCCTCCCCTTGTCGCTGGTCCAACACCACCTGGAACAAATACCGGGCCTCCATCCTCCCCTTGTTGCCGGTCCATCACACACCTGAAAAAAATACCAGCCTCCATCCTCCCCTTGTCGCTGGTCCAACACCACCTGGAACAAATACCGGGCCTCCATCCTCCCCTTGTTGCCGGTCCATCACACACCTGAAAAAAATACCAGCCTCCATCCTCCCCTTGTCGCTGGTCCAACACCACCTGGAACAAATACCGGGCCTCCATCCTCCCCTTGTTGCCGGTCCATCACACACCTGAAAAAAATACCAGCCTCCATCCTCCCCTTGTCGCTGGTCCAACACCACCTGGAACAAATACCGGGCCTCCATCCTCCCCTTGTTGCCGGTCCATCACACACCTGAAAAAAATACCAGCCTCCATCCTCCCCTTGTCGCTGGTCCAACACCACCTGGAACAAATACCGGGCCTCCATCCTCCCCTGGTTGCCGGTCCATCACACACCTGAAAAAAATGCCAGCCTCCATCCTCCCCTTGTCGCTGGTCCAACACCACCTGGAACAAATACCGGGCCTCCATCCTCCCCTTGTTGCCAGTCCATCACACACCTGAAAAAAATGCCAGCCTCCATCCTCCCCTTGTCGCTGGTCCAACACCACCTGGAACAAATACCGGGCCTCCATCCTCCCCTTGTTGCTGGTCCATCACACACCTGAAAAAAATACCAGCCTCCATACTCCCCTTGTCGCTGGTCCAACACCACCTGGAACAAATACAGGGCCTCCATCCTCCCCTTGTTGCCGGTCCATCACACACCTGAAAAAAATGCCAGCCTCCATCCTCCCCTTGTCGCTGGTCCAACACTACCTGGAACAAATACCGGGCCTCCATCCTCCCCTTGTTGCCGGTCCAACACACACCTGAAAAAATACCCACCTCCAACCTCCCCTTATAGCCGGTCCAACACAAAGCTGAAAAAAATACCTGCTCCCCCAATGTTTATTTTGGCAGAAAAAAATTTGATTTAGTTTTAGTCAGTCTGTTGACTAAAATGCCATTTTAATTTTAGTCATATCTTAGTCTTTTTACTTCTCTCTCTTTTAGTTTTAGTCGTATTTTAGTCATCTGAATTATTTTAGTTTAAGTCGACTAGAATCTTCAGTACATTTTTAGTCGACTAAAATCTCATACATTTTAGTCAACTACATATCAAATGGATAACAAACAAAGAGCTGGGGGGCACACCCTAAACATGCATTTCTAAAGCTGGTGCAGCTATGAGCCAAGCAACATTCATATTTACAGAAAATAGCACACACATGCAAAAGAAATGACTATCAAATATAAAGGCAATCAATAAATGAAAATGGGGATTTAATCCCACCATATGGCCATATCGTGCTCAAGCCCACCACTACATCAAAGTACCCCATTGTCAGTGGGTCCTACACTATCCATAAAAAGAAGGATGAATCCAGTCTCTCTAAACCATTGGAGATACTTACTCTTACTGGGAGAGATGTGCAACTGCACTTTAAGGAACTCCTCCTATATCTACTTGCTAGTGGACACTGATAGAGTACAGGTGTGGGTGGGTTGGGTGCTCAACCCCAGAAGTCTGGTCAGACCAAATACATAACAAACAAACAAAGAGCTGGGGGGCACACCCTGAACATGCATTTCTAAAGCTGGTGCAGCTATGAACCAAGCAACATTCATATTTACAGAGAATAGCACACACATGCAAAAGAAATGACTATCAAATATAACGGCAATCAATTAATGAAAATGGGGATTTAGTCCCACCATATGGCCATATCGTGCTCAAGCCCACAACTACATCAAAGTACCCCATTGTCAGTGGGTCCTACACTATCCATAAAAAGAAGGATGAATCCAGCCTCTCTAAACCATTGGAGATACTTACTCCTTACTGGGAGAGATGTGCAACTGCACTAGAAGGGACTCCTCCAATATCTACTTGCTAGTGGACACTGATAGAGTATAGGTGTGGGAGGGTGGGGTGCTCAACCCCAGAAGTCTGGTCAGACCGAATACATAACAAACAAACAAAGAGCTGGGGGGCACACCCTGAACATGCATTTCTAAAGCTGGTGCAGTACCAGCCAGCAGTACCCACCAGCAAAACCAGCCAGCAGTACCCACTATCAAAACCAGCCAGCAGTACCAGCCAGATGTTCCCACCAGCAGTACCAGCCCTAGAGGACAGCCAGCAGCAGCCACCAGCTATACTGACCTGGGGGACAGCAGCAGGCAGCAATACCTGCAGGAATCCTGAGGAAGAAGTAAAGATTGAGGTGCAGGTAAACCGCAGTGCAGCCTTTTTCTTAATTTTTTCTCTTTCAGCAGCTTAGTAGATGCCCCCTACATATGCTTATGCGGTAATAGCATATTCAAGTTTAAACATGTATTGCACTATTACAGGCTTTGAATGGAATTGTTACATAGTAGGTGAGGTTGAATAAAGACAATAGTCCATCCAGTTCAACCTGTGTAGGTGTGTGTGGCTATAATCATCTCACATAGCCCTTAATGTCCTGATCCTTGAGATGTAAGTCTAAGAGTCTTTTGAAAGCCACCATACTACCCGCAGAAACCACCTCTTGTGGTAGACAATTCCACAATCTTGTAGCCCTAACAGTAAAGAACCCTCCTCGTTGCCTGAGGTTAAAACGCTTCTCCTCTAATCGCATTGTATGTCCTTGAGTCCTCATGCAATTCCTTCGAATGAACAGTTTTTTTTCTAAGTGGAGATCCCCATTAAGATATTTATAAATTGCTATCATGTCCCCCCTCAGACGTCTCTTCTCCAGGGAGAATAAATTGAGCAATTGCAGCCGCTCTTCATAGTTAAGGTCCTCCAACCCCCTAATCAGTTTAGTTGCCCTTCTCTGGACTCTCTCCAGCTCCAACACATCCCTCCTGAGGACTGGCGACCAGAACTGGACAGAATACTCCAGATGAGGTCGGGCCAGAGTTTTATAAAGTGGAAGGATTATAGACTTATCTCTGGAATACATCCCTTTCTTTATGAATGCTAATAATCTGCTGGCTTTGGCAGCTGCCGCTTGACATTGCATGCTGTTGCCTAATCTATCATCAACCAAGACTCCCAGATCTTTCTCCATTTTTGATTCCCCCAAGGGTTCCCCTCCTAATGTGTATTGTGTTTTTATGTTTTTAGTCCCCAAGTGCAAAACCTTACACTTCTCCACGTTAAACCTCATTTGCCATGTCGTTGCCCACTCCGTTATTTTGTCCAGGTCATTCTGTAGGATATCTGCTTCATGCTGTGTAGTTATTGCCCTGGCCAATTTTGTGTCATCTGCAAAAACTGATAACGAACTACTGATCCCGTCCTCAATGCTGTTTATGAATAAATTGAACAAGGTTGGTCCCAGGACTGAGCCCTGGGGCACCCCGCTTACTACCTCAGACCAGTATGAGTATGCGCTGTTTATTACCACGCTTTGGACACAGCCTTTTAGCCAGTTTCGTATCCAAGAGCAAACCCTGCTGTCGATACCTGCAGACCTTATTTTATAAATTAAGCGCTTGTGGGGAACTGTATCAAACGCCTTAGAGAAATCCAAGTACACCACATCCACTGGTCTGCCCCTATCTAGCTCACAGCTCACCTCCTCGTAGAATGCTAAGAGATTGGTTTGACAAGAACGCCCATTTGTAAACCTGTGCTGATTACTGCTGATGATGTTGTTGTCTTTAGCATACTCTACGATATAGTCCCTTATCATCCCCTCCAGAAGTTTACATATTATTGATGTCAAACTGACAGGCCTATAATTTCCCGGGATATGCCTCTGGCCCTTTTTGAATATCGGAATCACGTTAGCCTTCCTCCGATCCCCTGGTACATCTCCTGTCCTAATACTGTCAGCAAAGATCAGGAACAGTGGTCTAGATATAACCTTACTGAGTTCCTTGAGTACTCTCGGATGTACGCCACCCGGGCCTGATGATTTGTTTGTGTTAAGTTTATCCAGCCTTTCCCTGATTTCACCCTCTGTTAGCCATAGTGGCAAGTCCTGTGTATTACTACTAACCATACAGTCATGGTCAGTGTACCCCTCCTTTTCCTGTGTAAAGACTGACGAGAAAAAAGCATTCAGCACGGTTGCTTTTTCAGTGTCCTCTGTAACCATCCTCCCATCATCGTTAATTATGTGTGCAATATGCTCTGCCCTAGTTTTTTTGCTGTTGATATATTTAAAGAATTTCTTTGGCTTTTTTTACTATCCTCCGCTATTTGTCTCTCAAAGTTGATTTTAGCCATCTTGATTTCTTGTTTACTTTTCTTATTTGCCTCCTTGTATTGCTCGAAAGCCGATACTGTGCCCTCTGATTTATATTTCTTGAAGGACAATTTTTTTCCCCTAATAAGTTTTTTAACGCTACGGTTTAGCCAGCCAGGTTTGGCTTTGTCTCTTCTAAATTTATTTCCCATAGGAATGCACTGCAAGATGCATTTGCTTAATATGTTCCTAAAGCATTCACATTTTTCCTCTGTGGTCAGTGATCCCAGGGTTTGGTCCCAGTTTTCCCTTTCCATCAATGAGTACAATTTTGGAAAGTTTGTCCTTCTGAAGTTTAGGGTTCTTATGTTCCCCACTTGCCTTGTTATATTGTTATTTATACTAAATGTGATCATCCTGTGATCGCTAGAGCCCAGGTTGTCCTGGACTCCTACCTCCGAGATTATGTCTGGGTCATTAGTGATCAATAGATCCAGGACTGCGTTTTCTCTGGTAGGGGAATCCACCAACTGTGACATGTAGTTGTCCTGTAAGGTTTCCGTGAATAGACGGGCCTTCTGTGAGTGTGCAGTCCCCTCATCCCAGTCAATGTCGGGATAATTGAAGTCCCCCTATATGATGACTGATCCCAATCTTGCCACTTTACCCAGAAGTGCTAAAAATTCCAGCTCTACCTCCTCCCCTTGGTTAGGTGGCCTATAGCAAACCCCCACAACTACTTTTCTCCTTCCCTATGGAGTTCAACCCACATAGATTCTAAATCCATGCTCATCCCATCCGTAATGTCACTCCTTTCTATCAGCTTTATATTGTTCTTGACATAGAGCCATACCCCTCCCCCTCCTTTTCCTACCCTGTCCTTCCGGTACACCGAATACCCTTGGATATTGGCCAGCCAGTCATGTGAGGGGTCGAATCAAGTCTCTGTTATTCCCACAAGGTCTATGTCATCCTCATGTACTAACATTTCCATTTCATCCATTTTATTAGCTAGGCTCCTGGCATTAGCAAATACCCCTCTTAGTTTTACGGAAGTTAAACGTGATTGGCGGTTATGTTTATTCCTGTTTGGTCTGAGGTTTTCCCGCACAGACCTGCCAATTGACGTTGTGGACCTACTGTCGCTGCTGACCCTACCACTGCCTTCAGTCCTTTGCTCCCTCCTGACTGATTCTACTTCTGAGCCCTCCCCCCGTCTCCTAGTTTAAAAGCCCCTCCAACTTGGTGGCCATCTTTCTCCCCAAAAGAGCTGTACCATCCCCATTAAGGTGCAGCCCATCCTTGCTAAAGAGCCGGTAGCTGACTGAGAAGTCAGCCCAGTTCTCCAGGAACCCAAACCCCTCCTTCCTACACCAGTTCCTTAGCCACTTGTTAAGTTCCCTAATCTCCTTCTGCCTCTCTTGTGTGGTTCGAGGTACAGGCAGTATTTCAGAGAAAACCACCTTGGAGGTCCTTTTCCTCAATCTATTACCTAAGTCCCTGAAATCGTTCTTTAGGATCCTCCACCTACCTTTTACTTTGTCATTAGTGCCCACATGCACCATGACCGCTGGGTCATCCCCAGCCCCGCACAATAATCTGTCTGTCAGATCTGCGATGTGCCGAACGCGGGCGCCCGGTAAACAACATACTGTTCGGTTACCGAACAGTCTTGCCACTGTGTTCTCTAGATCCAGGATCTGGTCTAATAGAGATACAAATCGCTCACATCTTGCACAGCAGTATTCGCCCTCGATTGGTTCATCAAGGAACTCATACATGGCGCAAGAAGTGCACTGAGTGGCATCCCCAATCCTGTCGGGCATTATTACCCACTACTCTATGGGGATAATATTAACAACCTGCTCTTCCTTACCTACACTACCTCTAACTCCCCTGGTACTAAACCTGGGGTACTCACCAGTCGGTAGTATACTAACCAGTCACAAAGATACTCACCAGTCGCAAGGATCCTCACCAGTCGCAAAGATACTCACCAGTCGCAAGGATACTCACCAGTCGCAAGGATACTCACCAGTCGCAAAGATACTCACCAGTCGCAAAGATACTCACCAGTCGCAAAGATACTCACCAGTCGCAAGGATACTCACCAGTCGCAAGGATACTCACCAGTCGCAAAAGATACTCACCAGTCGCAAAAGATACTCACCAGTTGCAAAGATCCTCACCAGTTGCAAAGACACTCACAAGTTGCAAGGATACTCACCAGTCGCAAGATACTCACCAGTCGCAAAAGATACTCACCAGTTGCAAAGATCCTCACCAGTTGCAAAGATACTCACAAGTCGCAAGGATACTCACCAGTCCAAAGATCTTCACCAGAGTAGTGTATTTTTAGTGAAAATATTGTCATAAAATATTTAGTATGGGGCTCCGTCATTTCTAACAGAAGCCCTGCACACCTGAAAAAAATACCAACCTCCATCCTCCCCTTGTCGCTGGTCCAACACCACCTGGAACAAATACCGGGCCTCCATCCTCCCCTTGTTGCCGGTCCATCACACACCTGAAAAAAATACCAGCCTCCATCCTCCCCTTGTCGCTGGTCCAACACCACCTGGAACAAATACCGGGCCTCCATCCTCCCCTTGTTGCCGGTCCATCACACACCTGAAAAAAATACCAGCCTCCATCCTCCCCTTGTCGCTGGTCCAACACCACCTGGAACAAATACCGGGCCTCCATCCTCCCCTTGTTGCCGGTCCATCACACACCTGAAAAAAATACCAGCCTCCATCCTCCCCTTGTCGCTGGTCCAACACCACCTGGAACAAATACCGGGCCTCCATCCTCTCCTTGTTGCCGGTCCATCACACACCTGAAAAAAATACCAGCCTCCATCCTCCCCTTGTCGCTGGTCCAACACCACCTGGAACAAATACCGGGCCTCCATCCTCCCCTTGTTCCCGGTCCATCACACACCTGAAAAAAATACCAGCCTCCATCCTCCCCTTGTCGCTGGTCCAACACCACCTGGAACAAATACCGGGCCTCCATCCTCCCCTTGTTGCCGGTCCATCACACACCTGAAAAAAATACCAGCCTCCATCCTCCCCTTGTCGCTGGTCCAACACCACCTGGAACAAATACCGGGCCTCCATCCTCCCCTTGTTGCCGGTCCATCACACACCTGAAAAAAATACCAGCCTCCATCCTCCCCTTGTCGCTGGTCCAACACCACCTGGAACAAATACCGGGCCTCCATCCTCCCCTTGTTGCCGGTCCATCACACACCTGAAAAAAATACCAGCCTCCATCCTCCCCTTGTCGCTGGTCCAACACCACCTGGAACAAATACCGGGCCTCCATCCTCCCCTTGTTGCCGGTCCATCACACACCTGAAAAAAATACCAGCCTCCATCCTCCCCTTGTCGCTGGTCCAACACCACCTGGAACAAATACCGGGCCTCCATCCTCCCCTTGTTGCCGGTCCATCACACACCTGAAAAAAATACCAGCCTCCATCCTCCCCTTGTCGCTGGTCCAACACCACCTGGAACAAATACCGGGCCTCCATCCTCCCCTGGTTGCCGGTCCATCACACACCTGAAAAAAATGTCAGCCTCCATCCTCCCCTTGTCGCTGGTCCAACACCACCTGGAACAAATACCGGGCCTCCATCCTCCCCTTGTTGCCAGTCCATCACACACCTGAAAAAAATGCCAGCCTCCATCCTCCCCTTGTCGCTGGTCCAACACCACCTGGAACAAATACCGGGCCTCCATCCTCCCCTTGTTGCTGGTCCATCACACACCTGAAAAAAATACCAGCCTCCATACTCCCCTTGTCGCTGGTCCAACACCACCTGGAACAAATACAGGGCCTCCATCCTCCCCTTGTTGCCGGTCCATCACACACCTGAAAAAAATGCCAGCCTCCATCCTCCCCTTGTCGCTGGTCTAACACTACCTGGAACAAATACCGGGCCTCCATCCTCCCCTTGTTGCCGGTCCAACACACACCTGAAAAAATACCCACCTCCAACCTCCCCTTATAGCCGGTCCAACACAAAGCTGAAAAAAATACCTGCTCCCCCAATGTTTATTTTGGCAGAAAAAAATTTGATTTAGTTTTAGTCAGTCTGTTGACTAAAATGCCATTTTAATTTTAGTCATATCTTAGTCTTTTTACTTCTCTCTCTTTTAGTTTTAGTCGTATTTTAGTCATCTGAATTATTTTAGTTTAAGTCGACTAGAATCTTCAGTACATTTTTAGTCGACTAAAATCTCATACATTTTAGTCAACTACATATCAAATGGATAACAAACAAAGAGCTGGGGGGCACACCCTAAACATGCATTTCTAAAGCTGGTGCAGCTATGAGCCAAGCAACATTCATATTTACAGAAAATAGCACACACATGCAAAAGAAATGACTATCAAATATAAAGGCAATCAATAAATGAAAATGGGGATTTAATCCCACCATATGGCCATATCGTGCTCAAGCCCACCACTACATCAAAGTACCCCATTGTCAGTGGGTCCTACACTATCCATAAAAAGAAGGAGGAATCCAGTCTCTCTAAACCATTGGAGATACTTACTCTTACTGGGAGAGATGTGCAACTGCACTTTAAGGAACTCCTCCTATATCTACTTGCTAGTGGACACTGATAGAGTACAGGTGTGGGTGGGTTGGGTGCTCAACCCCAGAAGTCTGGTCAGACCAAATACATAACAAACAAACAAAGAGCTGGGGGGCACACCCTGAACATGCATTTCTAAAGCTGGTGCAGCTATGAACCAAGCAACATTCATATTTACAGAGAATAGCACACACATGCAAAAGAAATGACTATCAAATATAACGGCAATCAATTAATGAAAATGGGGATTTAGTCCCACCATATGGCCATATCGTGCTCAAGCCCACAACTACATCAAAGTACCCCATTGTCAGTGGGTCCTACACTATCCATAAAAAGAAGGATGAATCCAGCCTCTCTAAACCATTGGAGATACTTACTCCTTACTGGGAGAGATGTGCAACTGCACTAGAAGGGACTCCTCCAATATCTACTTGCTAGTGGACACTGATAGAGTATAGGTGTGGGAGGGTGGGGTGCTCAACCCCAGAAGTCTGGTCAGACCGAATACATAACAAACAAACAAAGAGCTGGGGGGCACACCCTGAACATGCATTTCTAAAGCTGGTGCAGTACCAGCCAGCAGTACCCACCAGCAAAACCAGCCAGCAGTACCCACTATCAAAACCAGCCAGCAGTACCAGCCAGATGTTCCCACCAGCAGTACCAGCCCTAGAGGACAGCCAGCAGCAGCCACCAGCTATACTGACCTGGGGGACAGCAGCAGGCAGCAATACCTGCAGGAATCCTGAGGAAGAAGTAAAGATTGAGGTGCAGGTAAACCGCAGTGCAGCCTTTTTCTTAATTTTTTCTCTTTCAGCAGCTTAGTAGATGCCCCCTACATATGCTTATGCGGTAATAGCATATTCAAGTTTAAACATGTATTGCACTATTACAGGCTTTGAATGGAATTGTTACATAGTAGGTGAGGTTGAATAAAGACAATAGTCCATCCAGTTCAACCTGTGTAGGTGTGTGTGGCTATAATCATCTCACATAGCCCTTAATGTCCTGATCCTTGAGATGTAAGTCTAAGAGTCTTTTGAAAGCCACCATACTACCCGCAGAAACCACCTCTTGTGGTAGACAATTCCACAATCTTGTAGCCCTAACAGTAAAGAACCCTCCTCGTTGCCTGAGGTTAAAACGCTTCTCCTCTAATCGCATTGTATGTCCTTGAGTCCTCATGCAATTCCTTCGAATGAACAGTTTTTTTTCTAAGTGGAGATCCCCATTAAGATATTTATAAATTGCTATCATGTCCCCCCTCAGACGTCTCTTCTCCAGGGAGAATAAATTGAGCAATTGCAGCCGCTCTTCATAGTTAAGGTCCTCCAACCCCCTAATCAGTTTAGTTGCCCTTCTCTGGACTCTCTCCAGCTCCAACACATCCCTCCTGAGGACTGGCGACCAGAACTGGACAGAATACTCCAGATGAGGTCGGGCCAGAGTTTTATAAAGTGGAAGGATTATAGACTTATCTCTGGAATACATCCCTTTCTTTATGAATGCTAATAATCTGCTGGCTTTGGCAGCTGCCGCTTGACATTGCATGCTGTTGCCTAATCTATCATCAACCAAGACTCCCAGATCTTTCTCCATTTTTGATTCCCCCAAGGGTTCCCCTCCTAACGTGTATTGTGTTTTTATGTTTTTAGTCCCCAAGTGCAAAACCTTACACTTCTCCACGTTAAACCTCATTTGCCATGTCGTTGCCCACTCCGTTATTTTGTCCAGGTCATTCTGTAGGATATCTGCTTCATGCTGTGTAGTTATTGCCCTGGCCAATTTTGTGTCATCTGCAAAAACTGATAACGAACTACTGATCCCGTCCTCAATGCTGTTTATGAATAAATTGAACAAGGTTGGTCCCAGGACTGAGCCCTGGGGCACCCCGCTTACTACCTCAGACCAGTATGAGTATGCGCTGTTTATTACCACCCTTTGGACACAGCCTTTTAGCCAGTTTCGTATCCAAGAGCAAACCCTGCTGTCGATACCTGCAGACCTTATTTTATAAATTAAGCACTTGTGGGGAACTGTATCAAACGCCTTAGCGAAATCCAAGTACACCACATCCACTGGTCTGCCCCTATCTAGCTCACAGCTCACCTCCTCGTAGAATGCTAAGAGATTGGTTTGACAAGAACGCCCATTTGTAAACCTGTGCTGATTACTGCTGATGATGTTGTTGTCTTTAGCATACTCTACGATATAGTCCCTTATCATCCCCTCCAGAAGTTTACATATTATTGATGTCAAACTGACAGGCCTATAATTTCCCGGGATATGCCTCTGGCCCTTTTTGAATATCGGAATCACGTTAGCCTTCCTCCGATCCCCTGGTACATCTCCTGTCCTAATACTGTCAGCAAAGATCAGGAACAGTGGTCTAGATATAACCTTACTGAGTTCCTTGAGTACTCTCGGATGTACGCCACCCGGGCCTGGTGATTTGTTTGTGTTAAGTTTATCCAGCCTTTCCCTGATTTCACCCTCTGTTAGCCATAGTGGCAAGTCCTGTGTATTACTACTAACCATACAGTCATGGTCAGTGTACCCCTCCTTTTCCTGTGTAAAGACTGACGAGAAAAAAGCATTCAGCACGGTTGCTTTTTCAGTGTCCTCTGTAACCATCCTCCCATCATCGTTAATTATGTGTGCAATATGCTCTGCCCTAGTTTTTTTGCTGTTGATATATTTAAAGAATTTCTTTGGCTTTTTTTACTATCCTCCGCTATTTGTCTCTCAAAGTTGATTTTAGCCATCTTGATTTCTTGTTTACTTTTCTTATTTGCCTCCTTGTATTGCTCGAAAGCCGATACTGTGCCCTCTGATTTATATTTCTTGAAGGACAATTTTTTTCCCCTAATAAGTTTTTTAACGCTACGGTTTAGCCAGCCAGGTTTGGCTTTGTCTCTTCTAAATTTATTTCCCATAGGAATGCACTGCAAGATGCATTTGCTTAATATGTTCCTAAAGCATTCACATTTTTCCTCTGTGGTCAGTGATCCCAGGGTTTGGTCCCAGTTTTCCCTTTCCATCAATGAGTACAATTTTGGAAAGTTTGTCCTTCTGAAGTTTAGGGTTCTTATGTTCCCCACTTGCCTTGTTATATTGTTATTTATACTAAATGTAATCATCCTGTGATCGCTAGAGCCCAGGTTGTCCTGGACTCCTACCTCCGAGATTATGTCTGGGTCATTAGTGATCAATAGATCCAGGACTGCGTTTTCTCTGGTAGGGGAATCCACCAACTGTGACATGTAGTTGTCCTGTAAGGTTTCCGTGAATAGACGGGCCTTCTGTGAGTGTGCAGTCCCCTCATCCCAGTCAATGTCGGGATAATTGAAGTCCCCCTATATGATGACTGATCCCAATCTTGCCACTTTACCCAGAAGAGCTAAAAATTCCAGCTCTACCTCCTCCCCTTGGTTAGGTGGCCTATAGCAAACCCCCACAACTACTTTTCTCCTTCCCTATGGAGTTCAACCCACATAGATTCTAAATCCATGCTCATCCCATCCGTAATGTCACTCCTTTCTATCAGCTTTATATTGTTCTTGACATAGAGCCATACCCCTCCCCCTCCTTTTCCTACCCTGTCCTTCCGGTACACCGAATACCCTTGGATATTGGCCAGCCAGTCATGTGAGGGGTCGAACCAAGTCTCTGTTATTCCCACAAGGTCTATGTCATCCTCATGTACTAACATTTCCATTTCATCCATTTTATTAGCTAGGCTCCTGGCATTAGCAAATACCCCTCTTAGTTTTACGGAAGTTAAACGTGATTGGCGGTTATGTTTATTCCTGTTTGGTCTGAGGTTTTCCCGCACAGACCTGCCAATTGACGTTGTGGACCTACTGTCGCTGCTGACCCTACCACTGCCTTCAGTCCTTTGCTCCCTCCTGACTGATTCTACTTCTGAGCCCTCCCCCCGTCTCCTAGTTTAAAAGCCCCTCCAACTTGGTGGCCATCTTTCTCCCCAAAAGAGCTGTACCATCCCCATTAAGGTGCAGCCCATCCTTGCTAAAGAGCCGGTAGCTGACTGAGAAGTCAGCCCAGTTCTCCAGGAACCCAAACCCCTCCTTCCTACACCAGTTCCTTAGCCACTTGTTAAGTTCCCTAATCTCCTTCTGCCTCTCTTGTGTGGTTCGAGGTACAGGCAGTATTTCAGAGAAAACCACCTTGGAGGTCCTTTTCCTCAATCTATTACCTAAGTCCCTGAAATCGTTCTTTAGGATCCTCCACCTACCTTTTACTTTGTCATTAGTGCCCACATGCACCATGACCGCTGGGTCATCCCCAGCCCCGCACAATAATCTGTCTGTCAGATCTGCGATGTGCCGAACGCGGGCGCCCGGTAAACAAACCACTGTTCGGTTACCGAACAGTCTTGCCACTGTGTTCTCTAGATCCAGGATCTGGTCTAATAGAGATACAAATCGCTCACATCTTGCACAGCAGTATTCGCCCTCGATTGGTTCATCAAGGAACTCATACATGGCGCAAGAAGTGCACTGAGTGGCATCCCCAATCCTGTCGGGCATTATTACCCACTACTCTATGGGGATAATATTAACAACCTGCTCTTCCTTACCTACACTACCTCTAACTCCCCTGGTACTAAACCTGGGGTACTCACCAGTCGGTAGTATACTAACCAGTCACAAAGATACTCACCAGTCGCAAGGATCCTCACCAGTCGCAAAGATACTCACCAGTCGCAAGGATACTCACCAGTCGCAAGGATACTCACCAGTCACAAAGATACTCACCAGTCGCAAAGATACTCACCAGTCAAAAAGATACTCACCAGTCGCAAGGATACTCACCAGTCGCAAGGATACTCACCAGTCGCAAAAGATACTCACCAGTCGCAAAAGATACTCACCAGTTGCAAAGATCCTCACCAGTTGCAAAGACACTCACAAGTTGCAAGGATACTCACCAGTCGCAAGATACTCACCAGTCGCAAAAGATACTCACCAGTTGCAAAGATCCTCACCAGTTGCAAAGATACTCACAAGTCGCAAGGATACTCACCAGTCCAAAGATCTTCACCAGAGTAGTGTATTTTTAGTGAAAATATTGTCATAAAATATTTAGTATGGGGCTCCGTCATTTCTAACAGAAGCCCTGCACACCTGAAAAAAATACCAACCTCCATCCTCCCCTTGTCGCTGGTCCAACACCACCTGGAACAAATACCGGGCCTCCATCCTCCCCTTGTTGCCGGTCCATCACACACCTGAAAAAAATACCAGCCTCCATCCTCCCCTTGTCGCTGGTCCAACACCACCTGGAACAAATACCGGGCCTCCATCCTCCCCTTGTTGCCGGTCCATCACACACCTGAAAAAAATACCAGCCTCCATCCTCCCCTTGTCGCTGGTCCAACACCACCTAGAACAAATACCGGGCCTCCATCCTCCCCTTGTTGCCGGTCCATCACACACCTGAAAAAAATACCAGCCTCCATCCTCCCCTTGTCGCTGGTCCAACACCACCTGGAACAAATACCGGGCCTCCATCCTCCCCTTGTTGCCGGTCCATCACACACCTGAAAAAAATACCAGCCTCCATCCTCCCCTTGTCGCTGGTCCAACACCACCTGGAACAAATACCGGGCCTCCATCCTCCCCTTGTTGCCGGTCCATCACACACCTGAAAAAAATACCAGCCTCCATCCTCCCCTTGTCGCTGGTCCAACACCACCTGGAACAAATACCGGGCCTCCATCCTCCCCTTGTTGCCGGTCCATCACACACCTGAAAAAAATACCAGCCTCCATCCTCCCCTTGTCGCTGGTCCAACACCACCTGGAACAAATACCGGGCCTCCATCCTCCCCTTGTTGCCGGTCCATCACACACCTGAAAAAAATACCAGCCTCCATCCTCCCCTTGTCGCTGGTCCAACACCACCTGGAACAAATACCGGGCCTCCATCCTCCCCTTGTTGCCGGTCCATCACACACCTGAAAAAAATACCAGCCTCCATCCTCCCCTTGTCGCTGGTCCAACACCACCTGGAACAAATACCGGGCCTCCATCCTCCCCTTGTTGCCGGTCCATCACACACCTGAAAAAAATACCAGCCTCCATCCTCCCCTTGTCGCTGGTCCAACACCACCTGGAACAAATACCGGGCCTCCATCCTCCCCTTGTTGCCGGTCCATCACACACCTGAAAAAAATACCAGCCTCCATCCTCCCCTTGTCGCTGGTCCAACACCACCTGGAACAAATACCGGGCCTCCATCCTCCCCTGGTTGCCGGTCCATCACACACCTGAAAAAAATGCCAGCCTCCATCCTCCCCTTGTCGCTGGTCCAACACCACCTGGAACAAATACCGGGCCTCCATCCTCCCCTTGTTGCCAGTCCATCACACACCTGAAAAAAATGCCAGCATCCATCCTCCCCTTGTCGCTGGTCCAACACCACCTGGAACAAATACCGGGCCTCCATCCTCCCCTTGTTGCTGGTCCATCACACACCTGAAAAAAATACCAGCCTCCATCCTCCCCTTGTCGCTGGTCCAACACCACCTGGAACAAATACAGGGCCTCCATCCTCCCCTTGTTGCCGGTCCATCACACACCTGAAAAAAATGCCAGCCTCCATCCTCCCCTTGTCGCTGGTCCAACACTACCTGGAACAAATACCGGGCCTCCATCCTCCCCTTGTTGCCGGTCCAACACACACCTGAAAAAATACCCACCTCCAACCTCCCCTTATAGCCGGTCCAACACAAAGCTGAAAAAAATACCTGCTCCCCCAATGTTTATTTTGGCAGAAAAAATTTGATTTAGTTTTAGTCAGTCTGTTGACTAAAATGCCATTTTAATTTTAGTCATATCTTAGTCTTTTTACTTCTCTCTCTTTTAGTTTTAGTCGTATTTTAGTCATCTGAATTATTTTAGTTTAAGTCGACTAGAATCTTCAGTACATTTTTAGTCGACTAAAATCTCATACATTTTAGTCAACTACATATCAAATGGATAACAAACAAAGAGCTGGGGGGCACACCCTAAACATGCATTTCTAAAGCTGGTGCAGCTATGAGCCAAGCAACATTCATATTTACAGAAAATAGCACACACATGCAAAAGAAATGACTATCAAATATAAAGGCAATCAATAAATGAAAATGGGGATTTAATCCCACCATATGGCCATATCGTGCTCAAGCCCACCACTACATCAAAGTACCCCATTGTCAGTGGGTCCTACACTATCCATAAAAAGAAGGAGGAATCCAGTCTCTCTAAACCATTGGAGATACTTACTCTTACTGGGAGAGATGTGCAACTGCACTTTAAGGAACTCCTCCTATATCTACTTGCTAGTGGACACTGATAGAGTACAGGTGTGGGTGGGTTGGGTGCTCAACCCCAGAAGTCTGGTCAGACCAAATACATAACAAACAAACAAAGAGCTGGGGGGCACACCCTGAACATGCATTTCTAAAGCTGGTGCAGCTATGAACCAAGCAACATTCATATTTACAGAGAATAGCACACACATGCAAAAGAAATGACTATCAAATATAACGGCAATCAATTAATGAAAATGGGGATTTAGTCCCACCATATGGCCATATCGTGCTCAAGCCCACAACTACATCAAAGTACCCCATTGTCAGTGGGTCCTACACTATCCATAAAAAGAAGGATGAATCCAGCCTCTCTAAACCATTGGAGATACTTACTCCTTACTGGGAGAGATGTGCAACTGCACTAGAAGGGACTCCTCCAATATCTACTTGCTAGTGGACACTGATAGAGTATAGGTGTGGGAGGGTGGGGTGCTCAACCCCAGAAGTCTGGTCAGACCGAATACATAACAAACAAACAAAGAGCTGGGGGGCACACCCTGAACATGCATTTCTAAAGCTGGTGCAGTACCAGCCAGCAGTACCCACCAGCCAGCAGTACCCACTATCAAAACCAGCCAGCAGTACCAGCCAGATGTTCCCACCAGCAGTACCAGCCCTAGAGGACAGCCAGCAGCAGCCACCAGCTATACTGACCTGGGGGACAGCAGCAGGCAGCAATACCTGCAGGAATCCTGAGGAAGAAGTAAAGATTGAGGTGCAGGTAAACCGCAGTGCAGCCTTTTTCTTAATTTTTTCTCTTTCAGCAGCTTAGTAGATGCCCCCTACATATGCTTATGCGGTAATAGCATATTCAAGTTTAAACATGTATTGCACTATTACAGGCTTTGAATGGAATTGTTACATAGTAGGTGAGGTTGAATAAAGACAATAGTCCATCCAGTTCAACCTGTGTAGGTGTGTGTGGCTATAATCATCTCACATAGCCCTTAATGTCCTGATCCTTGAGATGTAAGTCTAAGAGTCTTTTGAAAGCCACCATACTACCCGCAGAAACCACCTCTTGTGGTAGACAATTCCACAATCTTGTAGCCCTAACAGTAAAGAACCCTCCTCGTTGCCTGAGGTTAAAACGCTTCTCCTCTAATCGCATTGTATGTCCTTGAGTCCTCATGCAATTCCTTCGAATGAACAGTTTTTTTTCTAAGTGGAGATCCCCATTAAGATATTTATAAATTGCTATCATGTCCCCCCTCAGACGTCTCTTCTCCAGGGAGAATAAATTGAGCAATTGCAGCCGCTCTTCATAGTTAAGGTCCTCCAACCCCCTAATCAGTTTAGTTGCCCTTCTCTGGACTCTCTCCAGCTCCAACACATCCCTCCTGAGGACTGGCGACCAGAACTGGACAGAATACTCCAGATGAGGTCGGGCCAGAGTTTTATAAAGTGGAAGGATTATAGACTTATCTCTGGAATACATCCCTTTCTTTATGAATGCTAATAATCTGCTGGCTTTGGCAGCTGCCGCTTGACATTGCATGCTGTTGCCTAATCTATCATCAACCAAGACTCCCAGATCTTTCTCCATTTTTGATTCCCCCAAGGGTTCCCCTCCTAACGTGTATTGTGTTTTTATGTTTTTAGTCCCCAAGTGCAAAACCTTACACTTCTCCACGTTAAACCTCATTTGCCATGTCGTTGCCCACTCCGTTATTTTGTCCAGGTCATTCTGTAGGATATCTGCTTCATGCTGTGTAGTTATTGCCCTGGCCAATTTTGTGTCATCTGCAAAAACTGATAACGAACTACTGATCCCGTCCTCAATGCTGTTTATGAATAAATTGAACAAGGTTGGTCCCAGGACTGAGCCCTGGGGCACCCCGCTTACTACCTCAGACCAGTATGAGTATGCGCTGTTTATTACCACCCTTTGGACACAGCCTTTTAGCCAGTTTCGTATCCAAGAGCAAACCCTGCTGTCGATACCTGCAGACCTTATTTTATAAATTAAGCACTTGTGGGGAACTGTATCAAACGCCTTAGCGAAATCCAAGTACACCACATCCACTGGTCTGCCCCTATCTAGCTCACAGCTCACCTCCTCGTAGAATGCTAAGAGATTGGTTTGACAAGAACGCCCATTTGTAAACCTGTGCTGATTACTGCTGATGATGTTGTTGTCTTTAGCATACTCTACGATATAGTCCCTTATCATCCCCTCCAGAAGTTTACATATTATTGATGTCAAACTGACAGGCCTATAATTTCCCGGGATATGCCTCTGGCCCTTTTTGAATATCGGAATCACGTTAGCCTTCCTCCGATCCCCTGGTACATCTCCTGTCCTAATACTGTCAGCAAAGATCAGGAACAGTGGTCTAGATATAACCTTACTGAGTTCCTTGAGTACTCTCGGATGTACGCCACCCGGGCCTGGTGATTTGTTTGTGTTAAGTTTATCCAGCCTTTCCCTGATTTCACCCTCTGTTAGCCATAGTGGCAAGTCCTGTGTATTACTACTAACCATACAGTCATGGTCAGTGTACCCCTCCTTTTCCTGTGTAAAGACTGACGAGAAAAAAGCATTCAGCACGGTTGCTTTTTCAGTGTCCTCTGTAACCATCCTCCCATCATCGTTAATTATGTGTGCAATATGCTCTGCCCTAGTTTTTTTGCTGTTGATATATTTAAAGAATTTCTTTGGCTTTTTTTACTATCCTCCGCTATTTGTCTCTCAAAGTTGATTTTAGCCATCTTGATTTCTTGTTTACTTTTCTTATTTGCCTCCTTGTATTGCTCGAAAGCCGATACTGTGCCCTCTGATTTATATTTCTTGAAGGACAATTTTTTTCCCCTAATAAGTTTTTTAACGCTACGGTTTAGCCAGCCAGGTTTGGCTTTGTCTCTTCTAAATTTATTTCCCATAGGAATGCACTGCAAGATGCATTTGCTTAATATGTTCCTAAAGCATTCACATTTTTCCTCTGTGGTCAGTGATCCCAGGGTTTGGTCCCAGTTTTCCCTTTCCATCAATGAGTACAATTTTGGAAAGTTTGTCCTTCTGAAGTTTAGGGTTCTTATGTTCCCCACTTGCCTTGTTATATTGTTATTTATACTAAATGTAATCATCCTGTGATCGCTAGAGCCCAGGTTGTCCTGGACTCCTACCTCCGAGATTATGTCTGGGTCATTAGTGATCAATAGATCCAGGACTGCGTTTTCTCTGGTAGGGGAATCCACCAACTGTGACATGTAGTTGTCCTGTAAGGTTTCCGTGAATAGACGGGCCTTCTGTGAGTGTGCAGTCCCCTCATCCCAGTCAATGTCGGGATAATTGAAGTCCCCCTATATGATGACTGATCCCAATCTTGCCACTTTACCCAGAAGAGCTAAAAATTCCAGCTCTACCTCCTCCCCTTGGTTAGGTGGCCTATAGCAAACCCCCACAACTACTTTTCTCCTTCCCTATGGAGTTCAACCCACATAGATTCTAAATCCATGCTCATCCCATCCGTAATGTCACTCCTTTCTATCAGCTTTATATTGTTCTTGACATAGAGCCATACCCCTCCCCCTCCTTTTCCTACCCTGTCCTTCCGGTACACCGAATACCCTTGGATATTGGCCAGCCAGTCATGTGAGGGGTCGAACCAAGTCTCTGTTATTCCCACAAGGTCTATGTCATCCTCATGTACTAACATTTCCATTTCATCCATTTTATTAGCTAGGCTCCTGGCATTAGCAAATACCCCTCTTAGTTTTACGGAAGTTAAACGTGATTGGCGGTTATGTTTATTCCTGTTTGGTCTGAGGTTTTCCCGCACAGACCTGCCAATTGACGTTGTGGACCTACTGTCGCTGCTGACCCTACCACTGCCTTCAGTCCTTTGCTCCCTCCTGACTGATTCTACTTCTGAGCCCTCCCCCCGTCTCCTAGTTTAAAAGCCCCTCCAACTTGGTGGCCATCTTTCTCCCCAAAAGAGCTGTACCATCCCCATTAAGGTGCAGCCCATCCTTGCTAAAGAGCCGGTAGCTGACTGAGAAGTCAGCCCAGTTCTCCAGGAACCCAAACCCCTCCTTCCTACACCAGTTCCTTAGCCACTTGTTAAGTTCCCTAATCTCCTTCTGCCTCTCTTGTGTGGTTCGAGGTACAGGCAGTATTTCAGAGAAAACCACCTTGGAGGTCCTTTTCCTCAATCTATTACCTAAGTCCCTGAAATCGTTCTTTAGGATCCTCCACCTACCTTTTACTTTGTCATTAGTGCCCACATGCACCATGACCGCTGGGTCATCCCCAGCCCCGCACAATAATCTGTCTGTCAGATCTGCGATGTGCCGAACGCGGGCGCCCGGTAAACAACATACTGTTCGGTTACCGAACAGTCTTGCCACTGTGTTCTCTAGATCCAGGATCTGGTCTAATAGAGATACAAATCGCTCACATCTTGCACAGCAGTATTCGCCCTCGATTGGTTCATCAAGGAACTCATACATGGCGCAAGAAGTGCACTGAGTGGCATCCCCAATCCTGTCGGGCATTATTACCCACTACTCTATGGGGATAATATTAACAACCTGCTCTTCCTTACCTACACTACCTCTAACTCCCCTGGTACTAAACCTGGGGTACTCACCAGTCGGTAGTATACTAACCAGTCACAAAGATACTCACCAGTCGCAAGGATCCTCACCAGTCGCAAAGATACTCACCAGTCGCAAGGATACTCACCAGTCGCAAGGATACTCACCAGTCGCAAAGATACTCACCAGTCGCAAAGATACTCACCAGTCAAAAAGATACTCACCAGTCGCAAGGATACTCACCAGTCGCAAGGATACTCACCAGTCGCAAAAGATACTCACCAGTCGCAAAAGATACTCACCAGTTGCAAAGATCCTCACCAGTTGCAAAGACACTCACAAGTTGCAAGGATACTCACCAGTCGCAAGATACTCACCAGTCGCAAAAGATACTCACCAGTTGCAAAGATCCTCACCAGTTGCAAAGATACTCACAAGTCGCAAGGATACTCACCAGTCCAAAGATCTTCACCAGAGTAGTGTATTTTTAGTGAAAATATTGTCATAAAATATTTAGTATGGGGCTCCGTCATTTCTAACAGAAGCCCTGCACACCTGAAAAAAATACCAACCTCCATCCTCCCCTTGTCGCTGGTCCAACACCACCTGGAACAAATACCGGGCCTCCATCCTCCCCTTGTTGCCGGTCCATCACACACCTGAAAAAAATACCAGCCTCCATCCTCCCCTTGTCGCTGGTCCAACACCACCTGGAACAAATACCGGGCCTCCATCCTCCCCTTGTTGCCGGTCCATCACACACCTGAAAAAAATACCAGCCTCCATCCTCCCCTTGTCGCTGGTCCAACACCACCTAGAACAAATACCGGGCCTCCATCCTCCCCTTGTTGCCGGTCCATCACACACCTGAAAAAAATACCAGCCTCCATCCTCCCCTTGTCGCTGGTCCAACACCACCTGGAACAAATACCGGGCCTCCATCCTCCCCTTGTTGCCGGTCCATCACACACCTGAAAAAAATACCAGCCTCCATCCTCCCCTTGTCGCTGGTCCAACACCACCTGGAACAAATACCGGGCCTCCATCCTCCCCTTGTTGCCGGTCCATCACACACCTGAAAAAAATACCAGCCTCCATCCTCCCCTTGTCGCTGGTCCAACACCACCTGGAACAAATACCGGGCCTCCATCCTCCCCTTGTTGCCGGTCCATCACACACCTGAAAAAAATACCAGCCTCCATCCTCCCCTTGTCGCTGGTCCAACACCACCTGGAACAAATACCGGGCCTCCATCCTCCCCTTGTTGCCGGTCCATCACACACCTGAAAAAAATACCAGCCTCCATCCTCCCCTTGTCGCTGGTCCAACACCACCTGGAACAAATACCGGGCCTCCATCCTCCCCTTGTTGCCGGTCCATCACACACCTGAAAAAAATACCAGCCTCCATCCTCCCCTTGTCGCTGGTCCAACACCACCTGGAACAAATACCGGGCCTCCATCCTCCCCTTGTTGCCGGTCCATCACACACCTGAAAAAAATACCAGCCTCCATCCTCCCCTTGTCGCTGGTCCAACACCACCTGGAACAAATACCGGGCCTCCATCCTCCCCTTGTTGCCGGTCCATCACACACCTGAAAAAAATACCAGCCTCCATCCTCCCCTTGTCGCTGGTCCAACACCACCTGGAACAAATACCGGGCCTCCATCCTCCCCTGGTTGCCGGTCCATCACACACCTGAAAAAAATGCCAGCCTCCATCCTCCCCTTGTCGCTGGTCCAACACCACCTGGAACAAATACCGGGCCTCCATCCTCCCCTTGTTGCCAGTCCATCACACACCTGAAAAAAATGCCAGCCTCCATCCTCCCCTTGTCGCTGGTCCAACACCACCTGGAACAAATACCGGGCCTCCATCCTCCCCTTGTTGCTGGTCCATCACACACCTGAAAAAAATACCAGCCTCCATCCTCCCCTTGTCGCTGGTCCAACACCACCTGGAACAAATACAGGGCCTCCATCCTCCCCTTGTTGCCGGTCCATCACACACCTGAAAAAAATGCCAGCCTCCATCCTCCCCTTGTTGCTGGTCCAACACTACCTGGAACAAATACCGGGCCTCCATCCTCCCCTTGTTGCCGGTCCAACACACACCTGAAAAAATACCCACCTCCAACCTCCCCTTATAGCCGGTCCAACACAAAGCTGAAAAAAATACCTGCTCCCCCAATGTTTATTTTGGCAGAAAAAATTTGATTTAGTTTTAGTCAGTCTGTTGACTAAAATGCCATTTTAATTTTAGTCATATCTTAGTCTTTTTACTTCTCTCTCTTTTAGTTTTAGTCGTATTTTAGTCATCTGAATTATTTTAGTTTAAGTCGACTAGAATCTTCAGTACATTTTTAGTCGACTAAAATCTCATACATTTTAGTCAACTACATATCAAATGGATAACAAACAAAGAGCTGGGGGGCACACCCTAAACATGCATTTCTAAAGCTGGTGCAGCTATGAGCCAAGCAACATTCATATTTACAGAAAATAGCACACACATGCAAAAGAAATGACTATCAAATATAAAGGCAATCAATAAATGAAAATGGGGATTTAATCCCACCATATGGCCATATCGTGCTCAAGCCCACCACTACATCAAAGTACCCCATTGTCAGTGGGTCCTACACTATCCATAAAAAGAAGGATGAATCCAGTCTCTCTAAACCATTGGAGATACTTACTCTTACTGGGAGAGATGTGCAACTGCACTTTAAGGAACTCCTCCTATATCTACTTGCTAGTGGACACTGATAGAGTACAGGTGTGGGTGGGTTGGGTGCTCAACCCCAGAAGTCTGGTCAGACCAAATACATAACAAACAAACAAAGAGCTGGGGGGCACACCCTGAACATGCATTTCTAAAGCTGGTGCAGCTATGAACCAAGCAACATTCATATTTACAGAGAATAGCACACACATGCAAAAGAAATGACTATCAAATATAACGGCAATCAATTAATGAAAATGGGGATTTAGTCCCACCATATGGCCATATCGTGCTCAAGCCCACAACTACATCAAAGTACCCCATTGTCAGTGGGTCCTACACTATCCATAAAAAGAAGGATGAATCCAGCCTCTCTAAACCATTGGAGATACTTACTCCTTACTGGGAGAGATGTGCAACTGCACTAGAAGGGACTCCTCCAATATCTACTTGCTAGTGGACACTGATAGAGTATAGGTGTGGGAGGGTGGGGTGCTCAACCCCAGAAGTCTGGTCAGACCGAATACATAACAAACAAACAAAGAGCTGGGGGGCACACCCTGAACATGCATTTCTAAAGCTGGTGCAGTACCAGCCAGCAGTACCCACCAGCAAAACCAGCCAGCAGTACCCACTATCAAAACCAGCCAGCAGTACCAGCCAGATGTTCCCACCAGCAGTACCAGCCCTAGAGGACAGCCAGCAGCAGCCACCAGCTATACTGACCTGGGGGACAGCAGCAGGCAGCAATACCTGCAGGAATCCTGAGGAAGAAGTAAAGATTGAGGTGCAGGTAAACCGCAGTGCAGCCTTTTTCTTAATTTTTTCTCTTTCAGCAGCTTAGTAGATGCCCCCTACATATGCTTATGCGGTAATAGCATATTCAAGTTTAAACATGTATTGCACTATTACAGGCTTTGAATGGAATTGTTACATAGTAGGTGAGGTTGAATAAAGACAATAGTCCATCCAGTTCAACCTGTGTAGGTGTGTGTGGCTGTAATCATCTCACATAGCCCTTAATGTCCTGATCCTTGAGATGTAAGTCTAAGAGTCTTTTGAAAGCCACCATACTACCCGCAGAAACCACCTCTTGTGGTAGACAATTCCACAATCTTGTAGCCCTAACAGTAAAGAACCCTCCTCGTTGCCTGAGGTTAAAACGCTTCTCCTCTAATCGCATTGTATGTCCTTGAGTCCTCATGCAATTCCTTCGAATGAACAGTTTTTTTTCTAAGCGGAGATCCCCATTAAGATATTTATAAATTGCTATCATGTCCCCCCTCAGACGTCTCTTCTCCAGGGAGAATAAATTGAGCAATTGCAGCCGCTCTTCATAGTTAAGGTCCTCCAACCCCCTAATCAGTTTAGTTGCCCTTCTCTGGACTCTCTCCAGCTCCAACACATCCCTCCTGAGGACTGGCGACCAGAACTGGACAGAATACTCCAGATGAGGTCGGGCCAGAGTTTTATAAAGTGGAAGGATTATAGACTTATCTCTGGAATACATCCCTTTCTTTATGAATGCTAATAATCTGCTGGCTTTGGCAGCTGCCGCTTGACATTGCATGCTGTTGCCTAATCTATCATCAACCAAGACTCCCAGATCTTTCTCCATTTTTGATTCCCCCAAGGGTTCCCCTCCTAACGTGTATTGTGTTTTTATGTTTTTAGTCCCCAAGTGCAAAACCTTACACTTCTCCACGTTAAACCTCATTTGCCATGTCGTTGCCCACTCCGTTATTTTGTCCAGGTCATTCTGTAGGATATCTGCTTCATGCTGTGTAGTTATTGCCCTGGCCAATTTTGTGTCATCTGCAAAAACTGATAACGAACTACTGATCCCGTCCTCAATGCTGTTTATGAATAAATTGAACAAGGTTGGTCCCAGGACTGAGCCCTGGGGCACCCCGCTTACTACCTCAGACCAGTATGAGTATGCGCTGTTTATTACCACCCTTTGGACACAGCCTTTTAGCCAGTTTCGTATCCAAGAGCAAACCCTGCTGTCGATACCTGCAGACCTTATTTTATAAATTAAGCGCTTGTGGGGAACTGTATCAAACGCCTTAGCGAAATCCAAGTACACCACATCCACTGGTCTGCCCCTATCTAGCTCACAGCTCACCTCCTCGTAGAATGCTAAGAGATTGGTTTGACAAGAACGCCCATTTGTAAACCTGTGCTGATTACTGCTGATGATGTTGTTGTCTTTAGCATACTCTACGATATAGTCCCTTATCATCCCCTCCAGAAGTTTACATATTATTGATGTCAAACTGACAGGCCTATAATTTCCCGGGATATGCCTCTGGCCCTTTTTGAATATCGGAATCACGTTAGCCTTCCTCCAATCCCCTGGTACATCTCCTGTCCTAATACTGTCAGCAAAGATCAGGAACAGTGGTCTAGATATAACCTTACTGAGTTCCTTGAGTACTCTCGGATGTACGCCACCCGGGCCTGGTGATTTGTTTGTGTTAAGTTTATCCAGCCTTTCCCTGATTTCACCCTCTGTTAGCCATAGTGGCAAGTCCTGTGTATTACTACTAACCATACAGTCATGGTCAGTGTACCCCTCCTTTTCCTGTGTAAAGACTGACGAGAAAAAAGCATTCAGCACAGTTGCTTTTTCAGTGTCCTCTGTAACCATCCTCCCATCATCGTTAATTATGTGTGCAATATGCTCTGCCCTAGTTTTTTTGCTGTTGATATATTTAAAGAATTTCTTTGGCTTTTTTTACTATCCTCCGCTATTTGTCTCTCAAAGTTGATTTTAGCCATCTTGATTTCTTGTTTACTTTTCTTATTTGCCTCCTTGTATTGCTCGAAAGCCGATACTGTGCCCTCTGATTTATATTTCTTGAAGGACAATTTTTTTCCCCTAATAAGTTTTTTAACGCTACGGTTTAGCCAGCCAGGTTTGGCTTTGTCTCTTCTAAATTTATTTCCCATAGGAATGCACTGCAAGATGCATTTGCTTAATATGTTCCTAAAGCATTCCCATTTTTCCTCTGTGGTCAGTGATCCCAGGGTTTGGTCCCAGTTTACCCTTTCCATCAATGAGTACAATTTTGGAAAGTTTGTCCTTCTGAAGTTTAGGGTTCTTATGTTCCCCACTTGCCTTGTTATATTGTTATTTATACTAAATGTGATCATCCTGTGATCGCTAGAGCCCAGGTTGTCCTGGACTCCTACCTCCGAGATTATGTCTGGGTCATTAGTGATCAATAGATCCAGGACTGCGTTTTCTCTGGTAGGGGAATCCACCAACTGTGACATGTAGTTGTCCTGCAAGGTTTCCGTGAATAGACGGGCCTTCTGTGAGTGTGCAGTCCCCTCATCCCAGTCAATGTAGGGATAATTGAAGTCCCCCTATATGATGACTGATTCCAATCTTGCCACTTTACCCAAAAGTGCTAAAAATTCCAGCTCTACCTCCTCCCCTTGGTTAGGTGGCCTATAGCAAACCCCCACAACTACTTTTCTCCTTCCCTATGGAGTTCAACCCACATAGATTCTAAATCCATGCTCATCCCATCCATAATGTCACTCCTTTCTATCAGCTTTATATTGTTCTTGACATAGAGCCATACCCCTCCCCCTCTTTTTCCTACCCTGTCCTTCCGGTACACCGAATACCCTTGGATATTGGCCAGCCAGTCATGTGAGGGGTCGAACCAAGTCTCTGTTATTCCCACAAGGTCTATGTCATCCTCATGTACTAACATTTCCAATTCATCCATTTTATTAGCTAGGCTCCTGGCATTAGCATATACCCCTCTTAGTTTTACGGAAGTTAAACATGATTGGCGGTTATGTTTATTCCTGTTTGGTCTGAGGTTTTCCCGCACAGACCTGCCAATTGACGTTGTGGACCTATTGTCGCTGCTGACCCTATCACTGCCTTCAGTCCTTTGCTCCCTCCTGACTGATTCTACTTCTGAGCCTGTCTCCTAGTTTAAAAGCCCCTCCAACTTGGTGGCCATCTTTCTCCCCAAAAGAGCTTTCCTGTCCCCATTAAGGTGCAGCCCATCCTTGCTAAAGAGCCGGTAGCCGACTGAGAAGTCAGCCCAGTTCTCCAGGAACCCAAACCCCTCCTTCCTACACCAGTTCCTCAGCCACTTGTTAAGTTCCCTAATCTCCTTCTGCCTCTCTTGTGTGGTTCGAGGTACAGGCAGTATTTCAGAGAAAACCTCCTTGGAGGTCCTTTTCCTCAATCTATTACCTAAGTCCCTGAAATCGTTCTTTAGGATCCTCCACCTACCTTTTACTTTGTCATTAGTGCCCACATGCACCATGACCGCTGGGTCATCCCCAGCCCCGCACAATAATCTGTCTGTCAGATCTGCGATGTGCCGAACGCGGGCGCCCGGTAAACAACATACTGTTCGGTTACCGAACAGTCTTGCCACTGTGTTCTCTAGATCCAGGATCTGGTCTAATAGAGATACAAATCGCTCACATCTTGCACAGCAGTATTTGCCTTCGATTGGTTCATCAAGGAACTCATACATGGCGCAAGAAGTGCACTGAGTGGCATCCCCAATCCTGTCGGACATTATTACCCACTACTCTATGGGGATAATATTAACAACTTGCTCTTCCTTACCTACACTACCTCTAACTCCCCTGGTACTAAACCTGGGGTACTCACCAGTCACTAGTATACTAACCAGTCACTAGGATACTCACCAGTCGCAAGGATACTCACCAGTCGCAAGGATACTCACCAGTCACAAAAGATACTCACCAGTTGCAAAGATCCTCACCAGTTGCAAAGATACTCACAAGTCGCAAGGATACTCACAAGTCCAAAGATCTTCACCAGAGTAGTGTATTTTTAGTGAAAATATTGTCATAAAATATTTTGTATGGGGCTCCGTGATTTCTAACAGAAGCCCTGCACACCTGAAAAAAATACCAGCCTCCATCCTCCCCTTGTCGCTGGTCCAACACCACCTGGAACAAATACCGGGCCTCCATCCTCCCCTTGTTGCCGGTCCATCACACACCTGAAAAAAATACCAGCCTCCATCCTCCCCTTGTCGCTGGTCCAACACCACCTGGAACAAATACCGGGCCTCCATCCTCCCCTTGTTGCCGGTCCATCACACACCTGAAAAAAATACCAGCCTCCATCCTCCCCTTGTCGCTGGTCCAGCACCACCTGGAACAAATACCGGGCCTCCATCCTCCCCTTGTTGCCGGTCCATCACACACCTGAAAAAAATACCAGCCTCCATCCTCCCCTTGTCGCTGGTCCAACACCACCTGGAACAAATACCGGGCCTCCATCCTCCCCTGGTTGCCGGTCCATCACACACCTGAAAAAAATACCAGCCTCCATCCTCCCCTTGTCGCTGGTCCAACACCACCTGGAACAAATACCGGGCCTCCATCCTCCCCTTGTTGCCGGTCCATCACACACCTGAAAAAAATGCCAGCCTCCATCCTCCCCTTGTCGCTGGTCCAACACCACCTGGAACAAATACCGGGCCTCCATCCTCCCCTTGTTGCCGGTCCATCACACACCTGAAAAAAATACCAGCCTCTATCCTCCCCTTGTCGTTGGTCCAACACCACCTGGAACAAATACCGGGCCTCCATCCTCCCCTTGTTGCCGGTCCATCACACACCTGAAAAAAATGCCAGCCTCCATCCTCCCCTTCTAGCCGGTCCAACACTACCTGGAACAAATACCGGGCCTCCATCCTCCCCTTGTTGCCGGTCCAACACACACCTGAAAAAATACCCACCTCCAACCTCCCCTTATAGCCGGTCCAACACACAGCTAAAAAAAATACCTGCTCCCCCAATGTTTATTTTGGCAGAAAAAAATTTGATTTAGTTTTAGTCAGTCTGTTGACTAAAATGCCATTTTATTTTTAGTCATATCTTAGTCTTTTTACTCATGCTCTTTTAGTTTTAGTCGTATTTTAGTCATCTGAATTATTTTAGTTTAAGTCGACTAAAATCTTCAGTACATTTTTAGTCGACTAAAATCTCATACATTTTAGTCAACTACATATCAAATGGATAACAAACAAAGAGCTGGGGGGCACACCCTGAACATGCATTTCTAAAGCTGGTGCAGCTATGAACCAAGCAACATTCATATTTACAGAGAATAGCACACACATGCAAAAGAAATGACTATCAAATATAAAGGCAATCAATAAATGAAAATGGGGATTTAGTCCCACCATATGGCCATATCGTGCTCAAGCCCACAACTACATCAAAGTACCCCATTGTCAGTGGGTCCTACACTATCCATAAAAAGAAGGATGAATCCAGTCTCTCTAAACCATTGGAGATACTTACTCTTACTGGGAGAGATGTGCAACTGCACTATAAGGAACTCCTCCTATATCTACTTGCTAGTGGACACTGATAGAGTACAGGTGTGGATGGGTTGGGTACCCAACCCCAGAAGTCTGGTCAGACCGAATACATCACAAACAAACAAAGAGCTGGGGGGCACACCCTGAACATGCATTTCTAAAGCTAGTGCAGCCATGAACCAAGCAACATTCATATTTACAGAGAATAGCACACACATGTAGTGTCTGTAGTGGTGAGGTAGGTGTCAGTATAGTACTCAGGTAGGTTAGTGTAGGAATCAGGTAGGTCTGTGTAGTGGTCAGTATAGAAATTAGGTAGGTCAGTGTAGTGATCAGGTTGGTTAGTGCAGGAATACGGTAGGAATAAGATAGGTCAGTGTAGGTGTCTGTGTAGTGGTCAGGTAGGTCAGTGTAGGAATAAGGTAGGTCTGTGTAGTGGTCTAGATTTGTGTAGGGGGCGCAAATTACTAACCTTGCCCCGGGCGCTGACAACCCACGCTAACCCACGGGGCATGCCCCACTTTTAAGTACACAATGGGACCAGAGCATGTATGTAAAACTAAAATGTACTTAAAGTGAAGCAATACCTTTTTTTCATTTCTCTATGTATGTAAATACACTAACTCTATGGGAAATCTTGGTCAGCTTGACATGGCACTGCTCTCAAACCGTAAGTGACAAAGACACCAAACTTAGGACCCAGGACTATGACATGGTAGATTACCTAGGCAAGCTGGGCGGCCACAAAATAGGATATGTTGTAGTACTGGGTCCTCTCTTAGTGTTCCCTAAGTTTAGTGTCCCTGTCACTTATGGTTTGAGAGCAGTGCCATGTTAAGCTGACCAAGCTGTGTCCTTACTTGCGAGTGTATGTAAAACGGGGTATGCCTGTATGTAAAGTCATCTATAGCCATTGCACACACTGCTGTGATCAGAAAGAGCCGCCCAATGGCTAGAAGCCTTGAATTGTTGGCATACGGACCGCCTCCTCTCAGTGCTCCGCCCCCTCTCAGTCAGCTCTACGATCTACAGTAAAATTTTCCTCTGCTCCGCCCCGCCTTCTCTCAACGCTACGCCCCGCCTCCTTTCAATCAGCTCTCCGGTTTGTATTCAAATTTTCCTCTGCTCCGCCCCGCCTCCCCTAAGCGCTGCGCCCCGCCTCCTCTCATTCAGTTCTCCGGTTTGTATTAACATTTTCCTCTGCCCCGCCTCCTGTCAGCGCTCCGCCTCTTGTCCCTCAGTTCTCCAAATACATCGGGAATTACTTGCAATCTCTGGACGGTTGTGGGGTATGAACGCATGCCATCCCGAGTACAGCCAATCAGCAGAGCCTCCTGCTAGCTAAAACCGAATGTGCAGAGAAGCCTGCGCTGCGTCCTGCCACTATCAGGACAAAAGCCGAATGTGAGCAACCGCCGTCTTCTGGTGATATTTATAAGGGACTTGCTCCTCCTCCTTTCCATCCACAGCCAATCAGCCCTACTGTCCCCACCCACCGCACTACCGACCCCGCCCACTGCTTGACTGACACAGTTGTCTGCTCTGCACCGCAATGTCCCACAGCATGGAGGCTTGTGTAGTGAATGCTGAGGGGGAATCGCATGACTGACAAGGTAAGTGACACATTGCTAGTCCCAACCCCCACCACCTCTGCCTCTTACTGATCCCCCCACACCTCCCACCACAGATCTCATCCCTATTCCCCCCATCACCTCTACAACAGATAGGAATGAGATCTGTTTTGGGGGGGGGATCAGTAAAAGGCAGAGGTGGTGGGGGTAGGATGACACCACCGCTGTCACTAATCCCACCCCCTCACCACCACCACTGTCACTAATCCCACCACTTTACCACCACCGCTGTCACTAATCCCACCCCCTCACCATCACCGCTGTCACTAATCCCACCCCGTCACCACCACCGCTGTCACTAATCCCACCCCCTCACCACCACCGCTGTGACTAATCTCACCCCCCTCACCATCACCACTGTCACTAATCCCACCCCCCTCACCATCACCGCTGTCACTAATCCCACCCCCCTCATCACCACCACCGCTGCCACTGATCCCATCCTACCACCACCGCTGCCACTCATCCAATCCCCTACCACCACCACTCATCCCATTCCATCTACCCCACCACTACTGCTGCCACTCATCCCATTCCATCCCCCCCATCACTACCACAACCGCTGCGACTCATTCCTACCCAATGCTCCAGGGGTCCCATGCCTTACCCCTGTACACCCAGATAGGAGGGGCAGCATATAGAGGAAACAATCCCCCCTCCACTGCAGGAAGAAAATGTAGGGAATCTGTTCCTCTGTATGCCGCCCCTTCTATCCAGATGTACGTAGGTGACGCATGGGGCTGGGTCGCCCCAGGGATCCAGGGGGCGAGTGGTTAAGTGGTTAAAAATGTGTGCCAAGGTGACAAGTCCTGCTGGAAAATGAAATCCGCATCTCCATAAAGCTGGTCAGCAGAGGGAAGCAAGTTCTCTAGAATTTCCTGCTAAAGGTCTGCGCTGACTTTGGACTTGATAAAACACAGTGGACCAACACCAGCAGAAGACATGGCTCCCCAAATCATCACTGGCTATGAAAAATGTTGCATTTTATTTGCAAATCAAGGTCCCAGAGTCTGGAGGAGAAGTGGAGAGGCACAGGATACAACTTGCAAGAGGTTCAGTGTGAAGTTTTCAGTCAGTGATGATTTGGGGAGCCATGTCATCTGCTGGTGTTGGTCCACTGTGTTTTTTGGGGATCGCCCCTGGTGTTAACCCCTTCCCTGCCAGTGTCATTAGCACAGTAACAGTGCATATTTTTTAGCACTGATTATTGTAGTAATGTCACTGGTACCCTAAAAATGCCAAAAGTGTCAGTTAGGGGTCCGATCTGTCCGCCGCAATGTTGCAGTCCAGCTAAAAATCGCTGATCGCCTCCATTACTAGTAAACAAAAAATGTAAAAAAATAAAAATTACATAAATTTATCCCATAGTTTGTAGATGCTATAACTTGAAACAGAATACATATTGGCCTAAAATGATGAAACAATTAGATTTTTAATTTGTTTTGTTTTTTATTGGATGTGTTTTTATAGCAGAAAGTAAAATATATATATTTTTTCTGAATTGTCGTTTTTTTTTGTTTTGTTTATAGCGCAAAAAATAAAAACCGCAGAGGTGATCAAATACCACCAAAAGAAAGCTTTATTTGTGGGAAAAAAAAGGCATCAGTTTCATTTGGGTACAGCGTTGCACAACTGCGCAATTGTCAGTTAAAATACTGCAGTGCCGTATCGCAAAAAATGTCCTGGTCATTAAGGGGGCAAAACCTTCCGGTCCAGAAGTGGTTAAGACTCAAGGGACACAGGTGGACCTCTGCCCCCGATCACACCAGTGTGACTTATGCTATTTGACAGTTCAAAATCGCATGACAAGTCGCACCCCATTGCCGGCAATGGAACAATTTACATTGCCGTGACTCATGCCACAGCGATTAATAAAAAGGTTCCTGCACTACTTTTTACTGATTTTATTGCAATTTGAATAGACTTCCGTTAACCACTTCTGGACCGGGCTTTTTTCTGACACTTGTTGTTTACAAGCTAAAATCGTTTTTTTTTTTTTTGCTAAAAAATTAATTAGAACCCCCAAACATTATATATATATATATTTTATAAGAGACCCTAGAAAATAAAATGGAGATCCTTGCAATATTTTTTATCACACCATATTTTCTCAGCGGTCTTACAAACGCAATTTTTTTGGAAAAAATACACTTTTTTAAATTAAAACATAAGATAACAGTAAAGTTAGCCCAATTTTCTATAATTTTTATGGAATGTGAAAGATAATGTTACGCTGAGTAAATAGATACCCAACATGTCATGCTTCAAAATTTGGTGCTTCAAAATTTCAAAAAAAATTGGTACCTAAAAATCCCCATAGGCGACACTTTAAAAATCTCTACAGGTTACCAGTTTAGAATTACAAAGGAGGTCTAGGTCTGAAATTATTGCTCTTGCTGTGTGGTTTGAACACCGTTTACATATGTGGGTGCGACTTGTGTATGCGTTCGCTTCTGCGTGTGAGGTAACGAGGACGGGGCACTTTAATGTTTTTTTTTTTTTTATATTTTCCCCTATTTATTTTAGCTTTTATTTTTACACTGTCCTTTTAAGAAAATGTTCTTATCACTTTTGTTCCTATTACAATGAATGTAAATATCCCTTGTAATAGAAATAAGCATGACAGGACCTCTTTCATGTGAGATCAGGGGTCAAAAAGACCTCAGATCTCACATCTACACTAAAAAAAAAAAAAGTCGTTTTTTTTTCATGATGAAAAACAATGGGATCTTTAAAGCCATTGCTAGGAAGCGACGTACGTATGACGACGCTACGGTCCTCCAAGGCCATAGAGTCGAGTGAGGGCCAGCTTGCCCTCATTCGAATTCCTGCCTGAGAGGACAGCCGACCGGATAGTTTTCCCCGCTACCGACGACTCCGGTAAGCTGGGAAAATTACTGGGAAGCGGCACAGTTGGCGGTCCGTAAGTGGTTAAGAGCTTATTTACACTTGATTTGGTCTCTGAAGGGTGATCTGCGTTCGGATCTCTCTTCAGACAGCATTGGACAGATAATGAGGAAGTGTTGTATCGCCTCCTTAAAACCTTTTAAATCCCTTGAACCCCAATCTAGCATGCTGTATGGGATTTCGGGGTGCTTGCAGAATGGACCCATTAGTTATTCCCACTTTCAACATAGTTGGTGAAAGATGAAAATAACTAAATCCCATCCTTGGTGTCAGTGGGATTAACTGAATCCTACCTTTGGTGTCAGTGAGGCTGAATAAATCTCGCTGTTGGTGTCAGTGGGTTAAATAAAACCTGCCTTTGGTGTCAGTGAGGTTAAATGAATCCCATCGTTGGTGTCAATGGGGTTAAATAAATAAACAAATCATTATTTATTAGTCATTTTCTCTCAGTTTAGAGAGATTTCTTCTCACTTCTGTTGCGTTTCTGGCACAGGAAGTGAATGAAGGAAAGACTCTCCATCAGGACACATCAAATAAGTGGTTTAAACCATTCCTAAAGCTAGGGTGCTACCTGTGCTTTTTTTAGCACATGTCCAGAAGCACAGAAATGCACACAGGGGAGGACTGGGACAGGGGGGCAATTGCCCCCGGGCTTCTCTAATGCATCATTAAAAGGCTGCACCGCTTCTGCCACAGACATGCCTAAAGGATTCCTGTTGAAGAGAAATAAAAAGTCCCCCCTGCTGACCTACTGAGTGCGGGATGAAGACAAGGACAGAGCGCAGGCCTCCCCCCCCCCCAGCATGGATGGTGTAAACTATATCTGAGCAGAGGCCGGTTCCATACCCCACTGGAGACTCTCCTCCCCCAGGCAGCCCCGTCCGAGCTTTCCCAGCTCCCCCCAATCAGCCTCCGCTGGCCAGCTTGGGAACCCTTATTCTGCTGGTGGGTAGAGAGTACCTGGAGTGGAGCTTCAGCATGGAATGGGGGTCAGGAGGAGGCCGGGAAGAGGGAGAGCGGGAGGGGGGACGAGTTGCTGCACCATGGGCCTCTGGTTTGTACTTGTCCCCTTGGCCAAAAGTTGCCAGTCTGCCCCTGCATGCATGGCAATCGTTTTTACATGATTTTCTATCTATGGAGTTCAAGGATGTTTTTTCATGTGATTTTGGCCCCAAAGACTTTAAAGGGAGCACATAAAAAACACATGTACATGTCATTTTTTGGTGTGGTTTTGTGTTGAAAGCGGAGTTCCACCCTAAAAAACAATTTTTCCACGTCCGCTAGCTTAGATGAACCTGAAAAAGAATTGGATAATTTAAATTATTTTGTTTCACTTACCTTGTTTTTAATGAAAATATACTTACCTTCCTTCCTCTTCCTCCCTCTGCGGCCGCGGCCCATGACATCACCTCCTCCTTGCATTGACTCCTGGGAGATGAGCATCATCAATCCCAGGAGTCAATGCGCCAGCACCAGAGTCACTCGTCACTTCCAGTAAAGGCGCGTCATTCCCTGCTGAACAGCTTCTGGGCATGCGCAGAAGCTGTTCATGGATGACGTGCCTGCACCAGAAGTGACGAGCAGGGCATTCTAGGACTCTGACATCAGAGAAGAGGACACGCTCCGGCTTCAGCTGCCCATACCTGAGATGGCAGCGCTGGACAAGACACTTTCAAAGTAAGTATTTCTTCTTACAGGTAAGTAAAACAGGGGACAGTTCAGAGGCTATCGTTGCTTAAACAGGTTGTAAACTCATGAAAATTATTATTTTTTTCCAACCTGAAAGAGAAACACATAATGAGCTAGTATACATCGCATACTAGCTCATTATGAAATACTTACCTTAGAATGAGCCCCCGCCGACATGTTCATTCGCCCGTCTTCCGGGATCGCGGCATCCGGCCATCTGATTGGCCGGACCCGCGATTATGTCACTCCCACGCATGCGAGCGGGAGCCGACGGTCATGGCATTGGGCTCTGAAGGAACGGCCGCTGGCTGGTGATGTCACTGGCTGCATTTAAGGTAAATATCTCCTAAACGGTGCATGTTTAGGAGATATTTACTGTACCTATAGGTAAGCCTTATCATAGGCTTACCTATAGGTAAAAGTTGCAGAGGAGGGTTTACTTCCTCTTTAAATGCACTAGCCCCGACTGTCCCGGGGGTATTTTAAGCTTAAAATTTTTTTTTAGCCCGGAACTTTGCTTTAATCCCCCAGGCGGTAATCCCGAGCGTGACTCGGGTGGATTTTTTAGTGCAGGATCGGTATCCCCGAGTCACGCTCGGGGTGAATGTGCAGAGAGCGCAGCGGTGTCTCTTACCTTCTCTTGGTGATCCAGCAATGATCTCTCATTGCTGTGACTGCCAGCCGCGAGCCCCGCTGCTCGTCCGTCCTCCGTCGGTGTGATGACTTCCTAGTTCCGTTCCCTGCATGGGAGCGGAACTAGGGAGGGAAATTCAAAAAACGTTGCACAAAAACACAAACACATTTTATAATATATATATATATATATATATATATATACATATATACAGTGGGTACGGAAAGTATTCAGACCCCCTTAAATTTTTCACTCTTTGCTATATTGCAGCCATTTGCTAAAATCATTTAAGTTCATTCTTCTTCCTCATGAATGTACACATAGCACCCCATACTGACAGAAAAACACAGAATTGTTGACATTGTTGCAGATTTATTAAAAAAGAAAAACTGAAATATCACATGGTCCTAAGTATTCAGACCCTTTGCTCAGTATTTAGTAGAAGCCCCCTTTTGATCTAATACAGCCAGGAGTCTTTTTGGGAAAGATGCAACAAGTCTTTCACACCTGGATTTGGGGATCCTCTGTGACCCCGCTGAGGAGACATTAGTCAGTAAATGTGCTCTGTGTCCCCACTGAGGACTCTTTTCGGTCAGTAAACGTGCTCTGACTGTGACCCCACTGAGGAGACTTTTCTGTCAGTAGATGTGCTCTGTGACCCAACTGAGGAAACATTTCTTTCATAAATGTGCTCTGTGACCCCGCTGAGGAGACTTTTCTGTGAGGAAATGTGCTCTGTGACCCCACTGAGGAGACTTTTCTGTCAGGAAATGTGCTCTGTGACCCCGCTGAGGAGACTTTTCTATCAGTAAATGTGCTCTGTGACCCCACTGAGGAGGCTTTTCTGTCAGGAAATGTGCTGCGACCCCGCTAAGGAGACTTTTCTGTCAGTAAATGTGCTCTATGATCCCGCTGAGGAGACTTTTCTGTCAGTAAATGTGCTCTGTGACCCCGCTGAGGACTCTTTTCTGTCAGTAAGTGTGCTCTGTGACTTCACGGAGGAGACATTAGTCAGTAAATGTGCTCTGTGATCCAACTGAGAAGGCTTTATAGGCCATAAATTTGGTCTGTGACCCCGCTGAAGAGACTTTTCTGTAAGTAAATGTACTCTGTGACCCCGCTGGAGGAGAACAACATAGACCATGCCAAACATAAGAAAATATGCTTGTGGTCTAGAACATATAGTTTGTCTCAGATAGGAGATCAAACTAATCGTAGTTCATATAGACATCCCGACATGTTTCGAAATCTGAGATGATTTCTTCTTCAGGGGAAGATCAGAGCAAAAATATTCTTCTACAAAAGCAATATACATGTATTAGTATTGTACATAAAGTGAAACATCTAGACCAAAAAACATCCATCAATGTTATTGGAACATGCAGGCAGGCCGCCATACTTACAACGTCCAACTGTGTCAATAAATGACAGTGGGATGGGATGTGGGACAGTGGGATGCCATTAAAGTTCATGTTCGTGTAAAGGCAGGCATCCCAATACGTTTGGTAATATAGTGTATGTGCTCAGAGACTGCGATAAGGAGTTTCCTGTCAGTAAATGTGGGGACACTTATCTGGTGGGGGCAATGTTCATGGACCGGGCCTGCCCCCCAGCAGTACACTGATTACAAATCACTAGATTGGAGTCTCTATGGAGCTGCCCTTCTCATCCTGAGCTGCTTTGGCTCTCCCATTGACATGTATGGGTAACAGCTTTTGTGAGGGGAGCAGAATTCTGGGTACACAGGGGGGGGGGGGGATTATTTACTAAACAGACCTCTTCCCCTGGGGAAGACAATGACCAGAAAATCTTCTTTTTTTTTTCTTTTGCAGATTTGTATTTCCTTTTCTATACAATGGTGAGGGATGTCAGGATTCCAATGCTGTGTCCCCATTGGGAAGATTTCTGACAGAAAGTGAGGGACGGTCTCCTCCATACAGACATGGACATTTAGTTTAAAGTTTATGTTAGTTTATGTTAGTTTAAAACCTGATGGAGGTCTAACTATTGTATCACTATTGTATCTGAAACAAATAAAAAAGTCTATCAATATTGAAGATATAAGAACCAACCCAATTAACTTCTTCTCTATTGAGGCCCAGTAAGCCAAGGACTGTTCTACCTTCTAGGCTCCAGAACAATCTGTGCACTGTGGAGTCCCCTTCCTTTCAAGGACCAAAAGGTGAATATGTGTGTAGTAACCACACCAGGAACCTTCTCATTAGTCTTAGTGTTGTGGAATGATCTTATATTCAGTTCTTGTACTTCACAACTTATCTAGAATCTTCTGCCCAGACACTGTGCGTTCTCCTTCTCTTCCAGGGTTAGATCATCTTAAGTACAGCGAGGCTTCAACCATCATGGCTTCCATTACATCTAGTTGTTCAATCATTGCAACCCACAAGATACCCACTACTACTGGCTACCGTTGTGCGTGAGTATCTTCCACCCAGTGAGTGCAGGGTATAGATGACAATCCCACAGCATATTCTGAGTCTCATCATCCCTCTTTGGTCAATATTGGGGTGGCTTTATAGAAAGGCAGCCAAACCAATTTTTACCACCCCTACAAGATCTGCAATCCAAAGAGGCCTTCAGCCAACCACAGAGGCCTTCAGTCAACCAAAGAAGGCGGTCGATGGCTAGTAAAACTCAAGAAGAACACTATGATAGAAAGAATTTTTTAAAGTGGAACCCCAGACAAAATTTATTTTTATTTTTTTCTAGTTGTGTATACAGTGCTGAAGGGTTTGAACCAATGTCAGGTCTTTATCATTGTCTGTGTCCCCAGACCCTGCAGGGGGTACTGTGATGGTACAGATGATCTACAGGGGGTACTGTGATAGGACAGATGATCTATAGGGGGACACTGTGATAGGACAGATGATCTATAGGGGGTACTGTGATAGGACAGATGATCTATAGGGGGACACTGTGATAGGACAGATGATCTTCAGGGGATGACTGTGAGATGGCTGGAGGAAGATGTGGTTCAGCCCAACAGAATCTGCTCATAACAAACATATTTAGTTTTTGGTGGAGTGGGACATCTCGTGGTGTCACCTCTCCTTTTTAGACAAATGTTGGCTCCGGCCTTGGATAGAGGTGAAGTATTTATTCTTTGTCTCTACCAGAACTTGTACCTTTCTAAAGGAAAAAACCTCAGTGTGCTCAGGCTTTGTTTATCCAATCAGGTACATCGAGTTATATAAGAAGACCAGAGGGGAGAGTCCACCCCAAACTGATACTTCAGATACTGGTGGAGTCTTCTGGGCCCGAGTCACCCAGGGCTTTCCTCTATATCTCAGAGATCCCAGAAACCAGATCTTCCCGTCCAAGTTACTGGCTCTGATCAGCACAGGGATGGTGGGAACTACTCATAATGGACACAGCAGATGTACAGACCCGGGAACTAGGCACAGGGATGGTGGGAACCCCTCATAATGGGCTCAGCAGGTGTACAGACCAAGGAACTAAGCACAGGGATGGTGGGAACCCCTCATAATGGGCACAAAAGGTGTACAGACCCGGGAACCATTTATAATGGGCACAGCAGGTGTAAAGACCTGGGAACTCAGCACAGGGAAGGAGGGAACCCCGCATAATGAACACAGTAAGTGTACAGACCCGGTAACTCAGCACACAGATGGTGGGAGCACCTCATAATGGGCACATCAGCTGTACATGCCTAGCAACTCAGCACAGGGATGGTGGGAACCCCTCATAATGGACACAGCAGATGTACAGACCCGGGAACTCAGCTATGTAGCCCCCTCTGTCCTGCATCTACTGAACATTGAGGGATCAGTTTTAGGTGGAGTGATCCTTTAATTTAAATACATAGATGGTATTAATGGCTCATGGAATGGTTCCACTTTGTGGCCTTGAGAAGCTCCAAAAAATAAGTCCCGCCATATAATTCTAACTATATACATAGGCAGCCACATCTCATCATTACATAGGCAAGCTCTGCTTCCCCCTTAGTGGCTGTACTTTACTGCTCCTCCCACTCAGTACAAGATTGTAGGTGCAATCAGATGCATTCAGTGCAGGTCTATGGGTGCGGTCAGATGCACTCAGTGCAGGTCCATGGGTGCGGTCAGATGCACTCAGTGCAGGTCCATGGGTGGGGTCAGATGCACTCAAGGCAGGTCTATGCGTGCGGTCAGATGCACTCAGTGCAGGTCTATGCGTGCGGTCAGATGCACTCAGGGCAGGTCTATGCGTGCGGTCAGATGCACTCAAGGCAGGTCTATGCGTGCGGTCAGATGCACTCAAGGCAGGTCTATGCGTGCGGTCAGATGCACTCAAGGTAGGTCTATGCGTGCGGTCAGATGCACTCAAGGCAGGTCTATGCGTGCGGTCAGATGCACTCAGTGCAGGTCTATGCCTGCGTTCAGATGCACTCAGTGCAGGTCTATGCGTGCGGTCAGATGCACTCAAGGCAGGTCTATGCGTGCGGTCAAATGCACTCAGTGCAGGTCTATGCGTGCGGTCAGATGCACTCAGTGCAGGTCTATGCGCGCGGTCAGATGCACTCAGTGCAGGTCTATGCGCGCGGTCAGATGCACTCAGTGCAGGTCTATGCGCGCGGTCAGATGCACTCAGTGCAGGTCTAGCTGTGGTCAGATGCTCTCGGTGCAGGTTTATGTGTGTGGTCAGATGCACTCGGTGCAGGTCTATGCGTGCGGTCAGATGCACTCAGTGCAGGTCTATGCGTGCGGTCAGATGCAATCAGTGCTGGTCTATGTGTGCGGTCAGATGCACTTGGTGCAGGTCTATGTGTGTGGTCAGATGTTGTTAGTGTAGGTCTATGTGTGCGGTCAGATGCTGTAAGTGCAGGTGTATGTGTGCGGTCAGATGCTCTCAGTGCAGGTCTATGTGTGCGGTCAAATGCACTCAGTGCAGGTCTATGCCTGCGTTCAGATGCACTCAGTGCAGGTCTATGCGTGCGGTCAGATGCACTCAAGGCAGGTCTATGCGTGCGGTCAAATGCACTCAGTGCAGGTCTATGCGTGCGGTCAGATGCACTCAGTGCAGGTCTATGCGCGCGGTCAGATGCACTCAGTGCAGGTCTATGCGCGCGGTCAGATGCACTCAGTGCAGGTCTATGCGCGCGGTCAGATGCACTCAGTGCAGGTCTATGCGCGCGGTCAGATGCACTCAGTGCAGGTCTAGCTGTGGTCAGATGCTCTCGGTGCAGGTTTATGTGTGTGGTCAGATGCACTCGGTGCAGGTCTATGCGTGCGGTCAGATGCACTCAGTGCAGGTCTATGCGTGCGGTCAGATGCAATCAGTGCTGGTCTATGTGTGCGGTCAGATGCACTTGGTGCAGGTCTATGTGTGTGGTCAGATGTTGTTAGTGTAGGTCTATGTGTGCGGTCAGATGCTGTTAGTGCAGGTGTATGTGTGCGGTCAGATGCTCTCAGTGCAGGTCTATGTGTGCGGTCAAATGCACTCAGTCATCAGGGAGAATGAACATTACAGTAAAATACAGGAAGCCACTAAATAAAATAAATATGTGATTATAATATGATAAGAGCAATATGGTACAGCAAGCATTTGATAATCAGATACACCAGATCAGGATAAAGGAAGCTCACTAATTCTCTAAAGGAATCTCAATGCCACCCACACATACAGTTGTGCTCATAAGTTTACATACCCTGGCAGAATTTAAGATTTCTTGGCCATTTTTCGGAGAATATGAATGATCAAACAAAAAAAACTTTTCTTTCACTCATGGTTAGTGTTTGGCTGAAGACATTTATTATCAATCAACTGTGTTTACTCTTTTTAAATCATAATGACAACAGAAACGACCCAAATTACCCTGATCAAAAGTTTACATACCCTGGTGATTTTGGCCTGATAACATGCACACAAGTTGACACAAAGGGATTTGAATGGCTATTAAAGGTAACCATCCTCACCTGTGATCTGTTTGCTTGTAATTAGTGTGTATAAAAGGTGAATGAGTTTCTGCACTCCTGACAGACCCTTGCATCTTTCATCCAGTGCTGCACTGATGTTTCTGGATTCTGAGTCATGGGGAAAGCAAAAGAATTGTCAAAGGATCTGCGGGAAAAGTTAGTTGATCTGTATAAAACAGGAAAGGGATATAAAAAGATATCCAAGGAATTCAGAATGCCAATGCCAACTTATGAGCACAACTGTAAGCCAAATCATTATTTTATGGAGGACTCACCTTTGCCTGTATTTCTCCAGGAAGAAAATGGAAGACTATTTTTCATAGTGGGAGTAATAATCACACACAGCTCCTCATATCACTCATTCTATAGACACCAATACTGAAATATTAATACTTGTTCCTGACACATGACCCTCTCTCAACCACTTTACGACCAGCAACGTAGACCTACGTCGGCTGACTTTCATTGGTTGTACCGGGATGATGCCTTTAGCTAGAGGCATCATCCCGGTACCGTTTTTTAGAGCCGGCGGTCGGCTTTCTGGCGGTAACAACCCATGCGGCTTGGGAGCCACTCGATCGTTACCCCGGTCAGCAGGAGGGGACGTTCCCCCCCCCCCCCTCTGCCTGGGTCTCCAGCTGGATGGAGTCCAGATTAAAGTTGGAAGCGGCTTCGCTGGGGTCTCCGATTACGTAACCCGGAGGTAGCGTCCATGACGTCACGTCCGGGCTACGCGGCTGCTAAAGGCGGCAGTTTAAAAAAGTGAATGTATTCGAAAATGCAGTTTTCGGCGTTTTGAATACATGGAAGTGTAGTGGACCCTCGATCCCTCCATAAAGAGCACCTGTCACTGGATATTGCTGTCACAAGGGATGTTTACATTGCTTGTGACAGCAATAAAAGTGATGAGATTTTTTTAAAAAAAAACCTGTGTTAAAATAAAAAATAAATAAATAGGGAAAAAAAAAAGAAATCGCTGTTCAAACCACACATGTGTTTAAAGCGTCACCTATGGAGATTTTTATTGACCGTAGTTTGTCGCCATTCCGCGGGTGTGCGCAATTTTAAACCCGTAACATGTTGGGTATCTATTTACTCGGTGTGACATCATCTTTCACAATATACAAAAAAAAAAATTGGCTAACTTAACTGTTTATTTTTTTTAAATGCAGTGAAATGTGATTTTTAGTAATTTTTCAAAAAAAAAAAATGGCGTTTGAAAGACGGCTGCGCAAATACTGCGTGACAAAAAATATTGCAATGACCGCCATTTTATTCTCCAGAGTCTTTCCAAAAAAATATATATATAATGTTTGAGGGTTTTAAGTTTTCTAGCAAAAAATACTGATTTTAACTTGTAAACAAAAAGTGTCAAAAATAGGCTTGGGGCTAAAGTGGTTAATGTGTATCTATAGGAAGTGTTCCATGTTTGTATGGAGTGTGCAAGGGTTAGATCCTCTGTCACGTTATTATTGCTGTCTGTTTGTGTGTCCCCAAAGGGAACATTCACCCTGTCTACTAATCCTGGTGACCAGTGTTTCCGGGACTAAAAGTGACGCCAAATGCACAATTCAGAAATGTCACCAGAACAGGAACAAAGGGAGAATCTTACAATGGGGACACTGGCTCTGGTGACAACTGATTGGGAAGGGATTTCCTCTAACTTTCATTTCTTTTCCTCTCACTTCCTGTTGGGTTTCTGAAACAGAAACTGAGCGGAAGTCCCCCCCCAATGAGATGATAAAACAAACCTGACGGGTTTAACCCTTACCTGTGCAAAACACGTTTTGGTTTTAGGTAGATGTAAAGCTGAACTCCATACTTAGCAAATATTGTCTGCATACAAGGGCCCTGTGTGTTCTTCAATGAATCTTGGGGTGCTTTGTATATTGTGTCTCTGCTGTTGCAAATTTCCCTTCACTTCCTGGTGACATAACAGGAAGTGAGAGAAAATCCTTTCAAAAGGGAGGGGAAAATCCTCTCAACTGTCACCACAATGGGAAGTTTTCCCCTTGCCTCGTGTTGTAGGGACACCAGTAAAATGCTGAGCTTTCAATCACTTTCAAAGTAAACCGGAAATGACGTGCGTCCGGTTAGGTTGGAACGCATCGTCATTTACGGTTTACTTCCTGGATTGGCTGTGGAGCGCACGCTACCAGCGGCGCCCGCAAACTATCTGTTCCGATATACTGCACCTTTATTAATCGTTTCTTGTGAGTATGTCTTTTACTGTATTGGGGCAATAAAACCTTGTATCAGCATACTACACTATCTGTGGTCTTTTTGTTTCCACTTCTCGAGTCCATGGAGGGGTTCTTGGAGTAGTCCCACAGGCGAAATCCCGATCTTCAGATTTCCCGAGCATGAGCCAGAGTGCAAGATTCTGATTGATTTTTTCAAGCGATTGATTTATCTCCTTGTGGTGAGTCGGGGACCAAGAGGGTCTATCAGTCACCTTGAGCACCTTTTATGGATAGAATATCTGCACCTGAGCACCTTCTTTGGATTTTATCACCTTTAAAGGACTTATTGAATAGCTTATGAGTATTGTTATTCTATGATGTGGTTAAGCTAGCGTTGTTTTAAATTTGCACTTATCACTTTGTCTAGGGATTACCTAGAGACACAGCAGCTGCTTATTTTTGTCAATTCTTTATCACAACACTTTAATATATTTTTATCTTGTATTTTTTATCTTATATATTTTTTTTTCACTTGATGTTTAATTATTTTATGATATATGGTTTTGCAAGCGCTGTTTTAAATTTGCAGTTATCTATATCTAAGAATTACTTAGAAACACAGCTGCTGCATAGTATATATATATCTCTTACTAAATTTGGATTTCAATTCCATTATATCACTGATGAGGGTCAGCCTTGGTATTTTGTTTACATTTTGAATCTTTTTCTATGTGTGATTTTTTGCAAGCGCTGTTTTAAATTTGCACATATGTTTAATGCCTAGTTGTGTTCTGTCATAATAAAATGTCATGTCCTTGTTCATACAATATTAAGAAAAAATATAAGAAAAGCCTACCTTAGGGCGGGACCACTGCCTGTAAGACCTTTCTACCAAGGGCAAGATCTTGCTGCGACAGTATATCCACACAATAATGCTTTAGGAAGGTATCTTGACTGGACCAGGTGGCTGCATGGCGGATCTGCTCCCAGGAAGCTCCTGCTCTTTCAGCCCAGGATTTTGCCATGCCCATTGTAGAATGTGCCTTTAAGTTTGCTGGTGTGGGGATACCTGACACCTTATAAGATATACTAATGGCTTGCCTGATCCACCTAGAAATCAAAGGTTTTGATGCTTGCAATCCCTTTCTTGGTCCAGAATGTAGAACCAACAGGTGACTAGATCTCCTAAATCCTTAAGGTCTAAATAGGTGAGAAGACACCTTCTTACATCCAAGCAATGGAATTTTCGTTCCTTTGCACACCTAGGCTTTTCACAAAATGATGGCAGGACCATCTCTTGCTTCCTGTGAAAAGAAGAAACTACCTTGGGTAGATACAAGGGATCTGGTCTAAGAATCACTCTGTCTTGGAGAATTAGCATAAAGGGCTCTTTTATGGACAAACTTTGTAAATCTCACACTCTTCTGGCTGTGGTAATTGCCAACAGAAAAGCTAACTTAATGGTCAAAATATTCAGGGTAACCTTATCCAAAGGTTCAAAGGGTTCACTAGATAATGACTCTAGTACCTGGGTTAAATTCCACGCTGGGAAACTAGCTCTATTAATCGGGGTAGCTCTTCCCCGTGCTATCAAAAATCTTTTAATTAAAGGTTCCTTGGCCAGGCTTTTATCTAAAAAAAAAAAACAGAAAGTGCGGCTACTTGTACTCTAAGGGTGTTAACTGCCACCCCCTTATCTACCCCATCCTGAAAAAATTCCAGGATCACGGGGATCGAGGCAGAGGAATTCTTCTTCTGACTCTGCCAAGTACAGAATTTTTTCCAAATTTTGGAATAAAATCTTCCTTGTCACCGGCTTCCTACTTAGGAGGAGGGTATCAATGACCCTGTCTGAACACCCTTTTTCTTTTAGCATTTGGCGTTCACTACCCAGGCTGTTAATTGAAAAAAAATGTGGTCTGGGGTGAATAAATGGTCCCTGTAGTAACAGGTCCAGAATCTCTGGTAGTTTCCAAGGGGCTGTAACTGACAGGGATATTAGAGTCACGAACCACGTCCTCTTTGGCCACCAAAGAGCAATCAAGATGAGACGTAGTTCCGGACATCCACTGATTTTTTGTAGAACTCTTGGAATCAGATTTTGAGGAGGAAACGCATACGCTAGTTTGAAGTGCCACGGCTGTGCCAGAGCATCCAAGCTCAACATGTCCTTTTGTTGTGTCAGGGAGAAGAACTGGCTTACTTTTTTGTTTTGCCAAGTGGCAAACATATCCACCTCCGGCTGACCAAACTTTTGAACTAGAAGCTGAAATATTCTGGGATTCAGTTCCCACTCTGTCTGCTTGATGGAATGGCGACTGAGGAAGTCCGCTTCCCAGTTGTCCTTCCCTTTTATGTGCACCGCTGATAGGGAGATCACTCTCTTTTCTGCCCAGCCCAGAGTCTCCAGGGCTAACCTTAACAGGGTGTCTGATCTGGTCCCTCCTTGATGATTCAGGTAAGCTACTGTTGTAGCATTGTCTGAATGAATCTGGAGTTCTTTTCCTGAGATGTCCCTTTCGAACGCTTTTATGGCTTCTTCCACTGCCTTCAGCTCCCTGTAATTGGATGAGGCCTGACTTATCTGTATATCCCAGGTGCCTTGGGCATGCGCTCCCTCTAGGTGAGCTCCCCACCCCTTGGAGCTTGCGTCCGTGGTGATCCTTAAGGGTTGCTCTTGACCCCAGAATCTGCCTTTCCTTAAGTTTTGAGGGACTGTCCACCACCTTAGGGACGATATTATTTGGGGGGACAGCGTAATCTTCTCGTCTAGGGATTCCTGAACAGGTGGAAAAATTGGAGGTCTCATGAGTGAAGTTGGGCCCACTCTACTGCTGGGATACAAGCTGTCATCAGACCCAAAATCCTCATAATCTGTCTCCTGGAACACAGAGGGCGAGAACAGACATTTTTCACCGCCGATACCACCTTTTCTTCTGGGAGAAAAAGTTTATTCACCCTGGAATCTATCTGGTACCCCAGATAGACTTGGACCTGGGCTGGCTCTATTGAAGATTTTTCCACATTTATAAGCCTGCTTCGCTGATCTTGCAAAGATCAACATGTCGTCCAGATATGGGATCAAATTTAGGCCCTGAAGATGAAGATGGCCTACTGCTTCTGCCAAGATCTTCGTAAAGATCCTTGGACTGGCCGCCAATCCGAAAGGAAGAGCTCTGAACTGCCAACGTGCAGTCCCTCCTTCTGTCACTACTGCAAATCTGAGGAATGCCTGATGTTCTGGATAGATTGGGACATGAAGGTAGGCATCCCTTAGATCAAGTGTAGTCATAAATATGTTTTTTAACAGATATTTTTCTGACTGCATAAATGTTCTCCATAGAGAAGTTCTTGTAAATTAGAAACTTGTTTAACTTTTTGAGGTTTATCACTAGACGAAATTTCCCTGAGGGTTTTGGCACCACAAATATGTGGGAGTAAAAGCCCTGGAATACCTGACTTAACGGTAAAGGTGTAATTACCCTCTGTTCCGCTAACTCTTGAATACCTTCTAGCAGTGCTTCCTTTTTTTTGTCTCTCTTTTGAGGGATATGTCATCGTTATTTCTGTCCCCGGCCAATCGGTATCCTTCCCGAATAATTTGGAGAATGTAGGGGCTGGTTGAGATGTTTTCCCATTGGGGAACGAAATGGGCTAACCTGTCCCGTACCCTGACGCTGGCGTCACTTGGTCTCCTTGGCGTTGGGTCCAGGTTTGAGGAACAGCAAGTTAGCTCTTTGCTTCCCCCTTGCCAGACCCCCTCTCTTGGGTTGTCCCCTGAAGGGTCTTTGTTGGTTTCTGTCTTAGAAGTTCCGAAAAGGAATACCTCCCCAACTTGTCCTTCCTCTTAGTGGGGAATTTTTTCCCCTTCTCTGAGGATCTGGATACAACATCATCCAGACCCGAGCCAAACAAAAAAGACCCCTCAAAGGGCATAGCACAAAGTCTTAGCTTGGAAGATAATCTCCTTCCCATGCTTTGACCCAAACTGCCCTCCTAGCAGAATTCACAAGAGCTGCTGTTTTTGCAGAGGCTATTACCGACTCCACCGCTGAGTCTGCTAAGTAAGACACCGCTTTCCCAATCACCGATAGGGAATCTAGTATGTCTTGTGATCCTTCAATTGTTGAGATATGTTTTGACAGTTCCTCGATCCAGAAATCTGTATTTCTGGCCATACAGGTATCTGCTAGAACCTTATTCATATTATAGGAGTTAGAAAACCAAGCCTTCTTTAATAAGGATTTGATTTTGCGATCCATGACATCTTTAATGTGACCCGCGTTTTCAAAGCACAAATCTGACCTTTTTGATAGCTGGGCCAAGGGTGCATCTAGTTTAGGGTTTTTTGTAAACTCCTCCAACTCTTATTCCTAAAAAGGATACCTTCTTTTCCAGGTCTTAGGCCTGGACAGAGCATTCATAGGAAATTTCCATTCCTGGTGAATCATGTTTTCAAAGACTGGTGAATGGGAATTACTTTGTACTGGGCTCTTCCCAAGCCTTTGTACATTTTATCCTGAATGGAAGACTCATTGGCTGGTGTTGGGATCCCTTCCGTGCCATGCACAACTTTAGGGAGACCCTCCATATAATCTAAGGGAAAGAGACTCTTGTTCCTTTTGGAACTATCCCTTTCCTTCTCACTATCGTTGTCTGACCCTTCGTCTGAACTGGAAGGGGATCTGATCTGACTGGTACCTTCCCCTGGATCCTCCTCAACCCTTGCTTGTGCCGAGGGAATGGGTTGGGACCCCGACAGGAGAGATGAGGGTCCGGTTCTAGACCAAACACTATCCTGGGAGGATAGACTATCCCTGGAGATTTCCTCTGGCCTGTGCAGGGGTCTGAGGGGTAGCTGCTGTAGTCCTGAATGACCGAATAGTAGCTAACATCTCATCCTGTACTGATTTAAGAAAATCCTTCATTAAAATAGATGCTTCCTGCCCTGCCAGCTTATTAATACATGTATGGCAAAATGGCTTTGTGTAAGATCTAGACAGCCTATCCCCACAATTACCGCACTTCTTAGACATGCTAGTGCTTGAATTAGATGGGGGTGTGACAAGGGCCTCTTGGGTTGAGCGAAGACCTGTGCACAAAATAGAAAGAAAAACATGAGTGTACAACAGACATCATTTGTTTAACACTGCGGCTGCTAATCAGGGAAAAAAAGGCATGCCTGTCCTAAAACTATAGACAGCAGTCGGCCCCATCACCGGTATAATCACTTACCCGGTCTCTCTGAATTCCCTGCAGCCACCTGCACCACCGCTTTTTCCTCTATGGGATGTGCGGTTGTTCTTGTCTCTTTGGGGTGTTTCAGCCCCTTAGTAGCCGGAGAGTCTGCCATGATTACTTGTGGGTCCGGCGTCTCCTCCATCTTGAGCTTCCTTCCGGGTTCCGCTCGCTCCTCCTCTTGACCGGAACTTCCGGTCTTCAAAGCTTAGGCTTGAGGCACACTCGCTTGGTGGGAAATACGAATCCTTACCGCTTCCAGCTACAGGGGAGCAATGGAGGAGACTCTTCCTGCAGAGACAGCAGGACTTCAGGTATGGAGGGACCTTCTCATTAAGGTAACCGACTACCTAGCATGTTTGGCGACCTGTAAGCTCCTTGTTAAAGGACACAGATAGGGAGGAACCACCCAGAGGCCGTCCGTACCTGCCTATCAGACAGTCATTTGCCTTCAGGTCAAGAAAAAAACAAACGTTCCAAAGTAGGTTGGAAACACAACTGAACTGAAGCTCAAGGTATGGGTGGGACCTTTTTAACAGCTGCAAATTAGTTGTGTTTCCTGTAGGGTGGAGCCACAATCTCTCATATGTAGGCCGTCCTGGAAGGGTGAAATGAGAAAACTGGATTTTTGACTTACCGTAAAATCCTTTTCTCTTAAAGCGGAGTTCCAGCTTAAATACGAAAATGTATTTTCAATAAAAATACCCCTGGGACAGTCAGGGCTAGTACATTCCACAATGGATAGCCTCTGATCTGTCCCAGCTCGCACTTTCCTTTTAGAAGAAATACTTACCTTGAAAATTTCTTCTCCAGCGCTGCCTTCTCGGATGTGGGCAGCTGAAGCCAGCGCATCCTCTTCTGCATCCTCTTCCGTGTCCTCTTCTCCCAGAATGCGCATTTGTCATCCCTCCACAGCTTCTGGGCATGCCGAGAAGCTGTTTAGCAGTGAATGAGGCGCCCGCACCGGAAGTGACAAGTGGGGCCCGGTGCAGGCGCATTGATTCCTGGGAGCGATGACGTTCAGCTCCCAGGAATCAATGCAAAGAGGAAGTGACGGCGTGGGTCTCGGCCGCAGAGGGAGGAAGTGGAAGAAAGGTGAGTATATTTTTCTTCAACAACAAGATAAGTAAATCCCTCCGGGATTGCCCATAGGCGTAGCCAGAACTTTTTTCTGCCTAGTGTCCTACTCCTGTAGAGGGCAGTATTACCCTACTGATATGGATCAGAGAGAACCGCGTCCGTCAATGAACGAATTAATATATATTTGATCAGGAGAACAGCCCTCCATTGGTATTACTGTATATAGGTATACCCAGTGGGGTAGCGTGGGGGTTGCTGGGGGGGGAGGGCAGCCGCACTGGGCACAAAATCTGGGGGGGGGGCGCTGTACCCCAGCCGGCCCGACGTGCTCCTGTGGCACCTTAGATTTAAAAATGGCGCCAATGTGTCACCGCGCATGTGCCGCCTGCCGGGAATAGCCGAACATATACGAGCTTTCCCGAGCGGCGGCGCATGCACAATGACGTGTTGGCGCTGGGCAGCGCCATTTTTAAATCAAAGGCTCCTCACAAATAGGTAAATGAGACTCCTCCACAGTAGGACAGAGGATGATGTAAGGGGAGTCAGTGTAGGGCGGTCAGTGTGGGGGGGGGGGGTCAGTGTTGGTGTCAGTGTAGGTGTCAGTGTAGGGGGGGGGTTAGCGTAGGTGTCAGTGAAGGGGGGTAATCATAGGTGTCAGTGTAGGGGGGTCAGTGTAGGTGTCAGTGTAGGGGGGTCAGTGTAGGTGTCAGTGAAGGGGTCAATGTAGGGGGGGTCAGTGTAGGTGTCAGTGAAAGGGTCAGTGTAGATGTCAATGAAGGGGAGTCAGTGTAGTTGTCAGTGAAGGGGTCAGTGTAGGTGTCAATGTAGGGGGGTCAGTGTAAGGGTTCAGTGAAGGGGGTCAGTGTAGGTGTCAATGTGAGGGGGGGTGAGTGTAGGTGTCAGTGAAGGGGTCAATGTAGGGGGGTCAATGTAGGAGTCAATGTGCAGGGGGGTCAGTGTAGGTGTTAGTGTAGGGGGGTAAGTTTAGGGGGGTCAGTCTAGGGGTCAGTGAAGGTGTCGGTGTAGGGGCCAGTGTATGTGTCACGGTAGGGGGGTCAGTGTAGGTGTCAGTGTAAGGGGGTCAGTGTAGGTGTCAGTGAAGGGATCAGTGAAGGGGGGTCAGTGTAGGTGTCAATGTGTGGGGGGGGGGTCAGTGGAGGGGATCAGTGTAGGTGTCAATGTAGGGGGGAGTCAGTGAAGGGGTCAGTGTAGGGGGTTCAGTGTAGGTGTCAATGTGAGGGGGTCAGTGTAGGAGGGTCAGTGTAGGTGTCAATGTAGGGGGGTCAGTAAAGGGGTCAAGGTAGGGGGGTCAGTGTAGTGTAGGTGTCAGTGAAAGGGTCAGTATAGGTGTCAATGAAGGGGAGTCAGTGTAGGGGGGTCAGTGTAGGTGTCAATGTGGGGGGGGGGGAGTCAGTGTAGTTGTCAGTGAAGTGGTCAGTGTAGGGGGGTCAGTGTAAGGGCTCAGTGAAGATGTCAATGTGGGGGGGGGTCAGTGTAGGTGTCAGTGAAGGGGTCAATGAAGGAGTCAATGTGTAGGGGGGGGGGTCAGTGTAGGGGTCAGTGAAGGTGTCGGTGTAGGGGCCAATGTATGTGTCACGGTAGGGGGTCAGTGAAGGGGTCAGTGAAGGTGCCAGTGAATGGGGTTCAGTGAAGGGGGACAGGAATAAAGGGTCAGTGAAGGGGGGCAAGTGTTGGTTTCACGGTAGAGGGGTCAGTGTAGGTGTCAATGAAGGGTCGGTGAAGGTGTCAGGTAGGTCAGTGTAGGAATCAGGAATGTCAGTGTAGGGGTCAGTGTAGTAATAAGGTAGGTCAGTGTAGTGGTCAGGTAGGTCTGTGTAGTGGTGAGGTAGGTGTCAGTATAGTACTCAGGCAGGTTAGTGTAGGAATCAGGTAGGTCTCTGTAGTGGTCAGATAGGTCTCTGTAGGTGTCAGTATAGTGATCAGGTAGGTTAGTGCAGGAAACAGGTAGGTCTGTGTAGTGGTCAGTGTAGAAATTAGGTAGGTCAGTGTAGTGATCAGGTTGGTTAGTGCAGGAATACGGTAGGTGAGTGTAGGAATAAGATAGGTCAGTGTAGGTGTCTGTGTAGTGGTCAGTATAGTAATCAGGTAGGTCAGTGTAGGAATAAGGTAGGTCTGTGTAGTGGTCTAGATTTGTGTAGGGGGCGCAAATTACTAACCTTGCCCCGGGCGCTGACAACCCACGCTAACCCACGGGGCATGCCCCACTTTTAAGTACACAATGGGACCAGAGCATGGATGTAAAACGAAAATGCACTTAAAGTGAAGGAATACCTTTTTTTCATTTCTCTATGTATGTAAACACACTAACTTTATGGGAAATCTTGGTCAGCTTGACATGGCACTGCTCTCAAACCATAAGTGACAAAGACACCAAACTTGGGACCCAGGACTATGACATGGTAGATTACCTAGGCAAGCTGGACGGCCACAAAATAGGACATGTTGTAGTCCTGGGTCCCCTCTTAGTGCTCCCTAAGTTTAGTGACCCTGTGACTTATGGTTTGGGAGAAGTGCCATATCAAGCTGATCAAGCTGTGTCTTTACTTAAGAGTGTATGTAAGACGGGGTATGCCTGCATGTACAGTCATCTATAGCCATTGCACACACCGCTGTGATCAGAAAGAGCCGCTTTCCCCAATGGCTAGAAGCCCTGAATTGTTGGCATACGGACCGCCTCCTCTCAGCGCTCCGCCCCGCCTCCTCTCAGCGCTCCGCCTCCTCTGTCAGCTCTACGATCTACAGAAAAAAATTCCTTTGCTCCACCCCGCCTTCTCTCAACGCTGCGCCCCGCCTCCTCCCATTTAGTTCTCCGGTTTGTATTAAACTTTTCCTCTGCCCCGCCCCGCCTCCTGTCAGCGCTCCGCCTCTTGTCACTTAGTTCTCCAAATAGATCGGTATTTACTTGCAATCTCTGGACGGTTGTGGGGTATGAACGCGTGCCGAGTACAGCCAATCAGCAGAGCCTCCTGCTGGCTAAAGCCGAATGTGCAGAGAAGCCCGCGCTGCGTCCTGTCACTATCAGGACTAAAGCCGAATGTGAGCAAACCGCCGTCTTCTGGTGATATTTATAAGGGACTTGCTCCTCCTCCTTTCCATCCACAGCCAATCAGCCCTACTGTCCCCACCCACCGCACTACCGACCCCGCCCACTGCTTGACTGACACAGTTGTCTGCTCTGCACCGCAATGTCCCACAGCATGGAGGCTTGTGTAGTGAATGCTGAGGGGGAATCGCATGACTGACAAGGTAAGTGACACATTGCTAGTCCCAACCCCCACCACCTCTGCCTCTTACTGATCCCCCCACACCTCCCACCACACATCTCATCCCTATTCCTCCCCCCCCCCCATCACCTCTACAACCGATAGGAATGAGATCTGTGGTTGGGGGGGGGATCAGTAAAAGGCAGAGGTGGTGGGGGTAGGATGACACCTCCGGTGTCACTAATCCCACCCCCTCACCACCTCCGCTGTCACTAATCCCACCCCCTCACCACCTCCGCTGTCACTAATCCCACCCCCCTCACCACCACCGCTGTCACTAATCCCACCCCCTTACCATCACCGCTGTCACTAATCCCACCCCCTCACCACCACCGCTGTCACTAATCCCACCCCCTTACCACCACCGCTGTCACTAATCCCACCCCCTCACCATCACCACTGTCACTAATCCCACCCCCTCACCACCTCCGCTGTCACTAATCCCACCCCCTCACCACCTCCGCTGTCACTAATCCCACCCCCCTCACCACCACCGCTGTCACTAATCCCACCCCCTTACCATCACCGCTGTCACTAATCCCACCCCCTCACCACCACCGCTGTCACTAATCCCACCCCCTTACCACCACCGCTGTCACTAATCCCACCCCCTCACCATCACCACTGTCACTAATCCCACCCCCTCACCACCACGGCTGTCACTAATCCCACCCCCTCACCACCGCTGTCACTAATCCCACCCCCTCACCACCACCGCTGTCACTAATCCCACCCCCTTACCACCACCGCTGTCACTAATCCCACCCCCTCACCACCTCCGCTGTCACTAATCCCACCCCCTTACCACCACCGCTGTCACTAATCCCACCCCCTTACCACCACCGCTGTCACTAATCCCACCCCCTTACCACCACCGCTGTCACTAATTCCACCCCCTGACCACCTCCGCTGTCACTAATCCCACCCCCCTCACCACCACCGCTGTCACTAATCCCACCCCCCTCACCACCACCGCTGTCACTAATCCCACCCCCTCACCATCACCGCTGTCACTAATCCCACCCCCTCACCACCACCGCTGTCACTAATCCCACCCCCTCACCATCACCGCTGTCACTAATCCCACCCCCCTCACCATCACCGCTGTCACTAATCCCACCCCCTCACCACCACCGCTGTCACTAATCCCACCCCCCTCACCACCACCGCTGTCACTAATCCCACCCCCTCACCATCACCGCTGTCACTAATCCCACCCCCTCACCACCACCGCTGTCACTAATCCCACCCCCCTCACCACCACCGCTGTCACTAATCCCACCCCCCTCACCATCACCGCTGTCACTAATCCCACCCCCTCACCACCACCGCTGTCACTAATCCCACCCCCTCACCACCACCGCTGTCACTAATCCCACCCCCTCACCACCACCGCTGTCACTAATCCCACCCCCTGACCACCATCGCTGTCACTAATCCCACCCTCTCACCACCACCGCTGTCACTGATCCCACCCCCCTCACCACTACCACAGATGTCAATGATCCCACCCCCCTCACCATCACCGCTGCCACTGATCCCATCCCACCACCGCTGCTGCCACTGATCTCATCACTCCCACCACCGCTGCCACTTATCCCATCCCATCACCACTGCTGCCACTGATCCATTTCACCACCACCGCTGCCACTGATCCCACCCCCTCACCACCACCGCTGCCACTGATCCCACCCCCTCACCACCACTGCTGCCACTGATCCCATCCCACCACCACCGCTGCCACTGATCCCATCCCACCACCACCGCTGCCACTGATCCCATCCCACCACCGCTCGCTGCCACTGATCCCATCCCACCACCACCGCTGCCACTGATCCCATCCCACCACCACTGCTGCCACTGATCCCATCCCACCACCACCGCTCGCTGCCACTGATCCCATCCCACCACCGCTCGCTGCCACTGATCCCATCCCACCACCACCGCTGCCACTGATCCCATCCCACCACCACCGCTGCCACTGATCCCATCCCACCACCACCGCTCGCTGCCACTGATCCCATCCCACCACCACCGCTCGCTGCCACTGATCCCATCCCACCACCACCGCTCGCTGCCACTGATCCCATCCCCTACCACCACCACTCATCCCATTCCATCTACCCCACCACTACTGCTGCCACTGATCCCATTCTCCCCAACTGCTGCCACTCATGCCATCCCTTTACCGCTGCCACCCCCCCCCCCCATTACTGCTGCCACTCATCCCATTTCATCCCCCCATCACTACCACAACCGCTGCGACTCATTCCTACCCCATGCTCCAGGGGGCCCATGCCTTACCCCTGTACACCTAGATAAGAGGGGCAGCATATAGAGGAAACAATCTCCCCTCCGCTGCAGGAAGAAAATGTAGGGGATCAGTTCCTCTGTATGCCGCCCCTTCTATCCAGATTTACGGGGTTGACGCATGGGGCTGGGTCGCCCCAGGGATCCAGCGGGGCCCTGAAGGTTCTAGTTACGCCTCTGATATCAACACAGAGAACTGTGTTCCTAAATAGCAGGAATACGGGATCTCTGTGTTGATACCATAGAGAACAACGGTCTGCTGTGTTTACAACAGCAGAACGCTTTTCTCTCTTTACGGGGGAGCGATCGCAGGTGCCCAGCGGCAATCATGGCCGCAGGCCGTGCACCTTGGCTCCCCCCCGCTGTGGAGTGGGCCTACAGGAGCGCTTCCGCGAACTGCCGTACAGGTATGGCGATTTGCAGGAACCTTCCGCCGTATAACTGCGGCGGCTGGTCGGCAAGTGGTTAAGTGGTTAAAAATGTGTGCCAAGGTGACAAGTCCTGCTGGAAAATGAAATCCGCATCTCCATAAAGCTGGTCAGCAGAGGGAAGAGGGTTCTCTAGAATTTCCTAGTAGAGGTCTGCGCTGACTTTGGACTTGATAAAACCCAGTGGACCAACACCAGCAGAAGACATGGCTCCCCAAATCATCACTGACTATGGCAAATTTTGCATTTTATTTGGAAATCAAGGTCCCAGAGTCTGGAGGAGAAGTGGAGAGGCACCAAATACAACTCGCAAGAGGTTCAGTGTGAAGTTTTCAGTCAGTGATGATTTGGGGAGCCATGTCATCTGCTGGTGTTGGTCCACTGTGTTTTTAGGGGATCGCCCCTGGTGTTAACCCCTTCCCTGCCAGTGTCATTAGCACAGTAACAGTGCATATTTTTAGCACTGATTATTGTAGTAATGTCACTGGTACCCTAAAAATGTCAAAAGTGTCCGTTAGGGGTCCGATCTGTCCGCCGCAATGTTGCAGTCCTGCTAAAAATCGCTGATCGCCTCCATTACTAGTAAACAAAAAATATAAAAAAATAAAAATGACATAAATTTATCCCATAGTTTGTAGATGCTATAACTTGAAACAAAATACATATTGGCCTAAAATGATGAAACAATTAGATTTTTATTTTTTTTTTTTTTTTATTGGATGTGTTTTTATAGCAGAAAGTAAAAAATATATTTTTTCTGAATTGTCGTTTTTTTTTTTTTGTTTTGTTTATAGCGCAAAAAATTTAAACCGCAGAGGAGATCAAATACCACCAAAAGAAAGCTTTATTTGTGGGATGAAAAGGCATCAGTTTTATTTGGGTACAGCGTCGCACAACCGCGCAATTGTCAGTTAAAATACCGCAGTGCCGTATCGCAAAAAATGTCCTGGTCATTAAGGGGGCAAATCCTTCCGGTCCAGAAGTGGTTAAGACTCAAGGGACACAGGTGGACCTCTGCCCCCGATCACACCAGTGTGACTTATGCTATTTGACAGTTCAAAATCACATGACAAGTCGCACCCCATTGCCGGCAATGGAACAATTTAGAGGCGGGTCTTTTGAAACCTGCGCTGCGCCGCGGCGGCCATCTTTAGTATCGGCATCTTTAACCTATTTTTGGCCGAAATGGAATAAGCCCATTTTCGGCCGAAATTTCGGTGCATCACTAATTTTTATGTAATGTGAAAGATAATGTTACGCTGAGTAAATAGATACCCAACATGTCATGCTTCAAAATTTTGCACGCTCGTGGAATTGCGTCAAACATTGGTACCCTAAAAATCCCTATAGGGGACACTTTAAAAATTTCTACAGGTTACCAGCTTAGAGTTACAAGGGAAGTCTAGGGCTCAAATTATTGCTCTTGCTGTGATGGTTTGAACACCGTTTACATGTGGGTGCGACTTGTGTATGCGTTCGCTTCTGCGTGTGAGATAACGGGGACGGGGCACTTTAATGTTTTTTTTTTTTTTTTTTATATTTTCCCCTATTTATTTTTGCTTTTTTTTTTAAACTGTCCTTTTAAGAAAAATGTTCTTATCACTTTTGTTCCTATTACAATGAATGTAAATATCCCTTGTAATAGAAATAAGCATGACAGGACCTCTTTCATGTGAGATCAGGGGTCAAAAAGACCTCAGATCTCACATCTACACTAAAAAAAAAAATATTTTTTTTTTATAATGAAAAACAATGGGATCTTTAAAGCCTTTGCTAGGAAGCGACGTACGTAAGACGTTGCTCCGGTCCTCCAAGGCCATAGAGTCGAGTGAGGGCCATCTTGCCCTCGTTCGAATTGCTGCCTGAGAGGACAGCGGACCGGATCGTTTTCCCCGCTACCGACGACTCCGGTAAGCTGGGAAAATGACAGGGAAGCGGCGGGGGTGCTCTCCGCCGCCCATAAAAGTGATCCAGCGGCGAATCCGCCAACAGGACAACCCTTATGTTAAAGCGGACGCCACCATTCAAAAAAAAAAATACCAGGGTTATGGCTGCTATTTGCTAAGTACAGACGTAAATAAACAGTTGGCGGTCCATAAGTGGTTAAGAGCTTATTCACACTTGATTTGGTCTCTGAAGAGTGATCTGCGTTCGAATCTCTCTTCAGACAGCACTGGACAGGCAGTGAGGAAGTGTTGTATCGCCTCCTTAAAACCCATTTAATCCCTTGAACCCCAATCTAGCATGCCATATGCGATTGCGGGGTGCTTGCAGAATGGACCCATTAGTTATTCCCACTTTCAACGTAGTTGGTGAAAGTTGAAAATAACTAAATCCCATCCTTGGTGTCAGTGGGATTAACTGAATCCTACCTTTGGTGTCAGTGAGGCTGAATAAATCTCGTTGTTGGTGTCAGTGGGATAAATAAATCCTGCCTTTGGTGTCAGTGAGGTTAAATGAATCCCACCTTTGGTGTCAGTAGGGTTAAATAAATCCCATTGTTGGTGTCAATGGGGTTAAATAAATAAACAAATCATCATTTATTAGTCAATTTCTCTCAGTTTAGAGAGATTTCTTCTCACTTCTGTTGTGCTTCTGGCACAGGAAGTGAAGGAAAGTCTCATCAGGACAAATCAAATAACTGGTTTGAACCATTCCTAAAGCTAGGGTGCTACCTGTGCATTTTTTAGCACATGTCCAGAAGAACAGAAATGCACACAGGGTAGGACTGGGCCAGGGGACAGGGGGGCAATTGCCCCCCGGGCTGCTCTAATGCATCATAAAAAGGCTGCACCGCTTCTGCCACAGACATGCCTAAAGGATTCTTGTTGAAGAGAAGTAAAAAGTCCCCCCTGCTGACCTACTGAGTGCGGGATGAAGACAAGGACAGAGCGCAGGCCTCCCCCCCCCCCCATCACGGATGGTGTAAACTATATCTGAGCAGAGGCCGGTTCCATACACCACTGGAGACTCTCCTTCTCCAGGCAGCCCCGTCCGAGCTTTCCCAGCTCCCCCCAATCAGCCTCCGCTGGCCAGAATGGGAACCCGGATTCTGCTGGTGGGTAGAGAGTACCTGGAGTGGAGCTTCAGCATGGAATGGGGGTCGGGAGGAGGCCGGGAAGAGGGAGAGTGGGGGGGGGACGGGTTGCTGCACCATGGGCCTCTGGTTTGTACTTGGGCCAAAAGTTGCCAGTCTGCCCCTGCATGCATGGCAATCGTTTTTACATGATTTTCTATGGATTCAAGTTTCCTGCAGTGCATTTATGGAAGAGGTCAGGGATGTTTTTTCATGCGATTTTGGCCCCCAGGACCTTAAAGGGAGCACATAAAAAACACATGTACATGACATTTTTTGGTGTGGTTTTGTGTTTAAAGCGGAGTACCACCCTAAAAAACTATTTTTCCACGTCTGCTAGCTTAGATGAACCTGAAAAGGAATTGGATAATTAAAATTTTTTTTTGTTTCACTTACCTTGTTTTTAATGAAAATATACTTACCTTCCTTCCTCTTCCTCCCTCTGCGGCCGCGGCCCATGATGTCACTTCCTCCTTGCATTGACTCCTGGGAGATGAGCATCATCAATCCCAGGAGTCAATACGCCTGCACCGGAGTCACTCGTCACTTCCAGTGCAGGCGCGTCATTCCCTGCTGAACAGCTTCTGGGCATGCCCAGAAGCTGTTCAGGGATGACGTGCCTGCACCGGGAGTGACGAGTAGGGAATTCTGGGACTCCGACATCACCGAAGAGGACACGCTCCGGCTTCAGCTGCCCACACCTGAGATGGCAGCGCTGGACAAGACATTTTCAAAGTAAGGGTTTCTTCTTACAGGTAAGTGAAACAGGGGACAGTTCAGAGGATATCGTTGCTTAAATGCACTAGCCCTGACAGTCCCGGGGGTATTTTTAACCTTTAGAATTTTTTTTAAAGGAAAAGGAATTGGCAGCACTCCAGGTTGAGTCAAAATCCAGATTTATTGACTGGACATCCAAATATGACAATTGTGACAAGGTAGACGCGTTTCACACACTGACTGTGTGCTTAATCATTACCAAATTTTTTAGCCCGGAACTTTGCTTTAACAACCAATCTCCTCCTCCTATAAAAAAAAAAAAAAAAACAGGCTACAAAAATGAAATCACCGCAGAGGTGATCAAATACCACCAAAAGAAAGCTCTATTTGTGGGGGGGAAGGCATCTATTGTATTTGGGTACAGCGTCGCACGAGCGCGGAATTGTCCGTTAAAGTAACGCAGTGCCGAATCACAAAAACATGGTCTGGTCACTAAGGGGGTAAAACCTTCTGGAGCTGAAAAGGTTAAATCGATCCCCCGCTGAGCAGAACGGCTCCGTCGGCGGATGCGGGCCATGTGAAAGGACCCTTACAAGCAATCATTTTTACTCAATGAAATTAATTAATTCAGTGTGCATTGTGATTAGCTGTGATTAGTCACAGCTAATCACATGGTACAGGTGTGCTGTGGTTGGCCCAGTCGGTGCCATGTGATAACTGTGACCAATCACAGCTAGCAACAAAATTGTACACAATGAATGGCATAAATCAAGGGCATCCATTGCTTACAATGGTCATGTGATCTGCTGTGATTGGTCACAGCAATCACATCATATCGGTAGCGGTCCGCTGGACACAGCCGGTAAAAGATCGCGCAGAGCGAGGTTGGTCCCAGGAGATCGTCATATGATGTTCACCTGGAAAGACAAATGTCCCACCCAGCCGTCATTTGTCTATAGTGCAGGAACTGGGTAATTTAAATACATGCATTGTATTAATAGCTTGTTGAATGGTTTCACTTGGCGGAGAGACCGAGAGTCATCCTTGTCTGCTTCACTGCACAGGTCAGAGCCCAAAATACTACAGACACAGCTCTGTATATATTTTGCATGTGTCCGGGGGGGGGGGGGGGCAGTGCCGGGGATGCTCTGTGTCCCCACTGAGGAGACTTTTCTGTCAGTAAATGTGCTCTGTGACCCCACTGAGGAGACTTCTGTCAGTAAATGTGCTCTGTGACCCTGCTGAGGAGACATTAGTCAGTAATCGAGCTCTGTGACCCCACTGAGGACTCTTTTCTGTCAGTAAACATGCTCTGACTGTGACCCCACTGAGGAGAATTTTCTGTCAGTAAATGTGTTTGGTGATCCCACTGAGGAGACTTTTCTGTCAGTAAATGTGCTCTGTAACCCCGCTGAGGAGACTTTTCTGTCAGTAAATGTGCTCTGTAACCCCGCTGAGGAGACTTTTCTGTCAGTAAATGTGCTTTATGACCCAACTGAGGAAACATTTCTGCCATAAATGTGCTCTGTGACCCCGCTGAGGAGACATTAGTAAATGAGCTCTGTGACCCCGCTAAGGAGACTTTTCTGGCAGTAAATGTGCTCTTTGACCCCACTGAGGAGACATTAGTCAGTAAATCTGCTCTATGATCCCGCTGAGGAGACTTTTCTATCAGTAAGTGTGCTCTGTGACCCCGCTGAGGAGACATTAGTCAGTAAATGTGCTCTGTGACCCCACTGAGGAGGCTTTATAGGCCATGAATTTGGTCTGTGACCTCGCTCCGCTGAGGAGACTTTTCTGTCAGTAAGTGTGCTCTGTAACCCCCGCTGAGGAGACTTTTCTGTCAATAAATGTGGTCAGTGACCCCGCTGAGGAGACATTAGTAAATGAGCTCTGTGACCCCGCTGAGGAGACTTTTCTGTGAGGAAATGTGCTCTGTGACCCCACTGAGGAGACTTTTCTGTCAGGAAATGTGCTGTGACCCCGCTAAGGAGACTTTTCTGGCAGTAAATGTGCTCTTTGACCCCACTGAGGAGACATTAGTCAGTAAATCTGCTCTATGATCCCGCTGAGGAGACTTTTCTATCAGTAAGTGTGCTCTGTGACCCCGCTGAGGAGACATTAGTCAGTAAATGTGCTCTGTGACCCAACTGAGAAGGCTTTATAGGCCACAAATTTGGTCTGTGACCCCGCTGAAGAGACTTTTCTGCTGAGAAGAACAAAATAGACCATGCCAAACATAAGTAAATATGCTAGTGGTCTAGAACATATAGTTTGTCTCAGATAGTAGGAGATCGAACAAATCGTAGTTCATATAGATATCCCGACATGTTTCGAAATCTGAGATGATTTCTTCTTCAGGGGAAGATCAGAGCAAAAATATTCTTCTACAAAAGCAATATACATGTATTAGTATTGTACATAAAGGCGTGTAAAGGCAGGCATCCCAATATTTTTGATAATATGGTGTATGTGCTCAGAGACTGCGAGAAGGAGTTTCCTGTCAGTAAATGTGGGGACACTTGTCAGGTGGGGGCAATGTTCATGGACCGGGCCTGCCCCCCAGCACTACACTGATTACAGATCACTAGATTGAAGTCAGCTTTTGTGAGGAGAGCAGAATTCTGGGTACACAGGACCTCACAGGGTGGGGGGGGGGAGAGATTATTTACTAAACAGACCTCTTCCCCTGGGGAAGACAATGACCAGAAAATCTTCTTTTTTTTTCTTTTGCAGATTTGTATTTCCTTTTCTATACAATGGTGAGGGATGTCAGGATTCCAATGCTGTGTCCAGAAAGGGAGGGACAGTCTCCTCCATACAGACATGGACAGTAGTAAAAACCTGATGGAGGTCTAACCCCTCACTATTGTATCTGAAACAAATAAAAAGGTCTATCAATATTGAAGATATAAGAACCAACCCAAATAACTTCTTCTCTATTGAGGCCCAGTAAGCCAAGGACTGTTCTACCTTCTAGGCTCCAGAACAATCTGTGCACTGTGGAGTCCCCTTCCTTTCAAGGACCAAAAGGTGAATATGTGTGTAGTAACCACACCAGGAACCTTCTCATTAGTCTTAGTGTTGTGGAATGATCTTATATTCAGTTCTTGTACTTCACAACTTATCTAGAATCTTCTGCCCATACACTGTGCATTCTCCTTCTCTTCCAGGGTTAGATCATCTTAAGTACAGCGAGGCTTCAACCATCATGGCTTCCATTCCATCTAGTTGTTCAATCATTGCAACCCACAGGATACCTACTACTACCGGCTACCGTTGTGCGTGAGTATCTTCCACCCGGTGAGTGCAGGGTATAGAAGACAATCCCACAGCATATTCTGAGTCTCATCATCCCTCTTTGGTCAATATTGGGGTGGCTTTATAGAAAGGCAGCCAAAACAATTTTTACCACCCCTACAAGATCTGCAATCCAAAGAGGCCTTCAGCCAACCAAAGAAGGCGGTTGATGGCAATTAAAACTCAAGAAGAACACTATGATAGAAAGAATTTTTTAAAGTGGAACCCCAGACAAAATCTTTTTTTTTTTTCTAGTTGTGTATACAGTGCTGAAGGGTTTGAACCGATGTCAGGTCTTTATCATTGTCTGTGTCTCCAGTCCCTGCAGGGGGTACTGTGATAGTGCAGATGACCTACAGGGGACACTGTGCTAGGATAGATGATCTATAGGGAGACACTGTGATAGGACAGATGATCTATAGGGGAACACTGTGATAGGACAGATGATCTATAGGGGAACACTGTGATAGGACAGATGCTCTATAGGGTGGACACTGTGATAGGATAGATGATCTATAGGGAGACACTGTGATAGGACAGATGATCTATAGGGGGACACTGTGATAGGACAGATGCTCTATAGGGGGGACACTGTGATAGGACAGATGATCTTCAGGGGATGACTGTGAGATGGCTGGAGGAAGATGTGGTTCAGCCCAACAGAATCTACTCATAACAAACATATTTCGTTTTTGGTGGAGTGGGACATCTCGTGGTGTCACCTCTCCTTTTTAGACAAATGTTGGCTCCGGCCTTGGATAGAGGTGAAGTATTTATTCTTTGTCTCCACCAGAACTTGTACTTTCTAAAGGAAAAAAACCTCAGTGTGCTCAGGCTTTGTTTATCCAATCAGGTACATCGAGTTATATAAGAAGACCAGAGGGGGAAGAGTCCACCCCAAACTGATACTTCAGATACTGGTGGAGTCTTCTGGGCCCGAGTCACCCAGAGCTTTCCTCTATATCTCAGAGATCCGAGCAACCAGATCTTCCCGTCCCAGTTCCTGGCTCTGATCAGCACAGGGATGGTAGGAACCCCTCATAAATGGACACCACAGTTGTACAGATCCAGGAACTCAGCACAGGGATGGTGGGAATCCTTCATAATGGGCACAGTAGGTGTACAGACCCAGGAATTCAGCACAGGGATGGTGGGAACCCCTCATAATGGGCACAAAAGGTGTACAGACCCGGGAACTCAGCACAGGGATGGTGGGAACCCCTCATAATCGGCACAGCAGGTGTACAAACCTGGGAACTTAGCACAGAGATAGTGGGAACCATTCATAATGGGCACGGCAGGTGTACATACCCGGGACACTATCAACAGGGATGGTGGGAACCTCTTATAATGGGCACAGCAGGTGTACAGACCTGGGAACTCAGCAGAGGGATGATGGGAACCCCTCATAATGGGCACAGCAGGTGTACAGACCCAGGAACTCAGCACAGGGATGGTAGGAACCCCTCATAATGGGCACAGCAGGTGTACAGACCCAGGAACTCAGCTATGTAGCCCCCTCTGTCCTGCATCTACTGAACATGGAGGAATCAGTTTTAGGTGGAGTGATCCTTTAATTTAAATACATAGATGGTATTAATAGCTCATGGAATGGTTCCACTTGGTGGCCTTGAGAAGCTCCGAAAAATGAGTTCCGCCATATAATCCTAACTATATACAGAGGCAGCCAAATCTCAGCCCTTAGCGGCTGCACTTTACTTCTCCTCCCACTCAGTGCAAGATTGTGGGTGCAATCAGATGCACTCTGAAGGTCTATGCGTGCGGTCAGATGCTCTCAGTGCAGGTCTATGTGTACAGTCAGATGCTCTCAGTGCAGGTCTATGTGTACAGTCAGATGCTCTCAGTGCAGGTCTATGTGTACAGTCAGATGCTCTCAGTGCAGGTCTATGCGTGCGGTCAGATGCTCTCAGTGCAGGTCTATGTGTGTGGGCAGATGCTGTCAGTGCAGGTCTATGTGTGCGGTCAGATGCTCTCAGTGCAGGTCTATGTGTACAGTCAGATGCTCTTAGTGCAGGTCTATGTGTGCGGTCAGATGCTCTCAGTGCAGGTCTATGTGTGTGGGCAGATGCTGTCAGTGCAGGTCTATGTGTGCGGTCAGATGCACTCAGTCATCAGGAAGGATGAACATTACATTACAGTAAAATACAGAAAGCCACTAAATAAAATTAATAAGTGCTTATAATATGATAACAGCAATATGGTACAGCAAGCATTTGATAATCAGATACACCAGATCAGGATAAAGGAAGCTCACTAATTCTCTAAGGAACCTCAATGCCACCCCACACATACAGTTGTGCTCATAAGTTTACATACCCTGGCAGAATTTTGGATTTCTTGGCCAATTTTCCGAGAATATGAATGATAACACAAACTTTTCTTTCACTCATGGTTAGTGTTTGGCTGAAGCCATTTATTATCAATCAACTGTGATTACTCTTTTTAAATCATATTGACAACACAAACTACCCAAATGACCCTGATCAAAAGTTTACATACCTCAGTTCCTAATACCGTGTTTTGCCCCCTTTAACGTAAATGACAGCTTGAAGTCTTTTGTGGTATTTGTGGATGAGGCTCTTTATCTTCTCAGATGGTAAAGCTGCCCATTCTTCCTGGCATAAAGCCTCCAGTTCCTGTAAATTCTTGGGCTGTCTTGCATGAACGGCACGTTTGAGATCTCCCCAGAGTGGCTCAATGATATTGAGGTCAGGAGACTGAGATGGCCACTCCAAAACCTTCACTTTATTCTGCTGTAGCCAATGACAGGTCGGCTTGGCTTTGTGTTTAGGATCATTGTCATGTTGGAATGTCCAAGTACGTCCCATGCACAGCTTCCAGGCTGATGAATGCAAATTTTCCTCACATACTGCATTCATCTTGCCATCAATTCTGACCACATTTCCTTTGCCTTTGTAGCTTGCACATCCCCAAAACATCAGCGATCCACCTCCGTGTTTCACAGTAGGAATGGTGTACCTTTCATCATAGGCCTTGTTGACTCCTCTCCAAATGTAGCCTTTATGGTTGTGGCCAAAAAGCTCAATTTTGGTCTCATCACTCCAAATGACTTTGTGCCAGAAGGTTTGAGGCTTGTCTCTGTGCTGTTCGGAGTATTGTAAGTGGGATACTTTGTGGCATTTGCGTAGTAATGGCTTTCTTCTGGCGACTCCACCATGCAGCCCATCTTTCTTCAAGTGCCTCCTTATTGTGCATTTTGAAACAGCCACACCACATGTTTTCAGGGAGTCCTGTATGTAGCAGAATTCCCAGCATAGATGCTGGCTGTGGGTCACCGGGTGCAACAAAAGTACCTTTGAACATGTTTCTCCAAGTGTGAGCACTGAGACAAGAACCAGTCCAGTATCTTTGGGTTTTTAGGTTTATTTAGGAACTTGGATGAGAGAAGGGATGAGTGGGATACTCCTACAACTGAACTATTCACAACTTGATGGGGACTCTCGATTAATGCTGCTTGACGCTGATAAGCACTGGCTTGACGCTGGCCGCATGCCGGTTATCGCTGACTTGAGGCTGTAACATCCCTTTCTGCTGCGGAAGTCCCTTTTAGCTTCCTGAGGTACTCTCGCCTGAGGTAGCTACTTGTACACCTTTACTGCACTGCTGAACACTTCAGGGCCCACACCGGCTCCCCCTTTCACTTCCCTATCTTAAGGGCTTTGAGCATTTGGCACCCCCTTTCACTGCCAATACTACTGGTTAGCTGGCTCCTTGATCCCCTTGACCTTCTAGAGTGGTCCCCTTTCCTGAAGACTTCTGCCCAGCAGCTCCACTCGGTCAGCAACGCTCTGGATCCCTCTCTGCAGCACAGCTCAACCTCTGGTCCCCTTAAGCCGACTGCCTGGACCACCTTCACTCTCTGACAGGAGGAGAGAGAGCCATCACCTCCTCCTGGGACTGATGCTTCTGCCAAAAGACACTCTGTCACATGCTCCCCACAGATTTATATCCAATCCCAGGGTGCATTGCGGTAGACCCCGCCCACTGAGACAGTCATAAACCCTGGTGTGCCATTGGCTAGCCACTTGCTGACTGCCGCACGACTATTTACGTCGGCAGTCAGCCCCTCACAGGCAGAGTGACGTAGATCTACGTTGCTAGCCTGTGAGGGTCTAGGGAGTGAGCGCGCGCCCTCGGAGTCGCGCTCCCGCGCGGTCACGGACCCCCCCCCCCCTACGCGTGTGACCGGCGGACCCGATATCCGCCGGTCACTCGGCGGTCGTCGGTGCAGAGGGAGAAAGGCAGGCGGCTGATGTAAACAAGCCGCCTGTCATTCTCCCCTGTGTAGAAACAGTGATCATAAGGTTCTACTATGTAGGACCGTTGATCATTGTTCCTAGACCTCAAGCCACAGCCAATCACAGTTAGAATCACGCCCCTAGGGACACACACCACCCCTCCCTCGCAAAAAAAGTTAACCCCTTCACTGCCAGTGTAATTTTACAGTAACAGTGCATATGTATAGCACTGATTACTGTAGAAATGTCACTGGTAACCCCAAAAGTGTCAAAAATGTCAGTCAAGGGTCCAATCTGTCAGCCGCAATGTCGCAGTACCGCAAAAAATATCGCAGATCGCCGCCATTACGCGTTAAAAAAAAAAACAACAAAAATCTTTCCCTTTGTTAGTAAACGCGATAACTTTTGCGCAAACCAATCAAAATACGCTTTTTGCTATTTTTTTTACCAAACATATGTAGCATAAAACAAATTGGCCGAAAATGTAAAAAAATTTTGATTTTTACCTTTTTTTGGGGAATTTCATATAAAAAAATATGAAAAATATTGCTATTTTTGCAAAATTGACGCTCTTTTTTTGTTTTTTTAGCGCATGATCAAAAAATCGCACAGGTGATCAAATACCACCAAAAGAAAGCTCTGTTTGTGGGAAAAAAAGGACGTCAAATTCGTTTAGGTACAGCGTCGCACGACCGCGCAATTGTCCGTTAAAGTCACGCAGTGCCGAATCGCAAAATAGGCCCTGGTCAGGAAGAGGGTAAAATCTTCCGGGGCTTAAGTGGTTAGGTTTCCTCCCTCATTGGACACAGTAGGGAGACTCCCTAGACCAGAGATTTGTGGATTTTTCTTTGCATCCCGAACAATTTTCCTGGCAGTTGGGGCTGAAATTTTAGTTGGTCTACCTGACCGTGGTTTGGTTTCAACAGAACCCCTCATTTTCCACTTCTTGATTAGAGTTTGAACACTGCTGATTGGCATTCTCGGTTCATTGGATATCTTTTTATATCCCTTTCCTGTTTTATACAGATCAACTAACTTTTCCCGCAGATCCTTTGACAATTCTTTTCCTTTCCCCATGACTCAGAATCCAGAAACGTCAGTGCAGCACTGGATGAAAGATGCAAGGGTCTGTCAGGAGTCCAGAAACTCATTCACCTTTTATACACACACACTAATTACAGGTAAACAGATCACAGGTGAGGATGGGTACCTTTAATAGTCATTCAAACCCCTTTGTTTCAACTTGTGAGCATATTATCAGGCCAAAATCACCAGGGTATGTAAACTTTTGATCAGGGTCATTTGGGTAGTTTCTGTTGTCATTATGATTTAAAAAGAGTAATCACAGTTGATTGATAATAAATGGCTTCAGCCAAACACTAACCATGAGCGAAAGAAACGTTTTTATGTTCTCATTCATATTCTCTGAAAGATGGCCAAGAAATCATAAATTCTGCCAGGGTGTGTAAACTTATGAGCACAACTGTAAGCCAAATCATTATTTTCTGGAGGACTCACCTTTGCCTGTATTTCTCCAGGAAGAAAATGGAAGACTATTTTTCACAGTGGGAGTAATAATCACACACAGCTCCTCATATCACTCATTCTATAGACACCAATACTGAAATATTAATACTTGTTCCTGACACATGACCCTTTCCTAATGTGTATCTATAGGAAGTGTTCCATGTTTGGATGGAGTGTGCAAGGGTTACATCCTCTGTCACGTTATTATTGCTGTCTGTTTGTGTGTCCCCAATGGGAAGATTCACCCTGTCTACTAATCCTGGTGACCAGTGTCTCCGGGACTAAAAGTGACGCCAAATGCACAATTCAGAAATGTCACCAGAACAGGGACAAATGGGGTAATCTTACAAAGGGGACATTGGCTCTGGTGACAACTGATTGGGAGGGGATTTCCTCTAACTTTCATTTCTTTTCCTCTCACTTCCTGTTGTGTTTCTGAAACAGGAAGTGAGAGGAATCCCCCCCCCCCCCCCCCAATGAGATGAAAAAACAAACCTGACAGGGGTTTAACCCTTCCCTGTGCAAAACACGTTTTGGCTTTAGGAAGATGTAAAACTGAACTCCATGCTTAGCAAATATTGTCTGCATACAAGGGCCCTGTGTGTTCTTCAATGAATCTTGGGGTGCTTTGTATATTGTGTCTCTGCTGTGGCGATTTCCCTTCACTTCCTGTCCTGGTGACATAACAGGAAGTGATAGAAAATCCTTTTAAAGGGAGGGGAAAATCCTCTCAACTGTCACCACAACGGGAAGTTTTCCCCTCGCCTCATGTTGTAATGTTGTCAGTAAAATGCTGAGTTTTCAATCACTTCCTGTCCAAGTGACACCAGGACAAATAGAGGTGAATCCTCAGAGCGCAGACACAGACAGCAATAAAAATGAATGGAAGGAAGAAGGAAATGCTGGATACACATGGCTCAGTCACTCCATCAGAAGCTGTGTGTGTAAATATATATATATATATATATATATATATATATATATATATATATATATATATACACACACACATATATACATACATACATACATACATACATACATACACTATATTCCCAAAAGTATTGGGACGCCTGACTTTACACGCACATGAACTTTAATGGCATCCCAGTCTTAGTCCGTAGGGTTCAATATTGAGTTGGCCCACCCTTTGCAGCTATAACAGCTTCAACTCCCCTGGGAAGGCTGTCCACAAGGTTTAGGAGTGTGTCTATGGGAATGTTTGACCATTCTTCCAGTAGCACGTTTGTGAAATAAGGCACTGATGTGGATGAGAAGGCCTGGCTCGCAGTCTCCGCTCTAATTTATACCAAAGTTGTTCTGTCGGGTTGAGGTCAGGACTCTGTGCAGGCCAGTCAAGTTCCTCCCTCCCAAACTCGCTCATCCATGTCTTTATGGACCTTGCTTTGTGCACTGGTCCAAATAATTTGGTGGAGGGGATTATGGTGTGGGGTTGTTTTTAGGGGTTGGGCTTGGCACCTTAATTCCAGAGAAGGGAACTCTTAAAGCGTCAGCATACCAAGACATTTTGGACCATTTCATGCTCCCAACTTTGTGGGAACAGTTTGGGAATGGCCCCTTCCTGTTCCAACATGACTGTGCACCAGTGCACAGAGCAAGGTTCATAAAGACATGGATGAGCGAGTTTAGGGTGGAGGAACTTGACTGGCCTGCACAGTCTTGACCTCAACCCGATAGAACACCTTTGGGATGAATTACAGCAAACTGTGAGCCAGGCCTTCTCATCCAACATCAGTGCCTGACCTCACAAATGCACTTCTAGAAGAATGGTCAAACAATCCCATAGACACACTCCTAAACCTTGTGGACCGCCTTCCAGAAGAGTTGAAGCTGTTATAGCTGCAAAGGGTGGTCCAACTCAATATTGAACCCTATGGACTAAGACTGGGATGCCATTAAGGTTCATGTGTGTGTAAAGGCAGGTGCAGACATCCCAAGTCTCCGGCATTTGGGCTGCGGCTCCCTGTCACCCGCAAGTGCCGCACTATATCTCGGCTGTCAGCCGCAGCAGCCCTTACTGTGAAGAACAGAGCTGATGCTCCCTGTATAGTTCCAGCTCCTGTCACTGGCGGAGTGATATCAAATGTACTCCACCTGTGACAGGAGCGATATAGGAAACATCGGCTCTGCTCTCTACTGCAGCCACATGCTTCCTCCAGCGCTACTCCTGTCACACTCCATTTTGTGTCTCAGAGGAGCCAGCAGTTCCTGCCAGCAGCTCTTGAGGAAGGGGCATGCATGTCCCGAACGTGAGCACCTCCCCGCTTCCGCCGGATCTGATGAAGGAGTAGCTGTGATGCCGCAAGGATACCAGGAAGTGCCAGAAGCCACTGATACAGCCGGAATCAAGGGCTGTCCTCACCACTCCAACCTCGTTCACAGCGGATCGGATGACACATGACTAAAAGCCTGTTTTCCACACATCTATCCATCAATTTTAACCATCTTCCCTGTCACTGCTGAAGAAAAGCAGGCCCAAACCATGATGCTGCCACCACCATGTTTGACATAACGTTTTGCATTGTTGCCAAAAAGTTTCATTTTGGTTTCATCTGACCAGAGCACCTTCTTCCACATGTTTGGTGTGTCTCCCAGGTGGCTTGTGGCAAACTTTAAACGACACTTTTTATGGATATCTTTAAGAAATGGCTTTTTTCTTGCCACTCTTCCATAAAGGCCAGATTTGTGCAGTATACGACTGATTGTTGTCCTATGGACAGAGTCTCCCACCTCAGCTGTAGATCTCTGCAGTTCATCCAGAGTGATCATGGGCCTCTTGGCTGCATCTCTGATCAGTCTTCTCCTTGTATGAGCTGAAAGTTTATAGGGACGGCCAAGTCTTTGTAGATTTGCAGTGGTCTGATACTCCTTCCATTTCAATATTTATTATCGCTTGCACAGTGCTCCTTGGGATGTTTAAAGCTTGGGAAATCTTTTTGTATCCAAATCCGGCTTTAAACTTCTCCACAACAGTATCTCGGACCTGCCTGGTGTGTTCCTTGTTCTTCATGATGCGCTCTGCGCTTTAAACGGACCTCTGAGACTATCACAGTGCAGGTGCATTTATACGGAGACTTGATTACACACAGGTGGATTCTATTTATCATCATTAGTCATTTAGGTCAACATTAGATCATTCAGAGATCCTCACTGAACTTCTGGAGAGAGTTTGCTGCACTGAAAGTAAAGGGGCTGAATAATTTTGCACGCCCAATTTTTCAGTTTTTTATTTGTTAACAAAGTTTGAAATATCCAATAAATTATTTTCCACTTCATGATTGTGTCCCACTTGTTGTTGATTCTTCACAAAAAATTACAGTTTTATATCTTTATGTTTGAAACCTGAAATGTGGCAAAATGTTGCAAAGTTCAAGAGGCCGAATACTTTCGCAAGGCACTGTATGTGAGTGCATTACTGTTTATGGAAATAAACGACTGTTTTAATACTACACTTAGGTGGCACTGCTCTGTTCTTCCCTCCTTCTTCCCGCCAGCAGTACCAGCCAGCAGTTCCCACCAGCAGTTCCCACCAGCAAAACCAGCCAGAAGTTCCTGCCTGTAGTACCAGCCAGCAGTACCAGCCCTGGAGGACAGCCAGCAGCAGCCACCAGCTATACTGACCTGGAGGACAGCAGCAGGCAGCAATACCTGCAGGAATCCTGAGGAAGAAGTGAAGATTGATGTCCATTGAGGTGCAGGTAAACCGCAGTGCAGCCTTAGGCCCCTATCACACGATCGGTCTGTGCATTAGTGTGTGTAAATTGTTGCAATATGTTTTTTAATACCTAGTTGTGTTCTGTCTTAATAAAATGTCATCTCCGTGTTCATACATGTATGAAGAAGGACATTTTCTGGCTGCCTAAGTCACATGTGCTAGGGGTGCAACTAGCCCCCAGCACATAATTGTAAATATCCCAGCATGTGCAGTGTTTCTGACTCCTACCACCATGACCACTGCAAATCACTGAAGTGGTCATGATGGTTCGAGTGTTCCTTTAATATCTCTCAGAAGAAGTATACTGATTCCATTTAATTTGATCGTCCTCTAGTTGTGTTAAATTGGTGGGGCGGGGGCGCGGCCTGCAACCTCCCTGCAATTAGATTTTGCAGGTTGGGATGTCTGCAGGTGTCCCAATACTTTTGGTGATAGTATATATATATATATATACACAGTTTATATAAAATAAATGATTGTAAACTGCTGTATAATCGCCTGTAATTCTGCTGCATTCAAATATACTCCACACCAACTGAAATTTCTTATCAGCCTGACAGCTGCTGTGCCTGAACTGGCTCCTGAATGAAATGCAGTACAGCCAGATGAGCCAAAGCCCCATCTTCCATGTAAGGATGAAGCCAAGGGTCCGGCCAGCAATGCGAGGGCTCCGTGCCTGTCATACACACCAACCGTGATGCTCACTTTAGGGCCCATTCAACGCATGCTAAAATACACGCCTTACCACAATGAGCGGAGCGTTGCGGTGCCAATCATTGTGAACAGCACCCCAATGCATAGCACAGTACAGCACAACGAGCCGCATCGCATGTACCATGCTTTGTGATACGCTGCGTCTTTAAAAAAAAGAGCATTGGCTCCCATTCATCATGAATGCAATAACTCAGCGAGATGCATAGGTGTGACTGGGCCTTAAAGGGGCGGGGTCAGGACACAGAATTACAGGCTCGGGAAATGTCATTACGCTCCGGTCTGGATGCAGAAGGAAAATTCATAGTCAGGTAATAGTTATTCTAGATGCTTGAAGGGAAGCGGTCTTTTCTTTTTCAACGGAGTTGCCCTTTAATTAAAGTGTCCATGTAGAGTCCTGAGATTTTTTTTTTCCTGTCCTGCCATTGGTCAGCGGCCATTCTTCTTCAGAATGGCCATGAGGCCTTTGGGCTTGATGGGTTTGGGGGACTCCTCTGACGGCTCGTAGTTGGCCAGGTTGTCTATGGTGATCTTCAAGTCTCCGAACGTCGGCCTCTTCTGCGGGTTGGCGTTCCAGCATTCCAGCATGACCTTGTAGATCTTTTCCGAGCAGTTCTCCGGAATGCTCATCCTTTTGCCTTTCTTGAGGTACTGAAGCAGTTCGGAGTTGGGGATACCTGTGGGGAAGAAAAGGGAGGTTGGTTAAGGGGCGGAGCCTAAGCAGTCAATATCCTTCCCTTCAGCAGATACATGAAGAGTGCCGATGTACGGAGCCTGAACTACTTTCCCACTTTCCTCACATGGATCACATTACTGACAATGCCTTCACTTGTCTTCTTCTCCAGAGGGAAAGCGCCATCTTTGTTCAGGCTTTCTCCAGGGTCACCATCTATTTCCCGGACTACAAATCTTTTCCCCTTTATGTCAATCCTCTTAATTGTGATACCTGTCTCCCAGTCCTGGGACAAGATCATCTAGAGCCCAAGGTGACCATGCCAAATTGCGCCCCCCCCCCCCCCCAAGATGTATGAGCATTATATGGCAGCAAAAATCCCCCCCCCCAAAAAAAAATGAAGCGCTAATCTGCATGCTTACCCCCTAACTCCCCCTGCTCCAAATATTAATCTAGATGGAAACAACTGCGCTAGTCCAAATATGTGTAAAAAGCAGCAACCTCAAGTGTGACCAACACCCCAAAAGTCCAATATTAATCTGCCCCCTTTCTGAAACCCCCCCCTTCCAGCACAAATCTTCTCCCCATTCACCAAATGCCCCCCCATCCAAAAAAAATCCCTCTCTTAGCACAAATCCTCCCCCCTTGCAAAAATCCCTGCTCTGTATCCCCTCATAGCACAAATCTCATCCCTAGTCATCCCTGCTAGCACAACCCCCCCCCCCAAAAAAAAAGGAATTTCCCCTCCCAGCACACAATTCACATCCCTAGTCATCCATACTAGAACAAATATCCCCCCCCCCAAGAACAATATAATAACTTCTCTCCTAGCACAATTCCCATCCCTATCTACCATATCACCTCTTATAGCACAAACACCCCCCTGATCCCTGCTCCTAGCACAAATCCCCTTGCTCCCAATCCAATCTCCTGATTTGTCCCTCTGTTCCTCTTTCCTTCTCATCTGTCCCTCATTTTGGTCTGATCCATATAGTTGTATATAAAATGCACTATTTTTCTTTGAAAAAGTGTTTCCCAGTGCTAAACATTTCATCCAATTTCTGAATTGCTGCATTTGTAAATTTTAAAAGCCAATATAAAGGAATAATAGTGGTGAGAAAAAGCACTTGTGGGTTTAGGTAATCTTTATTTTTATTCTCCTTTAAGGGGGAGTGGCAGGGTGTGTGTCCTATGCCTACATATTTTTGCTAATAGATGTCCCTCGTTCCCATCTCAAAAAGTTGGGAGTTATAAATATATCTGCAGTGTTTACTTATCTCTCTCCAAAGCTCTGAGTCCTGTGTTTTTCTGCTACTCCGTTCCTCTGTTATCAGCATGATAACTTCTGACAAGTTTTCCAACACACCAGATAAATGCAGCTGAAAATCTGTGTCGGGGAGGAAGCTTAGACCTAGATTAGCAGAGAGCTTGTCTTTTCACAGCACAGCTCTGCAAGTTCCGTCATTCCTCTGCCTATGTGGAAAGAGGGGGGGGGGGGGGGGGTGCTCACACACACACAGTGTATGCCCAGACTCAACACCCAGTGCTGGAACAGGAAGAAACATTTTCTAAATAGTATAGCAAGCTGAAAACAGCAGATATACAAATAAAACTTATGTAGGGAGACTTTTGTTCTATCTCTGTGTGTCATCTGAGGCTTTTCACTTCACTGGGTATATGTGAAGGTTTACATCCACTTTAACCACTTGATGGCCAGCCACTGATTCCCACGAATTGCCATACCTGTATGCGCCTCCATTCGCCAGCGGGGGAAGCTGATTCACGGGGCCGGCGGCCGCTATTGCTCCTGGGCACCCGCGATCACTCCACGTGGAGAGAGAATGGCGATCTGCTGTTGTAAGCGCAGCAAACCATTGTTCTCTCAGAGCTCCTGTGTTCCTCCTATTTAGGATCACAGGTCCCTGTGTTGATTCCATAAGCCCATCCACCACACAGTTAGAAAACACCCTCTATAGCAGTGATGGTGAACCTTGGCACCCCAGATGTATTGGAACTACATTTCCCTTGATGCTCATGCACTCTGCAGTGTAGATGAGCATCATGGGATATGCAGTTCCAAAACATCTGGGGGTGCCAAGGTTCACCATTACTGCCCTAGGCTCACATTTAACCCTCTGATCGCCCCTGGTGTTAACCCCTTCCCTGCCAGTGTCATTATAGTAACAGTGCATATTTTAGCACTGATTACTGTAGTAATTCTCTGATCCCCCCCTCCCCCCCAAAGTGTCAAAAATGTCAGGGGTCCAATCTGTCCACCACAATGTCACAGTCCCGCTAAAAATCGCAGATCGCCGCTATTACTAGTAAAAAAATAGATAAAAAAGACGCTTATTGGGATTTTTTTTTACCAAAAATACGTAGCAGAATACAAATTGGCCTAAAACTATGAAAAAAATTTGATTTTTTTTTTTTTGGGGGGAATGTTATATAGCAGAATGTAATTTTTTTTTTTCCCAGAATTGTCGCTTTTTTTTTCTTGCGTTTTATAGCGCAAAAAATAAAAAATCACACTGGTGATAAAATACCACCAAAAGAAAGCTCTATTTGTGGGGAACAAAGGACGTCAATTTTATTTGGCTACAGCGCCGCACGACCGCCCAATTGTCAGGTAAAGTAACGCATTGCCGAATCGCAAAAAATGGCCTGGTCATTAAGGGGGAAAATCTTCCGGTCCAGAAGTGGTTAATAACTACTTCAAATTAGCAGAATATATGGGGTGCTCCCAGGTTCACCCTCCCGGTGGTGGCGGTGGTGTGTTAGCAAAGCACAGGTTCACTCTGTTCCTCTTTCCTTCTCATCTGTCCCTCATTTTGGTCTGATCCATATAGCTGTATATAAAATGCACTATTTTTCTCTGAAAAAGTGTTTCCCAGTGCTAAACATTTCATCTAGTTTCTGAATTGCTGCATTTGTAAATTTCAAAAGCCAAAATAAAGGAATAATAGTGGTGAGAAAAAAGCACTCTGTGGGTTTAGGTAATCTTTATTTTTATTCTATAAGGGGGAGTGGCAGGGGGTGTGTCCTATGCCTACATATTTTTGCTAATAGGTGTCCCTCGTTCCCATCTCAAAAAGTTGTGAGGTATGTATATATCTGTAGTGTTTTCTTATCTCTCTCCAAAGCTCCTGTGTCCTGTGGCACAGAGTCCTGTGTCTTTCTGCTACTCCGTTCCTCTGTTATCAGCATGATAACTTCTGACAAGTTTTCCAACACACCAGATAAATGCAGCTGAAAATCTGTGTCGGGGAGGGAGCTTAGACCTAGATTAGCAGAGAGCTTGTCTATTCACAGCACAGCAAGTTTCTTCATTCCTCTGCCTATGTGGAAAGGGGGGGGGGGGGCTCACACACACACAGTGTATGCCCAGACTCCACACCCAGTGCTGGAACAGGAAGAAACATTTTCTAAACAGTATAGCAAGCTGAAAACAGCAGATATACAAATAAAACGTATGTAGGGAGTTTTGTTCTATCTCTGTGTGTCATCTGAGGCTTTTCACTTCACTAGGTATATGTGAAGGTTTACATCCACTGTAACCACTTGCCGACCAGCCAACGGCGGCAGGTTGGCAGGTTCCCATGAATCGCCATACCTGTATGCGCCTCCATTCGCCAGCGGGGAAGCTGATCCATGGGGCCGGCGGCCGCGATTGCTCCTGGGCACCCGCGATCACTCCTCGTGGAGAGAGAATGGCGATCTGCTGTTGTAAGCACAGCAAACCATTGCTCTCTCAGGAATCAATGCAGAGCTCCTGTGTTCCCCCTATTTAGGATCACAGGTCCCTGTGTTGATTCCATAAGCCCATCCCCCACACAGTTAGAAAATACCCCCTAGGACAGTGATGGTGAACCTTGGCACCCCAGATGTATCGGAACTACATTTCCCTTGATGCTCATGCACACTGCAGTGTAGATGAGCATCATGGGAAATGCAGTTCCAAAACATCTGGGGGTGCCAAGGTTCACCATCACTGCCCTAGGCTCACATTTAACCCTCTGATCGCCCCTGGTGTTAACCCCTTCCCTGCCAGTGTCGTTATTACAGTAACAGTGCATATTTTTAGCACTGATTACTGTAGTAATTCTCTGATCCCCCCCCCAAAGTGTCGAAAATGCCAGGGGTCCAATCTGTCCACCACAATGTCACAGTCCCGCTAAAAATCGCAGATCGCCGCCATTACTAGTAAAAAAAAAAAAGACATACACGCGATAACTTTTGCGCAAACCAAACAAAATACGCTTATTGGGATTTTTGTTACCAAAAATACGTAGCAAAATACAAATTGGCCTAAAACTATGAAAAAATTTTTTTTTTTTTTTTTTTTGGGAATGTTATATAGCAGAATGTAATTTTTTATTTTTTTTCCAGAATTGTCGCTTTTTTTTTCTTGTGTTTTATAGCGCAAAAAATAAAAAATCACACTGGTGATAAAATACCACCAAAAGAAAGCTCTATTTGTGGGGAACAAAGGACGTCAATTTTATTTGGCTACAGCGCCGCACGACCGCCCAATTGTCAGGTAAAGTAACGCATTGCCGAATCGCAAAAAATGGCCTGGTCATTAAGGGGGAAAATCTTCCGGTCCAGAAGTGGTTAATAACTACTTCAAATTAGCAGAATATATGGGGTGCTCCCAGGTTCACCCTCCCGATGGTGGCGGTGGTGTGTTAGCAAAGCACGGGTTCACTTTAAGGCTCTCTATTTACAATAGTACGACTCCAAAGTAGCACGACTTTGATGCAACTTTGGATGGGTGCAACTAAGCTGTGACTTTGGCTTCGACCAATGATAATGGAAGACCGTTGCACAACTGTTGCATGAATAACAATGAGGTATGACTTTCATGCGACTTTTGAGGGTTTACATTGCAGTCTATGGCACTCAAGTCGCATGACCAAAGTAGTGTATGAACTACTTTTGAAGTTGCTGCGAATTTAAGTCACACATATATGAATGGTTATCATTGGAAAACATCGGGTATGACTTGTCATGCAACTTTGATGTCTGAAGTCGCATAATAATTTACACAAGTGTGAATGGGGACTGATGAGGACCTAAAGTGAAAATGATGTCACCCCCAGACCTCTCGTTCATCCTAAATTTGACTATTGTTAGAGAACCCCCTACAGTCCTTGCGTGAGAGAAGCCACTGACCTTATACACATGAAGGCTGGTCATGTGACTGAATGTCGGGGCATTTAGTCATGTGATCTGTGATGATGGGAAGAGGGAGGTGGATAATTACCTGGATAGGGGTTCATCCCCCGGGACATGATCTCATGTAAAAGAACACCAAAGGACCAGACATCAGACTTTAGGGTGAAGCGTCCAAACTCCAGGGCCTCGGGGGCGGTCCACTTGTATGGGACCTCCTTAGAGTGGGACATATAGAAGTCATCCTTGAAGGAGAAAATACAGAAATATTTAGAGGGGGGCTTCAAACAGGATAAGGAGGTTATCAATTTTCTTATTTCAGCCAAACGTGACACCATCATAGGATCAGTTAGACGTGTGGTTTGTTTTATTACCATTTGAAATTCGGACAAATTTTTCGTCATTCAGAAATTTAAATGTATCCGAATTTTCGAATTACAATAGTAAACAAATTTAAACGAATCTTAAATAACAAAAACTAAATTCGTCTGAAATTCAAAATCGAAAAAGCAGGAATAGAATGGAATAGAAAAGAAAGGATTAGAATCAAATAGAATATAAAAGAAAAGTAAAAAGAATAGAAAAGATCGGAATAGACTAAAACAGAACAAAATAGAATAAAAGAATAAAATACAATAGAAAAATAGAAAATAAAATAGAATAGAAAAGAATAGAATAAAACAGAATAGAAAATAAAAGAATAGACTAAAACAGAATAGAAAATAAAAGAATAGACTAAAACAGAACAGAAATGAAAATAATAGAATAAAATAGAAATTATATAAATTGAAAAAATTTACTAAATAAATAGAAAAAAATGGAGTAAAACAGAACAAAATCAAATAGAAAATAAAAGCATAGAATACAATAGAAAATAATAGAATAGAAAATAAAATAGAATGGAAAAGAATAGACTAAAACAGAATAGAATAGAAAAGAAAATAATAGACTAAAATAGATTAGAAAATAAGGGAGGAGAATATAAACAAAAGAATAGAATAGAAAAGAAAATAATAGAATACAATAGATATTAAATAAATAAAAAAAATTGAATAAATAGAAAAGAATGGAGTAAAACAGAACAAAATCAAATAGAAAATAAAAGAATAGAACAGATTATAATGAAATAGAAAAGAAGAGAAGAGAAAAAAACAGAATGGAAAAGAATAAAGAAGAAAGAATATAACCGCCTTCTGAAATTCGATAGAAGAGATTAGAATAGAATAGGAAAAAAAACAATAGAATAGATTTCACAAGAATGGAATAGAATAAAATAGAAAGATTATAGCCATCTTCAGAATATCGAATAGAAAAAGAATAGAACAGAAAAAACAATAGAATAGAAAAAACAATAGAATAGAATAGCAAGTAGCCTTCTTTCTCACCGGGATAATCCTGGCTAAGCCAAAGTCGGCGACTTTGCAGATGTTGTTCTGGCCAATCAGCACATTTCGGGCGGCCAAGTCACGGTGGATACAATTCTTGGATTCTAGGTAATGCATTCCGTCTGTGACTTGTCCTGCGATATCCAGGAGGCCATCCAAGTTCACCTCATTCCCTTCACCATCTGAGGAAGGACAAAGAAGGTGAGTGATTGGCAGGAAAGATCGGAGACCTTCTGAAAAGGTGATACCAATAAAGCAACATGCCAATTGCCTGGCTGTTACGCCGGTCTCTTGGCTTCAATCGTTTCTGAGATAGTGACACCGGACGTGTATGCAGATATGCAGATAAAATGTGAGAGGAAGACATAACTCTTCATCTGCATACTGGCTCTGTGTTAGAGATTGTCACTTAAATATTTCTGTTAATTTTTATTATAAAATTATAACGAAAAAAACAATAAACACTCCCCCTACCCAAAAAAAACAGTAAAATATTAATGCAAAATTATAAAATAAATTGTTTCTGATGCTAAGATACAGTATAGTTCCACTTTAAAAAGCAAAAAACAATCATAGCAATAAAATACCCCCAACAATACAAAACAACAAAATGTCCCAAAAAAATAAATAAATAAACACCCAGAACAATTTAAAAAAAAAAACAAAACAAAAAAGAAAACACAAAATACCATTAGACCCCGTTCACACTGGGGCGACGCTACTTGCCGGGGCGCAGGTCGCGGTGCGCAGCCGGAGCGGCCGGCACGGACTTCATATCATTGAAGTCAATGCAGGTCGCTCCAGGTCGCCCCCAAAGAAGCTCCGGACCCTTTTTCTAAGTCGGAGCGACTTGTGTCGCTCCTATTAGAACGGGTCCACAGCTTCTCTATGCCAGGCGACCTGTCAGGCGACCAGTGTGAACGGGGTCTTAAAAAACAAAATAATAAGATACAAAAAAATAAATAAATAAAAATCCAAAATAAAAGCTCAAAACAATAAAATCTAAAAAAATAAAAATTATTTTTATTTAAAAAAAAAACACAAACCAAAAAATCGAAACAGTATTGTAAAAAATAAAAACAAACAAAACACTAAAAAAAAAAACAAAAAAAAAACACACACAAGCCAAAAAAGAAACAAAATGCAATGCAAAATAAACTTAAAAAAAATGATAAGATAAAAACCTCCCCCCCAAAACAAAAAATAAATAACATTAAAATAAAAAAATACAAAACAAAAATTTACCTGAGAAAAAATAAATAAAAAAACACCATAAAGAAAATTTGAGGTTCATTTTAAGGAACTTTTGATGAAGGCAGTGAAATTAATTTAGCCAAAATCTCTCGCTGGTGGAAAGTGATTACATTCCACAACACATGATCAGCACAGCAGAAAATCTAGTTTATTTTGTCAGCTCAGCATAGAGTACACTATAAGGCCTCTTTCACACGGAGCGGACCGTATTGCGATCTGCTCCGGCACTTTTTTTTTATGGACACGGGTGACACTTGTGTCATCCGGTCCGTATGTCCGCATATCATTCCATCCGTTTGCGGATGATATACGGACATAATGTATGTCTATGGGATTGCGGATGTCAGCTGATGACACCGCTGACATCCGATTTTGTGTCCTTTCCGTTTTTTAACCGGAAGAAAAAATAGGGTTCTGTTCCGTTCCAAAAAACGGAACAGAACTGAAAGGACGCAAATCGGATGTCAGCGGATGGTCATCCGCTGACATCCGCAATCCCATTGACATTTATTATGTCCGTATATCACCCGCAAACGGATGGGGTGATATACGGACTTACGGAACGCCCGTGTGAAAGAGGCCTATTACAAATGTATTCGGACACCTGCCTTTACACACACATGAACAGTCTCTGCTTTAGTTCATCCCAAAGGTGTTCTATCGGGATGAGGTCAGGACTCTGTGCAGGCCAGTCAAGTTCCTCCACCCCAAACTCACTCATCCATGTCTTTACGGACCATGCTTTATGCACTGGTGCGCAGTCATATGGTGAAACAGGAAGGGGTCATCCCCAAACTGTTCTCAGAAAGTTGGGAGCATGAAATTGTCCAAAATGTCCTGGTATACTGACACCTTAAGAGTTCCCTTCACTGGAACTAAGGCCAAGCCCAACCCCTGAAAAACAACCCCACACCATAATTCCCCCTCCACCAAATGATTTGGACCAGTGCACAAAGCAAGGTCTATAAAGATGAGCAAGTTTGGGGTGGAGGAACTTGACTGGCCTGCACAGAGCCCTGACCTCAACCCGATAGAACACCTTTAGGATGAGTTAAAGCGGAGACTGCGAGGCAGGTTGTCTCTCCAACATCTGTGCCTGACCTCACAAATACGCTTCTGGAAGAATGGTCAAAAATTCCCATAGACACACTCCTAAACCTTGTGGACAGCCTTCCTAGAAGAGTTGAAGCTGTTATAGCTGCAAAGGGTGGGCCAACTCAATATTGAACCCTACGGACTAATACTTTTGGTAATATAGTGTATGTGCTGCTAAAATGAACTACATGCAATGGGAAGGGCAGGGTTAACTTACTTGAACATGACAGGTTTAAGCTGGCTATACATGGATTGAAATTCAGTTGGTTCAGCAGGGACCGGTCAACTTCTGTACAACCAGCCTGTTGGGTTTTTCCCAAACGATTAGTGCCGCTGGCTGTAACTGTTACCACTGATCATTGTATTCTGACAGCAGGGAAGGCTCCTCACTATCAGAATACTTTTCCACAGCAGGAGGGATGCCCCCATCTATATCACATGTGTGGATGGGGGAATCAAGGAACCTTCAACCCACTAGGTATGGGCTGCCTTGGACATTGCTCACAGCTGACAACATTAAATCTGCCCATACACGTGGTAGTTTTCTGCCAATTCCAAGCCTGGTTCACCTTAGGTTTATCCAATACGTTTTCATTGTTGTACACACCAGAAAGTGAAGGTCCCACTCACCTCTTAGGAAGTCCAGGAGGTCCCCTTTAGTGAGGAGCTCCGTCACTATATAATACGGATCCCCCACGGAGCACACGGCATACAGGGAGAGCAGGTTCCGGTGCCGTAGCGTCTTCAGAAACGCGGTTTCCTTTCGGAAGATTTCACGGTTGGTCATATCTAAGGTGTGAGGGAAGAAGGCCGTGTTAGAATATTTCACGAAGGCCAAACATGAACATGATTGCACACTAAGGTTTGCAGGACACACACTGAACAACAAATGCAAAGCAAGGCTCAGCCAAAATGTTTTTTTTTTTTTTCTGTGTGGAATAGGGTGGGAAAAAGTTAGAACCCTCGCCACTGGGTACACGGGTCAAAGCAAAGACAATTACAACCATATTTTTCCTGTCACTGTGATGGAAAGTGAAGGGAATGCCACAATTTTACAGCGGTCATCAGAACAAGAATACATGGTAAATCTTCTAATGGGGACACTTGTTCTGTTGACAGCTGTAAGTGTAGACTTGGGACCCCTAAATAGGAAAAAAATGGACCCTAAAGCAAAAAATAGCTTTGAGTTCCACCAACATTAGTACATTTACAAGAATATCAGGTTCTCACAATTTTTTCATGTTCGAAAACTTTGACTAACGATGGTGAAGGAGAAGGTCTGCAGAGACATCACTAAGCACTGCCTACCATCTGGTGGTCAGAAGCTGCAGCAGTTAGGAACAAGTAAGCAGTTACTTTTGGTAGTACTGCCCTCTAATGGTCATTAGTATAAAGGACATCCTTCAAAAAAATTAGTGCCATCATACCAAGTCCCTCTATGTGGTCTCTAGTAAAGCTCAATACATATGCACAAGAAAAAACAAGCGCTCCAGGTTTAAGCTGGTAAGGATGGTAACTATATGCTAAACTAGAACCAGAAGTACTGCTCTACTGCAGGTGATAGGGGACAAGAGCAATCTGTGGACTAAATACAAAGGGATAATAAGTCCAGAAAATGTCCAACAGGTGAAGATCAAAGTAAAACCAGTTGCTGCTGTAAGGGCTGCTCCATAAAACACAGTGAAGTCGGTGCGGTGGGACAATGCAAGAGAAAACTGTTTGTTTTCTTTTCCAATACATATGCACAGATTGGCCTTTACTTTCCTGTGATTAAGCTCTGGTGGGCGGAGCGAAACATGTTGGGAGCGTGGCCTTGCTTGAGCCCAGGCTAAGAGTGCCACATACTGTGCATCCGGAAAGTATTCACAGTGCTTCACTTTTTCCACATTTTCTTATGTTACAGCCTTAATTTAAAATGGAATACATTCATTCTTTTCCTAAAAATTCTTCAAACAATACCCCATAATAATAATAACGTGAAAGAAGTTTGTTTGAAATCTTTGCAAACCTTTTTAAATATAAAAAATGAAAAAAATCCCATGTACATAAGTATCACAGCCTTTGCTCAATACTTTGTTGAAGCATCTTTGGCACCAATTACATCCTCAAGTCTTTTTGAGTATAATGTTTCAAGCTTGGCACACCTATTTTTGGGCAGTTTCTCCCATTCTTCTTTGCAGGGCCTATCAAGCTCCATCAGGTTGGATGGGGAGCATCAATGCACAGCCATTTTCAATTCTCTCCAGAGATGTTTAAGCGGGTTCGAGTCTGGGCTCTGGCTGGGCCACTCAAGGACATTCACAGAGTTGTCCCGTAGCCACTCCTTTGTTATCTTGGCTGTGTGCTTAGGGTTGTTGTCGTGTTGGAAGATGAACCTTCGCCCCAGTCTGGGGTCTAGAGTGCGCTGGAGCAGGTTTTCATCAAGGATGCCTCTGTACATTGCTGCATTCATCTTTCCCTCACTCCTGACTAGTCTCCCAGTTCACACAGCATGATGCTGCCACCACCATGCTTCACTGTAGGGATGGTATTGGCCAGGTGATGAGCGGTGCCTTTTTTCCTCCAGACATGATGCTTGCCATTCAGGACGAAGAGTTCAATCTGCGTTTCATCAGACCAGAGAATTTGGTTTCTCATGGTCTGAGAGTCCTTCAGATGCCTTTTGAGAAACTCCAGACTGGCTGCCATGTGCCTTTTACTAAGGAGTGGCTTCCATCTGGCCACTCTACAATACAGGTCTGATTGGTGGAGTGCTGCAGAGATGGTTGTTCTTCTGGGAGGTTCTCCTCTCTCCACAGAGAAACGCTGGAGCCCTGTCAGAGTGACCATCGGGTTCTTGGTCACCTCCCTGACTAAGGTCCTTCTCCCCCGATCGCTCAGTTTGGCCGGGCGACCTGCTCTAGGAAAAGTCATGGTGGTTCCAAACTTCTTCCATTTATGGATGATGGAAGCCACTGTGCTCATTGAGACCTTCAATGCTGCAGAATGTTTTCCGTCCCCTTCCCCAGATCTGTGCCTCCATACAATCCTGTTTCGGAGGTCTACAAACAATTCCTTGGACTTCATGGCTTGGTTTGTGCTCTGACATGCGCTATTAACTGTGGGACCTTATATAGACAGGTGTGTGCCTTTCCAAATCATGTCCAATAAACTGAATTTACCACAGGTGGACTCCAATCAAGTTGTAGAAACATCTCAAGGATGATGAGTGGAAACAGGATGCACCTGAGCTCAATTTTGAGTGCCATGGCAAAGGCTGTGAATACTTATGTACATGGGATTTTTTCATTTTTATGCAAAGGTTTCAAACAAACATCTTTCACATTGTCATTATGGGGTATTGTTTGTAGAATTTTGAGGAAAATAATAAACCTTATCTATTTTACAATAAGTCTGTAACATAGCAAATCGTGGAAAAAGTGAAGCGCGGTGAATACTTTCCGGATGCCCTGTACTTCTCCATTAGTGGATCTGCAGCGATGCGCGGCTTTAGGGACCTCTCCTTCACTACATGCTGTAGTAAAGCTCAATACATATGCACAGATTGGTTCTCACTTTCTGTACCAGTAACCACCCACCCAGACAGTGATGGGGAATCATCCACAGCAATAGAAACCAGATTGAGCTTGTCAAGTTGCTAAAAAGAATTGTTTTCTTGCTCTGTGCCCCTGTTGAAGAGATTTCCCGTATCTTTCTGTCTTTGTGGCACAACAGGAAGTGAGGGCAAATCTTCCAGCCAGCAATAAAACTATGACAGAGGTTCTAACTGTTACCCACGCAGTTAAAAAAAAGAGAAACATGATCTTTAGTTTCTCCAGATCTTAATCACCTACAGCTCCCATGTATAGAATTTGGATGCTAGCCTCTCTGGGACTCACGTCTTCTGACCCCCCCCTCTTTTTTTTTCCTACGTGCCCCCCTTTTTCTTTGCTTGGGTCCTGCTTGTCCTCCTTTATAGTACTCTTTTATACCTTGTCTCTTAATTTTCTATTGTTTTTTCAATGTGATCGTACTCTAGGCTTTGCCTATTTTTTGCCCGTTCTAAAAGGAATGGAAGGGAAACATTGCCAGTTATCTGTAGTCACCAGATAAATGTGGCCCACAACAAAAATGGCAGGCGCCGCTCAAGTCTCCACCAGGTCCTCTTGCATGACAAACTGCTAGGAGCGCTGACAAGGACAGAGCTTGTCCCAGCTCAAAGCATCTAGCAGGAAAAGGAAGTCCTAAAAGTCACCCATCACAGGAAAGTCCTATAAGGAGGTGCATGACAGCCTCAGCCCGGGCTCCAACCAGGCCACGCCCCCCTCCCCAACACATTTCACTCTGCCCCTGGAGCTTAATCATGAGGATTATTTAGGCTCCGGGGGCAGAGTGAAACGTGTTGGGGGGGGGGCGTGGCCTGGTTGGGCTGTCATACTCCTCCCTACAGGGTTTTGCTGTGATGTGCTACTTATAGGACTTCCTTTCCCCGCCAGATAGATGTGTGGTATTTTGGGGGGATCGGTTGACTCTCTCCATGAGGATAGAAGGATATTTTTAGAACTATAACTTGTTGGTGGAAATGGCCAATGCAGAATGGGTTTAGATTTTGAAACTCCTCAAGTCCAAGCAATGGACAGCAAAAAGCAAATGAGCATTCACTAGAGTAACTCCACCTTCTGGTAAGACCTACCAATGTTGAATTTTTATGCAAACACTTGAAGTTTTACCAGCCTTGGAGAATATCTCGACTCAACATCCTTTTGCCCCTTCCCATGATGGAGATAATGGCTAACAAGTCCATAGAGGGGGCTGGAGGCAGTCCTGTGTTCTTGAGAGGTGGGAGAGCCCGGGGTGCTGAGAGAACCTTATCCAGAAACCAGGAGTGGGGACTGTGCACTGAGTGGCTGCAATCATAGACTGAGTGTGCCTGAGGAGCCCACGGCTTGGGAGACCGAAGCTAAATATTCCCCATATCACAACCTTCATTATGCCCCCTTGATTGGCCAACTTAGAGTGAAAGGCTTGTTTGGCTTACCTTGCTTTATGGTTTTAATGGCCACTTTAATCTTCACCCGCCCCTTCCAGTAGCCTTCATAGACCTGCGCAAAATTTCCCGAACCTAGCTTCTTTCCAAGAATGAACTCTTCTCTGGGCCTCTCCCACTCATCTAAGGGTAGAGGATTCAGGTCGGTGGTCGTTGGCTCATCCTGCGCTCAGGAGATAAAGATATATAGAGTTACATGCAAAGTATAAAAAGGACGCGCCATTCTAAACTGTCTCTAATGGATTCCAGTGGCAAAATTCCCCTTAGAAGTATTCCAAAAAGCCTCAGTCTTCCTGCTGAAGCCACTCTAAAGACTATGACTATTTCAACATAACTATTTATACTACAGGCTAGCATAGTGTGTGTTGTTGGGGGCATGTAATTGGTCAAGGGTAGGCTGCCTAATGCCCCATACACACGTGCAGATTATCTGCAGACTTTTGTCTGCAGACTTACCAAAACCATATAATATGAGGTCAAACCTAAACACTTTCAATTTGTATGCAATCCGGCAGGCCCTTGCACTACATAGAAAAGGTAAGTCTGCAGACAAAAGTCTGCAGATAATCTGCACGTGTGTATGGGGCATAACACTTGGCTCCCCTCATGGGTTGGCCTTATATGTACTTTAGGTTTGTCATGTGACTCGTCACTTTGCAGAGGCCACTTCTGGGAAAGGCCTGCTGTGTCCTCACTATACTTTTTGTATCAGCTGTTTTATCACACCTTGATATTATTGTTATATTATCGCAATCGTTTATTTAGCCAGCACGGAAGAAGGCTGCAAGTCCTTGACTTTTGTTTGTCTTGGCTCGGGGAACTGTGTCTTGGCACTGATTGGTGCACCATGTCCTTGGCAATGGAATTTTCCTTTTAACTTCCTCCTTCATTTGCAACCTCCCTCCACCCCATTATACTGTATAAAGAGGACATGGTCAGGGGGTGAGTGTGTTTCTTGTGGGTTCTATTATGTTTTTTAGTAAAGTTTCATGGAGATCCTGAAGCAGATTAAGCTAATCTACGGTCTAAAACCTTCACTAACTAGGTGAATAATGTTAGTTATTCCCAGAGAGAGGGTTTGGGAAAGTCATTGTCCTCTTGCGATTCAAACGACTGTAAAAAAACATCCTCTGTACTGCAATTAGCTAAAGTAAAATAATTGCATTTGATTCAACTGAAGAGTTAATCTGCTTGTGGATGATGCTGAGTCAGCAGGTGACCATACCATCGAGACTGACTGGGTCTAATGGGGTTTATCAATGCATAAAGCGGCACTTGAAACAGAACAAGAACACCTTTGTGCGGTTGTCAGCCCTTCAATGCCTTCTTTTGTTGGGGAGGGTAGGGCAAGGGAAGCTGTGCAGTCAGTCATTGGCCTGGTATGATCTGAAGATTGCAGGCCCATACTCCTAAAAGCTTAACCTCTTGAGCCATTTAGCTGAATAAATTGGGGGAGGTTGGGCAACAGGCAAAAGCAATGAACACATAGGGTGTCTTTATAAAAAAAATACAAAGTGCACAAAGCTCTTTGTCTACAGTACATTCAGTCTGTGTGAACAGGGGCAAAACAGAATGTTCTCAGGCTATGTTATCTCCCGCCACTAGATGGTGCTGATGATCACTGTAAATAAGTACTTGTTCATCAGCGCCATCTAGTGGCAATAATGCAGTATTTCCCTGAATTACACATTCAACCTGGAGAGAAAATAGGCGGCGATTATTCCATTTTGCCCCCCCTTCAAGTTTATATTTGTATATACACTATAATGTCAAGAGTATTGGCACCCCTGCCTTTACACGCACATGAACTTTAATGGCATTTCAGTCTTAGTCCACAGGGTTCAATCTTGAGTTGGCCCACCCTTTGCAGCTATAACAGCTTCAACTCTTCTGGGAAGGCTCTCCACAAGGTTTGGGAGTGTGTCTATGGGAATGTTTGACCATTCTTCCAGAAGCACATTTGTGAGGTCAGGCACTGTTTTTGGATGAGAAGGCCTGGCCCGCAGTCTCCACTCTAATTCATCCCAAAGGTGTTCTATCAGGTTGAGGTGCAGACCAGTCAGGTTCCTCCACCCAAAACTCGCTCATCCATGTCTTTATGGACCTTGCTTTGTGCACTGGTCCAAATCATTTGGTGGAGGGGGGATTATGGTGTGGGGTTGTTTTTCAGGTGTTGGGCTTGGCCCCTTAGTTCTAGTAAAGGGAAGTCTTAAGGACTTTTTAGACAATTTCATGCACCCAACTTTGTGGGAACAGTCCTGACCTCAACCCAATAGAACACCTTTGGGATGAATCCGAGCCAGGCCTTCTTGTCCAACATCAGCACCAAACCTTACAAATGCGCTTCTGGAAGAATGGTCAAACGTTCCTATAGACACCCTCCTAAACCTTGTGGACAGCCTTCCCAGAAGAGTTGAAGCTGTTATAGCTGCAATGGGTGGGCCAACTCAATATTGAACCCTACGGACTAAGACTGGGATGCCATTAAAGTTCATGTGCGTGTAAAGGCAGGCGTCCCAATACTTTTGACAATATAGTCTATACAGTATGTATATCTAATCACTGTATGAAGCAGCAGAGCAGGGAAAGCATCTACTGTATATCTAAGTAGCCTGGCACCCCAACGCTCCTGCGTTGCATTGTGCAATAATGCGTTGGGTTGCGTTACAAAAGGGGTCATGTGGAATTGATATCACATTCATTTTAAATGGGCTGCCTTATTGCAGTGAGCGTTAATGTGTAACATAAAGCGTGTTTACACATCTGGGTTAATACACCGCAAAGAAGTAAATGGGCCCCTACCGTTTGCTTTATATGTTGGGTCACAGGATATATAAAAAATGGCATTTAGGCCCCTCCTTCTTTACCCCCTAAAGCCCCAACTCTAAGGTTGGCGAAGGTAACCACATACAGGGCTATGGAAGCTGCGGTGGGAATAGACACTATTTTATTCTGGGGAAATTGGACACACACACACGCATTAAAGTGCAACAGCGTATACAGGTGCATCTCATAAAATTATAATACCATCAAAAAATTCATTTATTTCAGTAATTTAATTCAAAAAGTGAAACTCTTATATTTTATATAGATGCGTCACACACGTGTATACAGTATCTCACAAAAGTGAGTACACCCCCATTTTTGTAAATATTTTATTATAACTTTTCCTGTGACAACACTGAAGAAATGACACTTTGCTACAATGTAAAGTAGTGAGTGTACAGCTTGTATAACAGTGTAAATTTGCTGTCCCCTCAAAATAACTCAACACACAGCCATTATTGTCTAAAATGCTGGCAACAAAAGTAAGTACACCCCTAAGTGAAAATGTCCAAATTGGGCCCAATTAGCCATTTTCCTGTGTGTTGAGTTATTTTGAGGGGGCAGCTAATTTACACTGTTATACAAGCTGTACACTCACTACTTTACATTGTAGCAAAGTGTCATTTCTTCAGTGTTGTCACATTAAGTGCCCATTCACACTACCGCGACTTGTCAGGCGACTGGTCAGCCTGACATGTCGCGGTCCATGCAGTGCTACGGGAACCGTTCTAACAGGAGCGACTCAAGTCGCTCTGACTTAGAAAATAGTTCCTGTACTACTTCGGGGCGACATCGGAGCGACTTGCATTGACATTCATTATATGAAGTCCGTGCAAGTCGCGCCAAAGTTGCGGTGCACGCGACTTCACAGGTCGCCCCCGAAGTCGTGCTGCGGTAGTGTGAACCGGCACGAAAAGTTATAATAAAATATTTACAAAAACATGAGGGGTGTACCCACTTTTGTGAGATACTGTGTGTGTGTATATATATATATATATATATATATATATATATATATATATCTCAACCATTTATTTTAATGTTGATGATTATGGCTTACAGCTAGTGAAAACCCAAAATTCAGTATCTCAGAAAATTAGAATATTACATAAGACCAATTAAAAATAAAAAAGGAATTTTTTATACAGAAATGTTGGCTTAGTGAAAAGTCTTTCCATGTACAGTATAGTATGCACTCATTACTTGGTTGGGGCTCCTTTTGCATAAATTACTGCCTCAATGCGGTGTGGCATGGAGGCGATCAGCCAGTGGCACTGCTGAGGTGTTATGGAAGCCCAGGTTGCTTTGATAGCGACCTTCAGCTCATCTGCATTGTTGGGTCTGGTGTCTCTCATCTTCCTCTTGACAATACCCCACAGATTCTCTATGGGGTTTAGGTCAGGCAGGTTTGTTGGCCAGTCAAGCACAGTGATACCATCATCATGTGACCAGGTATTGGTACTTTTGGTAGTTTGGGCAGGTGCCAAGTCCTGCTGGAAAATGAAATCAGAATCTCCATGAAGCTGGTCAGCAGAGAGAAGCATGAAGTGCTCTAAAATTTCCTGCTAGAGGGCTGCAGTGACTTTGGACTTGATAAAACACAGTGGACCAACACCAGCAGGTGACATGGCTCCCCAAATCATCACTGACTGTGGAAACATCACACTGGACCTCATGCAACTCTGATTCTGTACCTCTCCACTCTTCCTCCAGACTCGGGGACCTTGATTTCCAAATTAAATGCAAAATTTTCCACAGTCAGTGAAGATTTGGGGAGCCGTGTCATCTGCTGGTGTTGGTCCACTGTGTTTTATGAATTGAATTACTGAAATAAATTAACTTTCGGATGATATTCTAATTTTTTTGAGATGCACCTGTATATAAGGTCCTTAATGCTGTCTCACCTTCAGGCAAGGTTTGGTCAGCGTCAGCCCCTTCATGACCGGCTTCCCATGGTAATAATCGATGAGCTTGTTCAGATCCGGAAAGAACGAGCTGGTATTTAAGTGGTAATCTCCCACCGAGTCCCGCAGGATCTTAAAGTGCTTCACTGTGTCGTTGTTTCGCACTGCGACAGAGAAATTTGCAACTTTGTTAACAAGAAAGGGCAAAGTAACCGCCATTGTTCTCTCATGACATTTCCTTACGGTTCTGCATGTTATGGTAATGCACTCTATAGGGAAATTCCCCTCTAAGGCTCTCTTCATACTATGCAGGTGCGACTTTTCCACACATGAAGGGCAACTCATTCATTTCATTAGGCTGCCCTATGCACAAAAAGAAAAAAAAAAAACCCCTTTGCAAAATCCCACTGAACTGCATTAGCAGATGCATGGGGGTGCTACTAAGAGTTAACCGCTTGCCGACCGCCGCACGACTATTTACTGCGGCGAGCAGCCCCTCACAGGCAAAGTGACATAGTACTACGTCGCTCACCTGTGAGGCTCTAGGGGGCGAGCGGGCGCCGCCGGAGGCGCGCTCCCACCCCCGCTCGTTCCCTAGGCAGTCCGCGCGTTTGACCAGCGGACCCGATGTCTGCCGGTCACTCGCGATCTCCCCATGGAGAGGGAGAAAGGCAGGCGGCTAATGTAAACAAAGCCGCCTGTCATTCTCCCTGGTGTAATAACAGAGATTATACGGTCCTGCTATGTAGGATCATATGTCTCTGTTGTTACACCACTAGCCACACCCCTTTACAGTTAGAAGCACGCCCCTAGGGACACACTTAACCCCTTGCTCTCTAATAAAGTTAACCCCTTCCCTGCCAGTGTCATTTTTACAGTAACAGTGCATATGTATAGCACTGATTACTGAAGTAATGTCACTGGTAACCCCAAAGTGTCAAAAACTTCAGTCAAGGGTCCGATCTGTCCGCCGCAATGTCGCAGTCCCGCAAAACAAATCGCAGATCGCTGCCATTACTCGTTTAAAAAAAAAAACACCAAAAATGACAGAAATCTTTCCCTTAGTTAGTAAACGCAATAACTTTTGCGCAAACCAATCAAAATACGCTTATTGCGATTTTTTTTACCAAACATATGTAGCAGAAAACAAATTGGCCAAAAATGTTAAAAAAATTAGATTTTTACATTTTTTTGGGGGAATTTCATATAAAAAAATTTGAAAAATATTGTTATTTTTTCAAAATGTATGCTCTTTTTTTGTTTATAGTGCAAAAAGTAAAAACCGCACAGGTGATCAAATACCACCAAAAGAAAGCTCTGTTTGTGGGAAAAAAAGGATGTCAATTTCATTTGGGTACAGCGTCGCAAGACCATGCAATTGTCCATTAAAGTCACACAGTGCCGAATCGCAAAATAGGCCCTGGTCAGGAAGAGGGTAAAATCTTCCGGGGCTTAAGTGGTTAATTAGGAATGAATTGCTCCACTAGGCCTCTACTAAAAAGCAGCATGTTTCAATCTGTACTCATCCAGAAAGCTTGACGTTCTGCCCACGTTCTCTGCACACACAGATGTGAACGTAGCCTTATGGTGGCCATACATGCTTCAATCTCCTGGCTGAATGTGTGGATAAGGAGAATGCCGCATTGTGGCCAGTAGATGGCGCCTATGATCATTATAAAAAGTATTTGGTCATCAGCTCCATCTAATGGCAATAATATAATATTTTCCTGATCCACATGTTCAACCTGGAGAGAAAATAGCCGGTGATCAATCCATTTTGCCCCAATTCATGATTTTTTAGAAATATACTTATTAAAGTGTTTGTTACCCCAACACTCTTCTTATTCTTGATATGTGCCTGCTGTACCATGCACTTGTATGTAAAATCTCCCTTCTTTCCTATTAAAGCGGTTGTAAACCGCTGCACATTTTTTTTTCCTTACCTGCAAGGCAAAAGCATAATGTGCTAGTATGCATCGCAAACTAGCACATTATGTTAAACTTATAGATAAAAATAGCTTTGACACATGTTGCCATCATCCATAATGTATAGGCGAAAAAAAAGAATAGAAGAAAGAAATTGGACTTTGCAGGCCAAGATGGAGGGATAATCAAATTTGGGTAAAATACATGTTGTTTATTATATCAAAAAAGTTTTAAAAAACAGTTCATGGTGACAAATTAGTATACAATAAAAATAGATAAAAAATAATTCCTCAATGGAAATGATAAAAGATGCAGTGAGTACTGTATATTGCGCTGGTCTTCAGTGCCGACGCATTTAATCAAATGCTTCCCCCTGGCCGGAGCCGCGATGAGGTCACTCCCACGCCAGTCACGGCACACTGCTCTGAAGAAACGGCACAGGTGGCCGTTCCTTCAGATCGCATCCACCAGTGACGTAACTGGCTTCTAGCTCAGTAAATATCTCCTAAACTGTGCATGTTTAGGAGATATATACACTACCTATAGGTAAGCCTTAATATAGGCGTACCTATGGGTAAAACTTAAAGATGGAAGTTTACTTTCTCTTTAACCACTTGTGGACTGGGCCTATTTCTGACACTTGTTGTTTACAAGTTAAAAATCAGTATTTTTGCTAGAAAATTACTTAAAACCCCAAATGCAGCAGTCCTACAAACGCATTTTTTTGGGAAAAAAATACACTTTTTAAATTAAAAAATAAGGAAACAGTAAAGTTAGCCCAATTTTTTTCTATAATGTGAAAGATAATGTTGCACAGAGTAAATAGATACCCAACATGTCATGCTTCAAAATTGCGCACGCTCGTGGAATAGCGACAAACATTGATACTTAAAATCTCCGTAGGCGACACTTTAAAAATTGTTACATGTTACCTAGTGCAAAAAATGATTGCTCTCGCTCTAGCGATATCTCACATGTGTGGTTTAACTTTGAACAACGTTTACATATGTGGGCGCTACTTGCGTGCGAGCTCGGAGGGACAGGGCGCTTTAAAAAAAATGTTCTTATTATTTATTTTACAGTTTATTTTTACACTGTCCCTTGAAAAAAAATTTTGATCACTTTTTTATTCCTATTACAAGGACTGTAAAACTCCCTTGTAATAGAAATAAGCAGGACAGGTCCTCTTTAATGTGAGATCTGGGGTCCATAAAGACATGGGTGAGGGAGTTTGGGGTGGAGGAACTTGACTGGCCTGCACAGAGTCCTGACCTCAACCCGATAGAACAACGGGGCGAGGTCAGGACTCTGTGCAGGCCAGTCAAGCTCATTCATGTCTTTATGGACCTTGCTTTGTGCACTGGTCCAAATCATTTGGTGGAGGGGGGATTATAGTGTGGGGTTGTTTTTCAGGGGTTGGGCTTGGCCCCTTAGTTCCAGTGAAGGGAACTCTACCGCGGCACGACTTCGGGGGCGACCTGTGAAGTCGCGTGCACGGACTTCATATAATGAATGTCAAAGCAAGTCGCTCCGATGTCGCCCCGAAGTAGTACAGGAACTATTTTCTTACTTGAGTCGCTCCTATTAGAACGGTTCCCGTAGCACTGCATGGACCGCGACTTGTCAGGCTGACCAGTCGCCTGACAAGTCGCGGTAGTGTGAATGGGCACTTAAGGTGTCAGCATACCAAGACATTTTGGACAATTTCAGGCTCCCAACTTTGTGGGAACAGTTTGGGGATGGCCCCTTCCTGTTCCAACATGGCTGCGCACCAGTGCACAAAGCAAGGTCCATAAAGACATGGATGAGCGAGTTTGGGGTGGAGGAACTTGACTGGCCTGCACAGAGTCCTGACCTCAACCCGATAGAACACCTTTGGGATGAATTAGAGTGGAGACTGAGAGCCAGGCCTTCTCATCCAGCATCAGTGCCTGACCTCACAAGTGCGCTCCTGGAAAAATGGTCAAACATTCCCATAGACACACTCCTAAACCTTGTGGACAGCCTTCCTAGAAAAGTTGAAGCTGTTTTAGCTGCAAAGGGTGGGCCAACTCAATATTGAACCCTACGGACTAAGACTGGGATGCCATTATAGATCATGTGCGTTGAAAGGCAGGCGTCCCAATCCCAATGGTAATACAGTGTACATACCACAGTGTGATGGGTTACGGGCACTCCAACGCACTGATTCAACCCTCCTGCACTGCAGTGCCCATTGTACCCGGTTGTTGTGGTGTCTAAAAGGTAACCGGTCAGATTTCGGCCTCATGTACGCTTAGCAGCTCCTGTTTGCTGAGACCTAAAATTCCCGGTCAGGGAACCGCACGTGCCACATACAGCCTCCTATGCAAGTAATCTTATGTATGCGGCCGTGCTTGGGTGAACGCGATGGCTTCTGCGTTAACAAGTTTAGGAAGAAGCCATCTGCGTTTATCTGAGCACAGCCACCTATAGACATTTACTGGCATTGGCTCCTGTAAGTGACAACATGTGACAGTACCGGGGATTTTCATCCTCAGCACACAGGAGCTGCTGGGCATGCATGAGGCCTTAGGGCTCTTTCACACACTGAGTCCGTTGGACAGACTCCATTTTTCTCTGCGGGGGATTGATCCGCCGATCCCCCGCTGAGCAGGAGGATGACAGCTGTGTCTCTGCGCTGTGTGCGGGAGACACAGCTGTCAGTTCCCCATACATCTCTATGGGGGAAATCGGATGGGAACCGTTCTCATCCGATCCCATCCGATCCGAAATAAAATATGGTTTCCATCCGTCCAGATTTGACGGATCGGGTGTCAGCGGACATGTCTCCGCTGACATCCGATGCCCCATAGGGATGCATGGGGGGACCGTTCAGACGCGCCAAAAAAATGGACAGGCGGATCTGAACGGTCCTTCTGTGTGAAAGACTCAAATCACGCCAATGTGAGCTCGTTGACGCGCCACAACAAAGTGAAAAAATGTGAACGAGCCCTCGATGTTGTGGGGATTTCCTCTCACTTCCTGTTGTGACTCTGGAACAGGAAGTAAAGCAAAATATCCCCTGATGGGGTTCTAACACACTGATCCCAGAAAGGCAAGAACAAGACGTGAAGGGTGGGCCACCGTGACCAGGTCACATGATATGGAGAGCGACGAGCAATGCTAAAGCATGATCACAGTGGAGTTCAGATATAAATTATTTGTATGTTCTATTACTGGGGGTAATGATACATCAGACAGAGAAAGTTCATTTATGACCATGGTAAAGAGCACCTGTCAGTAAGATTACAAGTCTGCATTATTAACATCACAATATACAATAACAGTCAGTGTCTAGGTTGAAATAATGTCATCAGTCTACTGCAGGCCGATGGAGGCATTTCTTCAATCCCCCTCCCCCAGTGATCACTCAGACTGTACATTGTAACTTTGCAAGTTACAAGAGGAGACAAGACAGCAGGGGCTGATCTGTGCAAACATTTGTAAACACAGCCATGAACTACACAGGCACTAGAAATGATATAATTGTGTAATCCTTGAGACGACATTTCAGTACAGGAAGTAGATGGTGACCATGAATGACGCCTGAACAAAAATGGCGCTGTCCTTCTGGAGAGAAAAGCAATGTCAAGAGGAGTACTGTAATCCCTGTGAAAGGTAATAATACCTGGAATTGTTGCACTGACTTGTTACTCAGCATGCTGTATTTAAAGCGGTGTTCCACTCAAAAGTGGAACTTCCGCTTATCTGTCTACTCCCCCTTCCGGTGCCACATTTGGCACCTTTCCGGGGGGGGGGGGGGAGCGAGTACCCAGTTTTGACAAGTACCCTGTTCCCACTTCCTTCGGACCTCGCCGTGGCGAAGTACGTCAAAGGTTCGGCCCCTCCTCCTCCCTCCGTTTCAAGGCCAGTTCCTGCATGCGCAGTAGGGACCCGACCGTGAAGCCGCAAGGCTTTACTGCCGGGGTCCCTTACCAGCAATGGCGGCGGCGGCACCCAACAGCCAATGGAAACATCGGCTGCGGTGCCGACATCACTGGACTCCAGGACAGGTAAGTGTCCTAATATTAAATGTCAGCAGCTACAGTATGTCTACAGTATGTGTAGCTGCTGACTTTTAATTTTTTTTTTGGGGGGGGGGGGGCGGAACTCTACTTTAACATAAAAGCATATTTCTTCTCACCTTGTGACTTGCTATAAAGTAACGATTGGCTCAGGTGTGTTCGGATTGAGCCCGTCAGGAAGCCGTCATTGCACTCCACCAATCATAGGCAGGGAGGCATTTCCCGACCGGCAGCTGCACATACATGCGCTGCCTATGATTGGCAGTGTGTAGTGCCACCTTCCTAGTGAGCTCAATCGGAACACGCCCGAGCCCATTGCTACTACTACAAAGTTACACTGTGCAGTCTAAAGGGCCATACACACTATAAGATTTTCTGAAGACTTTTTCCTTCAGATTTACTGGCCTGCCTGATTGCATACAAATGGAAAGTGTTTAGGTGTGACCTCATATTATATGGTTTTGGTAAATCTAAAGGAAAAAGTCTTCAGGAAATCTTATAGTGTGTATGGCCCATAAGTGCTCACTGAGGGGGGAGGAGACTGAGGAAATGCTTCCTCCTGCCTGCAGCAAACTGATGACATCATCTCAGCCTAGGCACAGCCACTGAAGCTGAAGTGATAAAACAATGGTGTTGTTTTATGATGGGACATGTTGGGAGTTCGTAGAATTACTGACAGATCTACATTAATCATATCCATTTTTGTCTCTATATTCCCACAGGAAGATGAAACGTCAGAACCGTCATGGCTGCTGCCGTCACCTTCCTTCCCATGATCCTCTGCCCCCCCCCCCCACCTCCCCCTAGCGGATTACCTGAGAGGGCGTAGACGAAGTCCTGCTTGTCGCTTTGGCGGACCAGGAAGGATCCGGTGGTGTTCCCGCCTTTCATCAGCAGATTGATGGCCTCCGTCCGCGAGAGTTCTCCGAAGAACCACCTGGGGAGACAGGTACCCTTATTATACAGCAGTATCTGCATTACACAGAGCAACCAATCAGATCCTGTCCCTCTTTCTGCGACACTGGGCTGAGAACATGAGACGTATTATATACTTTGGATTTCTCAAAATTGTGTAGTTCCTGGGACTACCTGAAGGTGGCAACACCTATCAATAGGATCATTCAGCCAAATATATAACCACTTCAGGACCGGAAGGATTTGCCCCCTTAATGACCACGCCATTTTTTTGCGATTCGGCACTGCGCTACTTTAACGGACAATTGCGCCGTCGTGCGACGCTGTACCTAAATAAAATTGATGTCCTTTTTTTCCCACAACCAGAGCTTTCTTTTGGTGGTATTTGATCACCTCTGCGATTTTTATTTTTTGCGCTATAAACAAAAAAATGAGCGACAATTTTGAAAACAAAACAATATTTTTCACATTCTACTATATGAATTCCCAAAAAAAAACAAAACTTAGAAAACAAAATTTTTTAACATTTTAGGCCAATTTGTTTTCTGCTACATATTTTTGGTTAAAAAAAAAAAAAAATCACTATAAGCGTGTTTTGATTGGTTTGCGCAAAATTTGTCACCTCTACTAACTACGGGAAAGATTTATGTCATTTTTATTTTTTTTTTTTTTACAAGTAAAAAGATTTTTTTGCAGGACTGCAACATTGCGGCGGACAGATCGGACCCTTGACTGACATTTTTTACACTTTTGGGGGTACCAGTGACATTACTACAGTAATCAGTGCTAAAAATATGCACTGTTACTGTAATATTGACACTGGCAGGGAAGGGGTAAACCCTGTGGGTGATCAAGGGGTTAAATGTGAGCCTAGGGGAGTTATTCTAACTGTGGGGGGGGGGGGGGGGGCGTGGCTTCTAAAATGACCATAGAGACATGTGTTCCTATATAGAAGGATCACAGGAGCTCTATGATCATTCCAGGGAGAACGGTCAGCTGTGTTTACAACAGCTGACCGTCCTTCTCTCTCAGTGGGGAGTGATAGCAGGTGTCAGGTGGCAATCAGAGCCGCCTGACACACACATTGGCTTCCCCTCTGCCGAGCGCACGACCGACGTACCCCTACGTCGGTTTGCGCAGGAGAGCCACCCTGCCGCAGTAAAAAGGAGGCGGGTGGTCGGGAAGTGGTTAATGCAACTAAAGCTGGCCATACACTATACAATCTGATTATACAATCACCTTTAGATTGATCAGATCTGTGTAATATGAGAGCCCAGCTGAACAATCCCTGACAATTTTCTTACAATCAGGGAGGCCATTATACTGCACAACAGGCAGTAGATCTCATGAAGATTGAACAATGACATTGTAATGTGGATGACCGGCTCTTTAGATTGCGCTGGGTGTAGATTGTTCTGGGTGTGTCCAGTATTAGAGGGAGGGGGGGTGCACCCCCATGGCTGGCAAACTCTTAAACTCAGACTTTGCCCTCTTCTCCTGCAGGGGAATTTAAGATGATTGAGTAATGTAAGACAGGAGGACAAAGTCTCCTCTGCTGTGCAAACACCTCCCCGATAATTGCAGCCTCTGAGCCTGGTGTACAGTACAGGCCTGTGTGTATGAAGAGCTTATTGTAAGCCTATACTCTGCCTTTATAAAGGGGTAAGCTGAAATATGAGACTGTCAGAGCTGCGAGGAAAGTACAGGTCCTCTTTAAGCTATTCGTCCACATTATATCTGCTGTGACACAGCGGATGTTGATTTAAAGAAGGATAACCAATAATCACATATCGTACAGTGACACCTCTGTAATCTGTGTTTTAGGGTCACGCACTGTACATCCATGGACTTTCCTACTCTTCTCACCGGGTAAACATTTGCTCGGAGGCCCCCTTTACTATGTAATCACCCACAGAAGAAAGAGGTTCGGGAGTTTTCGTTTTGTCTTTTGTCCTCCGCTCTCAGGCTTAAAAAGATTGCGGATATCCAATTTAAAGGACCAACCCACCCAACGTGATCTTTCAGTTCTAGATGGAATTCGGTGTCCCGCAGGGCCGCTGATGAGGCAGTACAGCCGGCCCTCCTGTACTGGGCCCCGGCCCCATCAGCTCAAAAGGGGGGAGGGGGGGCACCTGCTGAGCAGGAGGGCCGGCTGTACTGTCTTATTACAGACACCGATCCTCTTCTGCCTCACCCTTGCAGTGCTGCCAGCTTCTCCTCCTCTTTCTCCCTCCGGCTGCACTGCAGGGGGGTTGGTCCTAGCACATGCACCCCTTCCATCTGCTGTCCAGGCCTCCGATTGCCCCTTTCCCCTGCAGCGCTGCCAGCTTCTCCTCTCCCTCCCTCTGGCTGCACTGCAGGAGGGTTGGTCCTAGCACATGCACCCCTTCCATCTGCTGTCCAGGCCTCCGATTGCCCCTTTCCCCTGCAGCGCTGCCAGCTTCTCCTCTCCCTCCGGCTGCACTGCAGGGGGGTTGGTCCTAGCACATGCACCGCTTCCATCTGCTGTCCAGGCCCCAGATTGCCCCTTTCCCCTGCAGTGCTGCCAGCTTCTCCTCCTCTTTCTCCATATGACTGCACTGCAGGGGGGTTGATCCTAGCACATGCACCCCTTCCATCTGCTGTCCAGGCCTCTGATTGCCCCTTTCCCCTGCAGCGCTGCCAACTTCTCCTCCTCTTTCTCCCTCCGGCTGCACTGCAGGGGGGTTGGTCCTAGCACATGCACCGCTTCCATCTGCTGTCCAGGCCCCCGTTTGCCCCTTTCCCCCTGCAGCGCTGACAGTTTCCCTCCTCTCTTTTGCTCCCAGCAGCTGCTGCAGGCACACAGGGGATGTTTCAGGATGGAAAGTGGGGAAGGGACCGGTAAATATATAATTCATTGGCTCCTTCCCTTCCTGAATGAACACAGTGAGCGATCGGTACCAATCACTCTTGTGTCCATTCATCACTGAGGCACTGTGTTTACTATGCTTCAGTTTGTGAATGAGCAGAAAGCCTCAGAGAGCATTCTATTCATTCATCTGTGGAGTTGAGGTTGCAGAGAAAGGGACTGATAAATCTATGTCCTCAGTCACATTTGGCTCGGGGGGGTCCTGTCAGGTAGGCTGTATGGGACCCCGTGATTTCTAGCAGCAGCCCTGGTGTCCCCATCCCATAATTCCTTCCTGAATTTGACAGGTACCTGCTTCCACTTCCGGGTAAGAATACTGATTGGCGATCTTTGCCATTTTTCGACCCCCCTCCTCCTCCTCCTCCCCCCCCCACCTTCCGGGGGGGGGGGTACACATTGGTCCCAGAAGAAGACAGGACCATTCAGAAAGCTAAGCGTGCCTTGTGCATGCGCAGTAGGGAACCGGCTGTGAAGCCTAAAGTGGCGCCGACACCCGAAGCCAACTGAGGAATCTACAGATAAGTGTCCAAATATTAAAAGTTAGCAGCCACAGTATTTGTAACTGCTGATTTTTAATTTTTTACAGACTGGCGCTTCGCTTTAATAATAACAATAATAATACTACTATTTATTATTTATTATTATTATTATATTAGAAACTATTTTATTGTCATAGTGTATTTTTATTATATCTAATATTAATAATAATAAATAGTACCATTATTATTGTTATTATTATCATCAATATTATTTCCTCTATTATGTTGTTCTTATATATAATAGTAATAATAATCAAAATCTTTTTATTATTGTTATAATTATTAATACTAATATTAATAACATACTGTATATTATTTTTAAAGGATATATTATATATTCCATTATTATTAATATTATTGTATGTCTACTACTAGTACTACTAATATTAACACATCTTTATTATTAATATTATTGTTATTATTTGCAGTAAGAATACAATTATTAATAATATCTAAACCTCTCTCTGTAATCGGAAACATTCTTTGGTGTCTCCACCTACAGGTGCACATATTTCATTGCAAACGACCTTTCTTTTTTTCTCAGTATAATTAGTGCCTCCGTGTTTTCTTGTATGTAGTTGGGAACTTTCTCGGTGACGTCCTCTGACTCATTTGTCACCTTTGTATATCGCTGTCAGTACAGTTCTCCTGCTCCGCCCTGCAGTGTACCTGTATGATCACTTCTCAGCGAGTCACAAAAATTGTTCTCCAGGCTTTGTTCACCACATTTCCTGCTACGCCTTCTTACCAGAACTGATGGAAACTTTGCACACCCACAATTTTAAGGATCACTCCACCAAAATGTGATATATTATTTGTAGGTGGAGACTGTTTGCTGAATCAGCGTCTACTTCTCCTATGCTTTGGATGTAACAGTGAGATCTCCCTGACATCATTCCTGAGCCCATTACATTCTCTAGAATATAAATAGGTACAGCAGGTGTACAAACCTGGCAACTCAGCACAGGGATGGTGGGAACGTTCATAATTGGTACAGCAGGTGTACAGACCTGGGAACTCTGCACAGGGATGGTGGGAACCCCTCATAATGGGCACAGCAGGTGTACAGACCTGGGAACTCAGCACAGTGATGGTGGGAACCCCTCATAATGGGCACAGCAGGTGTACAGACCTGGGAACTCAGCACAGTGATGGTGGGAACCCCTCATAATGGGCACAGCAGGTGTACAGACCCGGGGACTCAGCACAGTGATGGTGGGAACCCCTCATAATGGGCACAGCAGGTGTACAGATCCAGGAACTCAGCACAGGGATGGTGGGAACCCCTCATAATGGGCACAGCAGGTGTACAGATCCCGGAACCCAACACAGGGATGGTGGGAACCCCTCATAATGGGCACAGCAGGTGTACAGATCCGGGAACTCAGCACAGGTATCTCACCAATAGAGTCGCCAAGACAGAGAAGAGTGTGTTAGGGGGTTTAACTCTCAAGCATCCACCTCATAAAAGGGAGTCTGAAATACTACTAGATTCTTAGTTTCTCTTCTACAGTGACTGCGGCAATGGGAATGAGACTGCAAAGCAATGTGGTGGGGAGTTAAGAACATCGGGAAGGGGATGTTTTCTGCTGTTTTAAAAAATCTCATTCATTTTAGTATGATAAATTCTATAAAGTCTTGTATGATAAATTCAATAAAGAGAACCTGTCCCCAGGAAGCTGTCATAGTGTCCTGACTAATTGTGCAATGCAAACGTGTTGAACCCTAATTGGTGGTGCACAGAGCCCCCAACTCCGATACAGCACCACAAAAAAACAAATTGGTAGATTTCCACTGCTGATTACTCAGCAACAACAGCACGCAAGTGTATAAAGGAAAATTGATTGCTACGTTGTTTCAGTCTGCTTTGCACTTTAGCAATCTGGCTTCACCTCTGACAGGTTCACTTTAATCAATGACAAAGCAAAACACTTATGCCCTGTAAACACTATCAGATTATCTGAAGACTTTTGTCTTCAGATTTACCTTTTCTATGTAGTGCAAGGGCCTGCCGGATTGCATACAAATTGAAAGTGTTTAGGTTTGACCTCATATTATATGGTTTTGGTAAGTCTGCAGACAAAAGTCTTCAGATAATCTGATAGTGTGTACAGGGCATTAGGGCTCTTTCACACAGGCAGACCGTTGAGATTCGCCTGTACGTTTTTTTTAGCGGATCTGAATGGTCCCCCCATGCATCCCTATGGGGCATCGGATGTCAACGGAGACATGTCCGCTGACATCCGATCCGTCAAATCTGGACGGATGGAAACCCTATTTTCCATCCGTCCAGCGGATCAGATAGGAACAGACCGACAGTCCGTTCCTATCCGATTCCCCCCATAGAGATGCATGGGGACCTGACAGCTGTGTCTCCGCACACAGCATGGAGACACAGCTGTCATCCTCCTGCTCAGCGGGGGATCGGCGGATCGATCCCCCGCTGAGATAAACGGAGTCCGTCCGACGGACAGACAGTGTGAAAGGGGCTTTAAACACAAATAAAAAGCTGCCCTTAGCAGTGACCCTACTTTTTCACCTGAAGCTTCTCACACAGGCATTTAGCTTTATGGCAGAGAGAGTAATGAGGAGGAGTGCCGTGCTGACCTGAAAATGTTTGTTGCCTGGCTGTCTCTGGCTTCAAGCATGCCACCTGAAAAGTCAGGAGAGAGAACTGGGTACTTGCGTGAAGCTGCTGGATCACCATGACAGCCGGGTAAAGGAGAGGTCAGCAGGGGCTACAGGGAACATGAAAACATTTGCTTTTATACTGCAGATTGCTCAGCAATCACAGCTAATCCGAAAAAATTAAACACAGCTTCAGACCATGCTACAATGCTGCGACCTCCACCACCACCTATCTTTCCACCTCCTTCAATTCCTTTATTTTTAATCCCAATGCTGGCACTTACTCCTGCTCCTCCACCGTCCCTTCCTCCGCTAGGTAATTGGAAGGCACAAATCCCTGTTCGCCGGTTTTGCCACCGATGGCGTTGATCCTGTCCACCAGCCACCAGTCCCCTGTCTTGTCCACGGCTTGGAAGCGGTCGCCGGCCTTGAAGCTGAGTTCGTCCTTCCCGCTGCCATCGAAGTCCCACAAGCTGACATACCTGTGTACCGCCATTGTCATGATCACATAACCGTCCATAACAGAGGATCGGGTCACAATGAGAGTCCTGGCAGCTGCATAGCCAGGAAATTCAGAAGGGAATTTCCAGTGGTGGAATCACTCCTGGAAGAAGTAGGGTGTGGAGGACTTAAAGCCAGGAGAATATGTAAATCTTACCGGCTCGGTCAGTCTTAAGTTATTAACTGGGTCACCACCGACTGAATATTACTTCCTCATTGTCATCGTTACACCTCTCCGCAGAGATCAGAGGAGGAGGGAGGGGAACAAGAATGTCACTGGCTCACCTCACTTTCTTCAGGACAAACTGGATTCAATCTGCGTCTTCTGTATTAAAGTGTATCTAATTTGATAAAGTGTATCAAATTTTTCAGGAAATTTGAAGTTATGGTGAATGGGGATCTGCAATCTACTAAATAACAAATTCCTGGGGGTTGGTTTGTTTACAAACAGAAGCTGGATGAGGATTTATCATTCCTTAAATTCGGTGTATTGAATTAAAATTCATGGAGGTCCGATCAATATAATTTTTTTCCAGCAGAGGTCCAAATCGCATATTTGTGCAATGTCTCCTTCCCATCACAGCCCCCTAATTTTATATCAGAATCCTGTTCTCACATCTGTGTCCTCCAGTCCCTTGCACATCACTTCACATCCATTTCCCCTTCACATTAGAGTCTACTGCCCCCTTTACATCAACAGCACTTCTTCCCCCTTCACATAACTCCCTCCCACCCCCCACAGCACCGCCCCCCTCTTTACATAATCCCCCACAGCACTTGCCCCCTTTACATCAGATCTCCCCACCCACAGCACTGGCCCACTTAAAATCCCCCCCAACCACCGCATTGCCCCCCTTTACATCACATTCCCCCCCACAGCTCTGCCATCTTCACATCACCCTCCCTCACAGCAGTGCCCCACTTTACATCCCCCCCCAAGCACTGCACCCCTTTATATCTCCCTCCCCACAGCACTGCCCCCTTTCAGATCTTCCTCCATAGCACTGCTCCCTTTACATCTGCCCTCCCACAGCACTGCCACCCTTCCTTTACATCTCTCCACCACACACAGCACTTCGCCCTTTACATAACCCCCCCCCCACCACACACAGTACTGCCCCCCTACAAATCGACCTCCCCATCAGCACCACCCTCCCCCTTCACATCACCCCCCACAGCACTGCTCCCTTTAAATCCCCCCCCCTCTTTCCACTTGCCCCCCTTCACATTACTCTCCCCCCCCCACAGCACTGCTCCCCTTTACATCTCCCTCCCCACAGCATTGCCCCCCTTCAAATCTCCCTCCACAGCACTGCCCCCTTTGCATCTCCTCTCCCACAGCACTGCCCCTCTTTACAAGTCCCCCACCACAGCACTTGCCCTTCACCCTAAATCCCCTCCACAGCACTTCCCCCTTTACATCACCCCCACCACACATAGCACTGCCCCCCTACAAATCTACTTCCTCATCAGCACTTGCCCCCTTCACATCACCCCCCACAGCACTGCTCCCTTTAAATCTTCCCCCACTTCCCCCCCCCCCTCACATTATTCTCCCCCACAGCATTGACCCCCTTCAGTTCTCCCTTCACAGCGCTGTCCCCTTTGCATCTCCCCTCCCACAGCACTGCCCCTCTTTACATCTCCTCCACCACAGCACTTGCTGTTAGGAATGTTTCCTGAGCACACTGATGTGCTGTCATGAGTCTGCAATCTAAAGGGTTAACCTAGTGCGGACTAATTGCAGTAATTGGCAAACAGGCTGCCTTATTTAAACACCTCAGCAGCACTGTGTCTTTGCTGTCTTGTCTGTAGCACCTCCGGTGTTCCTGAAACCTGCATCCTGTTACCTGTTTGATACCCGGTTTGACCTTTGGCTTGTTCCTGACCTCGTTGACCTGCTGCCCATCCTGACCCCCGGCATGTTTGACGATTCTCTCGGATCTCCCTTGTCTGCTTATCTGCCTTCGGATCTTGACCGGTTTCTCCCTTGGTGGGGCGACCCTGAGGACCGCGACCTGGTATTCACATGCAGCAAAGTCCATCCTCACCACTAGAGGCTCTGGCGAAAACTGGTGGATACTTAGAATCCGCACCTCAGGTTAGCCTGCGTCACTTACTTTGGGGGTTCCCGTCTAAGCTCCGCCCTCCGGCACGCGTGGGGCCTCCCTCTGCCATCAGGCTACCATTTGTATTTGTATCCCTAACACTTGCCCTTTCATTTACACCCCCCACCCCCCACAGCACTTCTCCCTTTACATCACCCCCCACCACCACACACAGCACTGCCGCCCTACAAATCTACTTCTCCATCAGCACTTGCCCCCCTTCACATCAGTGGCATCTTAAGAGCATTATAGGCCCCCGGGCAATGCAGTGCACTGGGGCCCTGCCTACACAATCGCCCACGAGAATAAAAATGCTAAGTTCACATCACCCCCTACAGCACTGTCCTCTTTAAATCTCAGGTCCAAATCGCATGTTTGTGCGATGTCTCCTTCCCATCACAGCCCCCTCATTTTATATCTCACATCTGTGTCCTCCAGTCCCTCGCACATCACTTCACATCCTTTCCCCTTCACACGAGTCTACTGCCCCCTTTACATCAACTCCCCCCAACAGCACTTCTTACCCCTTCGCATAACTCTCCCCTCCCCCCACAGCACTTGCCCCCTCTTTACATAACCCCCCCCCCACAGTACTTGCCCCCCTTTACATCACATCTCCCTACCCGCAGCACTGCCCCACTTAAAATCCCCCCCCCTCCACCACCGCATTGCCCCCTTTACATTACATCTCTCCACCCACAGCACTGGCCCACTTAAAATCTCTCCACCCCCCACCGCCGCATTGTCCCCCTTTACATCACATCACCACACCCCCCCCCCCCCCACAGCTCTGCCACCTTCACATCACCCCCCCACAGCAGTGCCCCACTTTACATCCCCCCCCAAGCACTGCCCCCCATTACATCTCCCTCCCCACAGAACTGCCCCCCTTCAGATCTCCCTCCATAGCACTGCTCCCTTTACATCTTCCCTCCCACAGCACTGCCCCTCTTTACATCTCCACCACAGCACCTGACCCTCCCTTTACATCTCTCCATGACACACAGCACTTCACCCCCCCCCCCTTTACATCATCCCCCTCACCCCACACAGCACTGCCCCCCTACAAATCTACCTCCCTATCAGCACCGCCCCCCCTTCACATCACCCCCCCCCACAGAACTGCTCCCTTTAAATCCCCCCCCCCATTTGCCCCCTTCACATTACTCTCCACAGCACTGCTCCCCTTTACATCTCCCTCCCCACAGCATTGCCCCCCCCCCCTTCAAATCTCCATCCACAGCACTTGCCCTTAACCCTATATCCCCTCCCTTAACCCTATATCCCCTCCACAGAACTTACCCCCTTTACATCACCCCCTCCCCACCACACACAGCACTTCCCCCCTACAAATCTACTTCCTCATCAGCACTTGCCCCCCTTCACATCACCCCCACAGCACTGCTCCCTTTAAATCTCCCCCCCACTTGCCCCCCTTCACATTACTGTCCCCCGCAGCACTGCTCCCCTTTACATCTTCCCCCTTTACATCTCCCTCCCCACAGGATTGTCCCCCTTCAGATCTCCCTTCGGAGCACTGTCCCCTTTACATCACCCCTCCCACAACATTGCCCCTCTTTACATATCCATCACAGCACTTGCCCCTCACTTTACACCCCCCCCACAGCACTTCCCCTTTTACATCATCCCCCCCCACCACACACAGCACTGCCGCCCTACAAATCTATCTATCTAACTTGCCCCCCTTCACATCACCCCCACCACAGTACTTGCCCCTCCCTTTATATCCCCCCCACAGCACTTCCCTCCTTTACAACACCCCCCCACCACCACACATAGCACTACCCCCCCCCCTACAAATCTTCCTCCCTACCAGCACTTGCCCCCTTCACATAATTCCCCACAGCACTGCTACCTTTAAATATCCCCCCCCTACTTGCCCCCCTTAACATTACGCTCCCCCACACAGTACTGGTCCCCTCCTCCCATCACAATAATGTGCTCTGCCCCCTTCACATCTACCACCCGCTTCATATCACCCCCCCCACACACACACAGTACTGCTGCGACCCCCCCCTCACCTTGGGAACAACTCCTCCACCAAAGATGGGGGCAAGGTTACAGGAAAGAAAAGGCAGATACTGGTGGTAGGGGATTCAATTATCAGAGGAACAGAGAGGGCAATCTGTCATAAAGACCGTTACCGCCGAACAGTATGTCGTTTACCGGGCTCTCGGGTTCGGGACATTGAAGACTGTATGGACAGATTGTTGGATGGGGCTGAGGAGCACCCAGCTGTCATGGTACATATTTGTACTAAAGATCAAGTTAGAGGAAGTTGGAACATCCTTCAAAGTGATTTCAGAGACTTAGGAGCTATATTGAAGAAAAGGATCTCCAAGGCAATATTTTCAGAAATACTGCCTGTACCTCGAGCCACACCAGAAAGGCAGCAGGAGCTTAATAAGTGACTGAGGAACTGGTGCAGGCTTTGGCTTCATGGAGAACTTGGCTGACTTTTCAGTTGATTACCGTCTTCATGGCCATGATGGAATGCACTTAAATGGAAGGGGTGCACCTTTTTTGGGAGTGAAGATTGCCAATACGTTGGAAGAAATGTTAAATTAGGTGTCAGGGCCTGAACTTGAACCTTACACCTCTGCTGTGTCGGACAACTACCATTCCTTACCGACTTTTGGCTTGTTCCTCGATTACACTTCTGCAAGATCCCAACCTGCAACCACTTGTTACCAACCTTTGGCTTGTTCCCTGACTACGCTTCTGCCTAATCCCAACGTGCAACCACTTGTTACCGACCCTTTGGCCTGATTACCAACTATGGTTCTGTTTAAACTTTACCTGCTATATATGTTACCTGACACCGGCTTGCTCACCTCCTGGTGGGGCAATCCTGAAAACCGCGACCTGGTACTAACATGCAGCAAAACCCATCTCCACCATCTGGAAAAGATTTGTTAATACTTAGACTCCGCACCTCAGGTGAGCCCACGTCATCGGCCAGGGTGACCTGCTTCTATACCTATCCTGCTGGTCGGTGGGAACCCAACTACTGCTATAGCTACTGGTCTCTGAGCCTGACCCCTGATCATGATATAATAATCTGGCCGTAAACATGGAGACCCCTATAGCAAATACATGTATGGTGTGTGTGTTGTCTGTGTGTAGTGTGTTGTGCTGTGTTGTATGTTGAGTGGTGTAGTGTTTTGTGGTGTGTTGTGTGCTGTTTGGTGTGCTGTGTGTTCTTTTCTGCTGTGTGGTGTGTTGTGTGGTATTTAAAATAAAAAAATTGATCCTATTAACTTAAAGCATGAATAACAGCACAATGCTTGTGCTGTGTAATTTGGCCCCTTGTATAATCTAAAATACCTGGTTGATCCTGCTTGGTTTGGCCCTTCCCTCTGTAAACTGACCATGGTTTATCGTGGCTGCTGAGCCCTGACACCGTGGTCAGTTTACGTGCCTCTGTTATCAGCAGCTCTCCTCTGTCATCTCTCCTCCTCCCCTGCCTGTCAGCTCGTGTCAGGGCTACTCCACTCCCTGCCCCTTCCCTTCCTGCTGCTATCATAGTTTAGTTATATTGCTTCAATCGCCTCTGTTGGATAATGTTATGTACCCACTGTATATGCTGTAACAAATAGGCAGATCTCTACCTTATTTCAGAGCGACGCTCACCTGACCGCCGCCTCTCCTCTCCCGACTGACATCAGCCGAGGATTCTCAGCCCCTCCCTCTGTAGGAGAGGAGTGCGGCGACCAGTCACGTGAGTGCCGGGAGGTGCTCTGAAACATAGTAGAAATTGGCATATTTTTTATACATCAGTACAGTGGGCATATAACATTATCTAACAGGGGCGATTGTAGCAATATAACCAAGTGGCTTTACAACCACTTTAAATTATTGCAGATGCGTGTTGAACCAGCTGTAAGGGGAGGTTGGAGGCCGGTATTTTTTTCAGGTTTGTGTTGGACGGGCTATAAGGGGAGGTTACGTTTGGTGTTATCGCTCTCATACTGGTCACTGGAAGTTCAATATGGCACCTCATGGCAAATAACACTCGGAGGATCTGAAAAAAAAAGAATTGTTGCTCTACTTAAAGATGGCCTAGGCTATAAAAAGACTGCCAAGATCCTGAAAATGAGCTGCAGCATGGTGGCCAAGACCACACAGTGGTTTAACAGTACAGGTTCCACTCAGAACAGGCCTGGTCCACCAAAGAAGTTGAGTCCACGTGCTCAGCATCATATCCAGAGGTTTTCTTTGAGAAATAGACATATAAGTGCTGCCAGCATTGCTTCAGAGGTTGAAGGGGTAGGGGGTCAGCCTGTCAGTGCTCAGACCATACGCCGCACACTTCATCAAATTGGACTGGATGGCTGTTGTCCCAGAAGGAAGCCTCTTCTAAAGATTGTGCACAAGAAAGCCAGCAAACAGTTTGCTGAAGACAAGCAGACTCAGGATATGGATTACTGGAACCATGTCCTGTGGTCTGATGAGACCAAGATAAACATATTTGTTTATAAGTGTGTGTTGCCTACAGTCAAGCATGGTGGTGGAAGTGTCATGATCTGGGGCTGCATGAGTGCTGCCGGCACTGGGGAGTTACAGTTCATTGAGGGAACCATGAATGCCAACATGTATTGTGACATACTGAAGCAGAGCAGGATCCCCTCCCTTCGGAGACTGGGTTGCAGGGCAGTATTCCAACATAATGACCCCAAACACACCTCCAAGACGACCACTGCCTTGCTTAAGAAGCTGAGGGTAAAGGTGATGGACTGGCCAAGCATGTCTTTAGACCTAAACCATATTGAGCATCTGTGGGGCATCCTCAAACGAAAGGTGGAGGAGTGCAAGGTCTCTAACATCCACCAGCTCTGTGATGTCATCATGGAGGAGTGGAAGAGGACTCCAGTGGCAACCTGTGAAGCTCTGGGGAACTCAATGCCCAAGAGGGTTAAGGCAGTGCTGGAAAATAATGGTGGCCACACAAAATATTGACAATTTGGGCCCAATTTGTACATTTTCACTTAGGGGTGTACTCACTTTTGTTGCCAGCGGTTTAGACATTAATGGCTGTATGTTGAGTTATTTTGAGGGAACAGCAAATTTACACTGTTATAAAAGCTGTACACTCACTACTTTACATTGTAGCAAAGTGTAATTTCTTCAGTGTTGTCACATAAAAAGATATAATAAAATATTTACAAAATGTGAGGGGTGTACTCACTTTTGTGAGATACTGTATTGAACTAGTTTAGACTCCGAATGTATTTCTTACTCTGGATGTCATAATTTGGAAATGACATTAGAGGAGAGTTAGGGACCGCGCTTTGCAGAGGGGCCTTGACGTGGCAGTGAGGCTTCACATATATTTGCAAATGTATCCAACATAAACCCAACACAAATTGCTGAAACATAGACTTTTTCTTATTTTGCTGGCTGGCAGCCCATGTGCACCTTACTTTAATAACTCAATCACATTTTAGTGTTGTGATAACGTGCATTATTGCAATGTAGGTGGACATGTTCCATACATTAGCATGTGCCATCCATTGTCTATGGTAACCCAACACATTGATCCCGCCTACAGCTGCCTCTCAAACCTCTGGGGTAACACTAGGCTGACTGCATCTCCGCCCACTGCCCCGGAGCCCCAGACACCACCGCAGACAACAGCTCCTTACCCGGACTCTGGCACCACGCGCCCCCAATACATCTACATGCCTTTTTCTTTTCACAACAATGTGAGTGTATTCATATTAAACGTGTATCCCTCATAATATGCTGCACTTAGAGTGGCGCTGCTTTTATTTTTTATCTTCTCATTTCAACAGAGCTGCTTCTAACTCTGATAGCTGTCTGCCCTTCTACCACAGTGCTTCTCATCAGAGCACATGGACTCTCTGTATTGTATTTTATTTTATTTTGAACGTTGATCTACATGTATGAACTGCATATGCCTACATTGGTTTGTTCTGTTTATGTCACCACCCTATGTTTCCTCCTAGGGATAGATCGATATGTTTTTTTCAGGGCCGATACCGATATTTTGGTCACAACGTATCGGTATCGGCCGATATTTTGTACATTTAAAGTTTTGAAAAATAAAGACAATTTCTGATACAAATCCGGTCCTGAACATGTTAATTTTTGTTTAATGCTTAATGGCTGGTTTGCTGGCACCCTGTGGTGGGTGGCTGGCACCCTGTGGTAGGTGGCTGGCTGGCACAGGGGCTGTGGGTGGCTGGCTGGTACAGGGCCTGTGGGCAGCTGGCTGGTACAGTGCCTTTGGCTGGCTGGTACAGGGCCTGCGGGTGGCTGGCTGTCTGTCACCCTGTCTGTGGGTGGCTGACTGTCTGGCACACTGTGGGTGGATGGGTGGCTGGCTGGCACCCTGTGGTGTGTGGGTGGCTGGTACAGTGCCTGTGGCTGGCTCGCTGGTACAGTGCCTGTGGCTGGCTGGCTGGCTGGTACAGGGCCTGTGGATGTGGGTGGCTGGCTGGCACCGGGCTGCTGTGAGTGGGTGTATGGCTGTGATACGATCCAGCACGAGACTAGTCCCGACTCCAGACGAGGCTGTCCAAGGCGAGGGAGGCGGCCTAAGAAGGCAGAATGATGTCACAAAAATATCGGCAATATCGGCCAGTTCCGGGGGGTAATATCGATATATCGGGGAAAGTGCATATCGGCCCTTGATATGTATCGGCCTTGCAGATAATCGGTCTATCCCTAGTTCTTCCCTTCTAAATCACTCAATATTTATTGCTCCCTATTAACCCAACGCACTTCTGACACACAAGCATTGCAGCGCAGCACATTGCACATCCGTTGTGTTGCACTGAGTCAGAAAAAATGGCGCGGTCTTATTTTTTTTGTCTCTTCTGGTGTGTTGGCAGTCCGTTCAATTGGACACAATGCTCCAGAAAAAACAGCTGTGAATCCAGTCTTGTAGGGAGTAATAAATTGATCAGAGGAGGTGCAACTCTGGAAACAGAAAAACATTAAAGTGGAACTTTACTCCCAGTAATTTTGCCTGCTCCCTCCCCCCCCCTCTTCTGCAAGGGGTAAAGTATTTAGAAAGCTGCTGGACTATGGTTGGCTGTTGAGGAACCTTTAAAAAAACACAACATAAATAGGGATGTTCATTTGCAGTTTTGTTTTCAATACGATCTTTCTATTCAATTTAACATTTTTTTTATTGATTTTCATGGTTTATTATTTTTAGTAGTTTAACATTTTATTCCATTTTTATCGATTATTATATTCATAACTGACATTGTTCATTTTATTTGATGTCTATCTTTTGTGGCAATTATACACTGCTCAAAAAATTAAAGGTCAGCCTGCCCATCGCCAACATTAGAGGTTAGATTTGACAACTGCACTCATGAGTCATATATCCTCCCCCCCGTCTTGCCCACCAATTGTTATCCATGTGATGCTGCCATTCTTGCCTTGGCTCCTGTATGCTGCTAATCATGATTTAGAAAATAAATGTGCTATGTTTTAATAATTGGTATCTTTTCAGATTAACTTCTTCCTGAACCTTGCCCTCTGTACAAAAGGTTCAGGAAGAAGTTAATCTGAAAAGATACCAATTATTAAAACAAAGCACACTTATCTTCTAAAATCTTGATTAGCAGCATACAGGAGCCGAGGCAAGAATGGCGGCATCAGATGGATAACAAATGAGTGCAGCCTCGCAGGTCATGCAGCAATGTTAACATTCATCCAGTGCACCCAGGGATTGGTGGGCAAGATGGGGGGGGGCGTATAGCCGCAATGAGAGTGCAATGTTCAGGAGTGCATTACATACAGAATGCAAGGTTCAGGAATGCTTTTCATACAGAGTGCAATGTACAGGAATGCTTTTCATACAGAGTGCAAGGTTCAGGAATGCATTATGTACAGAGTGCAGGGTTCAGGAGTGCGTTTTTTGTAAAGAGTGCAAGGTTCAAGAATGCGTTTCGTAAAGAGTGCAAGGTTCAGGAATGCATTACGAATAGAGTGCAAGGTTCAGGAATGCATTACGAATAGAGTGCAAGGTTCAGAAATGCATTACGTACAGAGTGCAAGGTTCAGGAATGCGTTACATAAAGAGTGCAAGGTTCAGGAATGCGTTACGTACAGGGTGCCCCCCCTGCCCCAAAGCACCCCCCTTATGTTTGGGACATATGGCCTGCCATGGTTCAGAAGGGGGGATGCTCGCTCCCCCCTCCCTTTCCTGGCCTGCAGGGCTGCATGCTTGGATAAGGGTCTGGAGTCCCACGCTTTTTTTTTTCATATTTTATGTATTGCCGGCATTGTGGTTTTTTTTTTTTTCAATCAGCTGTCAGAGGGGAAGCCGGCTGACAGCTGATGACTCATCCGTTGTTAAGTATGCTGCGGCCAGCTTTTGGCCCACTCATTAACAACCAGCTATTCACTGTTTGTTAGGGACGATGGCGGCCTCGCTCCTTAACGCTAAACGTAGGTTACACACTAGGCTAAACACTCCTAAACGCTGGCAAAAAACGCTAAAACATTAGCATTTTTTGGCCAACATTTTTAACAGCAGTTTTTAGCTTTCTAGTGGGCAAAGTTACCCTCTCTATTTGTCCTATTTATTATTATTTCCAAGAGTAAAAAAAAATCCCGTATTTATGGGTTGCCACCAGAACAGTAATAGAAGAATAGAAGGGAAATCTTCTAATGGGGCCACTAGATCTGGTGACAACCAAGAATTCCCTCTTTTCGGAAGGATTTTTCCTCTAACCTGATGGGATTATCTCCACTCAGAGGCCAATATTTATTTGCCATAATTGAGGCACCCGGGGAGTGCAGAAATACAACGCCAGAAACCCCACCCTACAAGAGGCCGAGTTCATTGTGCAGCACTGATGTAGCAAAACCATGTTAAATGCAGAACTTCGTTAAAACAGAGGTTCACCAAAATTGGAAGTGAGGATCCTGAATACCCGCAGAGATTGATCGGTGGATTTATCTGGTGGTCCAGGGAGGGAGACCACTGCAGTGTAAAGGATCAGTTCCTTGAGCTCTCTGGTGATTAGGTGTGTTTTGACCAAGTGGTCTTTCCTGTAATGTGAGCAGTGATTTCACCTGTTGGCGGTGGTTCTGTCCTATTGTCACAATTTTCTAAAGGATTGTTATATATCGCTGGATGAATGAATACAAACAACATTTTGCGGATCCAATAAATGTATGTGAACTTTTGAGCACATTCTGTGGACTTTTTATATATATATATATATATATATATATATATATATATATTACTTTGACTGTCTTTATTGAATGTTTCTTCATATTAAGGGTGTATTGCACTATTGAATATTTATGTGGACCTATTTTATGAACACATATAGGGTTTGTTTATGAACAAGCGCACTCTTTTTGTTTTATATTGTTGTATTGTAGTGTTAGAGGTCACTATTATAACAGTTGCTGCTGTTCTATTTTTTCACTATTAATTTTTCTGCTTTTTGATCACTAGCACTGAGATCTAGATTACTTTTATTATTTTGTGCACATAGCGGCGCATAAGTATTCACACTTTTGTATTATTTAAACAGTAAGAGACAGAATTCTAATCTTTTTGGCTCTATACACCACCACAATGGATTTGAAATGAAACAAACAAGATGTGCTTTAACTGCAGACTTTAAGCCTTAATTTGAGGGTATTTAAATCCAAATCAGGAGAACGGTGTAGGAATTACAACAGTTTGTATATGTGCCTCCCACTTTTTAGGGGCCAAAAGTAATAGGACAATTGGCTGCTCAGCTGTTCCATGGCCAGGTGTGTGTTATTCCCTCATTATCCCATTTACAAGGAGCAGATAAAAGGTCCAGAGTTCATTTCAAGTGTGCTATTTGCATTTGGAATCTGTTGCTGTCAACTCTCAATATGAGATCCAAAGAGCTGTCACTATCAATGAAGCAAGCCATCATTTGGCTGAAAAAAACAAAACAAACCCATCAGAGAGATAGCAAAAACATTAGGTGTGGCCAAATCAACTGTTTGGAACATCCTTAAAAAGAAAGAACGCACCGGTGAGCTCAGCAACACCAAAAGACCCGGAAGACCACGGAAAACAACTGTGGTGGATGACCGAAGAATTCTTTCCCTGGTGAAGAAAACACCCATCACAACAGTTGGCCAGATCAAGAACACTCTCCAGGAGGTAGGTGTATGTTTGTCAAAGTCAACAATCAAGAGAAGACTTCACCAGAGTGAATACAGAGGGTTCACCACAAGATGTAAACCATTGGTGAGCCTTAAAAACAGGAAGGCCAGATTAGAGTTTGCCAAACAACATCTAAAAAAGCCTTCACAGTTCTGGAACAACATCCTATGGACAGATGAGACCAAGATCAACTTGTACCAGAGTGATGGGAAGAGAAGAGTATGGAGAAGGAAAGGAACTGCTCATGATCCAAAGCATACCACCTCATCAGTGAAGCATTGTGGTGGTAGTGTCATGGCATGGGCATGTATGGCTGCCAATGGAACTGGTTCTCTTGTATTTATTGATGATGTGACTGCTGACAAAAGCAGCAGGATGAATTCTGAAGTGTTTCGTGCAATATTATCTGCTCATATTCAGCCAAATGCTTCATAACTCATTGGACGGCGCTTTACAGTGCAGATGGACAATGACCCGAAGCATACTGCGAAAGCAACCAAAGAGTTTATTAAGGGAAAGAAGTGGAATGTTATGCAATGGCCAAGTCAATCACCTGACCTGAATCCGATTGAGTATGCATTTCACTTGCTGAAGACAAAACTGAAGGGAAAATGCCCCAAGAACAAGCAGGAACTGAAGACAGTTGCAGTAGAGGCCTGGCAGAGCATCTCCAGGGATGAAACTCGTCTGGTGATGTCTATGAGTTCCAGACTTCAGGCTGTAATTGACTGCAAGGATCTGCAACCAAGTATTAAAAAGTGAAAGTTTGATTTATGATTGTTAATCTGTCCCCTTACTTTTGGTCCCTTAAAAAGTGGGAGGCACATATACAAACTGTTGTAATTCCTATTTCGTTCACCTGATTTGGATGTAAATACCCTCAAATTAAACGTGAAAGTCTGCAGTTAAAGCACATCTTGTTTGTTTCATTTCAAATCCATTGTTGTGGTGTATAGAGCCAAAAAGATTAGAATTGTGTTGATGTCCCAATATTTATGGCCCTGACTGTAAGTATTTGACCCCTTCGCAAAACATGACTTAGTACTTGGTGGTAGAAGCCTTGTTGGCAATCACAGAGGTTTCTTTAGTTGGCAACCAGGTTTGCACACATCTCAGGAGGGATTTTGTCCCACTCCTCTTTGCAGATCCTCTTCAAGTCATAAGGGTTTCAAGGCTGACTATTGGTAGCTCAGTTCCCTCCACATATTTTGTAGATTAAAGTCTGGAGACTGGCTAGGCCACTCCAGGACCTTAATGTGCTTCTTCTTGAGCCACTCCTTTGTTGCCTTAGCTGTGTGTTTTAGGTCATTGTCATGCTGGAATACCCACCCACGACCAATTTCCAATGCCCTTGCTGAGGTGGAGGTTCTCACCAAAGATTTGACGATACATGGACTCATTCATCGTACCTTTGATGCAGTGAACTTTTCCTGTCCCCTTAGCAGAAGAACACCCCCAAAAGCATAATGTTTCCACCTCCATGTTTGACGGTGGAGATGGTGTTCTTGGGTTCATAGGTTGCATTCCTCCTCCTCCAAACGCTTGATTTTGGTCTCAACACTTTCACCCAGTAATCCTCTGAATCATTCAAATGTTCATTAGCAAACTTTAGACAGGCCTGTACATGTGCTTTCTTGACCTTGGGGGACCTTGCGAGCACTGCAGGATTTTAGTCCTTCACAGCGTAGTGTTTTACTAATTGTTTTCTTGGTGACATTGGTTCCAGCTGCCTTGAGATCATTGACAAGATTCTCCCATGTAGTTCTGGGCTGATTCCTCACCGTTCTCATGATCATTGAAACTCCACGACATGAGATCTTGCATGGAGCCCCAGACCGAGGGAGATTGACAGTTATTTTGTGTTTCTTCTATTTGCCAAAAATCGCATCAACTGTTGTCCCCCTCTCAAAAAGCTGCTTGGCGATGGTCTTGTAGCCCATTCCAGGCATTGTGTAGGTCTCCAATCTTGTCCCTGACATCCTTGGATAGCTCTTTGGTCTTGGCCATGGTTGAGAGATTGGAAACTGATTGATTGCTTCTGTGGACAGGGGTCTTTAATACAGGTAACAAGCTGTGATTAGGAGCACTCTCTTTAACCGCTTGCCGGACGCCCCACGCAAATATACTGCAGCAGGGCGGCTCGGCTGCACAAAATCACGTAGATCTATGTGATTTTGTGCACGCGGCGAGCACCGCCGGACCCGCTCTTCCACTGTGATTAGACACAACAGGAGGCGAGCCGCGGGAGGAGCGGCAGCGATTGCCGCCGGCCTCCCACATTCGTCAGAGAAACTGATAGTAAACAAAGCAAGCGAGTCTTCTGTAACACAGGCAGGGAGAGATCAGGAGTTTCAGCTAAGCTGAAACCCCGATATCTCTGTGCCTGTCACAGAACCTCCCCGCAAAGTGAGTAAGCACAAACAGGCATACTTTAACCCCTTTGCTCACCTCCAGTGTTAACCCCTTCCCTGTCAGTGTCATTTATACAGTAACAGTGCATGTTGTTTAGCACTGATTACTGTATTAGTGTCACTGGTCCCCAAAAAGTGTAAAAAATGTCAGTTAGGGGTCCGATCTGTCTGCCGCAATGTCGCAGTCCCACTAAAAATCGCGGATCGCCGCCATTACTAATAAAAATAAAAAAAAAGTCCAAAAATCTATCCCGTAGTTTGTAAACGCTATAACTTTTGCGCAAGCCAATTAAAATACGCTTTTTGGGATTTTTTTTTTTACCAAAAATATGTAGCAGAATACAAATTGGCCTAAACTGATAAAAAAAATTCGATTTTTTTTTTTAATTTTTTATTGGGAATGTTTTATAGCAGAAAGTAAAAAATATGGTGTTTTATTTCAAAATTCTCGCTCTTTTTTTGTTTATAGCGCAAAATCTAAAAACTGCAGAGGTGATCAAATACAACCAAAAGAAATCTTTATTTGTGGGAAAAAAAAGACATCAATTGTATTTGGGTACAGTGTCGCACGACCGCGCAATTTTTCGTTAAAGTAGCGCAGTGCCCATTCGCAAAAAATGGCCTGGTCATTAAGGGGGCAAATCCTTCCAAAGCTGAAGTGGTTAAGAGCGTGCTCCTAATCTCAGCTCGTTATCTGTATAGAAGACATCTGGGAGCCAGACATCTTGCAGGGTCCTTTCACACAGCGCAAGCTCTGGCGAGGTCCGTTCTGCTCAGCGGGGGATCGCTTTGTGTGCGGAGATGGAGCTGTCAGATTCTCCGCTGTCCTCTATGGGGAGATTGGATGAGAACGGACCGCCTGTCCGTTCTCATCCGATCCGCTGGACAGATGAAAAATAGGGTTTCCATCCGTCCGGATATCACGGACAGGATCGGAAGCGGATAGAAGCGGGTGTCAGCGGAGATGTCTCCACTGACATCCGCTACCCCATAGGGATGCATGGAGCATCCGATCAGGTCCGCCTGAAAAACTGACAGGCGGATCTGATCGGATCGCCCGTGTGAAAGGACCCTGATAGGGGATCAAATACTGCAAATCATTTTATAACTTTTTTGAAATGCGTTTTTCTGGATTTTTTTGTTGTTATTCTGTCTCTCACTGTTAAAATAAATCCACCAATACAATTATAGACTGATCATTTCTCTGTCAGTGGGCAAATGTACAAAATCAGCAGGGACACAAATACTTTTTTCCCTCACTGTAACTTGATCAGAATAAAACATAAGCACGCTTGATACTTAGATCTTTTTTTTTTTTTAAAGACTTTATAAGGTGGAGCTCTTCCTGGGTTTGCTTATATATTTCCCACAGCGCAAATGATAAAATTAATAACTTTTCCTGTAATGGCTAGGTGGCACTGTGCCATTGACTGCAGAGCTACCCCCTAAGTTTTCTACTGTTCCACAGGAGGGCACGATCTCCAGACATATTCTCACCTTCTGTATGGTAGGAAGAGAAAAGAAACGCAATTTAGGAAAGATTTATTTAAAATATAGGCTAGTAGTGCTTCAAAGGAGACCTAGCTGTGATGATTACTATTTAAATATTTTGCTTTCCACAATCTCCTGAAATAAAGGTCGACGATTCATGTTCTTGTGCCAACACCTCAGCATCAAACTGTAGATGTCACCAGTGCACAGGGGAGGCTGGGGCAGTCTGTATCCGGATGTCACCTTTCTATGCACCTCCTCCAAACTTTTAAGTGCTAGGAAGACAAAAAAATATTATTAGGCGTTATTGGCCATACACCCGGGAAGTTGGAAAGATGAAAAAAATTCATAAACAGAGGATTTCTTTACTGAAAACTATGCTTAAAAATGAAATTATAGGCAGACGAAGTTATACGCAAATATCCATTTTCCTGTAAAGGCTGAACTCCTAAAGCCCCGTACACACGCGTTGAAAATTGTCAGGGAATTTTCGTCCGACGACCGATCTGACGATTTTCGGCTTGTTAGTATGATGCTTCCGACAACCAACTCTGACTTTTCGGCCCAAAAAAAACTGGTGTGCAGACTATAAAATTTTTGTTGGCCGTCAACATAACGGCCGATTTTCGTGCAGTCAGTACAGATTTCGACAGGGAAAAATCTGATGAGCAAGTCTGGGCATGCTCAGTGAAGAAAGAACACAAAGAAAGCAAACTAACACATGACATCACTTCTGAAGTAGAATTTTGTTGGGCGAGAAAATTCATGTGCAGTCTAGGCACATTCCAACCAACAAAACACAACTCTGGACAAAAGACGGACGATCGGTTCGGCCGATAATCGTTGCGTGTGTAAGGGGCTTTATGCTATTGGATTACACAATAAATTCCCTTTCTAGTGAGAAAATAACCTTGTGTCCAGGTCCCAAAAAATGGTAGCTCTTTCTTGCAAAGCTGCTGCCACATGGTGTCTCTCCATAGAGCCACATGTTCTGTGTTCCCCGAGGTTTCCCCAGGAGTTTGAGAGAGACTCCAGTCAGTGAAAGCTGCTCCCTTCTCTTTAAAGAGTTATCACAGTGATGGCATAATTGCCTCTGATTTTTTACACACAGCACCCTTTCCTCCTTTACTATTTCTCAGTCTCTCCCACTTCCAATTGTTTGCTGGCTTTTATTTTATCACAACATATACCAACTTCCAGCTACTAAAAGGATACTGTGCTTTTCTTATTCACAACAAACCAACTGGTTCACTTTAGAGCACGAGTAGGCAACCCTGGAGAGGTGGAGACTTACTTGAACAACATGGAAGAGATCATAGATGATCCAGGATGCAGCATGCCCAGAGTTCAGGGGAGAGCAGTGTGTATTGCAGAGTGGAGAGGTCAGTAAGAAGTAACACAGAGTTCAGGGGAGAGTAGTATGTAACACGGAGTGGAGGGGTCAGGAGTAATTAACGCAGAGTTCAGGGCAGAGTAGCATGTAATACATAGTCGAGGGGTTGAGGAGTAATTACCGCAGAGTTCATGGGAGAGTAGTATGTAACACATAGTGGAGAGGTCAGTAGTCTGTAATTCAGAGTTCAGGGGTCAGGACTAAGTAACGCAGGGTTCAGGGGTCAGTAGTCTGTAAAGCAGAGTGGAGAGGATTGGACTAATTAACGCAGAGTTCAGGGGTCAGTAGTATGTAATGCAGAGTGGAGGGGTCTGAACTGAGTATCGCAGATTTCAGACGTCGGCAGTGGGGGGCGGGGGGGGGGGGTTAAGAACTAATTAACACAGAGTTCAGGGTTCACCAGTGTGTTATGCAGAGTGGAGGGGTCAGGAGTAAGTAACGCAGAGTTCAGGGGTCAGAAGTTTGTAACGCAGAGTGGAAGGGTCAGGACTAAGTAATGCTGAGTTCAGGGGGTCAATAATATGTTATGCAGAGTGAAGGGGTCAGGACTAAGTAATGCAGGGTTCAGGGGTCAGTAGTATTTAACACAAAGTGGAGGGGTCAGAACTAAGTAATGCTGGGTTCAGAAGTCAGTAGTATGTAACGCGGATTGGAGGGGTCAGGAAAGAGTAACACGGTGCAAGGGTTAGGAGTAAGTAATGCAGAGGTCAATAGTAAGTATCATAGAGTTCAGAGGTCAGTAGTATGTAATGCAGAGTTTAGAAATTAGTAGTACATAACACAGAAAAGAGGGGCCAGTAGTATTTATTGCACAGTGCAGAGGTCAGTAGTACGTAACACCATGTATAGGTCAGGAGTCACTAACACACATCATTCCCCATATACAAAAATACCCTTCCAGTACAAACATCTACCCCTTTAAGCTAAAATTGTCCATAATTTTCCCCATCTCTATGTACAATTCACTTACCAGACCTCAGATACAGCAGTTCCTGTCAGAGTGAAGGAAGTCCTCCTAGGTACCCCTGGGCTGTGTCTTGTCATAAGAAATGAGGAGTAACCCAGGACTTCCATCAACTCTGCCTATTGCTGTTCTGATCTGAGGTATGAGAGGCAGTAACCACTTCTGACAGAAGGGGGGGGGGGGTATGGCAGGGGTAGTGATCTATCTGTCACATACTTGCACCAACACTCTTTTTACACATATGGACCTTCCAATCCCTCCCCTGCTGCCCTTTGTTCTCCCACTGAAGTTCCAGAAAAACCTGGTGCTCCGGAGTATGGGAGAATACATGGTTCTGTACTTTTTCTTCTTATAAGGCAGAGCTCAGAGCTTAAATGTTCAACCTCCAGGCCAAGAACTGTTACATGGTAATGGTGGAAGGCGTATTATCCCTGAGAAAGCTCGTATTGAATTTGAGTTTACTTGGTGGTTTTGCAGAGGGCTCTAGGAGGCACCCCTTTAAGGTTTCATTCAAATTGAAAACATTCTTGTTGAGCATGACCAGTTCATATGTTTGGTGGTTATTCTGTACGAACATCTCGCTATTTTTTGTTTCTACTGGGAAACTTTACCATCAATGAGAATTTAGGAGCTGCAGAGAAAAATGATCTTACTTGTGTACGGGGTTTGGCCCAGAGTGAAAATCTCATACAGGACAATTCCGAATGACCACACATCTGTTTTGTCAGAAAATATCCCCCTCTTTAGAGCCTCTGGTGGCATCCATCGTACTGGACCAATAACACCTTCTAGAATAACAGGATCACCCTGTAGGATGAAGAAAAATTTTCTTAATGGAAATACTAACTTCTAGGCAATGAGACATTCGCCCTAAAAATGCCACAACAACAAAAAAAAAAAACCTACCTACTTCAATATGAAATTTTAAAATGTTTCTTTGTGCCAATAAAGAAGCATGGAAGTGATATGTACACTCAATATCATATATATATATATTTTTTTTTTTTTATTGGATCAGTGCTTTTCCCAGAAACCAGTACAGAGCTGTAAAAACAATTACTGGAATCCCCTGCAATGGAAGGTTTTATTTCATGTCAAGATTCTCTGCTAAAAGCTACAGACACTACAATTTTTCTCATAATGCCACAGAGGTTATTCAGGTGGGGATAGTGATCTATTCAAAAGTAACTTAAGAAAGGCAAAGTAAGGCACATTTGAATTACTTGAGGACAGAGAAAGGAATGGAGCTGTGATTTTGTTTTTTAATTCAAAGAAAGTGTGTAGATTACTTGTAGGGAGATTATCCCCTCTGTGGGCAAAAGATTTCTGTTCTGACTGACAGTCCTCTATGGGTCAGACCTTATTCCGGGAGGCAAATCCAAATTGGGAGATTTTGCAAACTAGGTTGTCTCCAACCAGGATGCTGCTACAGGTCAAGTCGAGATGCAGCACGCGTTTTACTTCCAGGTAGGCCATGCCGTCTGCCACTTGATCAGCAATGCGCTGGAGTTCTTGGTCTGTTAGGAGGGTTCCTTCTTCCCCTACAGAGAGAAAATGGGAATTAGAATATTTATACATACTGTACATGCATTTTTCTGTCCAGTCCTCGGGGGCCACAAAAAGGTTTTATTTTCTAGGTCACGATTGCAACTGTGTCCAAGTGCAAGGGGCTCACAAGAGCCTCTCTGTTCCATCCAAATGTCAGCAGAACAGCCATTTATTGTAAATTTAAACCCAAGAACAGAAGTGGAATTCCCTAATGTATAGCTCTTCAGGCTTAGATGATCTGTTTCTGATGGCCTGTGGTAGCCCCAACAATAAAAAGTTAATCCCTTAAAAATTAAATAAAAATCATGTTTTTTATTTAGTTAAAGCACTGTTACACACAACCTGACATTATTCACCAAATAAAACAAGTAAGGTGCAGCACTCACAAATAAAATTGATAAAATTGATTGTTCATATATGATCTAGAGGAGGGGATATCTAGTACAATCTCAGTATTTGCAGATGATACTAAACTAGGCATGCCAATATCTTCTATGCAGGATGTGGAAACCTTGCAAGCGGACCTAAACAAAATAACGGGGTGGGCAACTACATGGCAGATGAGATTTAATGTTGATAAATGTAAAGTAATGCACTTGGGGGCCAGAAACCAGAAAGCAAGCTACTCACTAGGGGGGGAACCTCTGGGTGAGTCTAGGATGGAAAAGGACTTGGGGGTACTGGTAGACAACAAGCTTGGCAGTGGCATGCAATGCCAAGCCGCCGCAAGCAAAGCCAACAGAATACTGGGATGTATAAAAAAGGGGATTCACTCCAGAAATAAAGAGATTATTCTCCCACTCTACAAGACTCTGGTCCGGCCACATCTGGAGTATGCTGTCCAGTTCTGGGCACCGGTCCTCAGGAAGGATGTGCTGGAATTGGAGAGAGTCCAGAGAAGGGCAACAAAAATAATTAGGGGAATGGAGGACATCAGCTATGAGGAAAGACTACATGCACTGAACCTTTTCTCTCTGGAGAAAAGACGATTGAGGGGGGATATGATATCAATGTACAAATACTGTACTGGTGACCCGAGCATAAGGAACAAACTATTCAGAGAAAGGAGATACAATAAGACACGTGGCCACTCACTAAAACTAGAGGAAAGGCGGTTTAACCTTAAAGTGCGTAAGGGGTTCTTCACTGTAAGAGCAGTAAGGATGTGGAATTCTCTTCCACAAGCAGTCGTATCAGCAGGTAGCATTGATAGTTTCAAAAAACTATTAGATGGACACCTTAAAGACCACAACATACAGGGGTATACAATGTACGGTTAAAAGCAAACACACACACACGCATCATAGGTTGAACTGGATGGACTGATGTCTTTTTTCAGCCTCACTAACTATGTAACTATGTAACTATGTAAGGTTGAGAAAAAAATTCATATAAAATTCATAAGTGACCAATTAAACCAGTGAATAGTACATAATCATGTTATGCAAAACAATCAAAAATGTATTCCATAAAGAGTCCATATAAATTGTGAAAAACAATGTGTATATATGTGAAGAAAAAAAACAGACAAAAAAGTCCAAATAAAGGGAAAGATCAACACAAAAAAGGGTAAAAAGCACCACCATGCATGCGTGAAAAGGTCGATCCTCCATAATCTTCAATAAGTGCAGACACCAACACTGAAGGGGGTAAAAGCTTACCAGAGTCAAATGACCTCCAAATCAATGGAAAAGCCAAAAACGCTAAGAAAGGTAGGTATCCAAAGCATGTGGAGATGTCAGTGGTACTCAATCAACCGAATATCCAAGGAGTATAAAGGTTCCTGCTCCCTTAATTAACACGTCACCGGCTGCTACTTCCAGCAGAATCGTCTCCTAGAGCTGTAATAAACATAGCAGACGCCATTTTGTTGAAGATCACTGTGCTCTGGGGACACAGAGGGAACAGGAACTTTTATATTCCTTGGATATTCGGTTGATTGAGTAACAATGACATCCCCACATGCTTTGGAAACCTACCTTTCTTAGCGTTTTTGGCTTTTCTATTGATTTGGAGACCAGCTGGTACTCCCTTCAGTGATCAGTGTTGGTGTCTGCACTTATTGAAGATTTGGGAGGATCATCCTTTTCACGCATGCTGGGAGTGGTGGTGCTTCTTTTCCCCCTTTTTTGTTAGGATTTTTCCCTTTTTTTTTGACTTTTTTGTCTGTTTTTCTTCACACATATACACATTTTTTTGTACAATTTATATGGACTCTTTATGGAATACATTTTTGATTGTTTTGCATAACATGATTATGTACTATTCACTGGTTTAATTGGTCACTTTTTTATTGAATTTTATATAAATATTTTATATGAACTTTTTTCTCAACCTTATCAATTTTATTTGTGAGCACTGCACCTTACTTGTTTTATTATGTTTAGGTATATCTATTGACCTGTGCTAGCTGCTATATTATTTCATTGATTTTTGTTATTATTTATCCAGCGCATGTTTTTATTTATTTATTTATTATTATTATTATTATTATACAGGATTTATATAGCGCCAACAGTTTGCGCAGCGCTTTACAATTTGAGGGAAGACAATACAGTTACAATACTGTTCAGAACAGGACGAACTAGAGGGCCCTGATCGTTAGAGCTTACAATCTAGAAGGGAGGGTAAAGTGAAACAAAAGGCAATAACCGTGGGGGATGGGTTGATGGAGAAAATGGAGGTACATTTATTAGGGGCTGGTAGGATAGGCTTCTTTGAAAAGGAGGGTTTTCAGAGATCGCCTAAAAGCTAATAGAGTGGGAGATAATCGCACAGATAAGGGTAAGGAGTTCCATAGGATTGGAGAGGCTCTGGAAAAGTCCTGGAGGCGAGCATGGGAGGAGGTGACGAGGGGGCTAGAGAGCCGGAGGTTTTGAGAGGAACGAAGAGAGCGATTAGGTTGGTATTTTGAGACGAGGCTAGTAATAGCTAGGGGCTAAGCTGTGGATTGCTTTATAAGATGTTGTTAGTATTTTGAATTTAATTCGTTGGGTGAGCGTAAGCCAATGGAGGGCTTGACAGAGAGGAGCAGCGGACACTGAGCGATTGGTAAGGTGGATAAGTCACCTTACCAATCGATATTTATATTATTCACCAAATATATGGAGTCACAAACTGGCTTCAGCTCAAGCTGCTCCCATAAGATACGTCCCTCTGATGTGTTTCACCTTGATAAGGCTTAATCATAGAGCAGGGGTCTCCAAACTTTCTAAACAAGGGGCCAGTTTACTGTCCTTCAGACTTTAGGAGGGCCCAACTGTGGCCATTGGGAGTTTAAAAGGTCCTGAAATCAGTGGTAACAAGTAATGCCCCAACTTTGTTGTCAGTGGGAGGAATTGTGCCCTATTGTTGGTGTCATTGTGCCCAATCATTGATGTCATTGAGAGAAATTGTGCCCCATCATTGCTGTCAGTGGGAGGAATCGTGCCCCATCGTTAGTACCATTGGGCACAATTATCAGTGTCATTGGGAGGAATTGTGCCCCATTGTTGGTGTCATTGGGCCCAACTGTTGGTGTCATTGCGAGGAATTGTGCCCCATTGTTGGTGTCATTGGGAGGAATTGTGCCTGTTTGTTGGTATCAGTGGGAGGAATTATGCCCCTTCATGGGGGTCAGTGGATGAAATAGTGCCCAAAGGTCTGGATAAAAGCAAGCAAAGGGCCACATCTGGCCCCAGGGACACAATTTGGAGACCACTGTCATAGAGGACCTCTTTGAGAGGTGTCGGCGCTGCAAGGCAACGGTGTGCAAATAGGGCACTAGGCTGGCAGATTCTCCTTCCTAATTTCCTGTCCACATTGACAGTGTAATGAGTGGCTTTTCCTGTGAACTAGCTGGAATAGTTAATGCTTTGGCGGGGGGTAATCATATTGCTATTAACAATATGTAGCATGAAGGGGTTAATGTCCTGTCACTGGTCACTGATGCAATAGTGACACTTTTATGCTGCAGCATGAAGGGGTTAATAAGCATTGACACTAATGCAGCAGAAAGGCGTTGATTAACTGCCACTGATCACGAATGCATCAGTGACCAGAGGCAGTACATTAACCCCTTCATGCTGCATATTACTAATAACATTGTTCATTATTTTTTAACAACCCCTGCTCACCAGGTGGTGTGTTTAGCACATTTCAGATATCATACCCACCCCCCTGCAGATCCAACCAGGATGCTCTTCTGTTCTGGCAGCACTCTCTCCTGTGCCGCCATGTTTTACTATGATGTAATCGGCTGTTCCAGATCCAGTTGGCAAACCTCCCGATGACACGCTGATATGTGTGCCCCCTTCTCCTTTCCGGCTGTTCCTCCTGGGATTTGTAACGTGCATATCCCAGTAGGCAAAAAGAGCACAGCGTACATCATTCGCCTAGGTGAATGGCTTGCAGGGGAAACGGGGCCAAACATTTTCTTGAAAAAAAGTAAAAATAAAATCTTTCTATACAAATAAAGGACTGGAGGAGGGTTAGAGCAAGGGGTGGAGTTTTGTAGAGTGAAAATCTGCTTTAAAGTAGAATTATAGCTTAATCCTAACTAACTAGCAATTAAAATATTTATTCTGTTTTAACAAAAAATTGTTTGGGTTTTTATTATATTTATTTCCATAAAAAGGCCCACCAAAATTCTCAGCACCAGGCCCATGATGCTTTTAGTCTGGCCCTGCTTTGAAGACTCAGCATTGAGCTGGTGGTCCAGTATGGTCTCATCTTATTCTGAAAAGTGAATGAGATTAGATTTCTTTTTTTTTTTAACCTGGCCAGTCAAAATCAAGAAGTGCAATATGATCTCTAAAGGGAATAATCAATCAGCACTTGTGTGCTAGTGCAAATAATGTAACATAGTGGCCAAATCATTACCTATATGAGGGGGCTATGCTTATGTTTTTTTTTTTCACTTTTATACCTAAAAACAGGCTTTTACTGACCACGTAGAAAGCTGAGAAGGTCTCCTTTCTCCATGAACTCTGTGACAATATAGACAGGATCGTTGGTGGTACACAAAGCATGTAATTCAATGACATTCTTGTGATTCAACGTCTTCAGAATCTCAATTCCATTTATTACGTTTTTTCTTTCACAAAACTCTGTGTAATAAGATAAAGAAAAGGAAGAAGTATTGACAAGACATACTTAGCAATTAGATGGAGGACATTTCAGTATAGATTTTTGCCACTGGACTTAGTGCAAGTCACCCATAGCCCATTGGCTAAGATTAACAGGTTAAAATTCCTACAGTATATGTCTTGAGGCTCAGGTGACCAACTCTTCAGATTAGTGAAGTTACAAGGTAATTTAGTGTTAAAATGCCTTTTCTGAAGCTCCCAAGGTGGTCACCTCTTCAGCCCACCCCTTGGCCCAAACCTGCTTTTAACCATACAGTAGTTCCCAGTTATTTTCCTGGTGTTTTCCCAGTCTTCCTGGGATCCATTGCATGCATCATACTATAAATGACATTTAAAATTTCAGTGGGGATGGAGAGATCCTCTTGTAATGGGCACAGCTAACCTGGAACCCAGGACAGAGATCTCACCTTGAGTCCTTGAGAGATAAGAAACCGGTGTAGTTGGACATGTTAGCAATTGGGAACCAGGATACAAGTTCTTGGCCCACCTTACTTCATTATTGTTACATAGTCATCCACAAACCTTTAGGAAAGGTCTGGATAAGGACTTTTCTCCTTCCCTCTGTCCACTTCCCTTTCCATAGAGATATTTCAGGAAATTTAATCCAGTACACTTTTTCCTCCAAGGTAAAGTCTGATGAGGGCCTCTCCCAGGTGTCCTGCATGTGGCTGGGATCCTATTAGGACAAAACATCTTCTTTGTAAGTAAATTAAAAGTGATTCAATATGTAATATAGAACAGCTTTTCAATCCTTTGAACATTCTCATTTTAGCGACCAGCCTTGTGGTATAAGGCAGCTTGCACACTTACCTGTGCACCGACGGCCCTTACTGTTTGCTCCCATCTCAGCAGTGCCCTACGTCTTGGTCACAGCACTGCTCCTCCTCTGTGTGGCTAGCATCCCAATAGCAGGGCAAAAGGACAAAACCTCCCAGAATCTCCCAGCAGTTACTTGCCCCAGTCTTTCTTGTCAGCCGTGGGATAACGAGTCTAACTACACTCCTCCCAGCTCTGGGATTGGTCCACAGTGCAGTAGACACCTTATTTGAAGTGCATCAGTCTGTGCTTGCCATTGTTTTTCCTGCTGACCAAGCAAGCCTGACCTATTTGTTGGTTTGCTCCTGTTGCTGACCTCTGCTATATTCTCATATACTTCTTCTGCTGCTGACCTTTTGCTATGTTCTTGATTTTCTCTATTGTCTGCTGCCCGCCTTGACCTTTGCTATTTTTATGAATTATGCCTGCTGCTAGCCACCAGCCCTGACTCCTCCAGAGTGTCTTCCATCTTGTTTCTCCCATGCTGTATGGTACATTCATTCTCTTCTACCTTGGGCCCTCTAGTGATATTCTATAGCCAGAGTATATAATTTTGTATATTAAGCCCTGAGGGCAATATAGTATCATAGGTGTGCTTTCCATAAGGGAAGAAGGGCTGCTAAAGTTGATGCTACACTTGACCACTGTTAAGTCTGACTAAAGTTGTCATGTTTCTGTGTTAGTGAGCCCTTGTAGAAAGCCAACTCGGGGTTCCCCATGGTTCTGAGTCTAAGCCCCAGCCTTCTTTTTTACCAGGGCCATGGATGGTGGGGATGGACTTGCAGCAAGCTGGAACCAGGTCACAGCCCCCAGATACGCCTAGCTGACGATGCAGAGACCACTCCTAGTAGTAAGTGATAGAGGGGAAAGAGATACAAATCCACCAGTAGAGCAGACAACACCCATAGGTGAACACAGAAGCCAGCAGCACATGTGAATAAAATCACAGGTCTAGCAGAAGCACTGCAGACTAAACTGTGAAAGTACCCCCCCCCCCCCCTCTTATGAGTGTCCCCACCCATTTAATGCCAGGCTTGAGAGGAAACTTCTAATTAAAAATTTTCACTGGGGGCAGAAACATCTATAGAAGGAATCCATTTTCTTTCCTCAGGACCATAGCCCTTCCAGTCAATTAGATAGAAAAGCAATCCCCTGGAGTATTTAGAATCCAATATTCGCTTGATTTTATACTGATCCAAAGTATAGACCGTTGGAGAAGAATGACAAAGAGGATGGGAAAACCTACTGATGATGTATGGTCTCTGGAGTGAGACATGAAAGACAATAGGAATCCCTAAGTGTAAAGGGAGACGAAGCTTGAAAACGACAGGATTAACTTGGCAGGTGTACCTAGGTACACCCAGTTGACCATGCAGAGACCACTTGCGTATGCAGATTATAGATAGCAGGAGAAAGAAAAGGATCCAGGAAACGGAAAAGGAGGGCAGGTGGCAGTCAAGCAAAAAAGGCAGACAAAGCCAGGGTAGGTACACAGGAAGTCAGACACAGAATTCAAGTACTACACGTCAAACCAGGAGCTCAGAGAAACAAGGAAGTTGCTCAGGCAATGTGGGCTGCATAGAACATGTCTTCTATAGGGAAAAAGTCTGGGAGGCGGGCCAGGAAGTGATGAAATAGAAAGAAATATAAATCTACAGTAGAGGAATCTACAGTAGAGGAGGTGATGCCCATAAGTGAACACAGAAGCCAAAAATACGTGTGAATAAAATCACAGGTCTAGCAGAAGCACTGCAGCAAGGAGGTATGAATCTCAGGCAGGAAATTGCAGGCTTCGGCCTCATGTACACTGCTGCTGATAAACAGATATTTAGGAGCAGTTGGGAGTTTTTTCAGCAGCCCCTGAACTCTCCTCTATGTTATCTTATCTGTCCATGTACACTGAGATGTTTAAAGTCATTTACAGGCAGTTGAGTTTAGTGGCATTTTTTTTAAAGCAAAAAAAATGCATTCAGACAGGAGTTTATTGGCATTTGAAACGCCAAATGCTTGTAACATCGTGTAAACGCATCTAAACGCGGTAACTCGCGTTTATAAGCATTTCTTTTATAAGTGTTTTCAATGGGGATACATTTCTGACCATTTTACAATGTAAAAACACTTCTAAACGCGCATAAATGCGGCATGTAATCGTGGCACAACGAACGTTTTTAACTTCGGGAGAGGTTTTCAAATGTATGCCTCGTACACACGCAACAATTATCGGCCGACCGATCGGCCGACTTTTGTCCAGTGTTGTGTTGGTTGAAATGTGCTCTAGACTGCACACAAATTTTCTCGGCCAACAAAAACCAACTTCAGAAGTGATGTCATGTGCTGGTTTACTTTCCATGTGTTTTTTCTTCTCTGAGCATGCCCAGTCTTGCTCATCAGATTTTTGTCTGCCGAAATCTGTACTGACTGACGGAAAATCGGCCGTTGTGTTGACGGCCAAGAAAAATTTTATAGCCTGCACACCAGATTTTTTTTCGGCCGAAAAGTCGGAGTCGGTTGTCGGAAGCATCATACTAACAAGCCGAAAATCGGCCGATCGGATGTTGGCCGAAAATTCACAGCCAACTATCGACACGTGTGTACGAGGCATAAGCCTAAATCCTGACAGAATTGCCTGTGTCCAGACCTTACATAGGTGTTCTCTGGTTGGCTGATGAGGGCACTGGCTTGGATGGAGAGGTGTCCCTACCATAATTTCCTGCTCTACTTCTGTCCACCAAGAATTTTGGGTGTTCCTGAAAACCTTTGTGTTTCTTAACCCACATTAGAGATGTAGGGGCCATTAAATGGAACCACATTGAGTTGTAGATGACAGGAGAATGGACATATGCACTAGTGTGGATGCTGAAGATTTTACCGACAGGTCTTCTGATACAGATTGGTTTTATTTTAATTTGTTTTGGTTTAATTTGTCAATTAGGATATCTCAGTTATTGGGTGGACTGGCCATTTAACCACTTGCCGACTACCCAACTTTAAATATGTCATGTTTTCACGTTAAATACCAGGGTTATGGCTGCCGCTAGATGTCATAACCCCAGTATTGTTTTTTCGTTAGCCGGCTGGCTTTCCAATAAAAGTGATCTCAGCGTCGGATTTGCCACAAGATCACTTTTTTAGGCAGCGGGAGAGGTGCCCCCCTCCCGTCATTTCCTGGACTTTAAGTTTAAATAAACTTGGTTATATTGTAACGGAGTTACGCTATGTTGGATCTGTTTCTCTCCTCCTCAACATAATCTCCCTATCTCTGGGAGCATTATCCCTGGTGGATGATACAATCAAGCGAGATTGATACCAGTTAGAGTTCTGTGGAGGCATTATACAATCAAGAGTGGAGTTTATCAAAAGCGAGATTGCTGGTTTTACCAGCTAAAGTTCTGGTGAGTCCATTTAGAGAGAAAAGCCCCGTACACACGTACCGATCGTCGGCCGAACGATCGGCCGTCTTTTGTCCAGGGCTGTCATGTCTGTTGAAAACTGCAAAAGACTGCACATGAATTTTGTCGGCCAACAGCAGCCGACTGCAGAAGTGATGTCATGTGATGGTTAACTTTCCGTGTGTTTTGTCTTTTCTGAGCATGCCCAGTCTTGCAAATCTGCTGTCTGTCGGCCGAATTCTGTTCTGACTGGCGAACAATCGGCCGTTCTGGTGTTGGCCTACAAAAATTTTAAAGCATGCACATCAGATTCTTTTCGGCCGAAAGTGCGCTGTCGGCTGTCGGAAGCATCATACTAACAAGCCTACAATCGGCCGATCGGTCATCGGCCGAATATTTACGGCCGACAATCGGTACGTGTGTACGGGCCTAAAGCCTACACGGATGGTGGGATTTCCACGCGTGGACACCAAGAGCACTTTGTGATTTATATTGGCACCTTTTGCACATTTGCACAAATTATCACTGGGAAAAAAAAAAAATTTAAGCAGTATATGGACTGATTATGGGACTGAATTGATTTTCTGACAAACAGTTTTTTTTTTTTTTTTTATATCATATATTTTGATGAAGGGTTTGCTTTTAGTTTTTTTTGCACATATTGGTTTAAGGTCATAGTAACACTAATATTTTCGCCTTCGAATTTTTCCAAATAATTATTGATTATTTATGAATTTTTTATACAAGTTATTTCATAGATTTATGCACTATAGTCACTTTAAATTTATTTTGATATATAACTGACATCTAGTGGTTAGTTTACTTATTTAATTAAGCACATGTATTGAATTTTTGCTGAATCTTTGCTATATTTGCACAATAGACTTCAAAATAGGATATTTGGTCAACCATTACACTGATAAATATAATTTTTTATAATATATGCCATTGGATGCTTATCACTATATACATTTGGGTTTACAGTATATATTTGCACTTTAACTCTTTTTTGCACTTTATCATATATTTTCCAGCTTGCAGGACTGGTTTTATATTTTTTTGTCATTTTTTTCTTACACTTTGCCAAACTAGTTGGTAGCTTTTGCCTTTTGTATAATCTTCACATCAAATATAGAGATAGTATCATATCTTGCACTGGCACTTTAAAGCATTACATTTTTAGTCCATCCAAATAATTATTTTTGCTAGAGTTGGATCTAAACAGAATTTGCACTAGTTTTACTTTCTGATCATTAATGTCTAAACGGCTGGCAACAAAAGTAAGTACATCCTAAGTGAAAATGTCCAAATTGGGCCCAATTAGCCATTTTCCCTCCCCAATGTCATGTGACTCTTTAGTGTTACAAGGTCTCAGGTGTCAATGGGGAGCAGGTGTGTTAAATTTGGTGTTATCACTTTCACTCTCTGATACTGGTCACTGGAAGTTCAATATTATAATTATCTCAAGGTGGTAGAAACCAAAAAAAAAAAAAAAAAAATTAAATAAATAATATATATATATATAAATATATATTATATATACTTTGCTACAATGTAAAGTAGTGAGTGTACAGCTTGTATAACAGGGTAAATTTACTGTGCCTTCAAAATAACACAACACACAGCCATTAATGTCTAAACTTCTAGCAACCAAATTGGGCCCAAAGTGTCAATATTTTGTGTGGCCACCATTATTTTACAGCACTGCCTTAACCCTCTTGGGCATGGAGTTCACCAAAGCCTCACAGTTTGCCACTGGAGTCCTCTTCCACTCCTCCATGACGACACCACAGAGCTGGTTGATGTTAGAGACCTTGCGCTCCTCCACCTTCCGCTTTGAGAATGCCCCACAGATGCTCAATAGGGTTTAGGTCTGGAGACATGCTTGGCCAGTCCATCACCTTTACCCTCAGCTTCTTTAGCAAGGCAGTGGTCATCTTGGAGGGGTATTTGGAGTCGTCATTATGTTGGAATACTGGCCTGCGGCCCAGTCTTCAAAGGGAGGGGTATCATGCTCTGCTTCAGTATGTCACAGTACATGTTGGCATTCATGGTTCCCTCAATGAACTGTAGCTCCCCAGTGCCAGCAGCTCTCATGCAGCTCCAAACTATGACACTCCCACCACCATGCTTGACTGTAGGCAAGAAAACTTGTCTTTGTATTCCTCACCTGGTTGCCGCCACACGCGCTTGACACCATCTGAACCAAATACGTTTATCTTGGTCTCATCAGACCACAGGACATGGTTCCAGTAATCTATGCCCTTAGTCTGCTTGTCTTCAGCAAACTGTTTGCAGGCTTTCTTGTGCATCATCTATAGAAGTGGCTTCCTTCTGCGATGACAGCAATGCAGACCAATTTGATGCAATGTGCGGTGTATGGTTTGAGCACTGACAGGCTGACCTCCCACCCCTTCAACCTCTGCAGCAATGCTGGCAGCACTCATACTTCTATTTTCCAAAGATAACCTCTGGATATGAGGCGGTGCATGTGCACTCAACTTCTTTGGCCGACCATAGCGAGACCTGTTCTGAGTGGAACCTGTGCTGTTAAACCTCTGTATAGTCTTGGCCACCGTGCTGCAGCTACGTTTCAGGGTCTTGGCAATCTTCTTTCAGCCTAGGCCATCTTTATGTTGAGCAATTCTTTTTTTTCAGATCCTCAGAGAGTTCTTTGCCATGAGGGGCCATGTTTAACTTCCAGTGACCATTATGAGAGAGTAAGAGCGATAACACCAAATTTAACACACCTGCTCCTCATTCACACCTGAGACCTTGTAACACTAACAAGTCACATGACACTGGGGAGGGAAAATGGCTAATTGGGCCCAATTCGGACATATTAACTTAGGGGTGTACTCACTTTTGTTGCCAGCGGTTTTGACATTAATGGCTGTGTGTTGAGTTATGTTGAGGGGACAGCAACTTTACACTGTTATACAAGCTGTGCACTCACTACTTTACATTGTAGCAAAGTGTCATTTCTTCAGTGTTGTCACATAATAAAATATTTCCAAAAATGTAAGGGGTGTACTCACTTTTGTGAGATACTGTGTGTGTGTGTGTATATAGATATATATATATATATATATATATATGTATGTAATGTTTGGGGATTCTATGTGATTTTCTAGCAAAAAATACAGATTTTTACTTGTAAACAACAAATGTCTAGAAAAGATAGTATAATGGGATTGTATTAGGCAGCCTTTCAGAGGCAGGTGTGCAGGCTGCTTTTTAAAATATCTCTTACTTTTATAAATGGTGTGAGTGATGGACAATCAAGGTCTTTTAGGTAATGTTGATAGTAAATGACCAGATCCTGGACACAGGTAAAAGATCTTTTTTTATAGATGAAAAATCTTCCCGTATCTTCTCTTTTAATAGCATAGTGGGTGACCACCTTGTTCTTCTGCACTGGAGAGAGGAGAAATGGGTGTAAGATGTGAGCTTCTAGTACCTGAGTCTCATGATTTATGGAGAGCTAAGAATGGTCATAACAAGATTGGTTATTGAACACAGAGAATGTAAGTATGTTTGCACAGGGCTTTTTTTTCTCAGAGAATAGGTGCAGGACTTCAATCGCGATCCCCAATAACCCCTGCCCCCCTCCCTACAAACTCCATCAAATAGTGGGTGTGGCCAAATTTCACTAACAGTGGGAGTGTCATAAAAGGACATTAAAGCAGAGTTCCGCCTCCCCCTCCACCACCTCCATAAATTAAAAGTCAGCAGCTACACATACTGTATGTATTATTAGGACACTTATCTGTCCTGGAGTCTAGCAATGTCAGCACCGCAGCCGATGTTTTCATCAGCTGTCGGGTGCTGCCGCCGCAATTGCCGGTAAGGGAACCCAGCAGTGAAGCCTTGCGGCTTCACGGGCGGGTCCCTACTGCACATGTGCGAAGCGCGCTGCGCAGTCCTATTGGCTCGGCGGCGGGGGAAGGAGGAGGGGGCCAAACTTCAGAGGGATAGCGCCGTATCCCGGAAGTGGGGAAGGGTACCTGTCAAAAGCAGGTACCCATTCCCCTTACCCCTTGAAAGGTGCCAAATGTGGCACCAGAGGGGGGGGGGAAGCAAAAGAGCGGAAGTTCCACTTTTGGGTGGAACTCCGCTTTAAATACCAGGAGTGCATTATGTACAGAGTGCAGAGTTTAGGGGTGCGCTACACGCCCTCTTCCACAGCTGTTTACCTCTGCATCCCCCATCCATATCTCACTTTCACTTCTCTTCAGCTCTGACTTTAACACACAACCCCCACGCCCTCCACTGTCCCATCTTCTCCCCCCCCCCCCCCCAAAAAAAAGTTCCACCATCTTCCACATGTCTTACTTTTGTTGCCACATTAAGCTGAAGCACCCAGCTGGCTCTAGTACCTGCCTGCACACTGTAGCCCGCTCCATCTCTCTCACTTGTAGGGAGGTCTTAAAGCAGGGGTGTTGGCATCCGGGCACCAGGGAAAAATGGAGATCACAGAGTTTCAGCCTACCCCACGGTGCCCCCCTCTTGCTTATGACCACACTGCACCCCAGGCACCTGCATCTCCTTTATCCCCGTCCTTGCACTCAGTGGGAGCTGTTTAGGAGATCAGATCTGTGGGAGCCACTGGGAGACAAGCTGTCACTTGTAAACACAGAAACCGTACTTATGTGTTTACAAGTGATAGTGGTGAGTATGGAGCAGAGAGTCTGAGCCAAGGGTGGTGAAACTGAGTTCCACCAAGTTACAGCTGAAAAAAAGCCCTGTGTTTGAATAATTCAGATGTTTAGGAAGCACCTATACCTCACTGTACACACCACACCAACAGAGCACCCTGCACTCAACCCATTGCTACTGCTGCACATTTCTCACCAGATTAGGCTTCTTTCCATTTGCAGAAGAGGTGCCTGCTTATCCTCCTTTGAATGCTAATATTTTCCGCAGTGCAGCGCAGTATAAATATAAAAAAAAATAAAAAATAAAACTATAATACATCAAGTGACTATTCTTTTCATGTGTACCTCAAAAATAGGAAATTACCTATTAATAGCACCAAAAATCTTATATCCAAAACAAAACAAACAACAAATACAATTAAATTAAAAGTCCTTTAACCACTTAAGCCCCGGAGGATTTGGCTGCTAAAAGACCAGGGGGTTTTTTGCGATTTTTTACTGCGTGATTTTAACGGACAAAAGCGCGGTCGTGCGACGATGTACCTAAACGAATTTGACGTCCTTTTTTTCCCACAAACAGAGCTTTCTTTTGGTGGTATTTGATCACCTGTGCGATTTTTTGATCATGCGCTATAAACAAAAAAAGAGCGACAATTTTGCAAAAATAACAATATTTTTCACATTTTTTTTATATGAAATTCCCCCCAAAAAAATGTAAGAATCAAAATTTTTTAACATTTTCGGCCAATTTGTTTTATGCTACATATGTTTGGTAAAAAAAAAATCGCAAAAAGCGTATTTTGATTGGTTTGCGCAAAAGTTATCGCGTTTACTAACAAAGGGAAAGATTTTTGTCATTTTTGGTGTTTTTTTTTAACGCGTAATGGCGGCGATCTGCGATTTTTTTTTCAGTACTGCGACATTGCGGCGGACAGATCGGACCCTTGACTGACATTTTTGACACTTTTGGGGTTACCAGTGACATTACTGCAGTAATCAGTGCTATACATATGCACTGTTACTGTAAAATTACACTGGCAGGGAAGGGGTTAACTTTATTGGACAGGGAGGGGTTAAGTGTGTCCTAGGGGCGTGGTTCTAACTGTATAGGGACATTGCTATTGGTGTAAAAACAAAGATCAACGGTCCTACATAGTAGAACCGTCTGATCTTCATTTTTACACCAGGGAGAATGACGGGCGGCTTGTTAACATAAGCCGCTCCGCCTTTCTCCCTTCACCGGAGCGATCGTAGTGTGGCCGGCGGACATCGGGTCCGCCAGTCACACGCACTGACTTGTCAGTGAACGAGCCGCAGCGGGCGTGCGCCCGCCCGCAATTGGCTCGCAAGTCAGTGACAGGCGAGTGACGTATCCATACGTCACTCTGCCTGGCCAGGGCTGACCGCCGCAGTATATAGTCGTGCGGCGGTCGGCAACCGGTTAAATATCACTGTGCATGTCCATCACTATTATTCATCCACTTGTTTAAGGATCACTGTGTCCCTCTTTTTTTAGGTACACAGGAGAAGAATAGGCACTTGGCGTATTACAGTATAAAGGAGAAGTACAGCCAAAGCTCATTTGGCTGGACTTCTCCTGTGGATCACAGGAGTGCAGTTCGTTCTGAAGTCTGCTGTCTGCTGATGTCACAGAGCTGGTCCAGGCTCGGGCAAGATCATGACAATGGAGACAATGAGAGACTGAGCTAGCCGCTCCCGCCCTCTCCACAGCCCAGCATTTCAGTAAACGGGGGGGGGGGGGGGGGGGGTGGAGTCAGAACAGAGAACTGTTGACTGACAGTCACCAGCTCTCTGCTTGGGGAGCTCTGAGTACAGAGCAATCGACAGTGTTAGATCGCTCAGTTCTCAGTCTTAGAGGGGACAGATGCAGCATCGGCTAAATACGTTTATTAAATAAGAAAAAAACATACTTCTCTTTTAATTTATTTTATTTTATATTTATACTGCGCATTGTTTTTAATTTCATCTCATGAATGGTGGTGTTTAATTTTATTGTAGCCAGCACACTCTTGCTATAGTGATTGCGCTGAGGTTTTTCCAATATCTGTTTGAGTTTAGATTTGATTCCCCAACCCCCAAGGCAAAAACTGCTCCTACTCTCTGTTGACCCAACATAGCTCTGTCTCTTCACTATCCCCACACCAGGGTACACTGGAACTACTCAGAAAATGCTAATTAAGCACTTCTGTGCCAAATCTCACAAGATTTCTGGATCCAATAAGAGATTCCATCCTCCTATAGTTTGGTGCCTGGAGCCCAGAATAGGGAACCAATCTGCCCCCAATGGGTTCCTGCCAGCCTGAAGAAGTAGCACAGTGCTACCTTCAGGTCATTAGACAAACTGCAGCCCAACTGTTGCATACAAACCTGAACAATGAACTTCTTTTACTTGCTTCCTTTTGATCTGTTACTTATTCCATTGAAAATGTTTTTATCAAGATATGTAAAAAAAGATATGTTGATTCTTTCAGAAATCCACAGAGGTGATATGTTCATGTGCTCTCTACCTGTCCTGCACTGAACAGATAGCACTGGTTTCAGCTTCTGTGAGGACTACAGAACATCGCCCCCCCCCCCCATATTATGGAGAATAAAAAAGGGGAAGGTGTTCTGTAATAATACACTTCCTGTCCAATGCTGAGAATGCTGCTCCTCCAAAGATAAAAGTACAGAGCATGAGCGTGGTAACCCTATGACTGGAAGTGTTTTAATGGTGGGATCACCAGATGAAAATAAAGGGGACAAATCAGAAATAAGACAAGTATTGCAACCGCTATATCCAAGGACTTGTAAGCTACATTAGATAAGATTTTGTGTTATTAGCTACAGAGCTCAAGACAAGGAGAGTCAGTCCCTTCGGGAAAAAAAAAAAAGACAGCAAAACAAAATGTTCCTGGCGCCCTCTATGTAACACCTGTGCGAGAGGGTAAACACAATTGCACTCCAATATGCCAAAGTCAGTGTCTCCTTGCTGCCGCACAAAAAGCATGGGATAAGATGCTAACAGAATACACAACAATCATAGACAGCGCAAGGGGAAAAACACTTGTGATAGTCAGAGGAGGATCCTGGTGACATGATGAAGCGCATGCGTGCGAAACACGTAATCATGGCAATGGGGACGCTTGCGCTCCACACTGGTTCCTGTCAGATGAGCGGCTTTCCTTTTGGACATCGTATGAGTGCCTCGTGCGTCGCAGTGACGGCTTATCCTTGCGCCGGCTGAGTCCGGTGTGGCTCTCCTACAGCCGCTAACTCTGTTTACCATGGCATTTGACATTCCTGGCACCTTTCATCTGGCACTCCTACTTCCAACTGTGCTCCTGCCTTCTTCGTGATCCGGTGTGGTATTGTGCATTCATGTTCCTGATTTTACTCAAATAAACATATTCATCCATTCATCGTTTGTTGATTTTGGATCCTCTTCTATCGCAGGTGTTTTTCCATGCGCTGTCTATGATTGTTAGGTAAAAAAGACAACCTACTCTGACTGACTGACAGAAATGTAGGAGGAGCTAAGAATCGAACCAATATTATACTGGTCTGGCTCTCATCGGAACGTCAGAGCAGCTGGAAAGAGAGAGCATACATTTGTTACCCATAAATTCTATTCAAAATGACAATCTGGGTCTAACAGATTGTATATTTCAAAAGCCGCAGACCCTTATTAGCCCCTTAGCACCGAGGGAACGCAAATATGTGGCCTCGGCTTCAGGAGGTAGCTAAAGGCTTGAGGCATCACCCCGGTACCATTGTTTAGAGCCAACGTTCGGCTTTCTTGTAATGACAACTGATGTGGCTCTGCAGCCACTCGGCTGTCATTACAAGGATTGGAAGGGAAAATCGAACCCCCGCCGCCTTCTGCAGGCTCGCCCGGGTGTCCTGTCCCACCGGGAGACCCTAGCGGCCAGCCAGCACGTCCGCCGGCTGGCCAAAGACCAGAACAGAGCCACATTCGGCTATGATCGGGTCTCAAATGTAAAAACCAGGGGACTGGAGCCTTAAAGGCGCCAGATTTTTTTTTAAAAATGACAGCATTCAAAACAGCCAAACTTGTCGTTTTGAACGCTTTTAAGTGCAAAGGAGGGGTTTGGGGTCTTTTAGACCCCAGATCCCTCCATAAAGAGCACATGTCACTGCCTGTTACTGTCACACGGGATGTTTACATTCTTTGTGACAGCAATAAAAGTGATCAAAAAAATTTTTTTTTAAACAAATAGTGTAAAAATAAAAAAATTTAATTAACAAAAAAGAAAATTAAAGCACCCCGTCACTCTGTGCTCGCGCACAGAAGTGAACACCTGCATATGTAAATGTGTTCAAACCACACATGTGAGGTATCGCCGTGATCATTAGAGTGAGAGCAATAATTCTAGCACAAGACCTCCTCTGTAACTCTAAACAGGTAACCGGTAAAACATTTTTAAAGCGTTGCACATGGAGGTTTTTTAAGTACTGAAGTTTGTCGCCATTACACGAGTGTGCGCAATTTAAAGCATGACATGTTAGGTATCTATTTTCTCAGTGTAACGTCATATTTCACATTATACAAAACTTGGCTAAATTTATTGTTTTTTTTTTTTTTTTATGAAAGTGTATTTCTTCCCAAAAAATTGCATTTGAAAGACCGCTGCGCAAATACCGTGTGAAATAAAATATTGCAACGATCACCATTTTATTCTCTAGGATCTCTGCTAAAAAATTTTACATAATGTTTGGGGGTTCTGAGTAATTTTCTAGCACAAAATACGGATTTTAACTTGTAAGCAACATATGTCAGAAAAAGGCTTAGGCTCCAAGGGGTTAAACATCTATCCTTACCTGAAAGACAATAGTGTGAATCTTTGCTTGGTCTGACAAGGAAAGAACCATTTGGTCCAGGCAGGAGGAGGGACTCCGCCTCTGCAGCATCTACATCAGAATACCAGCTGGGAAGAGTAAACAGTAAGTGACCAAAGCATACCAACAAGAAACATAATGTACATACTGGGGTCTGATATCCTACTACTAATCAACCGGCTAGGGAAACTTGGAGTTTTATTTCAGATAATAAAAATTCAGCTTTTGCTGCTCTTTTAAATTATCAACGTGAGAGGTTGTTTCCTTCCAACAAGTATAATTTTTATCACATGGGTTTTTGGCTTTCTATGGCGTCATGGTTTATCTTTTTTTTTTTTTTTGTTTAACTGGCGCTGTAACCTTTGAGGAGGACCTTCATAACTTTTTAGGTGGACCTTCTTAACTCATGAGGTGGCCCTACATAGCTTTTGAGATGAACCTTCATAACTTTTCAGAGGTGAATTTATAACTTTTCAGGGAGACCTTCTTAACACTTGAGGTGGAAATTCCTAATGTTTGAGGTGGACCTTCATAAGGTTTGATATGAAAATTCCTAACACTTGAGAAGGACCTGAATAACTTTAGAGGTGGACCATCATAACCATTTATAAAGGAAGATCATAACCATTAACAGTAGGCTATCATAACTTCTCAAGTAGATCTTTTTGATGGAACCTCTCAGAAATCCTAGTTTGCAGAGCCTTGCCAATTTAACGATTAAAGCGGAGTTCCGGGCACAAAAACATTTTTTCAATGAACATACCCCCGGGACAGTCAGGGCGAGTGCATTCCACAATGGCTAGCCTCTGATCTGTCCCGGTTTGCACTTACCTGCAAGAAGAAATACTCACTTTTAAAATTTCTTCTCCAGCGTTGCCATCTCTGTTGTGGGCAGCTGAAGCCAGCGCGATCCTCTTCTGCGTCCTCTTCCGCATCTTATTCTCCCAGAATGCGCCTTCACCGGCCCCTCTCGTCACTTCCGGTGCGGCGCCGCATTCCTACATAGCTTCTGGGAATGCCCAGAAGCTGTTTAGCAGGGAATGCGGCGTTGCACCGGAAGTGACGAGCGGGGCCGGTGCCGTCGCATTGATTCCTAGGAGCGATGACGTTCAGCTCCCAGGAATCATTGCAAACCGGAAGTGACAGCGCGGGCCGCGGCCACAGAGGGAGGAAGTGGAAAATAGGTGAGTATTTCTTTCTACAAATACAAGGTGAGTAAAAAAAAAAATAATCCTAACTATCCAATTCCTTTTCAGGTGAAGAAGAGCAAGCGGGTGGTCACAAAATCGATTAGGTCGATTTTGTGCCCGGAACTCCGCTTTAAGCACTTGAATGTTACTTATTCAATCATCCTCCACCCCAGATCCAAATCTATATGCAGGACCTACCTCTGCTTCTCCACTGGCTTCTCTCTGATCAGATAATCACTAGGCACATATCCCCTTATAGCGTCTCCTCCAGTCACATCCACCTTGCTCACCAGCCAGCGATTCTTTTCCATTGAATAGACTTGAAAGCGTTCCTTGGGTTTAATACTGATCTCATCCTTAGCCGTGGCTTGCCAGTCTTTTACACTCATGTATTTGTCAGAAATACCAAACCTTTTGTGATTACTAGGTGAAAAGAGCCAGAAAACAGTTAGTTTGTTTCTATTGGTGGACCAAACAGTGAAATAAGGAATTAAACATTTTGAGAAGTTGACTTTAGGAAGAATACAAAATAAATATTTGGAAAGCTTGCACTGTAAGACAGAGGAGTAACTAGAACCTTCAAGGCCCCTGTGCAAGAAACCATGAAGGGCCCCACTGACCCCCACCCCTTCCATTTGAGCTCCGGGCTTCAAGTTCTGGGAGGTTGTCCATGGACATCCCCCTGGAATCCTGCCTCCCACGTGCCACCTGGGGCGTGCATCCATCATGCTCTGTGACTGCTGTGTTCTTCGGACATTCACAGTGGCCCTTTACCATGGGATTAGCTTATCACATGAAAACTGACTTGTCAGTTATTGGCACTCCTTTCTTCCCATGCTGTGTCTGTGTGAGGAAAGGAGAGCCATTAACCAGCAAGACTGTCATTACATTGTTTACACTGATAATCAGGCCTCTGATCATCAGTGTCCTGATTATCAGTGCAGCCCCATCAGTGCTTCCTATCAGTGCTCATGAATGCCACCTATTAGTGTCTATTATTGCTGCCTATCAGTGCTCATGAATGTTGCCTATCAGTGCTGCCTATCAGTGCTGTCTATTAGTGCCACCAATCAGTGCTCATCAATACCGCCTATCAGTGCTGCCTATTAGTGCTGATCAATGCTGCCTATCAGTGCCGCCTATTAGTGCCACCTATCAGTGCTCATCAATGCCCCCTATCAGTGCCACCTATTAGTGCTCATCAATGCCCGTCAGTGCTGGCTATCAGTGCTCATCAATGCCACCTATCAGTGCTAATCAATGCCGCCTATCAGTGCTCATCAATGCTGCCTATCAGTGCCACCTATCAATGCTCATCAATGCTGCCTATCAGTGCTCATCAATGCTACCTATCAGTGCCACCTATCAGTGCTCATCAGTGTCTCCTATCAGTGCTCATCAATGCTACCTAGCAATGACTCCTATTAGTGCTCATCAATGTTACCTATCAGTGCCACCTATCAATGCTCATCAGTGCTGCCTATCAGTGCTCATCAATGCTACCTATCAGTGGCACCTATCAGTGCTCATCAATGCCACCTATCAGTGCTCATAAATGCTGCCGATCAGTGCTCATCAATGCTGCCTATCAGTGCTCATCAATGCTGCCTATCAGTGCTCATCAGTATTCCCTATCAGTGCTGCCCATCAGTGGCACTTATCAGTGCTCATCAATGCCGCCTATTAGTGCCACTTCGTGCTCATCAATGCCATCTATGAGTGCACATCAATGCTGCCTATCAGTGCCACTTATCAATGCTCATCAATGTTGCCTATCAGTGCCCACCAGCAGTACTCTGAGCTGAAAGTGTCTCTCTCATACAGCTCAGACTCAGAGCCAGCACTGACAGTCCCTCCTACCTCGCACGGATAGAAAACAGCCGATCTGCTCCGGGAAGGGGGAAGCTCAGTAGATGAATGTGATGATTCACACTTCCTGCTCTGCACACAGGAGAGAAGTGGAAGGAGAAGATTGGCTGTCTCCTATCCATGCGAGGTAGGAGGGACTGTCAGTACAGGCTCTGAGCCACTGACAGAATGGGCGGGCAGGGGCGCCCCCCTCCTCTCGCAGTGACTGCCCCCTCCCCTCACAGTGACAGAACGATGCCCCCCCCCCCACAGTGGTGGAACTCCAGAGCCCAGTGGCAAGTGCGACTGCTGTGACCCTGGTAGTTCCGCCACTGCTGTAAGATATTTGATGAAGAAAATATTGTACAACCAAAGTGATCATAGTTCGATTTGCCAAAAAGTAGATCAATGATCCCAGGACACCCCAACTGATACCTTTAGCCATATAAGTGATTATGTACTGTGTCTGTACTCACCCCATCCATTGCATGAAACCGTAGGGCAAACGGTTTCGGTTGAGCAAAAGTTCAGCCTGAACACCGCTTGTTCGCCCGTTCGGCGAACACCTGAATTTGCAGGGAGCTGCACAGTGCATTCTAAGCCCTAATTGGGCAAAGCTTTTTTTTTTTTTTTTTTTCTTTAGAAATGTCATTTTTGCTGAAGCATGTTCTATACATGCTACAGATGCACCACTTTACAGGAAGAATAACTATTTTTAAAAGACTTTTTCATTTTTATTGCTGCACTTTAAGCATCATTAAAATCACTGCTCCTGTAAAAACTATCTTTTTGTTTTTTAAAAAAATGTCCATTGATACAGTACGTGTCCCCCTGGGCAGTACCCGGATCCCCATTTCCTGTTTTATGCCCAATAACTTGCATATAAGCCTTCAAAATGGGGACTTTTGATTATTCAAGTTTGGGTTCCATATATTTTAATAGGGTTTACCGTTCGGCCCAGAACTTTTTCTCTGTTTGGGAGTTCTGGTGCGAACTGAACAGGGGGGTGTTCTGCCCGTCTCTGTAACTGATGCTTTTCTCTCATTTCCCATGGCAACACAGAATGGCCAAAAACAAAATGGCTGTAGAAGGAGAGAGCTTGGAAGGGGTTCTGATCATGATTTTTCCTCCAATGGCAAGAAAGAGCAAATTAAGCAGATTCCTATTAACTAATTTGAGAACTGGCTATGATGAACATTACTCAAATATTTTGCTTTCCACAATCTTTTGAAATGAGGGTCGTTTATCAATGTCCTTGTTCCAGCATTCCAGCATTAATTTGTAGATGTCATCGGTGCATAGCGGTGGCAGAGGCAGTCTGTACCCCTTTACAAGCTTTGTTACCAGCTCCTTAAAAAGTAAACCTGCAAAAGTATGAGAGAGGAATAATGTTAAAATAGTCAGCCCCTAGCTTCTTGTATTCTTCAATAGTGAGCTTGCTCTCCCTGCCATAGTTCCAGCTTTGTGTGTCCCAATAGATCCTGTTACATTCTCCATAATATTAAAGAAAAAATATAATTCACCAGGGATGGCGAGAACCCCTTATATTGGGGACAGCAGGTGTCCAGACCTGGGAACTTGGTGCAGAGATCCCATATAGAGAGTCCCCAAAATGGAAGGAGCAACAGCAGACTGATGGGTCATTCCTCTGCCCACTCTGTTTACAAAGATGTAAACTATGCATCTGAGCACCACAAACCAAAAACACTATTTAATTCATGCTCAAGAGGGTGTAGGATACGGGACTATTAGGGTGCTCAGACACATTACAATACGAGATTATTGTAATAAAAATATAAACAAAAAAGAATATAAAAACACTTTTACAGCCAAAGATCCCATGTGTAAGTGTAGTATTATTTACTGTGCCTTTATTTCCAACCAGTTTTGCCATAACAGCTTCTTCAGGGAAATGCGCGAAAAGTTCATACTACTAAGCGCCGGTTTACATTACCGCGACGCTACTTCGGGTGGCGACCTCCGAGGTCGCGGTGTGAGCAGCGCGCCGCGACCTCGGAGCGGCCGCCACGGACTTCATAACATTGAAGTCTATGGCGGTCGCCTCCTGGTCGCCCCAAAGAAGCTCCGGACCCTTTTTCTAGGTCGGAGCGACTTGTGTCGCTCCTATTAGAACGGGTCCGCAGCTTCCCTATGGGAGGCGACCTGTGAGGCGACTAGTTCGCCTCACAGGTCGCCCTAGTGTGAACCGAGCCTAAATAAACAAAAATATGAATAATAAAAAAAAAAATACACCTAAATACAATATTATTACAGATACAGAGAGCACAAGGTTAGGTTAACCAATCCTGCAGAAGTTCCTAAATAATAGCTCCATACCTGTGTGCTTAATGGAGCAGTGAAGTCAGTTAAAAAGTAAAATTGAATCTGTCACCCAGGGCTACACACATCCATATATTCCAGGGAAAAAGTCTGCAAAAACCGGTCTCCCACAGAGGGGGTAAAAATGGCCAACAAGTCAGATGTTAAACCTGCCTCAACAACAGCAAGACGTCAAAAATGAAGCCCAAAGGCATAAAAAAAAAAAAAAAAACATTATTCACAATTATATTCATAGTTTAACTTTAGTAATTTCTGTGGTTCACTTAAATATTGTAGTAGTAGATATATACTAAGACCTCTGCTAGATGGCCCTCTAATTGCAGTGATAGATATTTACTAAGACCTCCGCTTGATGCTGCTCTAATTGTAGTGATAGATATATACTAAGACCTCTGCTAAATGGCACTCTAATTGTAGTGATAGCTATATACTAAGACCTCCGCTAGATGGCACTCTAATTGTAGTGATAGATATAAACTAAGACCTCCGCTAGATGGCACTCTGCTGTTCAATTAAATGTAAAAACTTTACTTGAATTTCAAGGTGCACCAGGCACTAGAGAATAGTTCGTTCCTTTGCCATTGCAGATCTGTATGTGAAAATGAGAGGAACAAGTAACAAATGCAAAACCAAACAAATGCAAAAGGCCATCTCTTGTTCCTACCTGGGTCACTCGAAGAAATACCTGTAGTCACTGCATGGTGGACATAGAGCTTCCTGGTGTTCCAGCGACGTGGGAACACAGAGGCAGGGACTGTCTGCGGAGCCTTGGGTTCCCGTACGGATGCCCGATGTGTCCGTGGAGGGTATCACAGGGACTGGCCTACGTCAGAGCCTGCTTCATGCAGGTCTATGGCTGGCAGGTACCCCGGTGGTGCTAAGCTGGGCGTTGCCCCATAGTGGTGCTGTATGTGCCTGGAGGCGGGGTCCGTTTCTATCCCCCTGATGTGCCACACAATATACGCCTAAATCTGGATAGATATCTCCTCCCCACCCCCTGTTTAGAGGGACTGGTTTGTGTGGACCTTTTTGGACACCATGCCCATATTGGAAAGGCTTTGGGCCGCTCTGTGTCACTTCGGTCGGTTGGGCCGCGTACTGCGCAACTGCGAACCCCTGCATTGAGGTCCGCATCTCGTTCCGACATCTTACGTCGTTATAAAGGGACCTGCCCCTATTTGGCCTAAATGCTAGAACAACAGGAAGCTCTATGTCCACCATGCAGTAAATACAAGTAATTCTTTAAGTGACTCAGGTAGGAAGGAGAGATGGCCTTTTGCATTTGTTTGGTTTGCAGACTCAGGCATAATTCACCTTTCAAACTACAGTACTTGTTTCCTCTCATTTTCACGTATAGATCTGCAATGGCAAAGGAACTAACTCACTCCAGTGCCTGGTGTACCTTGAAATTCAAGTAAAGTATTTACATTTAATTAAACAGCAGAGTGCCATCTAGCAAAGGTCTTATTATATATCTACTACTACATAATATATGAGTGAACCACAAAAATTAATAACGTTAAACTATGAATATAATTGTGAGTTATACGTTTTTCTTTTATGCCTGTGGGCTTAGTTTTTGACGTTTTGCTGTTGTTGTTGCAGTATTAACAGCTAACTTGATGGCCATTTTTACCCCCTCTGCGGGAGACCCATTTTTGCAGACTTTTTCCATGGAATATACGGATGTGTGTAGCCCTGGGTGACAGATTCAGTTTCACTTTTTAACTGACTTCACTGCTCCATACAGAACACAGGTATGGAGCTATTATTCAGGAACTTCTGCAAGATTGATTAGCCTAACCTATTGTATTTATGTGTATATTTTTTGTTTATTATTCATATTTTTGTTTATTTAGTAGTATAAGCTTTTTGCGCATTTCCCTGAAGAAGCTGTTTCGGGCGAAACTGGTTGGAAATAAAGGCGCAGTGAATAATACTACATTTACACATGGAATCATGGAATGTTTGGATGTACAGTATCTCACAAAAATGAGTACACCCCTCACATTTTTGTAAATATTTTATTATATCTTTTCATGTGACAACACTGAAGAAATGACACTTTGCTACAATGTAAAGTAGTGAGTGTGCAGCTTCATCGCCATGGTCGACCAAAGAGGTATAGTGCACATGCTCAGTGTCATTTCCAGAGGTTGTCTTTGGGAAATAGATGTATGATTGCTGCAGAGTTGAAGGGGTGAAGGGTCAGCCTGTCAGTGCTCAGACCCTACGCCACACACTGCATCAAATTTGTCTGCATTCCTGTCATCCCAGGAGTAAGCCTCTTCTAAAGACGATGCACAAGAAAGCCTGCAAACAGTTTGCTGAAGACAAGTAGACTAAGGACATGGATTACTGGAACCATGTCCTGTGGTCTGGTGAGACCAAGATAAACTTATTTTGTTCAAATGGTGTCAAGCATATGTGGCGGAAACCAAGTGAGGAATACAAAGACAAGTGTGTCTTGCCTACAGTCAAGCATGGTGGTGGGAGTGTCATGGTCTGGGGCTGCATGAGTGCTGCCAGCACTGGGGAGCTACAGGTCATTGAGGGAACCATGAATGCCAACATGTAGAGCATGATCCCCTCCCTTTGGAGACTGGGCCGCAGGGCAGTATTCCAACATAACGACCCAAAACACACAAAACACACCTCCAAGACGACCACTGCCTTGCTAAAGAAGCTGAAGTTAAAAGTGATGGACTGGCCAAGCATGTCTCCAGGTCTAAACCCTATTGAGCATCTGTGGGGCACCCTTAAACGGAAGGTGGACCACCAGCTCTGTGATGTCGTTATGGAGGAGTGGAAGAGGACTCCAGTGGCAACCAGTGAAGCTCTGGTGAACTCCATGCCCAAGAGGGTTAAGGCAGTGCTGGAAAATAATGGTGGCCACACAAAATATTGACACTTTGAGCCCAATTGGGACATTTTCACTTAGGGGTGTACTCACTTTTGTTGCCAGCGGTTGAGACATTAATGGCTGTGTGTTGAGTTATTTTGAGGGGACAGCAAATTTACACTGTTATACAAGCTGTACACTCACTACTTTACATTGTAGCAAAGTGTAATTTCTTCAGTGTTGTAACATGAAAAGATAATAAAATATTTACAAAAATGTGAGGGGTTTACTCGCTTTTGTGAGATACGGTATATGTGTTTTTATATTCTTTTTTGACAAAATACATTTTTGCATTTTTATTACAATAATCTCATATTGTTATGTGTCTGAGCACCTTAAAAGTCCCGTATCCTACACCCTCATGAGCTACAGTCTTTTTGGAATGTTGGTGCTTTTAACTTATTTTTGGCTCCATCCATAACAACCTATATTATTAATTCATTTTTATTATTCAAAGCAAACTCCCCCATCCATCCATTTCTCCATGCTTTATTTTGATGAGAAATCACTTTGAAAAACACCCCCCCTAGCATTTTTTTGCTGTGGCCATCTTGAGTAAGGGCAAATGATTCATGCCCTTAGTTCAAGTATGCATGCAGGAGAGTGTGCTTAGCCCCGCTTCCTCTCCTCTCCACCGCAAGACTCCTGGGATGTATGGCATCATTTGCCTAGGCAAGAAACCAGTAAGTAACTAATGAAATGTAAAAAAAAAAGTTTAAACAAGTAAATATGATATACTTTCCTATCTATTTACTAATGCTAGTAACAAAAGGATTAAAAATAGTCAATGTTGATTGGGTGAGTGAAGTTCCACTTTAACATAAAATGTTATCTAAATCTTTCTACTGTAAGAAAATCCAAATAAATTGCTTCATAAAAAGAAAAAAATATATAGAAAGAGTAGTTTACCCCAGGGGTAAATATGGTAAGATGTATTATTTTTTATAGTCTGGGGCTCTACTGATAGATAGAAGCCTCTGAACCAGGAGAAGTATATTACCTTTATATGGGAACTGCCCCAGTGTGAAAATCTCATACAGGACAATTCCGAAAGACCACACATCGGTTTTATCAGAAAATTCTAAATACTCTAAGACTTCTGGAGGCATCCATCTTATGGGAATTTCATCTCTGTTTTCCATAGGCTGCTTTCCCTGCAGGATAAAGAAACATTTCATTGGGTAAAACTGGTTTTCTTTTTTTGGTTCAGTTTTAAAGGGGTGTACAGGCAAAACATTAAAATATGGATTGCCCAGTACATGGTGCTATAAGATCTTGTCCAAAGTTTATCCTAAATGAGGACTTGAAAAGCCCTTGTACATTATTTTCATATCACTCCAGGTAGTAACATGCAGGAAAACTAGAGGAATGTGAGTTGCAAAGAGATTAGCCAATAGTATATGGGAAACAAGAACTCCCTCCTGCAGAAATCGGAGTCCCAGAGAGATTGGCCAATAGTGTATGTGGGTGGGACCTCCCTCCTGCAAAAATGTGAGTCACAAAGAGATTGGCTAACAGTATATGGGGGTTTTGCACTGCCCCTCAAAAGAAAGAATCCCTTTAGCATTTGAGGCTCATTATTTTTATTTTCTGCCCCGACTCAAACCTTTTTCCAGACAGAAAGTCCAAAATGGGCGATTTTGCAAAGTAGGTTGTTGCCAACCAGGATACTGTGACCAGCTATGTTTAGATGGCACACGCATTTTACTTCCAGGTAGGCCATTGCATCTGCCACTTGCTGTGCTATGTACATAAACTCCGCTTCCTCTAAATGAAGTCCTTCTTCACCTGTAGAGAAATGAGGGGAAGCAATATAAGTATGGAGAACATTGCTTTTCTTTAATCATCAAATACAACTGTAAAAAATAAAAGTTTCCCCCCTTGCAACCCCCTGACCACTAACATGACCCTTAGGCTGGCCCTAACACATCATACTCCCTTCATCAAATCCTTACAACTTAACCCAACCCATAGATTAAACCTTAAACTGCCCTCACTACTTCCACCATTAATGCAAGCTTCTCACCTCCAAGGGTGACCCCTGAATAAACAGATGGGTCAAAAAGCTCTTGTCGCCTTTAGGGCAGAATGAAAGCACCAGCAGAGATCCCCAATCAGGCCAAACATATCCAATAAAGGGACGAATAACTAATGTTGGTAGATGAAACACTCCAATGGCTCCCAAGCAGATATATAAAACAAAAACGGATATATAGTGCTCTCCGCTTTAAAAAAATACTGCTGACAAGTATGTATATTCTCCTGTATTTCTTAAGTACTCTCCAAACTGCAAGCCAGACATCAGGGGGATATTAATTCATTTTGTGAAAAATACAGGAGAATATACATACTTGTCAGCAGTATATTTAAAACAGTTTGTAAGGTACTTTCATGGGTTTTACTGTTCTAACCGTGCAAAAAGGTCTGAAGGTCTCCTTTCTCCATGAACTCTGTGACAACATAGACGGGGTCCTGTGTGGTACACAGTGCATACAGTTTGGCAACATTCCTGTAACTTAGTGTCTTGTGAATCTCCATTCCGTTTATGAAGTTATTTCTTTCAAAAAACTCTGTGGGGTGAGATGGAGAACAGGATAGTGAAACGAGAATGTATCTCAAAAAACTTTTAGTCTCTGACAATCTCCTGTAATTTGTCTATAGCATCTCCTGTAGAATATCTGCAGTCTCTGACCATCTTCTCTGATCATTTCACGAAGCAAAAATCTACAGAAATCTACTTTGCAAAACACCCAACACACTGAAGATGACCTTGTTTCCCCTTTAGCTTTCTCCGCTGCGTAACAAACTTTCTCTACCTCTCCTTCTCACGATTGTGTCCTCTCTCCTTTTCACCCCTTTTCCCCACCCACAGCCTGTATATATCACCTTCACTTCTGTCCTCTAGGTATTAGTGCACTCATCACCTCCTCCTAATTCTCAACCCGCATGCTAATAAAACCCCCAGGATGCTGAGACATGACCCTTCATATAAATCACAATCCCATATTACCTCCCTAACAGTTCTGCTTCTCCTAACCTATGGAGATATATCCACAAACCCAGGGCTTTCATCATTTACCTGTACCCAATGCACCCATCACCCCACACCCCCTGGTAGCAGTCACAAGCCTCACAATTTAGTTTCCCTTCCTCTTCTTCCCAAAACCAACCTCCCCTTCTCCTGCACCTTTGTATAGCTTGCCTTGTCTGCAACAATCTCGTCTCTGTCCATGACCTCTTTATTACTAACTCCTTTAATCTACTTGCTGCTACTGAAATTTGGCTTCATGAATCCGACACTGTTTCTCCTGCTACCCTCTCCCACAGTGACCTTCTTTGGACTCTCCCAGACCCAGTGGGCATAAGGGAGGTGGAGTTGGAATCCTTCTATCCCCACATAGAAAATCACGTACTGGGTTGCAGAGCTCAATATGATTATTATTATTATTATTATACAGGATTTATATAGTGCCAATAGTTTACACAGCCCTTTATAATATAAAAGGGAGACAGTGCAGTTACAATACAATAAAATACAAGAGAGTTAAGAGGGCCCTGCTCTCAATAGCTTACGATCTAATGGGGTGGGGCAAGTGGTACAAAATGATGTAATTGTGGGGGATGAGCTGATGGAAGTGATAAAGGTTAAGTTGGAGGCATAATAGGCTTCCCTGAAGAGATGAGTTTTCAGAGATCGCCTAAAGGCAGCCAAAGTAGGAGATAGCCAAACAGATTGAGGTAGAGAGTTCCAAAAGATGGGAGAGGCTCTGGAGAAGTCCTGGAGATGGGTATGAGAGAAGGAATCAAGGGAGTTTGAGAGCAGGAGGTCTGGAGAGGACAGTTTGGGTGATATTTGGAGACAAAATTGGTAATGTAGCTTGGGGCAGCTGTTGTGAATGGCCTTTGTATGATGTTGTTAATATTTTAAATTTAGTTTGCTGGGCCCTCGGAAGCCAGGCAGGCTTGCTGGCGTTATCTACATAGAGGACCTGTGGAGTCTAGGACATATTGTCCTCTTTACCTATCTGAAATAGGATGCTGTGATGTGTACCTCTTCCTGCCTGAAGCTACCTTTGTACCATAAATAGGCTGTAATCACTGTATATCGCTAAGTGTATACCAAACTATTATTCCACTGGACTTATCTAAGAGAAGAGGAAACTATAGGTGGAAAGTGCAGCTTTTAGTGCTGGTCACCTATACCCTCAAAAATATCCGAATACATCAGAGAATTTTGGCAATCAAGCTTTAATAAATTACCGTTCTAATACAAAAAGCATTGCTCTTGCGGTGATTAAGGGGCCGGACACTTAAACTTAGACAAATATATGAATGTAGGTACAACATGGAGTCTGTATTTGAATACTGAAGCAGTGATATTTACCAGTCTGTGTGTCGCTACAACCTGTCACCTCCTGAGTCATTACAAGCAAGGAAATACCGGTCTGTCATGGTCTCTCAGGCCCTGAGGAAGCCTTGAGCGAAACGCGTCGGCTTGCTGGGGACCTACATTGACCGCATTCCATTCTGAGACCTACCTTCCATCCTACACAGGCTTTTGGTTCTTTTCCCTCACGGGATGTATTTCTATATTGTTAATGACTCATATTGATTGATTTTATAGGAATTTCCCTTCATGTTAGTTTGTCCTTGTGAACATGTGCATGGTTGCCCATGTTTTTTACTTCTAACTTAATAAAATGGTTATTTGTTAATTGTTTTATAAATAGGTTTTGTGTCTGATCCTTCTACTCCCACTGGCCCGCAAAGCCCCATCTTTTTCTATCTCATTTTTTTTTTTTTCTGTTATTCATATTAGGGGTAAGGGCCTACTTACACGGCAACTTTTTGTGAGTGTAGGGATTGGTGGAGAGGGGTGGCAGACACTGAGTGCTTGGTAAGGTAGAGGAGTCTGGCAGCAGCATTCATGATAGACTTAAGAGGGAATAGCCTATGGTGAGGTAGGCCTATGAGAAGGGAGTTGCAATAATCAAGACGAGAGGTAAAGTCAACAAACTTTTGATAACGATTGGATTTGGGGTTGAAAGGACAGGCCAGAGTCTAGGATTACACCTAGTACCCTGGCGTGAGGGGAGGCATTGATGGTTGCATTATTGACCTTGAAGCAAAGTGATGGAGGGGGGCACAGGCAGTGGGAATATTATCAGCTCGGTTTTAGAGAGATTTAGTTTAGGGAAGTGGTGAGACATCCATGCTGATATGTCAGTTAGTAAGTTAGTAATGCGAGAGGAGACTGAAGGAGTGAGGTGTGTAGTAGAGAGCTAAATTTGTGTATCATCGGCGTAGAGGAAGCCGTGGGAGATTATCAAGTGACCAATGGAGGAGATGTAGATAGAGAAGAGGAAGGCCTCTCTTACATCTTTGCCTCTGGGGCACTGGTAGTGTAAACAGAATGCACAGGAGTACAGAGTGGCACGAGTGCCTGTAGGTCTTGCTAGCAGCAGGGCAGGTGTCAACGCTGGACAGGTGAAGTTGTCAGAAGGCTCCAACAAGTAGGCAAGCTGGTAGGCAGCAGACTGCTGCAAGCTGGTACTGTGGACAGCGGGCAGGTAAGACGGTTGCTGGTAGCAGACTGTAGGTCGGGGAGGTAGGCAGGTACCGGTGACAGCAGGCAGAGTAGCAGAGTCAGGCAGTCCGGGTTAACAAAGCCAGAATGGATTGGGTTCAAGGCACATGTAGAAACGTGGTTAGGAAACAAGCCGGGTCTGGGATCGATCAGTGAAGCAGGAGTTAATGGATCAGACAGAAGCGGAGGTTAGGAAAAAGCCAAGGTCAGTGCAGGTGGGGTTCAGAGAGTAGTGAAGACAAACTGGGTCAGCAACTGGAATCAGGATATAGAATCACAGGATCACAGAAGGCTGAATACAAAGCATCACTGATCCTGAGCACTAGCCCATTTAAAAAAAGCCAGTTTGGCGCCAACATTTGTCACAAGTCCATGTGAGCACGGGTATGCGCATGCAAATGGGTGCACGCACAGGTATACACAATAGCATGTGCCCGATTCCTGTAAGCACGAGAGAGGACATGTCTTAGCCTGTGCACAGAAGTCTGTCCAGAGGAGCCATCTTGTCTATTGGCATGCCCTTCCTTACAAAGCACCTTTCACGTTCATCCCTCTCTATTCCTCTCATCATTTGAAGCTCACTGAATACATTTATTTTCTCCAATTTCTTTAAAAATTGCTGTGATCTACCAGACCAGCCCTCTGGACCAGTATCAAGCTTCCTTGGTGACTCCTCTGTCTGGCTACTCTACTTTCTCTCTTCTAAAATTTCTCACAATCATTCTCAGTGACTTCAACATACTTGGTAATACCAGCACTCCTGCTACTTCTAAACTTCTCAGTCTAACCTCCTTTTTTTGACCTAATGCAATGGATACAGGCTTCTACTTACTCTGATGGCAGCACCCCTGACCTTGTCGTCCCCTAGCTATGCACTCCATGCACCCTCTCCAACAATACTTTCCCACTCTCTGATTACCACCTTATTAGTTTCACTCTCTTCCTGTCTTCCACCTCCTCTCCTTCCAAATACCTAACAATTACCCATAGAAATCTTTGCCACTTTAAAGTGGTTGTAAACCCACATTGATTACTTTTGCCTATAGGTAAGCCTATAATAAGGCTTAAGCCCTGAAAACCCTTCTTTTCAGAGTAGCCTATCCCTCCTCCACCTAACAATTGTACTTTTACTTTCTCTATCAGTTCATCCCCCACACTCCCCATATTACCTTATATCACTTGACCCTGCTTTTTAGATTGTAAGCTCTAACGTGCAGAGCCCTCTATTTCCTCCTTTATTGAAATGTATTGTAACTGTACTGTCTCCCCTCATGTTGTAAAGTGCTGCACAAACTGTTGGCGTTATATAAAACCTATATAATAATAATCTCCTGTAGTGTGTCTACAGTCTCTGATTATTTCATGTAGCATGTCTGTCGTCTCTAACCATCTTCTGCAGTATGTCTGCAGTCTCTGACTGTCTCTTGTAGTATGTCTGCAGTCTCTGAACATTTCCTGTCATATGTCTGCAGTCTCTGAGCATCTCCTTTAGTATGTCCACAGTCTCTGACCATTCTCTGTAGTATATCTCTAGTCTTTTACAATCTTCTGTAGTATGTCTACGGTCTGTGTCAGCTTTCTGTGGCATTACATTTGCTAATAATTACATGTAGCTCTTGGGTGATGTCAGAGGCCACATTTGAGACTCCATCTATTTTAGGTTTGTTAACCACCACTGGTGTGGGCCATGGATACAGTGGCTTACACACAATGTGAAGGAATAAGCAATCAGCAGCTGACTATAGCACATAAGCAGCATTTACATCAATGACTTTAGGTTGCTGATAACAGCCAATCGCCCACCTTTAGATATAGTCTGGATGAAGACTTTTCTGTCCCCATCTGCCCATTTTCCCTCCCAGAGGCAGATTTCGAAAATATCAGCCTTATGGCTTTTCACTTTTTTCATTAATGTAAAATCTGACAAGGGCTTTTCCCAGGTATCCTCAGTTTGGTTGGGTACCTGCCAAAACAAATTACCTGTGATCAGTACACATAAAGTAGATGTAAATCCAATCACTAAAATCGCATACAATCTTTACCATGTTCATGTAGTTTTAAAGTAATTTTAGTCTTTTAAAATCTGCAGCTTTCAATATAATATCTGGTGATCCTGCCATGAATGTGTGTTAGATAGTAACATAGTTAGTCTGGTTGAAAAAAGACACAAGTCCACCTAGTTTAACCAATAAAAGGGAAAAAAACTACAATCCCATATACATACTTCTGTACCCACAGTTGATCCAGAGGAAGGCAAAGAAAATCCTGTGCGTGTTTCGCCCTTTTTCTTTTATGGGGTGACAATGCTCTGTCCCTGTCTCTCAGTTGTGATGTCACTCTGTCACACGAGTTTTCTATGGAGACTACAGGTTATTATTTCACCACATCTTACACAGATATGGTCCACTGTTGTCACCATCAGGAAACCCATCCTGAGAAATGCCATGCATGTCCTGATTTCCTCTTACAACCCCAAACCATACTGGTTGATCATTTCAGTTACAGGCCACACACCTCACCCAGCCTGAGTGGTAAGCAAGTAAAATCAGCCTCAGCTCAATTCATCCAGACCATAACTGCAACATGTTTCAACCTGCCCCCGTTGCTTAAACATGGAGATAATGGTATGTGTGTCTAGTTGACTTTGACAAGGACATATTAGATTATAAGGTTCTTCTGATTCATGGCTGATGTAAATGATTCCATTTGCTCTGAGATATGTCAGCCTCCTATCAACCCAAAAATTATATTTTTCTATCGTCCATCGACAGACGTAGCCTCATCTCCATGAGCTGAGTGGGCTTATGCTCCTGCCATCATTAGTAGTCTAGGCAGAAAAATTTTAATATACACGCACAGGGGGCTGTCCCTCCAGGCATAAACCCCCACTGCACAACCCAGCACATCAGTTTGTTTTCTGCCTAGAGAAGGAGTAGACCTAGGTTTCCTGCTGGGACTCTTTTCAGAATATTTTCTTTTATTTCTCTTTACTCACTTGCTAGCTAGTGTTCAGGGACGAATTTCCTGGATGCCACAGGCGCTTTGGTGGCTCCTTGGAGTCAGTATCGCCTGATCTATGCCTTCCCTTCACTCGTTCTCCTGCCAAGGTTTCGTCGCAGAGTGGCAATGGAAGGCATTCCGGTCATTCTGGTGGCACCGGACTGGCTTCCGTTGTCTTGGTACGCGCAGACCTGGTAAAAATGGTCGTGGATCCTCCATGGCGTCTTCCTTTGCGGGAAGATCTACTATCTCAAGGACCGATCTTCCATGCTGCTTTACGGCCTCTGGCTTTAATGGCTTGGCTGTTGAAAGCAAGGTGTTGAGGGATAGAGGTCTTTCTGATTCAGTGATTCCTACCCTTTTGAAGTCGACATCTAGGAAGATCTATCATCATACATGGAAATCGTACATTTCTTGGTGTGAATCGCTGCAGCTGCACCCTCGCTTGTTTTCTGTAGCTAGGGTTTTGGCCTTTTTACAAAAAGGGGTTGAGCAGTGCTTGGCATTGGGTACTATCAAGGGCCAGGTTTCGGCCTTGGCTGTTTACTTTCAATGTCCGTTGGCTATTCATAGTTTGATTCGCACCTTCGTTCAGGGGGTGTGTCATCTGGCCCCTCCGGGGAGATCCCCGTTACCGCTGTGGGATCTTAATCTGGATTTGTCTGTTCTTCAAAAGCCTCCTTTTGAGAATATTAGGGAGATTTCTCTGCTTTGTTTGTCGCAGAAGGTTGCCTTCCTAGTGTCTATCACTTCTGAGTCTCTGAGTTGAAGGAGTTGTCCTGTCGTTCGCCTTGTTTGTGGTCCACATGGATGAAGTGGTCCTCCGACCTAATCCGTACTTTCTTCCTAAGGTGGTGTTGGATTTTCACCTGAATGAAGACATTGTGTTGCCTTCCTTATGTCCTAAGCCTAAACATCACAAGGAAGTTACTTTGCACTCTCTGGATGTGATTCGGGCGATAAGGGTTTATCTGACAGTTACTGAGTCCTTCAGGAAGTCTGACTCTCTCTTTGTCCTTCCGAACGGTCCTCGCAAAGGTTTGGCTGCGTCCTCTGTGACCATATCGAGATGGATCAGGTAGACGGTTGTTCAGGCTTATTTAATCAAGGGTCAGGTTCCTCCTTTCCCTGTGAAGGCGCATTCTACTAGAGCGCTGAGTGCCTCTTTGGGCTTTTCGCCATCAGATTTTCGCCATACAAGCTTGTAAGACAGCGACTTGGTCGTTTGTGCCCACCTTTACAAAATTTTACAAGGTGGATTTGTTGGCATCTTCGGATGCCTCTTTTGGCCGCAAGGTTTTGCAGACTGCTATGTCATAAGAGAATGTTAGTTTGTACTTCTCTTTGGGGTCTTTTACCTGGGTGAGCTCCTGTTGTTTGGTTGAGCTCCATGTTGCCTGGTTGACTACGTTTAGTCTTTTGGAGTTTACATTACTGTCTGGTTGCGTTTTCCCACCCCTCATGCCTATACTGCTTTGAGACGTCCCACTCAGCTCATGGAGATTAAGGATGCGTCTGTCGATGGATGATAGAGAAAATACAATTTTTGTAAGATCATACCGTAAATCTTTTTCTCTGATGTCCACCCGCTCCTCTGTTTGGGATTGGTTTTGTTGTCCTCACTGCTTTTAAACTAAACTGATATGCTGGGTTGTGCAGTGGGGGTTTGTGCCTGGAGGGACAGCCCTCCTGGGCGTGTGTATTCAAATTTTCCTGCCTAGACTACTCCTGGTGGGAGGAGCATAAACCCACTCAGCTCATGGAGATGAGGCTGTGTCTGTCAATGGACATCAGAGAAAATATTTTTACGGTAAGATCTTACAAAAATGTAAATATTGACGGATCCTTGTGGGCAGAGTCAATCCCTGGTTTCCTATATGTCTTGGATACTCCAACAGTGAGATTGCCCTGCTAACCTAAGGTTTTGGTGTCTTCACCCACCGTTGTGTGTCCCAGCTCCTCTTATTAAATTTTTCATAATATAAAATAAATATAAAATTGAGCAGGTATGGTGGGAATCCCTCATAATGGATAAACCAGGTGTACAGACCCAGGAAGCAATGGTGGGAACCCCTCATAGTCGGCACAGAATGTGTACAGACCTGGCAACTCAGCACAGGGAGGGTGGGAACACCTCATAATGGCCACAGCCGGAGTACAGGCACAGAAACTCAGCATAGGGATGGTGGGAACCCCTCATAATGGGCACAGCAGGTGTACAGACCCAGGAAATCCGCACAGGGATCATAGTAACCCCATCATAATGGGCATAGCAGGTTTAAAGATTGGGAACTCAGCACAGGGATGGTGAGAACCCCTCATATTGGACGCAGCAGGTTTGTAGAACTGGGAACGCAGATTGACTCTCCAGCGTCTTTCAAAAATATACATTTTGGATGGACTGATAATAATGAGTGGAAGTTGGACAAAAAAAATCTTCTCCCTGCAAGGTAAAGTCATAATGTGCTAGTATGCATACTAGCACACTATGAAAGACCTAACTTGAAACAAAGCCCTTCAGTGATGCTGTGTCATGTCTGACAGGGCTTCCATCTTCACCTGGTCTCCTTCGCAAGCTGCGGCCCTTTGAGTAGTTGAGTCGCGATGCCGTCACCCCCACGTATGCCCGCGGGAGTCACTGTTTACAGCCCAGGGCTCTGGAAGAATGGCACAGGTATTCCATTCCTTCAGAGTGCATGCACTGGTGACATCACAGGCTGCAGGGACACTGAATATCTCCTAACAGTGCAGATTTAGGAGATATTCTATATACTACAGGTAAGCTTACCAGTAGGTAGAAGTGTCCAGGGGGACTGTACAACCACTTTAAGGTGATTGTCCTCGTGTGAAGCATATTTTTGTGTTCAGATATTGCTTACTTTTAGAAATGGTATGAGTGGTATGCAGTTGTGGTCTTTTAGGTTATAGCGGTAATAATGGACCAGATTGTAGATGCAGGTAAAAGATCTTTCTTCAAAGATGTAGATGTTTCCTGTATCTTCTTTCTTGATGATGTAATGGAGGACCTCTTTGTTCCTTCGCACTGGAGGGAGGAGAAGGAGATGTAAGACTTGGCCATGACCTATTCTAGCTAAAAATCCCCCATTTTAGGCCTAACAAGTTTTGAAATGGGTGTTATAAATTTGTGTGAAGTTTTTTTTCTGTCTGTGACCCTATTGGGGAGATTTACCCTCACTATCTGTCCATATGACACCCAAGGGCTCTCTAATTTAGCTGCGTCACTGTCATTTTTCAAAATCGAATTCAACACAACTGAAAATAACTGTCATTTTTTTTAAAATAAGTGTCCTTATCCTTGTGATTTAGCTTTGTGAATTGAGCCACTGAGTGTTAAAAAGTCAAAATCTGTGACAAAATGTTAGACAAGCTCAAAAGTGAAAGGCTCACTATAAGCATTTTTACTGACCTGAAAGACAATATCTGAGTCTTCGTTGGGTCTAACAAGAAAAGAACCGTCCCTGTTTGGTTTGGATAGGAGGAGGGTCTCCGCCCTTGCACCATCTATTTCAATAAACCAGCTGGGAAGACACAAAAATAACTATCCTGAGCAAACTATCAGAAGTCACAATACTGAGTTTTGATGTTCCATCACCAACCACCCAGCCAGGGAAATCAGCGCCTAAGCTAAGTGTAGCTAAAATTAAAAACAGAAAAATGTGCATGAGGGACAATATCTACAGTCATTAGGATGTGTCCCTTGTGCAGATTCCTCTTCTTTCAGTTGAAATCCTCATACATGCCTGTCTAGGATCTGATGTTCCATCTGATGTTTGCATACAAAAAAAAAATCAGCATAATGGACAAAACCTAAAGTCAGTAGGTTGTGTTCCTTGTGCTGATTCCCCTTCTTTCAGTTGAAATCCTCCCCCACCCCCAAGGGGCTGTTACAGGCTCTCATCAAGAGAACTTGACTATGCCCACACTTTTGCCAGCTACTATATCCCATACTACAGCTTCTATGAATGGTGGGGAGCAAAGCAATCAGTCATCTTCCTGTCCTCCATTTATGGGTTTATTTTCCATTCACAGAAGCTGCAGCAAGAGCTACTCAGTTAGGAATGTGTATTCTTCATTGTTTTAGGCGAAACTAATTTACAATATGTCAATAAGCCTGGCATAATGGGCTGTTGCTTTGGAGATGGCAGACTAATGGATGTTGATTGATATAATTATTTAGGCATGGAAAAACTGGATTGTTTTTTACACATCCTTTAAGATAGCCATTATCAGTTGACGATTAGCAATGAACTTGGGGTTTGACCAAACTCGGAAGGCAGTTGTCAATACTAAGCCACTGAACTGTGTCTAGGACATTCCCTGCTCCGCAGCTGCACCTAAGCAAAGGGGCAGGGATACTTCTGACATAGTTGAACTGGTGGCCTTATTAGATCAATCATTTCTTAAGCAGCCCTGCCCCTTGGTGTATATGCAGATGCTGGACAGGTAATATTCCATTTGGTCCATCACTGATAGCTGACTTCCAGGTTCAGGCTAAAGCCGGAGCTGAACTCAAGCTCACCAATATTTACAATGGGCTTCTAACCTTGTTGTAGTACAGACCTGTGAGACCACATTTAGATAATCTTAGATAAAGGCTTAGCTGTTGTGATACAATTTTTAAAACTGCTAGGTTTTTTTTAATTTGCACAAAATTTTTGGGGGAATTTAAGGTGTCTGTAGACCAAAATGAGTTCTGGTTGTGGGTTATGGAATGTTTCCAATTCTCTTCCTACCTTACAGACAAAAGATTTAAATCTCTTTTGTGTTGCAGCCTGGCAAATAACGTCCCCATGGTATTGGGGTGCCCAGATCTCGTTCCTGTCACAGTGACTACGTACTGGTTTACAGTTTGCCTGCATTGTAGTAGTTATAACAATTTGTTAAGAGAAAGATGGCATTCCAGACATAATGCCAGTACAGGGAACAAGATAACCATTTCTGTGTTCCATCATCTTCCCACAAGATATCCATGGCCATAAAACACTCACACATTGCTATATTATCCCCTGAGAAAATCTGATTCATGACATAGTAAAACCATGACAAGTTAGCATAACTTATTATGCCTACAATGATTTTAAGGGATCGTGTCAGCTGGCCTTAGCCTTCAGTTTGAGATGCTTCTTAGACCATTCAGAATTTATTGACAGGTGCAGTTGAGTTCTTTCCGATTTTCCATTTGACCTGCTTCAAGTGGGTTTTGCACTCCTATAGACTTGTATGGGAAGGCAAACCCACTTGAAGCAAACAAAAGCCCATCAACACAAATCCTTGGTCCCTTTTTAATAAGCAAAGTTGAGCTGTATCACCCTAGACTCATAGAACAAGTCAACAACAAATAATAAACTGATTATGATGTATGCAGCCGTTACTACTATCAAGTCTTACTGCTCTTTTATAATGGTATTTTGGAAATTTTTTCTGTAACCTTTTGTATTAGAATGCTCATTAAGTTTTGAGGTAGAGGTTTAATATGGTTAAACTATATCAATTCATTAATTAGCAAGACCTCCACACCCCAATCTTCTCTGTCTGCTTGGCTTACCTCTGCTTTTCCATTGGCGTCTCTCTGATTAGGTGAACACAAGGCATGTATCCCATCAGTGTCCCTTTTTCCAGTCACTTGCACCTTGTTCACCAGCCAGTGATCCTTTTCCATCAAAAGGACTTGTGGCAGTTCCCTGGCTTAAGCCCTGGCTCTCACCAGTGAGGCTTTGAAATCACACTTCCGTACGATTTCAAAGCTGCACATCAGTGCGATTTGCACTGACGATTTTATTGCAGCTTGTGACTTCATTTATCAGAAGTCTATGCAAGTCGCAATGAAATCGTCAAAAAGTAGTGTAGAAACCGGAACGACATAAACTGTTCCATTGTCAAAAATCGGCTGCGACTTGTCATGCGATTTGTAACTGTCGATGTTAACGGGGGCTTAACTGTGATCTCATTTTCAGCCATGGCCTGAAGGTCCTTTATACTGATGATTTTTTGCGAGATGCCAAGTAATATGTCATTCCTAGGTGGAAACAGCAGGCAAAATAAGTGTAGCACCTTCCTAGGTAGGTGCGAGAGAGAGAGAGAAAGTATAGTTTTGGATCTTTTCTGCTTACCAGAAGGATTGCCAGGTAAATCTATATTGTTATGTAAATCAAGTCGCGCTAAATATAATTGATGGAGATATAAAGTCCACAAAAAGGTCCAAAGAACATTGATGATAAATTCCAGGACCAAGCTCCCTTAAGGGTATATGCTTACCAAATTGAGATAAGGAAAAGGCAGTCTCACTACGTGGAATCTTGTAACCTTGACAGTAGATCCAGGCCTCTATGATCGATTAACTCAGTGGTCGTTGGATCATGAAAGCAAATAAAAGCCGCAATAGCGTAAAACCCAACACACAAAAATTATTTGTGACTGACACCACAGTGTTGATGGAATGATGGGTTTAAATGTGAAATAACCTCCACCAAAGTGAAATTTGATTCTGATAATTTGAAGTGGAGAACTAAACCATGCAAAGGGAAAAAAAGGGGGGGGGGAAATAGTGATAAATACCCCTTACCAGAAAAAGTTAAGGGTTAACACCTTTAAATAATTATAGTGTGCATCGGCTGGAGTCGCCTCTTACCGAACAGAAATTAAATAGTAGCAAATGTGAAGGAAGACACTGGAAAGGATAATATCGTGCTATACCACCACCAGCTGGATTCGCCTCTTACCCTGTAAAGATAAAGGCTAGCCAAAGTGTGCCAAACAAAATCCGATATACCACTCAGGGGCCAGTATTAATTCACACCAGTGGGGGTCGCCTCTTACCGCATGGAGATTAAATCCAAGCCTGTAGAGTACACCAAATATCCAAGGAACCGACCCTTGATCACATATGAATGATATCCAAGCCTATGTGGTGAACGAACATCCAGGGAATCCGACCAATGGTCTGCAGTACTGGGTCCCAGGTGTTTCAAGTAGTGCGGGTGTTCACCAACATAAGAAGAGAAAGGCTCCCATAGCGTAAAACCATTAAAAGAATTTATTTGTAAAAGCAAGTACACTTACAGAAAACCAGGAATGGGTGAGCAAAAAGTAGTTGCCGCTGGCCGGACGGCTCCGCTCGTCCGCACTCTCCATTCGCAATCCGATGACGTCAGTACACCGTGCCCTGACGATGTTTCGTCACAGATGACGTTTTCAAAGGTGCGGACGGCGTACTGACGCCATCTATTTATGCGAGAGAGATAGACTGGATGCCCGGAAGTGAGTGAAGACCGCTCCGCCATCTTTAAAGAGGTAATCGGAACTCTAGCGATCGTACATACGCCACTAGGCAAGCAATATAGGTTGAATTGATGTACATAACACAATGCAAAAACTATAAGGCTGTCACCCTGTACGATACATAATTATACAAAATAAAATATATATTGAATAACATCAATGGCCACCTAGAAAGGGTCAAATACAACGCCATCTAGTGGATAAAAATGGGTATGGAAGGTAAATCCCATAAACCATACCAAGACAACAGCAATATTAACCAATTAAGTACACTCTTGGTTTATGGGATTTACCTTCCATACCCATTTTTATCCACTAGATGGCGTTGTATTTGACCCTTTCTAGGTGGCCATTGATGTTATTCAATATATATTTTATTTTGTATAATTATGTATCGTACAGGGTGACAGCCTTATAGTTTTTGCTTTGTGTTATGTACATCAATTCAACCTATATTGCTTGCCTGGTGGTGTATGTACGATCGCTAGAGTTCCGATTACCTCTTTAAAGATGGCGGAGCGGTCTTCACTCACTTCCGGGCATCCAGTCTATCTCTCTCGCATAAATAGATGGCGTCAGTACGCCGTCCGCACCTTTGAAAACGTCATCTGTGACGAAACGTCGTCAGGGCACGGCGTACTGACGTCATCCGATTGCGACCGGAGAGTGCGGACGAGCGGAGCCGTCCGGCCGGCGGCAACTACTTTTTGCTCACCCATTCCTGGTTTTCTGTAAGTGTACTTGCTTTTACAAATAAATTCTTTTAATGGTTTTACGCTATGGGAGCCTTTCTCTTCTTATGTTGGTGAACACCCGCACTACTTGAAACACCTGGGACCCAGTACTGCAGACCATTGGTCGGATTCCCTGGATGTTCGTTCACCACATAGGCTTGGATATCATTCATATGTGATCAAGGGTCGGTTCCTTGGATATTTGGTGTACTCTACAGGCTTGGATTTAATCTCCATGCGGTAAGAGGCGACCCCCACTGGTGTGAATTAATACTGGCCCCTGAGTGGTATATCGGATTTTGTTTGGCACACTTTGGCTAGCCTTTATCTTTACAGGGTAAGAGGCGAATCCAGCTGGTGGTGGTATAGCACGATATTATCCTTTCCAGTGTCTTCCTTCACATTTGCTACTATTTAATTTCTGTTCGGTAAGAGGCGACTCCAGCCGATGCACACTATAATTATTTAAAGGTGTTAACCCTTAACTTTTTCTGGTAAGGGGTATTTATCACTATTCCCCCCCCCCCTTTTTTTCCCTTTGCATGGTTTAGTTCTCCACTTCAAATTATCAGAATCAAATTTCACTTTGGTGGAGGTTATTTCACATTTAAACCCATCATTCCATCAACACTGTGGTGTCAGTCACAAATAATTTTTGTGTGTTGGGTTTTACGCTATTGCGGCTTTTATTTGCTTTCATGATCCAACGACCACTGAGTTAATCGATCATAGAGGCCTGGATCTACTGTCAAGGTGACAAGATTCCACGTAGTGAGACTGCCTTTTCCTTACCTCAATTTGGTAAGCATATACCCTTAAGGGAGCTTGGTCCTGGAATTTATCATCAATGTTCTTTGGACTTTTTGTGGACTTTATATCTCCATCAATCATATTTAGCGCGACTTGATTTACATATTATCTATTAGGGTGTGGTCACACTTGAAGTTGCTGCTGTTTGATTTGTTTCCTTTAGCGCGGTTACTAATCCTTTTTATAAAATCTATATTGTTTTCTGCCTTCCAGATGAGCAGGATCTGCTAATGAGGTCTGCTCATGGTGCTCAGGTGCAGCTCAGTTTGTCTGCAGTGTTTCACACTGGTCTAATAGAGAGGCATATTGGACAGTGGGAGGAAACCTGACAAATGAGTGCACAGGTATTTAGTACAGCCCTGGCAATTGGAAGAAGAAAGTCCCTCTGTGCATGCTGGGATACTGTATAAATGGCAAGAGCACATGTCCTCTGGGTCTTTCAGCTGGAGAGCAGAGTCCTGGAGGGAGGGGGTGGCTTCCTCCTCTTCTGTAGAAATCGTCATGTGGCCTCAGGTGGTTGACCTGAAGGCCTAAAGAGCTAGAGAGGAACTTAACCAGGAGGTCCTTTAGAGCTGACTGGAAGGGAGACACTGGAAGTGTCTGATTCTGCATACAGTGAGTACAGATCTTTGTCAAGGGGCCTAACCTGAGGGGGGCATCCCTGCAGCTAGAAGAGTCAGTGGACAGGTGTCAGTAAAGGGAATGCTAGAGAGTATCCTGAAGATAATGTAGTTCATCAAGTCTGTTGCTGGAGAAAGAGCAAGGAGACTTAGCCCTTTTCATACACGTGGCAGTATGTTCAAACCAGTGTGACTGCTTCCACAAGTAACCTGGTGAGGCCAAGTGAGAGTTTTCCTTGTCAACTGTGAGTGGTTCCAGTTGGAATGTCCCACTGTTCCCTTCTCCCATCCAGGTTCCACAATAAATACAAAAACAAAACCCTGAGACATTTTTTGAGTGACAAGCCATTGGGAATAAGGATGAATGTGTGTACTGTACCCTAAGTTGCTGTCTGCAGGTAATCAGAGGAGGCCCAACAAGTCATCACACAGCAAGCCCTACGGGGACAGTTCAACATACAATTTTTTTTTTTTAACAAGCTGTTTTTTTTTTCGTTTTAAAACATACAACATACAAAACACACATCATCTAGATCTCGCCATGTGATGTCAATGAAGAAGAAGATGTGGCATATGACATCAATACCTACTATTACTACTATCAAAGTATTTCAAGAATTCCTGTCATAGAGGAGCAGAGGCGTAACTAGAACCTTCAGGGCCCCGGTGCAAGAAACCATGAAGGGCCCCCCGAACCCCTGACAAGGCCCTTCCCTTCAAGCCTGGGGCTCTTCCCACTGATCCTAGGGCCCTTTACTCTCATTGCGGGACCCTTTCACAAGTTCTGCAGTGGGCTCCCTTCCTGCCATCTTGGGTTCTCCCCATGGTGGTGGAATGCCAGGGCCTGGTCGCAACCTTTGACCTTGCGATCCTGGAAGTTCATCCACTGGTGTCAGTAGTTTTTATTTTTTGGTATTTTAATTGTATTATTTTTTATCACTTCATTTATTTTATTTTTTTTTACAATTCACTGACTATGACTCTGTCCATTCAGAAAAGGAAGCAGCTGGTAAATTACATATTTACTGATCCTTTCCTGGTCCTCTATTGTGACATCCTATCCTATCCTATCCAGGTGTACAGGGGAGCCGCACAGGCCCCCTGGGGCATGGGGCCCGGTTGCAATTGCAACCCCTGCAACCCCTGTAGTTACGCCCCTGTAGAGGAGCATTGTATATAGCCAAAATAACATATTTGTTGCTGGAGGAGCTTTGTAACACCTTTAGAAAAAAAACAAACATTTTTTTTTGAGAAATTGTTATGTGATGGTGTTTCTAAGCAGCATATTAAAATTTCAAATTTTTATTATTAATTCTGATACAACAACATAAGGTAGGTTGTGTATATCATGATTATGGACAAGCGTCCAAGATAGTGTTTTGGTCCTGTCGAAATCCTTGCCAGATCTTTACTTTGCTTTCATGAGTAAAGAATGGAACTCTGGTCACTGAATTCTATTTCCATGACTTGTGTTATGTAGTAGTTAATTACCTTATCTGTGATCCAACACACCAAGCAGCAGGCTATACATTTCCTTCTGGTTCAAGACTGGGGCCCACAAGCCTCTTTAGAGGAAGGGCCAATGCCGCCAAAACATTGAAGTGGCAGCCTAGTCCTCTAGTGTTTTTTTTTAAAAGTTGATGGCTGCGCTGGACTGACCTGCTCGATAGAGGGTCTGTGGGTGGGTGGTAGGTGAGAGAGGGCCAATTAACTCCCAATCAATCTGGCCCGACTGGATGAAAAAAGACAGTGAACCCTTGTTAAGGGGTCTGGGCTGCTACCTTAAGATACAGCCTAGTGGTCTTTTCCAAAGTTTCTAGTGGTAGTCGGTTAGAGCGCCAAAAATCAGCAATAAGAATCCCACTTAGATCAAAAAATCGTCGTTTTATTGGTAGCAGAACATGTTGAAGCCAACGCGTTTCGGGGGAACAGAGACTCCCCCTTCTTCAGGGCGTAAATGTTGCTATTCGGATCTGCAACCGACAGCATAACCTAACATAACAAATGCCGTTGGTTGCAGATCCGAATAGCAACATTTACGCCCTGAAGAAGGGGGAGTCTCTGTTCCCCCGGAACGCGTTGGCTTTAACATGTTCTGCTACCAATAACACTATGATTTTTTGATCTAAGTGGGATTTTTATTGCTGATTTTGGGTGCTCCTTTAACCGACTACCACTAGTCCTCTAGTGGGCATTCTGCAGTGGACCCTCAGAGGTTGGAGCTTCATACTACTTCATACTACTACAGATGAGGCATTATTTAGTGTGAGATTCCTATGACTCTCATTCTTTCGGCATTAACCCATGAAAAGAAAGTGGCTATATTTAGTGGGTCATATACAGAGAATTAGAGTTAAAAGGTTCTTCTCAGTCAAATCCCCTTTCAAGGCTTAACCAGAGCAAGTGGTCTTATAAGTGTATTGTTGGTCCCAGGCTGTTTGCTATACAGGGTTCCCCCTGCCAGTTTAATGGGATCATGTATGAGGTCTGTAAAGCATTTCTAGAACAGAGATTTCTAAATTGGAGCTTTTGTAACAGTATGCTTTTTGAAATTTAAATATGCCTTGCAGATAACATAAAAACTATGCTTCCAGGTACATTATAAAGTCTTTACTGGGAAGAATAGGAAGGCTGGCATTGCTAAACATCTGCTAAATTGACTAACTCTAAATGGCACTGAAGTGCAGAACATTTTTTAGCAAACCTATGGGGCCCACTGGAGTCTCAAGCCCCGGGCACCCGATGCCCTTGTAATCCTTTACTGACCAGTGTTTTCGTGTATATGGGCACACCTCTCGTTTACATTGTGTGATAAAAATGGCAAGGTCAGCTTTAACCGATATGACTGCCTGAGTCCCTTGTTATTTTCCCTTGTTTGCTTTCGCTTACCTACTAGGATACAGCCGTACCAGCTGCCTATGCTGATAATGGCTGCTTACTGTTTTTTTTTCCCACATTGCTGAATGATGGGAGTGGTAGGATAAGAGATGGATGGCGGGGAGGCAAAATTTGACTAAACGAAAAAACGTATCGTCTATGGCCTTACCATGGCAAGATTTCATCTTTCTTCCTGTTGTGTTTCCTTAACACCAAGTAAAGGGAAATCTCTTCAGTAGGGCTACAGACTGCAATAAAAACCCAGCAGGGGTTCTAATATTTCCTTACTTTAGGCAAAACCCAAAAATTGCTCTAGATATTACCTTACTTCTTAATACGTAAAGACAATACTCTTGTAGGACTCTCCCCTGCGCTGTCTCCTAGCCTTCTTTTTATTAGAGATAACATGGGTCAAAATTTGCTTGTGGCACATTCTTGGTATGCAAAACCAAAGAATCTAACTTTATATAATATTTACCATTTAAATTAATAAAAGTCTTTGTTGCAGAAGGCTGCAAGTATGTGTGAAGCCACATAGACAGCTCTGTAAAGTGTGTATTGTCTAGTCATAGGTATGGTTGGAGACTACATCAGTGTCCATTCCCAAATAATTGTAGTACCTAAATAAAACTATTGGGTGGCGGCTGCTGCATCCTGGAAGGTGATCGGCCATGCCAACGGATGGGTCCAGTGAGAATCTTGTTGGAGTGCCCCAGGGATCTCTGCATTTGTTTGGCTGGGTTGCCCCACCCTCTCTGTGATGGGTCAGATTGAGTACATGACCATTCCCCCTTTGAGCTTTTGAGTTATATGTGGACTATAACAGTGTCCATCTGAATTCCTCTGTGGAAGAGTCTTGAAACGCATCAGGCATTTGGGCAGGAGTCTATTTGTTGCATATATACTGTATACCTGTCCAAACTGGGAAGTTTGCAATATCAATAAATATTGTGTAATGTTTTGTATAAATTGGGTCTGTTTGCTTTGGTGCCCTAAAAAAATCTGCCTCACCCAATGGTTTTACTTCTATGTACTCTATAAAGTATGGCCCTACACTGATTTATGACAAGTACCTAGACTAGGTCATATACAGTATATGGTCACTGGTTAGGGCTAAGCCGGTAAATGCATCAGGGGGCAGGCTGTTGCCAGCACACCTCAATCTCTTGCAATCAAATTTTTTTAATGAACATTTACCCACCATATCATACAGAAAGTTGAAGCCTTTCGGGACCACCAGGGATCTATTAATCAGAAAAAGTGACATTTTGCCTTATGAAGGCACTCCTGGTTGTACCAAACGACTGATCTTTTCTGTACAACATAATGAGGAAATGTAAAAAAGTGTTGTAATACACATACGTGTGCATTGGAAAATGCATGTTGTGAACACTTGTGTGCCACAAAATAAAGAATCACTGTATGAACCTAGTAGAAAAAGGCCTTATAGCTTACCTGTAGGCTGAATAGAAGTTTTAACTGACGCTCTTACATTGAATATCAGAAATTTCTTGGTGTCCTACACTTGCCGGTCACGTTTAATATTCAAATCGTGACTCGCAAAGTCATCACTCTGCCCTGCCCACAGCTCTATTTTAAGCAAGGAGAAGGTAGCTGCCATTTCTAAAAAAATGTTCTGGCCTTCCTGACCGTTTCATGAACCCAGTTGTTCTACTTACGTCTTGTTCTCCATCACCTCTTCCTCCACTAGATAGTTAGATGGAACCAATCCGTTCTCGCCCGTTTTGCTGCCATCAGAGTTTATCTTCTCGGCTTGCCACCATCCTTGGTCTGTTTTCACAACCTGAAACCGATCCCCAGCCTTAAAACTTAAGTCACCCTTTATAGGGCCAATGAAGTCATACAGAGCAATGTACCTATGCACCAACTTTCTCATGATCACGTAACCTTCGGATGACCAGGCGACACCCAGATCCAAATGGAAGTGGAATGGAAGTTACAAGGCCAGGAAGAACAAGTCTCAGTTATACCAGACGGAAAATTCCAAATGTAGTATTACTCCGAAGAGAGAAGTGCATGGATTGTGTAAATGCCATCGACTGGCCCAGTCTTAAATGATTACAGGTTACAATTCTGATCATACTTCCTCATTGCTGTAAGATTTAGATCTCTTGGCAAAACAAAGGACAAGCCAGTAGGAGAAAGGGGACAGAAAAGGGGATTTCTTTAATCCAGGAAATGGATAGGACTTGATATAATTTCGGCATTTGTCGTTAAGGATAAGCTGATTTAATTGGAGTTGATTTTTCCCATATTTACCAGGAAAAATGCTACATTTTAAATTTGAGGTTAAGTTTTTCAGGGTATATTAATATTATACATGATTTGTAATAATGATCGGTGTTGTTTACTTTGTTTCATTCAATTATCCTTATATTTTTGTTTTTTCCTTTTTTTGTGTGTGTTCAATTGTTGTTTACAGTATGTAGTTATGTTTTCTTGTTTAACTTTTTTTTTTTTAATGTAAAAAAAACTTTAAAGGGTTCTATTTACAAAACATTTATTGGGCAAATTCTGGCCAGGTTGTTCCAAACACAGTGATTTCTAATAACGCCATCTAGTGGCTATAACGCAATATTTTTTTTTTTTTTAAATACCTCAATCAGCAAAAGTCTGAAAGCAGCATTCCTCACCCTTTTTTTCAGTCATGACACCATTTTCCCATCAACAGAACACAATAACTCTGTGGGAGGGCTTCCCCCATCAACACAGTCAGTGTTGTTGAGGGAATTGACCAATTTTCTTTCCTTCCACCCAGTGGCGGCCGGTGCATAGGGGGCGCCAGGGCGCCGCCCCCCCTGAAAAAAGGAAGAAAAAAAAAAAAGATAAAAAAAAAAAAAAAGATTGCAAAACGAGCAATAAAGTTTGAAAAAAAAAAAAAATTGCGTTCGGCGCCGCCGCCAGCCGATGTGGAGGGGGTGGGGGGGTGGGGTTACCACCCAGAAGAGGCGCCGATTGGCTGCCTTCTGGGGGGCGTGGGGGGCGTAACCTGGGCGCAAGGCAGATTCCTTGGAAACCTGGCTGTGATTGGTCCAGCCTCCAGCCTGGACCAATCACAGCATCCAGGACATCCAACGCTGACCCCGCTGACGTCACTCGCAGCAGTGGGCCGGACCGCGGGCGATGGAGTCGGGTGGACACCGGACGGGAGTGACGGCGGCACCGGAGAGGAGACCAGACCACCGGAGGTCATCTGCTGGAAGAAGACATCACCACCGGTGAGTCCTCGTGGTCCTCCTGTCCTGTCAGTCCTCCATGACCATCCATCCAGCTTTTCCACCGCCATCCCCCTATGCTCTGCCTCATCCCATGAGTCATGGGATGAGGCAGAGCAGAGGGGGATGGCGGTGGAAAGGCTGGATGGATGGTCATCATGGGCCATGACCATCCATCCATCCAGCCTTTCCACCGCCATCCCCCTCTGCTCTGCCTCATCCCATGACCATCCATCCATCCAGCCTTTCCACCGCCATCCCCCTCTGCTCTGCCTCATCCCATGACCATCCATCCATCCAGCCTTTCCCACCGCCGTCCCCCTCTGCTCTGCCTCATCCCATGACCATCCATCCATCCAGCCTTTCCCACCGCCGTCCCCCTCTGCTCTGCCTCATCCCATGACCATCCATCCATCCAGCCTTTCCCACCGCCGTCCCCCTCTGCTCTGCCTCATCCCATGACCATCCATCCATCCTTTCCACCACCATCCCCCTCTGCTCTGCCTCATCCCATAACCATCCATCCATCCATCCATCCAGCCTTTCCACCGCCATCCCCCTCTGCTCTGCCTCATCCCATGACCATCCATCCATCCATCCAGCCTTTCCACCGCCGTCCCCCTCTGCTCTGCCTCATCCCATGACCATCCATCCATCCAGCCTTTCCACCGCCATCCCCCTCTGCTCTGCCTCATCCCATGACCATCCATCCATCCATCCAGCCTTTCCACCGCCGTCCCCCTCTGCTCTGCCTCATCCCATGACCATCCATCCATCCAGCCTTTCCACCGCCATCCCCCTCTGCTCTGCCTCATCCCATGACCATCCATCCATCCAGCCTTTCCACCGCCGTCCCCCTCTGCTCTGCCTCATCCCATGACCATCCATCCATCCAGCCTTTCCACCGCCATCCCCCTCTGCTCTGCCTCATCCCATGACCATCCATCCATCCAGCCTTTCCCACCGCCGTCCCCCTCTGCTCTGCCTCATCCCATGACCATCCATCCATCCTTTCCACCACCATCCCCCTCTGCTCTGCCTCATCCCATGGCCATCCATCCATCCAGCCTTTCCACCGCCGTCCCCCTCTGTTCTGCCTCATCCCATGACCATCCATCCATCCAGCCTTTCCACCGCCATCCCCCTCTGCTCTGCCTCATCCCATGACCATCCATCCATCCAGCCTTTCCCACCGCCGTCCCCCTCTGCTCTGCCTCATCCCATGACCATCCATCCATCCAGCCTTTCCCACCACCATCCCCCTCTGCTCTGCCTCATCCCATGACCATCCATCCATCCAGCCTTTCCACCGCCATCCCCCTCTGCTCTGCCTCATCCCATGACCATCCATCCATCCAGCCTTTCCCACCGCCGTCCCCCTCTGCTCTGCCTCATCCCATGACCATCCATCCATCCTTTCCACCACCATCCCCCTCTGCTCTGCCTCATCCCATGGCCATCCATCCATCCAGCCTTTCCCACCGCCGTCCCCCTCTGCTCTGCCTCATCCCATGACCATCCATCCATCCTTTCCACCACCATCCCCCTCTGCTCTGCCTCATCCCATGGCCATCCATCCATCCAGCCTTTCCCACCACCATCCCCCTCTGCTCTGCCTCATCCCATGACCATCCATCCATCCTTTCCACCACCATCCCCCTCTGCTCTGCCTCATCCCATGGCCATCCATCCATCCAGCCTTTCCACCGCCATCCCCCTCTGCTCTGCCTCATCCCATGACCATCCATCCATCCAGCCTTTCCACCGCCATCCCCCTCTGCTCTGCCTCATCCCATGACCATCCATCCATCCAGCCTTTCCCACCGCCATCCCCCTCTGCTCTGCCTCATCCCATGATCATCCAACCATCCAGCCTTTCCACCGCCATCCCCCTCTGCTCTGCCTCATCCCATGACCATCCATCCATCCAGCCTTTCCACCGCCATCCCCCTCTGCTCTGCCTCATCCCATGACCATCCATCCATCCAGCCTTTCCACTGCCATCCCCCTCTGCTCTGCCTCATCCCATGACCATCCCTCCCACTGCCATCCCTCTCTGCCTCATGCCCTCATCCCTCCCACCGCCATCCCTTTGCCTGATCCCATCTCTCCCACCACCATCCCTCTGCCTGATCCCATCTCTCTCACCTCCATCCCTCTGCCTGATCTCATCCCGCCCACCGCCTGATCCAATCTCTCCCACCTCCATCCCTCTGCCTGATCCCATCTCTCCCACCACCATCCCTCTGCCTGATCCCATCTCTCCCACTGCCATACCTCTGCAGGGGGCATGTACGCTGGTCACTGTATTGAAAGGGGGCATGCACGCTGGTCACTACATTGAAAGGGGGCATGTATGCTGGTCACTACATTGAAAGGGGGCATGTACGCTGGTCACTACATTGAAAGGGGGCATGTACGCTGGTCACTACATTGAAAGGGGGCATGTACGCTGGTCACTACATTGAAAGGGGGCATGTATGCTGGTCACTACATTGAAAGGGGGCATGTACGCTGTTCACTACATTGAAAGGGGGCCTGTATACTGGTCACTACATTGAAAGGGGGCATGTATACTGGTCACTACATTGAAAGGGGGCATGTACGCTGGTCACTACATTGAAAGGGGGCATGTACGCTGGTCACTACATTGAAAGGGGGCATGTACTGTGTGGTCTGTGCTAGGGGGTCTGTACTGTGGGGTTTGTACAAGGGGCCTGTACTGTGGGGTTTGTGCCACTCTGTCAGTGTATCCCATAATAGGGCCCCTGCTCCCTATTATGGGATATACTAGTACTGATGGAGCCCTTAATATGTGATATATTGGGAGAATTGGTTCACGCAAGCAAAATACAGGGGACAAAATGGGTGGGGTCTATAAGGGGTGTGGCTTCTGAGAAATGGGAGGGGCCAAAATAGAAGGGCGGGGTCTTGCGCCCCCCCATCTTAAAACTTCACCAGCCGCCACTGCTTCCACCCATGGTGGAAGGAAAGAAAATTGTATCACATTTGGCCTGCCTAAAGCCTGGTGCACATGGGCCGAATATGGCATAATTAGTACAGCGAGCTCCTTCGTTTTTTTTTCCTTTAGCCCGCAGGGTAGAACGAAAAAAAAACTGTCAGCGTGTACCAGGCTTAAACTTGACTTTTATACTTTAACCCAGCCATTCGCAACCAGGGTTCTGTAGAAACCTAGGGTTTCTCCAGAGGTTTCCAGGGGTTCCTTAACTTCTTTCCACCCATCCACTGCATATATACGGCTGCACTTCCTCCTTCTGACAGGATGTTCCTCAACGTCCCTCAGAAGGAGCGCAAACACGTGTCTGTGCAGCTGCGCAATCCCGGTGTGCTTGTGTTCCCTGGACACAGCGCATCACCACTCGGCAGGAGGGCTCTGTGATATCTGCCCTCCTGATTACATGATGGCTTTGTCTAATCACAGCCATCGTGTAATGTAAACAGAGCCATTGATGTGGTGATCGGCTCTGCTTCTCCTCACACAGAGCCTGTCAGTGAGGAGAAGGAAAGATGATCTGTGCTGCTGGGCTGTTTTTTACAGATTTTCACACACTTCACCCAGCTAGTGTCCCAAAACAGTGTCCTGTCACAGTGTCCCATTACAGTGTCCCCATACAGTGAAAAGCACGTCACGCATCTGTCACAGTAAAAATATCTGGCCCAGTGAACATCTGTCCCAATGATCATCTGGCGTACATCTGCCCCAGTGATCATCTGCGCACATCTGTCACACATCGGTCCCAGTTAACATCTGCCACATCTGTCCTAGTGAACATCTGCCACATCTGTCCCAGTGAACATCTACCACATCTGTCAGGGATCTTCTGCCACATCTGTCCCAGTGATCTTCTGCCACATCTGTCCCAGTGATCAACATCTGTCACACATCTGTCAGCATGGCTAAAAAATTATTCAGCAGCGAGAAGGCTTTCCATATACTCCAGAGTATATCGGACGAGAGTAGCAGGGAACTCTCCGTAAGACTTGGTTAGCGAGTATGAGCCAGTAGAAAGCAGTGGCCTCTTAAATGGAAATATAATCTAAACAAAGAGGCTCAGGGGGTTTGAGGAGGTGCAGGTATCCACCAGCGGTGCAATAAATCCTGAGGCATCCACCAGCAGCGCAATAAATCCTGTGGCAAGTACCAGCAGCACAGCACTCCCAGATAATAGGCAGGCATCCACCAGTAGTTCTGCAAGTCCTTGTGCAATGGCAAGCACAAGCAGAGCAACATTCCCAGATGCTAGTAATGGGGGCATCCCATCCACAACAATGAGGCAGGGCCCATAATAACCTCCCAGATGTTCTATTGTATCCAACATGGCTGCCTGCTATTTTGGCAGAAACTGTAATTCCCCCTTTTACAGCGCAGCCAGGCCCTCAGATACAAACAGAAAATGTAACCCCACTTTATTGTTTTCATTTATTTTTCACGGATGATCTGCTGAATTACATTGTAGAACAGTGTAATCTGTATGCCAGCCAACATATTGGCAGCAATTCTGATTCTTCCTATGTCCACTCTTTTGTTTGGAAACCCTCACTGTGGAAGAATTTTCCTTGGACTAACCCTGAACATGGGACTGAAAAAAAATGAATTCTATGCCTACTGGTCTACCCACCCTATTCATCCACCAGTGCCTCCATCGAAATCATCCTGATTATGACAAATCATTCAAAATTTGGCCCCTAATCAATTTTATTTGCTCTAGCTTCAAGCAAATGTTTACTCGCCATATAAATATTTGTATGGATGAATCCCTAGTCCACTTTCCCGGAACACTTGGTATCAAGCAATGCTTCCTTAGTAAACGAGCCAAATATGGGGTAAAGTTTTACAAGGCATGCGACAGCGACACAGGTTATACCTACCATTTCTAAATTCATGAGGGAAAGGACAGCCAGCTAAATTCCCCTGGATGCTCTGCCTATATGGAGGCAAGTGGCAAAATTGTCTGTAAACGGATAGGACCGCTGTTTTTGGAAGGGTTACCACCTATATATAGATACTTTCTTCACTTCTCTCCCACTTTTCTACTATCTCTGCCTGTGGAAGACTGTTGCCTGTGGGACAGCACAGACCAATCGCAAGGACTTCCCACAGGGATTGATCACCACGAGATTGAAACGGGGGGAAAAAGTCAATATGCGGAATGAAGAGGTCATGGAGAGATAATAGATACATGTACATCCTTTCCACAATACATGATGGCACCTTGGTGGAACTTCAACTTCAGACAAGATGAGAACCTGTCCAGAAGCCAAAATGTGTACAAGAATATGACCCACTCATGGGGGGGGGGGGGGGTGAATATGAATGACCAGCTGATGCAGCCCTACTTGACCACCAGATCACTGCTTTGGTATAAGAAAGTTGCCATTTATTAGTTTCAACTAAATTCATATGTTATTTTTTCCAAGTGTACACAAAGATCTCGAACTTACCTAGAATTTTAAGAGGACGTTATTACAGCCCTTCTCCATCCACATGGCCATGCCCCTGAACAAATTTGCTCTGATTCATTAGCCAGACTTCAAGAAAAGCACTTCCCCGATATCCTTCCTCTTACCCAAACAGGCAGCAAATCCGCAAAAAAATGTTGTGTATGTTCAAGTAACAGAATTCACTGTGACACCCGATACTACTGTCCCCAATGTTCCTCCCAGCCAGGCCTCTGTATTGAAGAGTGCTATCAGATCTAACACACTTCACTACACTATTAGTGAAGTATATGTGAAGTGAAGATATTTTTCCAGTTTCCACTATCTGCTATTTCTGTGTATAGCCCGGATTGTTTTTCGACTGTGAAGTGAAGATATTTTTCCAGTTTCCTCTATCTGCTATTTCTGTGTATGACCCGGACTGTTTAATGACTATGCTTCTGCCAACCATGATTTGGGTGGGAAGAAGCCTCTACCCCTGTCCTTAGGTCTTACCTGACCGAGGCCCAAAGCCTTATAGTGCTGCCTGCTGCAAACTGAACTGGCCATGCCTCTGCCTGCCACCTGAACTGGCCATGCCTCTGCCTGCCACCTGAACTGGCCATTCCTCTGCCTGCCACCTGAACTGTCTGCTTATGGACCATGTTCTTGCCTACTGCCATGACCAAAACTTTGACATATCTCTGCCCGCTGCCTGGACAATTCCTGGACAATTCCTTTGGCTGTCTGCTTTGCCTGTGCTAGGACAGTGTTCCTGTCTGCTAAAACCACAGGTAATTCTTTTCTTTTAACGTTTGCTCAGGAGAATGTATTTTGGGGTGTAATTCTTGGTATGTACATGCTGTGTGTTAGAAGCCTGAAAGTGCTACTTAGATGTTGGGCCTATGTATGTGGCCAGGCTGTGGAAAAGTCTCACACATGTGGTATAGCCATACTTAGGAATAGCAGAATGTATTTTAAGGTGTAATTCTTGGTATGTACATGATATGTGTTAGACATGTCTTATAAATTGACAACTTTGTGTATAAAAAAAAAATGTTTTCATCTTCTTTCCACATTTTCCAAAAACTTGTTGTAACGCTCCTGCGTTTTTATAGTAAGCTGGATTTGCAGCTGCAGAATCTCCACTCAGCAGTCATGTAGAGATGTGTTGGAATACCAGATCCAACTCTCCAGACTCATCACTGTGGGCCTGCCTGCTTCAGCATACAAATATACATACACTAAATAAGATGTTCCTGGAGTGATAGGATGTATATGGTAATATGGAGGTGATGTGCTGAAGGGACAGGTGTGAGCAGTGACAGTAAATGTAAGCACTTGATAGTAATGTTCAGGAGAGTAGTAGATGGTAATAGGTAGAATGCAGATAGGTTAGTAATCAGGTATGGTAATAGGTGGTAAGGACAGCAGATGACATACAGGATAGACTAACCCAGGATAGATGGTAGTAGACTCAAGAGCTAGCAATCTATGTAACAGTGCAGATGGTAGAATTAGTATGCATAGAGAGTAACAGTCCTGAATGTGCAGTAGATGATAGTGTAAGTTAGTTATGGAGGATTCCCCTGTGGGGTACTTATCACTAGGTAAGGTTTAGTAAGCAGAGGGGTCCAGTAATGAGGGAGTGATCCGGTAGCGAGATACGGGATCCGTGGCGAGGTTCCGGTCTGATCCAGGTAAATGCAGTTAGCTGGAGGTTCCGATAGTGAGACAAGCTGGTAAGCATGTGGACACACAGTCACATTGAACGAACAATGTGAGAGAGAATGCTGGCGATTGAAATAGCCGCTCGGCGGCGCTCAGTGATGACGTCATCCGTCTTAAAGGTATATGCGTTCCACCTAACTAAAAAGGTGGGACGCAATATTATAAAGAAATTGGAAAATAAGGGTACCAGAGGTAGCAGAATCTTACACTTGTGGAAAAAATAACATGTTCAAAAGACTCATTATGCCTAGAAAATACATTGGGGTGTTTGCTTTCCAAAATTGAGTCATTTTGTGGGTAATTCCATTGTCCTGGTGCTCCAGGGCCTTCAAAAATGTGATAGGTAGTCAAGAAACTAGACTGCAGACGAACTATGTTGGTCTGCTTAAAGCACCCCCTGCTCCACTGGCTAAGAGGTTCTATTCCAAACTGGCCTCACTTTCTTTATGGAATCATTAGAAAAAAAGAAATTGTAATTCCAGCATTACAAAACTAAGACCCCATGTCCACATATTCAAAATATAAATCCTAGCCTGTACAGCTCTAACTACACAACAAATTCGCTTTTATATTTATGTCCAGGTCCCGAAAACAGTTATTTTTTGCAAAGCTGATGCCACAACCTGTCTCTGCACACACATGCTCTTTGTTTTCCAAACTTTGCAAGAAATTGGGAGAGACTCCCTTGAAGGCAGCTGCCTTCTCTATTAGGAGCAATCACAGTGATAGCACAATTCCCTTTAATCACTACAGTTTCTCACCTTACCTGGTGCTTAATCAAAGCTGAGGTTCATTAGTTATTTTTGTCTTTGGGGTTGGTTTGCTGGAGTTACCTTTGTTCATTGTTTGCTGTGTATGCTTGTTTGTGTGTTTCACTGTAAGTAAATATCACTTAAACGATATATACATTGTTGGTCTCAGTTTCCATGTGTAGCTACATCTGGTCTTCCTAGCTGCCAAATCCTGACAAAATCGCTGCCAGAAAAAGTGCATGCCCAACATTAGAAGCTTCTGTTACACATCCACCCCATGTTTCTAATGTAAGGCTGAATGAAAAACAGAACCTAACAGATTCCTCCTTTCACATCGATTAGTGTGGATGGAGAAATCTGTGCCAGAAAAACGTATATGCCGAAGATTACAAGCTTTTTAATTAGATGTCAATGCCTGCCTCCAAACACCTGCAAAAAAAACGAATGAAAAATGCCCAAAAAAAAGCCTGAAAACGATACGCTCAGGTGTATAAACAACTTTTTTTTTCCTTTTTTGTAACCTAACTTTTCAGAAACATCATCTTTACAGCCTTTGATTTTAGGGTTTCCTAAAATGTGATAGAGAGTTTCCTGACTACCTAACATCTTTAGAGTCCCTTCTTGTGCAGAATTGTGCGGACCCCTATACTGTGCTATGTTGTGCCCTAGACGAATAATTCACTACGGTCTGGTAGCGACGGAAGCAGTCCTTGATACAGAGGCCAAGTTGGTCAGGACAAGAGGGACAAAAAAAAAAAAAAAAAAACCATGTGCCGTGCCTTATTCTACATTTGCCATAAACACAATAACTTTTTTGGGGTGACCTTTGTGTTGGGGTAGGTTGAAGGACTTCTGGAAAATGCCTCTCATGCAGCCAGTTAACAGTATCTGGATTTGGGCTTTGGGCCACAATGCCTTCTGGATACAAAAGGGCTGAGATGATCGCTTCCTAAAATTTAAGTAAGGATCCAGTTCCTCCAGTAGTTTTGTAAATAACAAACACCTTTTATAAAACCAATTGAAAAAAATATATAGACACTTTTTTGTATTGTACCTAACTCTGCAGGAGGCTAAATACAGCTTCTTTATTTGGTTCTTGAAGTCTACGCCTACAATATGGTGGCTGCCAGGAAGATCCGAACTGTGTGTCACTCCAGAAGCCGTGTGGTCACGTCCCAAACATGTTTCGTCATTACGTCTTCGTCAGCGGGCATCATGAAAGTATATTTCTTCCCAAAAAATTGCATTTAAAAGACCGCTGCGCAAATACCATGTGACATAAAATATTGCAACGATCGCCATTATATTCTCTAGGGTCTCTGCTAAATATATATCTATATATATATATATATATATATATTTCTATATATATATATATATATATATATATATATATATATATATATATATATATAATGTTTGGGGGTTCTAAGTGATTTTAACTTGTAAGCAACATTTGTCCGAAAAAGGCTTAGGCTCCAAGGGGTTAAGCAAAAGAAATGTGATCCTCATGTTATCCAGAATCGTGCAGCTCTACTGGCTGGGTGTTGGCCACAAGTGATATATCTCATGCAAGCTGGTAAGCTTGCATTGCATGTGGTGGAGGTTACACTTTTTGTCACGGTGTGAGATATAACGAGCAGGACTTTCTTAAAGTGGATATACATCTCTTCTATTTTTTACCTCCACGGGTGGTGTGAGAGCTATCTATGGTTACTTAATAAGGACAATATCTTTATTAAGTTTTTTTTCATCATTGGGACCCATTTTTGCTATTCTTTCTGATTCACTTATTGTTTTTTCACAATTTAGGGTTGTGTTTAACGCGGCTCTTATTACATTTGTGATATATTAAAATCAAGTAAAGCTCTATTCCAAATGAATAAAAGACAAGTACTCATGAACAGTAAAATTGCTTCCTGTGGCCACTAGAGGCAGAGGAGAGCACCACGTGGAGAGGAGAGGAGCCGTGATTGCCGTGCTGTGCAGAGGAGCAGACGTTCGGGGGGACAGCTGAGAGAGAGGCGGACAGAAGCCAGTGACTGAAGGGGGACTGCCGACGCAACGTGACAGACACCAGGTGGCGGGAACAGTACTGGAGGCGTGCGGGGACTGACTGACCGGAGACAGCAGAAATGTGAGTGTGCTGAATCAGCTGTTTGGCTGTGTAAGGGGAGGGGGATCACACAGACAGACACAGACAGACTAGAGAGACTGACAGGGGGAGGCTGCACGATCTTCCATCAGACGAAGACAGACCAGGGCAGACAAGCAGTAGATCTGACAGTACCTAGTACCTTGATACCTGCAAGTACCTTGGTACTGGGAGTAGCACCTTAGCAACCAGGAAAAATACCTTAGACTGACCTATGACTGACTGACCTGTGACTGACTGTGCTCTGTGACTGACTGTGCTCTGTGACTGACTGTGCTCTGCGACTGACCGTGCTCTGAGACTGACTGTCATCTGCGACTGACCATGCTCTGCATGCTCTGCGACTGACTGGGCTCTGCGACTGACTGTGCTCTGCGACTTACTGTGACTGAGTGTGCTCTGCGACTGACTGGGACCTGCGGCTGACCATGCTCTGCATGCTCTGCGACTGACTGTGCTCTACGACTGACTTTGCTCTGCAACTAACCGTGCTCTGCGTGCTCTGCGACTGACTGTGCTCTGCAACTGACTGTGACCTGCGACTGACTGTGCTCAGCGACTGACTGTGACCTGTGACTGTGAGTGTCTGTGAGTACCTGTGAGTGTCTGGGAGTACCTGTGAGAGTCTGGGAGTACCTGTGAGTACCTGAGTGTCAGTGAGTGTAGCGGAGTACCAGAGGGTGAGAAAGTAGAGTTAGGAAGCTAGGAAACAGCCACACAGGACAGACTTAAATTACTGAATCCCCATTAGATTAGATTAGTAGGTACAATGCCCGGTGGGTGTGGAGATGTAAATTTGGTGTACATCTTGTGGTATGTATGCGTTCCTCGATCATGCGATCGTGAGCGAATACAAATGCACAAAATGTAAGCACGTTGCTTCCCTGGAAGCTCAGGTCCTGAATCTAGGGAAGCAGCTGGCAACACTGAGAAGACTCTCCATACTGAAGGAGAGCTGGGATTGTACGCGACAGGTGCAGGCCGGGGCCTGCACAGAGGAGGGCGGAGAAACGGAGGTGCAGGCATCAGAGCAGAGTAGATGGGTGACAGTTAGGAGGGGTAGAAGAAAACAAGGCAAGGAGGCTGGTCCTGGGCTGGAGCACCCCAATAAATACGCCCGTTGCGTGAAATTGGGGAAACCAGTCAGGGACCAGCATTGCTGGAGCAGAGCGATGCCCCTAGCTGCCAGGGGAAGCACTCCTCCAGTGAGGCCGGGAAAAGGGAAAGGAAAGACAGGTGCTGGTGGTAGAGGACTCAATCATTAGAAGGACAGACAGTGCAATCTGTCACAAAGACCGTGAGCGCCGAACAGTCTGTTATTTACCGGGCGTTCGGGTTCGGCACATCACGGATCGGGTGGACAGATTACTGGGTGGGGCTGGGGATGACCCAGCTGTCATGGTACATGTGGGTACCAATGACATAGGCAGAGGAAGATGGAGAGTCCTAAACGATTTCAGGGACTTAGGCGCTAAGTTGAGGAGTAGGACCTCCAAGGTAGTATTTTCATAAATACTACCTGTACCTTGAGCTACACCAGAGAGGCAGCGGGAGATTAGGGAAGTTAACAAGTGGCTGAGGAGCTGGTGTAGTAAGGAGGGTTTCGGGATCCTGGAGAACTGGGCCGACTTCTCAGTCGGCCACCGGCTCTTTGGTATGGACAGATTGCACCTAAATGGGGAGGGTGAAACCGTACTGGGTGAGAGGATGGCCAAAAAGTTAGAGGGGCTTTTAAACTAGTTGATGGGGGGAGGGAACATATGTAGAATTAGCCAGCGGGGAGCAAGATTCAGAGGGCACAAACGGGGACATTAGTGGTCGGGTGTTTAGAATACCTAAATCAAAGGTGGGTATGGGGAAAAATCACAAGAGCAGCCTAAAAACAACATCAAACGAGGATATAGTATCAAAATTATGAGGTCTGTATACTAATGCCAGAAGCCTGGCAAACAAGATGGGAGAGCTGGAGCTGCTGATGTATGAGGAGGACTTCGATTTTGTGGGGATAACAGAGACTTGGTTCGACAGCTCTTATCCCTGCGATAAAGGGTATTCCCTTTATCGCAGGGATAGAGAAGGTAAAAAAGGGGGAGGGGTATGTCTGTATGTTAAGAACAGTGTACAGGTAAATATGAGGGATGATATTAATAATGGAGCTATGGACAAGGCAGAATCCCTATGGGTAGAACTTAACCACTTAAGCCCCGGAGTATTTGGCTGCTCAAAGACCAGGCCCTATTTTGCAATTCGGCACTGCATGATTTTAACGGACATTTGCGCGGTCATGCGACGCTGTACCCAAATTAAATTGACGTCCCTTTTTTCACACAAACAGAGCTTTCTTTTGGTGGTATTTGATCACCTGTGCGATTTTTACTTTTTGCGCTATAAACAAAAAAAGAGCGACAATTTTGAAAAAATAATATTTTTTACATTTTTTTATATGAAATTCTCAAAAAAAAATGTAAAAATCTAAATTTTTTAACATTTTAGGCCAATTTGTTGTCTGCTACATATTTTTGTTAAAAAAATTGCAATAAGCGTATTTTGATTGGTTTGCGCAAAAGTTATTGCGTTTACTAACTACGGGAAAGATTTATGTAATTTTTATAGTTTTTTTTTAAACTAGTAATGGCGGCGATCTGCGATTTTTTTTGCGGGACTGTGACATTGCAGCGGACAGATCGGACCCCTGACTGACATTTTTGACACTTTTGGGGGAACCAGTGACATTACTACAGTAATCAGTGATATACATATGCACTGTTACTGTAAAAATGACACTGGCAGGGAAGGGGTTAACTTTATTGGTGATCAAGGGGTTAAGTGTGTCCCTAGGGGCGTGATTCTAACTGTCAAGGGGCGTGGCTTGTTAGATCATAACAGAGACATATGATCCAACATAGCAGGATCTCATAGCCTCTGTCATGATCTAAGGGGGAATTACAGACGGCTGTGTTTACATCAGCCGTCTGCCTTTCTCCCTCTCCTGAGCGAGATCGCGAGTCACCGGCGGACATTGGAGCCACCGGTCACCCGCACGGGGATGTTAGTGAACGAGCGGGGGCATGTGACATACCCATAAGTCACTTTGCCCAGGAGGGGCTGACCGCCGCCGTATATAGTCTTGCGGTGATCAGCAAGTGGTTAAAAGGGAAAGCACTATAGGGAAGGTAATATTGGGCGTATGCTATAGGCCCCCCAACCAGAGGGAGGAGGGGGAGGCGGACCTCCTTTTACAGATAGGATGGGCAGCAAGGATGGGAAATGTCATTATAATGGGGGACTTTAATTATCCAGATATAGACTGGGCAGAAGGAACCGCGCATTCAGCCAAGGCTCGGCAGTTCCTAAATGTTTTGCAGGAAAATTTCATGGGTCAGATGGTGGACGCACCGACAAGAAACAATGCGGTACTTGACCTACTGATTACCAACAATACAGACCTGCTCACGGATATAGAAATACGGGGCAACTTAGGAAACAGTGACCATAGGTCAATAAGTTTCAGTATTAATTACAGTAATAGGAAACACAAGGGTAATATAAGGACACTGAATTTCAAAAGAGCCAATTTCCCAAAACTGCACTCTCTGCTAGAAAATAACAAATGGGATCAAACCCTGGGAACAAAGAACACGGAGGAAAAATGGGAGTGCTTCAAGAGCATACTTAGCAAAGGGGTTGGCCAGTGCAATCCAAAGGAAAATACATTTAAAAGAGCAAAACTAAACCCTGGGAGGCTAAACTCCAACATAAAAATGCATATTAATACTAAAGAAAAGGCCTTCAAAAAATACAAGGCGGAGGGGTTATTGGCAGCATTCAAGCATTACAAAGAGTGTAATAAGAAATGTAAAGACGAAATCAAGGCGGCTAAAATAGAACACATATAGCGGATAGACTTCCGGTTCCGGCGCCCATGTAAGCAGCAGCGCGGGACTCCGGCTCCAGACCTCACCTGCTATTTATTCGGCTTTCTCGGCCCTAAAGAGCCGGCGGACGCTGCACATCACCCGCATTACGTCCCGGGTACCGAGCGGACATGGATCGATTCCTCCAGCACGGACCCGCACCGCCGCAGCACGGCGGAGCTCCGCCTCTCCCACAAATCAAGCCCCCGGCTTCAGTTGCGGCCTCCTCCGACATTAATATGGAGGACGCTGCTTCACACACAGGCACAGCGGGATCCGGTCCACCACCCAGCCCTATTCCAGAGGCTCAGATCGCTTCACTAGCCCAGGCAGTAGCCACCCTTCTCTCCCCCACCATCAAGGATGCTGTGGACAGGGCTGTCTCGGATGGGATCGCACAGCTGCGGAAAGAGATCGGTGACCATGCTCACAGACTGACTGAAATGGAGCACAGGATGTCTGACCTGGAAGATGAGCTGCAGGGATCCTTTGCTATGGATCAGCAAGCCAGGCAGGCCCAAAGGTATTTATTGGAAAAGGTGGACGATCTGGAGAACAGATCGAGGAGAAATAACCTTCGGATCATAGGTCTGCCAGAAACCTATGGGACTGATGCTCTATGTGACATTGCCTCCACGAGGCTACCCACGGCCCTAGGGATCCAGTCAGCCTGCTCGGTGGAAAGAGCCCACCGCCTGGGGGCCCCATCCAACGATAGACGCTCACCTCGCGCTGTGATCGTGCGGTACCTGAATTATATGGACCGGCAAAATATCTTGAAGTCCTTCCGCAACTCCAAGGCCTTACAAGTTGACGGGCACAAGCTCCTAATTTTTGCAGACTACTCCCAGGAGGTGTCGCGTCGCAGGAAAACTTTCCAGCCACTATGCCAGGCTTTGTTTCAGAAGTCCATCAAGTTCACTTTGGCTTATCCCGCCATCTTACGCCTCGCGGACTTGTCCGGCGAACAGAAGTCTTTCTCCACACCTGATGAGGCCTACCATTTCCTGCAACGCCACTTCAACATCACGCTGGACCCCCCTTCCACGCCTTCCCCCCAGCGCCCCCAAGGCAGCCGGGAACAACGGAGCCCCAGAAAAGATCCAGCTAAAAAGCAACGAGTATCAGGCCCCTCTTACAGACGCAAATTCCGTTGAAGGCACCCTGGATGGCAGTTTTTTTCTTCTTTTTTCTTTTTTCACCTTCAGCGCTACCTCCTATCTGAGGTGCAATGCGATTATCCTGTGTTTCGCCAGTGACGGACAGTTCCTTTAGGTACCATTGGTAACTATGTCTATATTGTTTGTTCTATATTTTGCCTGTTGGTTTGGTCACTGTGTTATGACTTATGTTTCCCATTCGGGGCGCACTGACGTGTGTGGACGTGTGTCTGTGCATGTCACTGTCCTCCCTCAAGCCCGACGGCTGGTTATGTAACAGGTATTCCTTTCACCGCTCCTGCATGGTTATTGTTTCTTGGTTTTTGTTCTGATTGACAACCGCTCGACCCGCACACCTTTACCTGTCAAGTCTTCTATGGAACCTTTTGCCGGTGCGGGACCCTCATTTAGGTCGGCCTGCACGCCCGCCGACAAGGATCCTTTCTGTCACCGGCTGAGGGGGCACTATGGCGACTATGTCTGGTAACGCTGTCCGATGCGCACGCGAGCTCCCATGAGGAAAAAAGAGAAGTCCTCCAAATTTGATTGCTCTTTGCTCCCCCTTCACCCCTATGCCCCTGTTGGGCCTTACCCTACGCCTCACACTCCCTTAGTGCCTCAACCACCGCTTGAATTATGGATTCACTCGGCTACCTCTGCCCCTGTGCTGACCGGCAAACATACACACTACGTGACACCTACACTCACACTTGTTAACCGGCATCTGGATCTTGTTCCATGGCACCCACCATGAGTGTGATTTCATGGAACGTTAAGGGACTCAGATCTCCCAACAAGCGCATGGCGGTGCTCAGACATCTGAAACGTCTGAGGGCCGACGTCGCGATCCTGCAGGAGACGCACCTGGAAGCCAAGGACTTCCACCGCATGAAAAAATTGTGGGTAGGACAGGTTCTGGGTTCCCCAGCAATCAAGGGAAAGGCGGGAGTACTGGTACTCATACACAAAAATTCCAGCACACTTGTAAAATCTTCTGTTACAGATGATGCTGGCCGAGTGATTGTGCTTCACCTGGCGACCGCCCTTCGAGAGTGGGCGGTGGCCGGAATTTATGCGCCCAATGCTCCAACTGATTCTTTCTTCCAGGAAGTTACCCGCATGGTAGCCCCCTACCTACATCTGCCACTCCTGGTGACAGGTGACTTCAACTCACTGATGCACCCCCTGGAGGATAGGTCTTCCACAAAGGACACGCATACACCCAGACCCCCACGTCACTCCCCTCTGCTGAGGGACTTTGCGGACAGTGTTCAACTCTCGGATGTCTGGAGGCTTAATAACCCAGAGGGTAAGGAATATTCGTTCTTCTCGAACCCCCATCACACTCTTACGCGTATTGACTACATTTTTGCCAATCCCAAAATGCTCCCCTATACGGTCGCCCCACGCATACACGACATTGCCGTATCTGATCACGCACCGGTCTCGGTTACCCTTACGCTGGCGGTTCCCCTCCTTCCTAAATAAAGACCCGGGCATGGCCTTGCTCATCAGGGATGTCTGGACAGATTTTGTATCACTTAATGACTCGCCGACGGTCTCCCCCGTACTCTTGTGGGAGTCGGGGAAGGCCGTGCTCAGGGGTCGTATTATCTCATACGCTGCAGCGTACAAAAAGTCTATTGCCAAAGAATTTATGACAGCCAGCTCCCTACTGAGAGAAGCCCAATCTGCGTTGAATACGAGAAATAACGAAGAGAATAGGGAACGATGGCGCGAAGCCAAGGCGTCTTTCGACGACTGGGCGTCGAAACGGGAATTACTTTACAAATCGCACCAGGATTGGAAATATCATTCTTTCGGGAATAAACCAGGCAAATTGCTAGCCTCTCTTTGTAGAGGCCCCTTTACCCCGACGCAAGTCTCCGCTCTTAGGGATGCCGACGGTAATAGGGTGGAGGACCCCCAAAGCATAAACGACGTCTTTGCAAAATTTTACCAAGCTCTATACAGCCAGGAGTCTATGGACGAGGATACTGCCTCGGACTGGCTCTCTAGGGTGCCCCTCCCACAGGTCACTCGGGAACAACTCTCACGTCTGAACGAACCTCTTTCACTAGAGGAGATTTCCAAGGGCATTAAATCTCTCACATCAGGCAAATCCCCCGGACCCGACGGCTACACTCCAGATTTCTATAAGCTAGCGGCCGACACAGTCGCCCCGACGCTGCAATTGGTGTACAATCATATTTTGGACGGCAACCCTTACCTCCCCACGGGCCATCAAGCCCATATAAAATTTGATATATAAAAAAGGGAAAGACCCTCTAGACCCCGGCTCTTACAGACCAATCTCACTTCTCAATGTGGACTCCAAGCTGCTCTCCAAATTGATGGCGGACAGATTGGCGTCCATAATGCCCTCTATTATTCATCCCACGCAATCCGGATTTACAAAAGGCAGATCTGCAACATCGAATATTAGGAAGGTACTGGTGGCTTTGGAGGCTTCCAAGGCCGACCCGGGCACGGACGCGGCGATAATCACTCTCGATGCCGAAAAGGCTTTCGATAACGTGAATATCCAATGGCTGGATCGAGTCCTCACCAAAGTGGGCCTCTCGGGCAAATTTTTGCACCTAATCAGAATGATGTACGCGAGTCCGCAGGCGCAGGTGGTGATTGCGGGACACATCTCTCCCTCGTTCCGACTGTTTAAGGGGACGAGGCAGGGGTGCCCGCTTTCGCCTCTACTGTTTAATCTAGCTCTGGAACCCCTGTCCAGATATTTGCTTTCCCATCCTGACCTTAGAGGCATACGAGTGGGGGCGGAGGAACTGCGCACCGCTATGTTCGCGGACGATGTACTTATTTTTACGTCAGATCCGGGCCACGACCTCCCCTTGATCGAGGATATATTCGCGGACTACCGTCGGTGCTCGGGTCTCCGTATTAACTTCCACAAAAGCGAGATACTACCCCTGAACACGACGCGCACTCCTCAGTGGGCGGCTTCGTCAAAACTACGTATAGCGACCACACACATCACCTATTTGGGCGTCAAAATAGGACGTTTTCCCTCTACCATTTACCGTTTGAACTTTACACCAGTGCTTGACAAGATGGTAGCCGAGTTGAAATCCTGGGCTAATTTGCCACTTTCTTTGTTTGGTCGGTGCCACTTATATAAAATGACCACCTTCCCGAAACTTCTGTATCCTATGCAGACGATCCCAATCCTGTTGAAACATACGGATATCAAACGACTCCATGCAGCAGTGTCTAGTTTTATTTGGCATGGGAAAAGGCCTCGTATATCCCTCAACAAGCTGCATATGTCACGGAGGGAGGGGGGGGTTGATTTACCAAATACTAGAATATATAACCTAGCGTGCCTTCTGCGGGGATGCTTAGATTGGATCAGCAGAGAATCACGATATACAAATTATTCATTGGAGACCCAAATGGCTGCTCCTCACGACCTGGTCGCTTTGCTGCACTGTGGGACAGGGGATGTCCCTAACGCTCTCCGCCACAATATCTTAATCAAGGATACGGTGGCTGCTTGGAGAGAGACGAGGAAGAGGTTGGGGTCTTCCCAAAGATTGTCCAGACATCTTCCCATCCATAACCACCCTGGTTTCCCACAGGCGCAGCAACATTCGGCATATGGGGTATGGTCCCAACGGGGGATAAAATTGATGGTGCAGCTTTTTGACGCGGATACTGGGAGCCCTTTAAACTACGACTCATTTGCCAAGACTCACGATCTGCCGAAAGGCCACTATTTGTATTTTAGACAATGTATAAGTTATGTGAATGATATATGCCGTGCATCCTTATTGCGATTCCGCCCCACCCTGGTAGACCAATGGATTCTTCAGGCCAAACACAGGATATCGCACTTATATAAGCCGCTACTCCAGGAACTCTATCGGGGAACTGAGCACTCGATCGCTAAATCCTGGAATAAGATGCTCAATTCACCTGATGCTCACACCAGGATCTTAAAGGGCTACCTGACTACTCGACAGCATGTAACCAATGAATTCTGGAGGGAGCAACAGTTTAAAATTCTCCATGGAGCATATTACCCTCACATCCGATGGTCGAAAGACCCAGCACATCATTTCTGCACTCTCTGCAAAGAACATTACCCTTCTCTTCTGCATAAGCTGTGGCTCTGCCCGCAGGTTTCATCTTTCTGGGACAAAACAATACGCTATATTACCAGAATGCTGGGGGTATCCATTCCCAAAGATGTCTTCCCACTCGTGTTCAATTGCCTAGACCCGGAAAGTCTTCCATTGCCTAAAGACTCCAGGAAAAGCGTAACTCAATTTAAGCCATGGCTGGTCAACTGTTTGATGGCAGCCCGCAGATTGATTCTGCGACACTGGATGTCGGACTCCGCTCCCACTATTGCTGAACTTTCCTCTGATATCATCTCTTTAAGGAATATTGAACTGGTGGGACCCACATTGGATCCTCGCCTGACCCGATCGACCATAGATCGCAAGTGGAACCTGCCGACCCCCGATCCTTCTTCTCTTGCGGGACCTTTCACATCCCCACTGAACTGAACTGATCTGAGACCCCATTACTGACTTGGTGGACAATTGCTAACACTCCTACGGCTACACTTTATTTCAAGTCACTGATATTACATATATTGATGTGCTTGGCAATACTGGTGTCTATTTAGTTGCATCGTATGGCGCAGAGGTAGAACTGTTCTTATACACATAGGATGGCAGTAGTCCTTTTGCAGTCTTTTAATCAACCTTTTAATCAATCTTGAGGTACTGGTTACTCCCTCCCCCTCTTCCCCCCCTTCTACCCCCCTATCCTTCCCACCCCGCCATGCATTCCCTTCACCTTGCTTCCCTCTCCTACTTCCCTGTGTCTGATATGTGCGAAAAAGTTACTCACCATCTGTTTTGGTTTACTACACTTTCATGGTCGATGGAAAACCTCGACATTCTGCATAGTTTCTCAGAGCTCAAATTGTTTACAGGTTTAATATTGTGGTTTGTATACTGATGTTATTGCTCGCTTACTGTTTTACTTTGTATTGAGCACGTTTTCCAATAAAACTTTGATTAAAAAAAAAAAAAAAAAAAGAACACATATAGCGGAAGAGAGTAAAAAGAACCCCAAGAAATTCTTTCAGTATATAAACAGTAAGAAAGGGAGGCCAGAACACATTGGCCCCATAAAAGACGACAAAGGAAATTTGGCCACAGAGGACAGAGAAAAGGCGGAAGATGATGTCATCTGTGACATAAGGGGGTGGGGTCTCCCGATGACGTCATCTGGCGGCCACGCCCCTAATGGCTATATAATAAGCTGCAGAGACCGGAGACCGGCATAATCAGCGGAGACGTCGTCGGAGGAGGATCGGAGGAAGAAGAAGAGCCGACAGCAAAAGAGCAGAAGACCGGAGAGGAGAAGACAAGAAGAGCGAACAGCAGAAGAGCGGACAGCAAAAGAGCAGAAGACCGGAGAGGAGAAGACAAGAAAAGAGGACAGCAAAAGAGCAGAAGACCGGAGAGGGAGAAGACCGGATGAAGATTTTTAATTAACTTTCTAAAACATCTCCTGTCGTTATTTACATACACTGCCTTTTATGTGGTGAATGAGTAGGAGTACAGTGTACCCCATACCCATTCACATGGGGATGGGGTCCGGGATCTGGGGGCCCCCTTGTTAAAGGGGGCTTCCAGATTCCGATGAGCCCCCTGCCCACAGACCCCCACAACCACCGGCCAGGGTTGTGGGGATGAGGCCCTTGTCCTCATCAACATGGGGGCAAGGTGCTTTGGGGTGGGGGGTGCAGAGCCCCCCCTGCCCCAAAGCACCAACACCCCCCCATGTTGAGGGCATGTGGCCTGGTGTGTTCCGGGGGGGTGGGGCCGCTCGCTCGTCCCCTCCCCTTTCCTGGCCTGCCGGGCTGCATGCTCGGATAAGGGTTTGGTATGGATTTTGGGGGGGACCCCACGCCGTTATTTCGGCGTGGGGCTACCCTAAAATTCCATACCGGCCCCGAAGGGCCTGGTTTGGAACCTGGGGGGACCCCCACGCCGTTTTTTTCCCATTTTGGCGTGGAGTTCCCCCTCAAGATTCTCACAGCGCAAGACGCACCGCAGGTCGGATCATCCTGATCCGACTTGTGGTGCGACTTCCATTCAAATCAATAGGCTCCCATAGGGAACCATTGATTTTGAATGGAGGCAGAAAAAACGTATAACGTGGCTTAACGCACGTTAAGCAACGTTATTCAGCCTTTAGCAGCGTCAGACGTTTTTACAGCTGTAACGCTGGTCCTCAGAATGCGCAGGCCGTGGGTTCTTCTTGCAGCTTAAAAACGCCTAGGCCACTTACAGCTCAAAAACGTCTGTGTGTGCCTGAGACCATAGAATAACACGGAGGTGCGTTTTTAGGCTGCAAAAAGAAAACGCCTGACGCTACTTACAGCAGCGTTAAAAATGCCCCATGTGCATGGGGCCTATAGGTTGAACTGGATAGACTGATTTCTTTTTTCAACCTCACAAACTACGTAACTATGTAAGTATCAGGCCAAAAATGACCACACAACTTTAAAAATGTCACAATGTGCATATAAGACAAAACACAGTTAATAATATGCGTACTGTTAAAGATTCTGGATATTTATTGTGACGGTGTTCACGTCCCTGGGAATGAGGGACAGATACTTGGGAAACGCTGAGAATATGATTTGGATTACTCAAATGGGACAGTAATAATTATCAACAATATATCTCAAGAACTAGGAAGATTTAATCCCACTTTACACTGTGAGACCTAGACTGTTGTAGAACATTGCCATAAAGTCTGTGACTCCTAAATAATGTGTATTCCATGTACTTAGGAGACGGACAGACTGATACTGGGGTCTCTTGCCATTGTCTATATAATAAGGTGTTCTGTTTTTATAATTAGGATAATGTGTAATTTTGTATTTTGTTTTAGCTTTGTTGCCGGGCAGTCTTGTCATGTCAGTCTGGTTTAAGGGCGCTGAGTTAATTAGCATGTGACTGATAACCTTGTCTAGATGGGATTAGCCACGAGTCAGCTGTAGCTCGTTATCTAACCATTGTGTGATGTTTTGAGTAAATATTCGGGTCATTGTTCATGTAGTGACTGACATACAGTACTTCTCAAGTGTATAAAAGTCTGTTTCTTGTTCAATAAAGAGTTGATGTTTTCAGACACATACAAGCTAAGTTCAGGCTAGCTTTTTTATGTAGGGCGGCTCGAATCTCTATATATGTTCATGACTGCAAGGAAGCCGTATACTGACGGTAGACCACAAGTACAGTGTGGGTCGGCGGTTCTGTTACATTTATTCCAACTTGTTTCACAGAGTTGGTCTGCTTCCTCATGGAATATTAATACCTATCAACTGTAAAAATCCATTGAAAGTGACCAATTGCTGCAGCTCCAGAGGGACGAAAGAACATAACAGTCGTGGATCTGCAAAGACCCCAGCCACGTTGCAGGGGGCGGTCTGTCAGACACTGGACACAGTTGCTGCAGCAACTTCCCTTGTTGGCAGACATCCTGTTAATACCCAGTGATTGAGACACTAAGACAGAAAGGTCTATCACCTGTCCTGAATAGTCCAGTGTCTGACAGACCGCCCCCTGCAGCATGGCTGGGGTCTATGCGGATCCACGACCTTGATCTTCCTTTTGTCCATCTGGAGCTGCAGCAATTGGTCACTTTCAATGTATTTTTACAGTTGATATTAATCGTCCCTGAGGAAGCAGACCAACTCTGCGAAACGCATTGGAATCAATATGCAGAATCTTCAACTCTAAGCATATTATCAACTGTGTTTTGTCTTACATGTACATTGTGACATTTTTAAAGTTGTGTGGTCACTTTTGCTCTGATACTTTTACTCATTTGGAATAAAGCTTTACTTGATTTTAATATATGATTTTCACTTTCTGGCCTCTTTGACATTTTTCATCCTACAAAGTCCTGTACATGTTAGTGCCCCAAATCTCCTTTTCTTTCCTTGTTTTCTTGGTTTTAAGTAAAATATGGTATATTCCTAACAAAATTGTATTCTTTTGTCTGAACGGTAGGTGAAGTTTTTGACTTCTTCTCATGTGTTTTCCAGTGTCTCCTTATCTCCTTTGTTGTGAAAAACAAAAAAACTCTTGTGATCAATGCTGAAGCTGAATGTATATTTTCAAGTGGGGAGTGACTGGACTTTTCCAATATTGGACAGCTGACGTTTTTATCAGTGACTGCTTGAAAGGTAAGTTCTGCTTTCTCTTTAGCTAACCCATGGTCCTCTGGGAATCTTATGTTAGTTACATGTCTAGTTGTAAAACATTTTTCTCTATCATCCATTGACAGACGCAGCTCCATATCTTCTTAGACCATTGGGTTATGCTCCACCCATCAGGAATAGGACACTAGGCAGGGAAAAGCTTTACCACAACTATGGGGCTGTCCCTGCAGGCATAACCCCACACACTCTGCTTCAGCTTCCAGTTTGTTTCTGCCTAGTTTAGGAATAGGACCTAGCTCCCTGCTGGGACTTTGGTCTTAGCTATATAAAAGGGAAATGTTTTGTTATATATTAAACACAAATTTAAGCAGCGCTAGCACTCAGGTGATATGATTAAATAGCACTATGTTTTCTTCAGATTAAATAAATAAATAACACTCTAATGATAATATGTGCTCAATTGTGTGATAAAAAAATCCTCATAATAAATAGTGTTTATACAAAATATATAACCATAATAAAAAACACCATTAATAAATTACAATCTAGTGGTGGTAAAGTGAAGTGCTGAAATAATATATAAAAAGTCCATAAATAAATTAAGTATATAATAGTGTCCTTATGGTGATCCAAAGGTAAAGTGCTCCAGTGCTGATATACAATAAGTGCTCCAAAAGTGATAGGTGCCCCTCTCGGTTCCCCACTCACCAACTCGCCAATATTTAGAAGCCTTGATATTATTGCACATAAGCCCTTGGCACCAGGATCTTTAGACAAGATTCTCCATACGCCTTTCAATGCATATACATGGGTCCGCTGCTCGGTGCGTACAATGCAGGGGGATCGCACTGTGCCCGGCCAGCTAAAATATATAAATATATAAAAATATTTGTTATATGTAATTTTAATTTACTAGTTAGAGTTCCTGGAGAACTACAAGCAACAGCCGGCTGAGGTTTCAGACTGGATAATCTAGATCCTTATGGTCTCCCAGCCTGGCCTGCGAGCATGAACCGGTTATAGTTCAGCACTAGGCCTCGCCACGACAAAGCCCCGATGGATGGGGACGAGCCTGCGAGTGGTCTGTCTCGCTGGGACGTGACGACCTGGAAGGCCCTGAGTCGCAACGCACCCCCTGGCTGGCAGCACCCCCTCCCTGGGTGGGAGATGGCGCCCATCTGGTACCGTGGTATGGTGAGTAATGCTGTCCCCCCAAACCTCTGGTGGTCTCGGGGTGAACGTGGGCCTCCTCCCTGGAATGGTCAGACCCTCGGGAGATCCCTCGGTTCCCCTGGCCTCTCTGACATACCAGGACCCCCCCAGTTATTCCCCTCCCTTTCCCTAGTAGCTTCCTACCTGGGGGGCGGTAATATAACGGTCGCTGCTTCGTTCCTGCGGGGGGGGGTTGACTGTCCTGGTGGGGTCTTTTGTGAAGGACCTTCTGATGCCACTTGTCTGGGACCCCCCTCCGGGAGACCGTATGGCGTGCCGTGGGGGGGGCCGCCATTTTGCTGTAGATTCATGCTCATTATTCTCAGTTGACAATGTATGGGCAGTCATTTTCTGTTAGTTCCCCATAGGAATGCATGGGGAGGCCATTTTCTTGTAGTCCAGATCAGGCAGCAGGTATGGCACATTTGATCTAGGCATTTTTTTTTCTGTTTCTATTTCCTGTGTCAGAACATTTTTACTTTCTGTTTCACAGAACGTTCCAACAAGCCTCCTGAGCAGTTGGGTAATGTTTTTGGGGTCCCCTGTATGGGTTTCCTTACTCACTCTGTTATCAGATTGTACTGGATTGGCATTTGTGATACCGCTAGTGTGGCGGTGGGCTCGCGATTTGCGATCTTTTTAAAGTGACACTGCATTATTTAATCAGTGAAAAATGGAGTCCCAGGACTATGTTTTACCTACAGACCCCCTCAGTGTGGCTGCGGGACCCTCTGAGTCGCTGTCTCTGTCTGCTTTTACAGCAGTCCTGGAAAGCCTGGTGTCAAAGGTAGATTTTGTGTTCAAAAGTATTGATAGCTGCAAAGGTCCGCTGCCTTCATCTTCATTGGTGGTATCCTCCGATTCTGAGGCAGATATGGCCACCATGAATGCTGCCCATCCTGATGGATAGGTGTCCTCTCATTCAGATGGTGAAGAGGACCTGTTCTGTCCTGGTTGAGCTCCATGTTACCTGGTTGGCTAATATTAGCCTTTGGGGAATTACGTTCTTCTTTGCGTTTGTTTTCCCACCCCCTCATGCATATACTGCTTTGGGACGTCCCAATGATCTAAGAAGATATGGAACTGTGTCTGTCAATGGACGATAAAGAAAATTGGATTTTTGAACTTACTGTAAAAGCCTTTTCTGAAGTCCACAGCACCCGCCCCTCTACTTATGAGTTAAATGGGGTTTTTGTCTTCTAAATACTGCTTGCAACAAAATTGGAAGCTGTAGCAGAGTGTGTGGGGTTATGCCTGCAGGGACAGCCCCATAGGCATGGTAAAGCTTTTTCCTGCCTAGTGTCCTATTCCTGATGGGAGGAGCATAACCCAATGGTCTAAGAAGATATTGAGCTGTGTCTGTCAATGTACTTCAGAGAAAAGGATTTTACAGTAAGTACAAAAATCCTATTTTTTTTTTTTAAGTTAAAGTAAACCTTTCCTGTGAGAAACATAGAGGCTGCAATTGCTGACCTCCTGAAATTACCAGCCCTCTGGCTGTCATTCTCATTCTTTGCTGTTGACCCAGAACAAGTGCACACTTGTCGGGGAAAAGTCATCAACTCCTGCATGCTTATTGTTAGCGAATTAAAGTACTGAAACTACAGGATCAGAATGACAACCAAACAACTAAAATTCAGCAATGGCATGCCTTGTATTTCCATTACTCACTGCTAAGTCATGGAAGAAATACAAGTAGAACTCCAGACAACTGTAAAACACAACTTAATCCAGTTATATATGAATTTCAAATATTATTACACAAAGGAATCTGTCTTGATGTCAATCCTCTGTTCATACTTATTCATACTGGTGGAGGGAAGGGAAGCTCTAGGCAGTGGTGTATTTTGGTTTTGTGCTGCCCTAGGCAAGACTAAAATTGGGCGCCCCCCCCCCCCTCCAAAGTAATTTGCCCCACTCCTTCCTTTTTACCGGATGTGACTCCCTCCAAAATTGAAGTTAAGTCCCAGCATGAACCCCTGAGATCTCACGGGGGGGGGGGGGGAGAGGGGGTGGGACAGAGAGAGAGAGGGGGGTGAGTGTGGGAGAGAGAGGGGGGGTGAGAGAAGTGGCCAATAGAGTCTCAGGTGGAGGGGGGGGTGGCTTTTTTGCTGCCCCCCCTGCAAAGTGCCGCCCTAGGCCTGGGCCTTGTTGGCCTAGGCCAAAATACAGCACTGGCTCTAGGGGCAGAGAAGACTCCATTAAATTGTGCAATGCTGTTATCTAAACCAGCCTTTTTCAACCAGTGTGCCCAGGCACCCTGGGGCGCCTTGAGGTTTCTTTAGGGGTGCCTTGGCAAAATTCCTAAAAATTGCCCAAAAATTGTATACAAGCTGGTGTTTAGTTACACAAAGCCACAGGTTTTCATTGTGCACCATTACAACCATCCTAACGACCAATGACATCAGCTGATAAGGAGGATGTCAGTCACCTGCATAACATCCTTGTTTGACCCTCCCCTGTCCCTCTTCATCAGCTTTGGGGTCATATTAGCTGAGTGATTGATAAAAACTAAGGGAGAAGAGAAACATTGGAATATTTAAGTCTGTACCAATGTGCAAAAGCGTATTTTCTTTAAAGAATACATCACTTATAACGTTGGGTGTCCTACTTGGACTTGTGGATGTTGATGTATTATGTAAAACTATTAGAATAGTTTTAACATTTTAGAATGAGGTGCATCGAGATTGTCCATGATTTTAAAAGGGTGCGTCGAGATTGTCCATACGTTTTAAAGGGTGCCTTGACTGAAAAAAGGTTGAGAAACACTGATCTAAACTATGAACATGCTGAGAAGAGGGAAGAGCAGAGGGGTGAGCTGTTCTACCATTGTCCAATCATAGGATTGGCTGGATCCTAGAACAAGATGTATTGCTTGACTGCAATGCAGGCTTCAGAGAGGTCCAGGAATTGGCTGTTTTATACATGGGTGTGCCTGGATCACAAGACCAGCTGAGCAGAATTTAAAATCCTTTGGCAGGAAAAACCTTCCCATATATCTATTTCAAATGTTCATTTAGCTGTTTCCCTGGAGTTCTTGGTTGCAATATGAATTATAGTATGTGTCAGAATAAAACATAAGCACACTGAATACATAGATCTTTTTTTTTTATTTCCTTTTAAGATTTAATGAAGTGGAGAAGGCACACTTCCCGGGTTTGCTTATATATTTTGAAAAACATAAGTTATAACTCTGTACAGTATATAACTTTATCTGCAATAGACAAGCAGAACCATGCCGCACACTGTCGATGCACCCAAAGAGTCTTGAGTTTCACAGGAGGGCGCTATCTACAGACACACTCTCACAATTCTGTATGGTAGGAAAAGCAAAAAAAACACAATTTAGAAAAAATGTAAGATTTATATAAAATGTAGGTTAGAAATGCTTCAGAGAAGAGCCAGCTGTGATGACCGCTGGTTAAAAATGTTGCTTTCCACAATCTCCTGAAATGAAGGTCGACCATCTGGGCTCTGGTGCCAACACCTCAGCATCAAACTGTAGATGTCACCGGTGCACAGGGGAGGCTGGGGCAGTCTGTATCCTGATGTGACCTTTGTATGCACCTCCTCCAAACTTTTAAGAGCTGGGAAGACAAAAAATAATAATAATAACAGTAACCTGCCATACACCTGGGCAATTCAAACTAAACAGAAGATGGAAAAATCCATCAACAGAGGTTACCTTCAGTGAAAACCACGTTTAAAAACATTCCAGAAATATAGGATAATGAAATTATGGGCACATCTCCATTTTCTTTTAAAACTCAGCCCCACATCCTGATCCTCCCTAGCGAGAAATGGACAGTAGCTCTTTCTTGTAAAGCTGCCGCTAGACAGTGTCTCACTATAGAGCAGAGTTGTATAAAGTACTCAAAACCCATACTTGAGTAAAAGTACAAGTGCTCGATCAAAAAGTGACTTGAGTAGAAGTGGAAGTGCTCGATCAAAAAGTGACTTGAGTAGAGGTACTAAAGTATTCAACATTTTTTGTACTTAAGTATTGCAAGTAGTTTTTTTTTTAATTTTGCTACTCAAGTACTGAAAGTAAAAGTACCAGTAGTTTTGAAAAAAAAATTGCTACTCAAGTACTGAAAGTAAAAGTACAAGTACTGTGTTATGTAGTTATTAAAGAAAGAAGTCAAAAGTTTGAACATCATATTGTTTTTTATTATTTCAAATGCAGCTTTTATTTATACATACAGTAGCATTTATTTTCGTATGCGCTGATAATAGACATGTTTTGAGCTTCATGAAACCTGCCATCTACTGTTCTGGCAGTGGTAATTTTTAAAATTGTAACGAGTAACTATGCAGCACAAAAAAAAAATATCGGAGTAGAAGTATTGAAATCATTGAAAAAATGTAGTGAAGTAAAAGTGGAAGTAGGAGAAAAAAATTCTACTCCAGGAAAGTACAGATACCGCCTTTCGGTACTTAAGTACAGTAGTTCTACTTAGTTACTATACATCTCTGCTATAGAGCCACATGATCTGGTTTCCCCAAGAGTTTCCCCAAGAGTTTAAGACAGATTCCAGTGAAGACAGCCTACTTCTTTATGAAGAGCAATCACAGTGATGGCATGATTGCCTTTGATTACTCCAGTTTCTCAAGTACACGCAGCACACTTTCCTCCCTTACTAGATTTCCCTCTTAAGTCATGTGCACTTCCAGTGGAATCCAAGTTTGTTTTTTTGTCACTAAATATTTTCCATCTTCCAGCTCCTAAAAGGACTCTCTGCTTTTCCTTTTCATAAAAAAACAACAGGTTCAATTTGGAGCAGGAGTAGGCAATGCTGGAGAGGTGGGGACCTACCTGAATAACATGGAAGAGATTATAGCATCTCAGGATGCAGCATGCTTTAAAAAAAAAAAAAAAAAAAAGGAGATAAGATGGTTTGAAGAATTTAGGGGTCAGTAGTAACGCAGAGTTCAGGGGAGATTAGTATGTAACACAGAATGGAGGGGTCAGGACTAAGAAATGTAGAGTTCATGGGGTCAGTAATATGTAGAAGTCAACCTATGACGAAACTAGTCGGGTGGTTCCAGACGTGACGCAGCCACGCCCCCCAACATTCGGTCCGAGCATTCATTGTATCTGCGGGACGCCGCAGCCCTGTGTATGCTGTTACACGCCACGATGTTTTGCTGTTACACGCTGATATAATCCTTTATCTAGTAAGTGTATTTTTATAATAAATAGTGTCACATTTTAAACAGTATCACGCTATGTGCTCCTTTCTTTCCTCCTTGGCCCATGCATGGGCTATACCTATATGAGAAACTCCCCACCCTTCTAATATTGAACCCTGGTGCCTTTGTGGGAGAAGTGTGTTCCTGATGAGCTCCATGCCTGTGATATCTACCTGTCTTTCACTTCTGATTTGAACACATCTTTTTCATTTTTTCCTTTTAGTTCAATCACATCAGAGGACTTTATCCCTTGTTATTCACTATGAACATTTATATATTGTTTTGAAGGATCATTTCACCGTCACTGGTTATTGTATGATTTTTTTAAAATTTTTAGTGGTTATCAACCTATATAAATTTTTTGGTTTACAACCCTTTTTTTGCATGTACATTAGCGCAACACAAATTGTTTTATATGCAGTAATATGTCATGCAGAGTGGTGGGGTCAGGAGTAGGTATCGGAGAGTGGAGGAGTCAGTTGTCTGCAGTGCAAAGTGTAGGGGTCAAGAGGAAGTAACACAGAGAGCAAGCATCAGGAGTAAGTAATGTAGAGTACAGGGGTCAGTAGCAAGTAATGGAGAGTTCAAAGGTCAGCTATATGTAACGCAGAGTGTAGGGATCAAAAGTAAGTAACACAGAGTTTAGAAGTCAGTAGTCTGTAATGTACAGTGCAGGGATCAACAGTAAGTAATGCAGAATGCAGGTATCAGGAGTAAGTAACACAAAGTTCAGAGGTCAGTAGTAAGGAGGGATCTTAAGGTGTGCAGGGATCTCGAGCAAATAATGCAGAGGTCAGTAGTATGTAATGCAGAGTTTAGAGATTACTAGTGCAAAATGCAGAGTTTAGGGGTTAATAGTATGTAATGCAAAGTGCAGAGGTCAGTAGTACCTAACACACTATGCAGAGGTCAGGAGTAGCTAAGATTCATATCCCTTTCATAAACAAAAATACCCTTCCAGTACAAACATGTACCCCTTTAAGCTAAAGTTGCCCACGGCACAATTTCCCCATCTCTGTATAATTCACTCACTAGACCTCAGATGCACCCGTCAGAGTGTGGGAAGTCCTCAGCTGTGTTATTTGACCCATCAGAACTGAGAAGGAGCTTCAATCAGTTCTGCCTATTGCTCCTCTGACCTAAGGTCCTAGAGGCAGCAACCACTTCTGACATGGCAGGGTCGTGATCAACCAATCACATGCCAACACATGCCAACACCAACACCTACTTCACGGTACCTATACGGACCTTCTATACTTGGTGCTCCAGAGTTCTGTTCTTTGCATATTTATAATGCAGTGCTCAGAGCTTAAACGTCCAACCTCCAGGCTGAGAACTGTCACATTGTATTTGTGGAAGGCTGCTTAGCCCCATGACAGTTTGTTGAATAAGCGCTTACTCTGTGGTTTTGCAGGGCACTCTAGGAGGCGCCCTTATAAAGACCTGTTCCACCTGAAAATATTCTTGGTAAGCATGACCAGTACATGAGTTTGGTGGTTATGGTCAAACATCTCGCTGCTTCTTTTTCTTACTGGGAGAATGAGAATTTTAGAGCTGCAGAGAAAAATGGTCTTACTTGTGTACGGGGTTTGGCCCAGGGTGAAAATCTCATACAGAACAACTCCGAAAGACCACACATCTGTTTTGGCAGAAAATATCCCCATCTCTAGAACCTCTGGAGGCATCCACTGTACTGGAACAGTAGCTCCTTGTAGAATAACAAGATCACCCTGTAGGATGAATAAAAACATTCTTATTAGTGAAAATACTTGCTTTTAGGCAATAAGACATTTGCCTAACCACTAAAATTGTGCACCATGCCCCCCAAAAAAAACTTCTCTGTTTCAATATGCAGTCTTTAAATGTTGCTTCTTGGCAATATGGTAACATAGATGTGTTATGTACACTTAATGCATATGATTTCTTGTTTTTGTGCTTAAATCAGTGCTTTTCCCAGAAACCAGCACAGAGATGCAAATAAAATTACTGGAATTCCCCGCAATGGAAGGTTTTACTCTTAAAGGCTACAGGTGTGCAGATACTGCAGTATTTCTTATAATACCACAGGGATAAATCAGACTGGTATTAGTTGTAGTGATCTATTCAAAAGTAAGGCAAGTTTGAATTACTCCAAAACAGAGAAAGGAACAAATCTGTGATTTTGTTTTTAATCTATGCTTTGTGTGTAGATTACTTGTAAGGATTTTACCCTCTGAGGGAAAAAGCTTGACCAATGTAGAATAGATGTCCCCCCAAACTCTTAGGCTGCTTAAAGCCAAAGGCTCCACCCCCATGCCATAAACCTTTCCCTTTACCTAAATAATTGAGACCACACCGTGCTTGGAGTTAATTGGCCACAGCAGCCATTTTATTAACCCTTTTACCTTAAAATTAACATAAGGAGAAAAAACATTCCTTACAAACATAAAACAATCAGTCATTAAGCCTGTTGGTCTTTGAGGCTCCTCCAAATAATTCCAAATCCTGCACTGCGGGACCTGTGCCCTGATAGGCCTCCAGCCGCGTCACCGGCTCGGAGACAAACCACTCCCCGCAGTGCCACCATTTTGAATTCCATTTAAACTGACATTAAATGGAATGCACCATAGGGACCCATACCAACGATGAGTCCCAACCATACCCTTATCCTAAACTGTTCACCTCCCCCGCCAGCAAAGACCAACAAAACGCCACCAGCACCCAAGGGTGACACCTTACCCTTGCGTGCCCCTCCAAACCCTCAAGGCTCGCTGGATCCCATCCTGTAATCCCAGGGCCCATAAATCTATACCCACCGCATTGAGGTGGACCCCATCATCCCGCAGATACCGCCATGGGTCCACTTCCAACTCCAGGTGGCGAACCACCAACCCCCCATTCCGACACACAAAGCGCCCCACTTCCTTGTTCAACTTAATCCGAGCCTTATTAAGGCGCGCGACCGACCTGGCCATGCGCCAGGACGTGCGGGCCACCATATCCGACCAAACTACAAGCAGCGCCGGGAAAGCCGTGCGCAGCCGGAGGAAATCCAACTTGATGTCCCTGATCAAGGCCCGCGCGGACCTGGCCCCCAAATCGTTGCCCCCGGCATGCAGCACCAAAACATCTGGCTGCCTGTCCAACCGGGCGAAACGATGCACTTCGGGAAGGACCCTGCCCCAAGTAAGCCCCGGCACCCCCAGCCACCTGACACAAGCCTCCTGCCGAGAAAAACCAAGTTGTCTACCATTAGGACGCACATCAGCTCTCCGGGCCCCCCAGAAAACATACGAGTGTCCCACGATCCAAACAAGGCAGGGGTCCAAACCTACAAGAAAAGGGGACAAAAGAAAAAGAAAACCAACCAATAATCAGATAACCAGCCGGGCCCACACCCCCCCAGCGACAAAACCACCCCCCGCACATACCTTACACCAACAGCTGTGGACGAACGTATAACAAGAACCTCCTAGACTCCCAGCGCCCAATGCGTTTGACCGCATCGTCGTTCAATCCCCAGCGTGCAGCCTCAGTGGCCGCCCCGATCCGAAAGGAATGAGATGCAAACCTACTGGCGTCCAAACCCAAAGAGCCCACACACCTTCTGAACACCGATACGAATTGAAAACGAGATAACGACGACCCGTCCGCATGCATCAAAAATGAACCGGGCCGCGAAGGGCGGATGGCCCAGTAATCCTGAACCGCCCCCACCGGGCACAGCGGCGAAGACGGCACCGCGAACAACCGGACACGGACCCCCTTGCCACTCTGGTCCGTTTTGGACCGTCGAAGGAGGATAGTAACCCCCTCCCGACCGACCGAGACATCCTGAACCAATAAGCCCCCCGGCACCGTCCGGGAGGAGCTGACCAATTCCCCAATCCGGAAAGCCCCGAAAAAAGCGAGAGAAAAGGCCGCCTTAAACAACACCACCTCGTAACCCGAGGCGCAGTGCTCCCCCAATTGCCTGCAAACGTCCTGTAAAAGAGCGAAGGACACCGGGCGCCTAGTGTCCCTCCTCCGATAAGCCCTGGAATAGCCCCGTAACGCCTGTCTCACCACGAAGTCCTTCGTGTAGTCCTGACAACCCAGAAATTTAAACAGAAAGGCCAAGCCGGACAACTTGCGAGCCACAGCGGAAGCCGACGCGCCCCTCTCAAAATGATCAGAGACAAAAGAAAGTAACACCCACCTGACCTCCGGACCCAGAGGATCCACCGATGCCACCCGCAACACCTCCAGCCACTCCAACCATACCTTGCAATAAGCCGACCACGTGGACTCGCTCACTGACTTCCTGATCCATCCAGCGAGGACCCCAAGGCAATCCCCCATAGCCACTCCGGACACGTGACTCCGCGTTGCTCCGCTGCCGGTGCCAACTCCCGGAACCTGTCCCACTGAAAACGAGACAGCGCGTCAGCAATATCATTCTTAACCCCCGGAATGTGCACAGCGTACAGGAAAACATTCAACCGTAGACACCGCAAAACCAAATACCTGAGGAGGCGCACCACCGGCTGAGAAGAAGCCGATGCGCGGTTGATTACCTGAACCACCCCGAGATTGTCGCAATGGAGGCGAACCTTCAGGTTCCTGAACTCCGCCCCCCAAATCTCCAGGGCCACCACCACCGGGAACAGTTCTAGCAAAACCAAGTTGCTGACCAGCCCCGCTACCTGCCATGCCCCCGGCCAAGGGGCGGCGCTCCACGCCCCCCGGTGAAAAGCCCCGTACCCCGCCGAACCAGCAGCATCGGTAAACAGTTCCAAATCAAAGTTGCTGATCGGCCCGGCCATCCACAAGGATCTACCATTGTACGTGGCCAAAAAACCGTGCCACAGACGCAAGTCATCCCTGTGTTCCCTGTTGAGCCTGACGAAGTGAGTGGGCAACTTCACCCCCGAAGTCGCCGCCGACAGCCGTCGGCAGAAAACCCGGCCCATGGGCATAATGCGGCAGGCAAAATTCAATTTACCCAGCAACGACTGCAAGCTGCGCAACTGAATTTTGCGCAAACCCAGCACCCCTTCAATTTCAGCTCTCAAAGCCCCCAATTTATCCTCCGGTAGGCGACACTCCATGGCCTCCGAATCCACGACAATGCCCAGGAAGCTGAGCACCGTGGTCGGGCCTTCCGTCTTGTCCGGGGCCAACGGAATGCCGAAACTCCCGGCCACATGCTGCAATGTGGCAAGCAGGATCGCGCACCCGTTGGAAGAGGGCGGGCCCACACACAGAAAGTTGTCCAAACAGTGGATCACCGAATTCACACTGGAAACCTCCCGAACCACCCACTCCACAAAGGAACTGAAGGTCTCAAACAGCGCGCACGATATGGAGCAGCCCATAGGAAGGCAGCGATCCACATAATACGCCCCTCGCCACCGGCAGCCCAGCAACCGAAAACTATCCGGGTGAACCGGGAGCAACCTGAACGCCGCCTCAATGTCCGATTTGGCCATCAAGGCCCCCCGCCCATAATGTCGCACCCAGGCCACCGCGGCGTCAAAGGAAATGTAAGACACCGTACAGGCATCCGGGTCGATGGCGTCATTCACAGACCCACCCTTTGGGAAGGAGAGGTGGTGAATGAGGCGAAACTTGTTGGGTTCCTTCTTGGGAACCACCCCCAACGGCGAAACCACCAAGTCACGCACCGGCACCTCCGAGAACGGGCCCGCCATGCGACCGAGAGCCACTTCCTTGTGCAACTTATCCGACACCACCAAAGGGTGGCGCAATGCCGAACGCAAATTCCTCGCCACCGGAGGCACCGAGGCCAAAGAGCAAGGGATACGAAAACCCACCGCAAAACCCTCCCCCAGAAGTCGGGCAGCCGCCCTATCGGGGTACCTATCTAGAAAAGGCCGCAGCCTTTCCACCCTCACCGGCGTCGTCCCCTTTGTGCGAAGGCTCTCCGGACCGCCCTTTTCCGGACTTAAAACACCGAGCCAAGGAATGGGAACCTCCGCAACCGGAGCATTCATGTTTGAAGCGACATGTGCCACCGAACTTACAGGAACCCTCATTAAACTGCCAGCAGAAACCCCTCCTCTTTGCGGCCGGCTGTCCCGGGGTCGCAGAACCACCGGCCCCCCCTGGAAAAAACTGATTCGGAGCCTTCGCAGAAGACATGAGCCGCATCCACAGGCTGATGTCCTTGTGGTCCCACCGCAAGGACGGCCTAACCGCCTTCCGCTGCCGGAACTGTTCGTCGTACCGCAGCCAGGCCGACCCCCCGTAAACCCGATAGGCTTCCCCTACAGCGTCCATGTAGCAGAACAGGGCCGAGCAGTTTTCCGGCGCCTTTTCCCCTATGACGCCCGCCAGAATGGCAAAGGCCTGCAGCCAATTGGCGAAGGTCCGCGGGATAAGCCGATAGCGTCGCGCCTCCTCGTCCTCCTTCTTGCGCTCCTCCGGTTTAACCCTGTCCAGGTGAAACTTCTCGAGGGGCAACAGCGTGAAGATTTCCACGTACTCACCCTTCCAGATCTTCTCCCGGACTTCCTGCTTCAAATGTGCCCCCAACGGGCCCTCAAAACAAACATATACCTCACCTTTCGCTGAATCGTCCAGGCGAACAGCGTCCGCCTTCCCCTCCTTCGCCGTCCCGGTCTTGTCCCCCGCTGCCCCGGTCGTCACCGCCACCACTGCAGGCGCACCAACAACCTGGGGAGGGGCCCCAGCCCCCCCCGCAACTTGCCCCGCGGAAGACGGCCCCGCCAGCCCCGGGGCCCCCCCCGGCTCCGCGCCCGAGCCCCCCGCCGGAGGCACCCAAGCCGCCGCCGGAGACAAGAGGCCCCCGTCCCCCGGGGGCAAACGCCCCAAGAGGTCCCGTAGACCCAGGAGGAAGCCCCTCAAACCCCCATCAGCACCCCCATCCGGGGTCCCCGCCCCCACTGGCCGGGACGCCCCTACCCCCCGAGCCCCTCCAGCACTCCCACCCCCCACATCAAACAAGCCCCGCAAATCAGACAAAGCCAGAGAAGGAATTGTGACCTCACCTGTCTGCCCAGGGGGGGCGCCCCCAGCCGCCGATCCAGCCTCCCTCGTCGCCGACCGAACACCGACCTCCTCTTCCACATCCGATCCGGACACCTCGCCTTCCGACCGATCGTCCCCGGGCACCGCCGGCATCCGTCCACCAGGTGTCGCACTCCCGCCATCTGCAGAGCCGAGCGACAGGCGTCCCCGCCCCCATACTCCAGCTCCGCCCGACGGAGACCTCTGTGAACCAGCCGAACTTCCGATGACCCGGCCACGTGACTTGCCCCGCCGCGTCATCACTCTGCGCCCAGCCGAGGCCGACTCCGAGTCCCGCCGATCCCTGCTGCCACCGGCCGCCATGAAGCCGCTCCCACGCCGAGGCACCCCTCCGACCGGAGCTTCGCCAGTAGGGGAGCCCGCCAGTCCAGTAGCACCCCGGTGAGAGGGACGGGGAGAGACCGAAGGCCGCCTCCCCCCACTACCCCCAGAGCTCCGTCCCTGCAGAGGATTCCTCCCAGAGGCGCGCACGGCCGCAGCAGAAGTACGCTTAGCCGGCGGCCCTGAAGGGTCCCTGTCGGGGCTCCTAGGATGACGCTGAGCTCGAGGGGAAGGGGCCGGTGAAAAACGCTCCGGCGGCCGTGACCGCCGAGCCCGCGTGACCGCAAGCCCCTCCGGATCCTGTGCAGAGTCCTGAACCCCCATCAACGTGGAGACCTGGGACCGGAGCCACTCAGTCCCCTTCACCGCGGCAGCGGCCTTAATTTGCTCCAGCAAAACGTCCAAATCCGCCATCGCAGACCAGGGAAGCCGAGGTGAGATGCTCTGCAGTGCAAAAGGTGGGTGACCAAGCTTCTTCTTCCTTCGTCCGTTGAACTTCCACTGACCTCCAATCTGAGGGGCCACCCCTCCTAACTGTACCTCAACCCCTCCCAAACTTGATACACCAATCCCTGAATACCCCCCAACTCAAAACAATTTAATTTAACTCACACCTGCCCTGTCTCCCCTCTTCACATGGTCATGTCTGCCCTGCGCTATTTTTTTTTTTTTTTTTTTTCGCTTCGGGCCTTGCTTTCTGTTCTGACTGACAGTCCTCTTTGGGTCAAACCTTTTTCTGGATGGCAAATCCGAATTGGGAGATTTTGCAAACTAGGTTGTCTCCAACCAGGATGCTGCTACACGCCAAGTCGAGATGCAGCACGCGTTTTACTTCCAGGTAGGCCATGCCATCTGCCACTTGATCAGCAATGTGCAGGAGTTGTGGGTTTGTTAGGTGTGTTCCTTCTTCCCCTATAAAAAGAAAGTGTCAATTAGAATATTTATACTGTAATGCTTGGGGGTTTGTTTAGTTCAGGGTAGTGCTCACCAGTAAGTAGAGTCCATGCCAGTTCTGCCGTTTAAGGGCTTGTTGGCCCACTTTTAATGAACAAAAATACACAGTCCATCCAGGATTCCCACGAAGGGGTTCCAGATTTACACAGAAACAATGTTAACAAAAAAATAAACCGAGCCATCTGGCTCTCTGGTCAGCACCACTGCTGTCAGGGATGTGCAGTCCATAGTGCAGCTGATGCTCAGTGGCAGATGCAAGTTCCCATGTGCAAGCTCGGTCCTGCAGGTGCCCATTTTGTCAGGCACAGGTGAACGAATGTGTGCGCGTTTACTATTACCATTGGCGCCAAATGGCATATATAAGTGCAGCAGTTGTACTAGTGCTTTGCTGTTTGATCTGCAGTTGTACCTGTGTTTCTGATCCTGCTTACTTCTGTATTAGACCCGGCTTGCCTCTGACTTCGTTGAAATTCTCCTACCTTGACCCTGGCCTGTATCTGGACTTTGCCTCTGCCTTCTGCTTATCTGCCCAAACTCATAGTGCTGATCTATGCCTGTACCTTGACCATTCTTTGTCTGCCGTCTATGCCTGCATCCTGTTAATAACGCAACTCCTCTGACCACACATCTGTGTCTCTTCTGCTCTGCATGCACCTGCCTGGCTCCTACTGGAGCATTCTCTATCGTGGGCCTTCAGTTTTCCTGCACCAGCTACTAGCCACTGCCTGCTTCCACCAGCCCAGAGTCTGCTGTCCTGCCAACACCTGCTGACCAGCTATCCGGTCCATTCTGGTGAAGCACCCGCCACATGGGAGACTGTACAAGCATCTTACTTCACCATGTTTTTGCGGCAACTGTTACATCATCGGTGGTCCCTGACCTGGGGCTGTACGAGAGGCCTTCCCTCTGCACGTCAGCCTCGGTCATCAGGTACATGACAGTTGCTCAGGCTTTGGGCCTCGATCCTCTTGACTATATAACAGTGTCCCTCTCCTTCTGTACACACTCTATATCTCTGCTTGCATTTGTTCCTGCTGGTCCAGCCCTCAGGCTTGGCCGCTTTGTCTGCTCTATCAGAGTGCACCATGCAGTCATGCACGCTGGTGGCTGCTCCTTTGCATCCACATTACTCAGGATGGTGGAGCCCAGAACCCTGGTCCTGCTTCTACAAGAAGACCTGCACACACCAGCGCAATCAATCTCCTGGCTATTCCCTAACCTTAATCCCAGGATTCGAGATTTCTTCCCACCTCGATCACTATGAAATCTCCAGACTCTAGGTCTCAAACTGGATTCTACCAACCACAGAGTAAACTGAAAAGACAGTTTCCTCCAAATGACACAATCATCTTGGAGCCCCTCATCCTGTTTTGTTTAGAATTCTGGGCCACATACACCATGACAGGGAACCTCACTGTCACAATACATACATGTGTTTCCCTGTGTAGTCTTCAGAGACCACCAATGAGTTTTATTTTCTAGGCCACTTTTGCAACTACCAAAGCTCCAAGATCCAAGGGACTTACAAAAGCCTCTCTGTTACACCCAAGTGTTGTCAAGAGAACAGCCAACTAAAAGAAGTAAATCTAAACCCAAGAACAGAAATGTAATTCCCTGATGTATGGCTCTATAGCAGAGATATGCAATCTGTGGCCCTCCAGCTGTTGCAAAACTACAAGTCCCATCATGCCTCTGGGTGTCATGCTTGTGGTTGTCAGAGTCTTGCTATGCCTCATGGGACTTGTAGTTCTGCAACATCTGGAGGGCCACAGTTTGCATTTCCCTGCTTTACAGGCTTAGATGATCTATGTCTGATAGCTTGTGGTAGCAAAAAAAAAAAAAAGTCCAGCCCTTGAAAATTAACAAAATATATGTTCTTTACTCAATGTTCAATCACCTCACCTTGTTTTGATCACCCAACAACTACCTTTATCATTTTAATAATATTATATTATCCTTGTTCTTGGGTTTAGATACACATCAAGGTGTACTTTTTTAGATTCATCGTGGAGCTGGTGGTCCAGCATGGTCTTATCTTATTCTGACAACTAAATGAGATTAGTTTTCTCAGTTTTTTTTTTTTCGTCCAAGCTGTAAAATTCAAGAAGTGCAATCGGTTCTCCTAAAGGTTAGTGGAAATACTGCTTGGATAACATGGTGTCCTGCTTGTTAAATATAGGGCTGTGTTTATGTTTGTTTCCTACTTTCATAATTAAAAATCAAGGTTTTTACTGACCACGTAGAAAGCTGAGAAGGTCTCCTTTTTCCATGAACTCTGTGACAATATAGACAGGATCCTTGGTCATACACAAGGCATACAATTCAATGATATTCTTGTGATTCAGTTTCTTCAGAATCTCAATCCCATCCATTACCTTTCTTCTTTCAAAAAACTCTGTGTAATGAGATAAAGGAAATGAAGAGGTAGTGACAAGACATACATGGGATAGAGAACATTTAGTTTCAAATGTGTGCAACCCATAACCCACTGGCTGAGGTTAATAAGTTAAAAGTCTTACAGTATATGCCTTAGTGGTTCAGTTGACAAGAGATTCTGACCAATGCAGTTACAATGTAATTTTACATCTAAAGCCAAAGTGCGCACCCCCCTCGATAGAGATAAGAAACTGTTGCATGCTTAACTCTCCAGGAAAGGATGGTGGAGCTGAGACTTCGAGTATGGTAGAGCTTAGAGTTCTTCAGCAGACACAGATTCGTTCATGTAATGTTGGACCTAAAGCACTTTGCAGGACACTGTCATTGTCAGGTGAAGTAGTAAATCCAGCAAGCTACGGACCAGAGCAATTGCATTATTGCAGCTTTCTCCATTATGGATAATTTTGTTATTAAATAACGCTGTAAAACCCATTCTTCTACAGTGAACTTTAAACCTGATTGCCATGACTATAGATAAGCAGAGAGTGAACCAATTTGTCCTGCCAGTCAGTGTGTTTTTTGTTTTGCAAGGCATATGGAATACTAGAAACTGGAAACAAGGTGCAGGTGTGATTGGACACACTAGCAATTGGACCCTAACCTGCGCACCAGGATACAAGTTCCCAGCCCACCTCACTTTATCAATGGTAGAGTCATCCACAAACCTTTAGCAATGGTCTGGATAAGGACTTTTCGTCTTCCCTCTGCCCACTTGCCTTTCCAAAAAGACATTTCAGCAACTTTAGTCCAGCACAATTTTTCCTCCAAGATAAGGTCTGATGAGGGCCTCTCCCAGGAGTCCTGCATGTGGCTGGGATCCTAATATGACAAAACACCCTCTTGTAAGTAAATTTAAAGTGAACCAAAATGGAATGTTGAGCAGCTTTTCAGACTTTAGATACATTATCATTTGCCTGGCAGTAACCTGCTTTGTGATATTATAGTTCTAGTTTGTAAGGCCACCTGCACACTCGACTGCCCACCAGTGGCCCTCACTGTCTGCTTCCAACTCATCAGCGCCTTATGTCTTGGCTGCTCCTCCTCTGCTTGGCTAGCATCCCGGTGGCTGGGCAACAGGAAACAAGCTCCTAGAACCTCCCAGTGGCTACTTTCCCCTGCCTTTGTCGGCTTGTACCTCTGTGCTTGCCATAGTGTTTCCTGCTGAACAAGAGTGCCTGACCTGTTTTTTAGTTTGTCCCTGTTGCAGACCTCTGCTGTGTCCTTAAATTTTCTTCTGTCTGCTGCCTGCCCTGACCTTTGCTATGTTCTCAGTGTTTCCTACCATCTGCTGCCTGCCCTGACCTTTGCTATGTTCTCAGTGTTCCCTACCATCTGCTGCCTGCCCTGACCTTTGCTATGTTCTCAGTGTTCCCTACCATCTGCTGCCTGCCCTGACCTTTGCTATGTTCTTAGAGTTCTCTACTGTCTGCTTCCTGACATTTGCTATGTTCATGGATTATGCCTGCTACTAGCTGCCAGGCCTGACTCCTCCAGAGTGTCTTCCATCTTGTTTCTGCCATTGCTGTATGGTACACCCATTCTCTTCTACTATAAAGGTTTGTGTATTAAGCCCTGGGGGGCAATTTAGTATGATTGGTCTGCTTGTCTTAAGGGAATTGGAGGCTGCAGGACTACATTTGCTGCTGTTATTGCTTACTAAAGTGCCTGTGTCCAGACCTTAAGTAGTTGGCTGATTAAGGCAAAGGCTTGGATACTCAGTGGGATCTCCCTAAATGATTTCTGGCTCTGCTATTGTCCACCTGGAATTTAGGGTGTTCCTGCTAACATTTGTATTACTCAACTCACAGTAGAGATGTAGGGGTCATTAAATGGAACTACAGTGAGTTGTGGGGGACAGGGCAATTGACAGATCTGTTAGTGTGTGGAATGTTGATGATTTTACCGACATTACCGATGGGTTTCCTCTCCAAGACAACAAAGGAATAGGAGGTTTGCCAGGTAAGAATACAGATTGGATTTATTTTTTGAATCAGTGACAGAGTTGTTTTAATCCATCAATTAGGAAATCTCAGTCATTGGGGGAATCATTTAATATAGTATGCCTTTCTATTAAAGTGGCCTTTTAAAAAAAGATGTGCAGGCTGGTTTTTTTTTTTTTTAGATATTTCCTACTTTCATAAACGGTGTGAGCGGTAGGCAGCCGTGGTCTTTTAGGTGATGTTGATAGTAAATGACCAGATCGTGGATGCAGATAAAAGATCTTTCTTCACAGCTGAAGAATCTTCCAGTATCCCCTCTTTTAATAGCATAGTGCATGACTCCCTTGTTATTCCGCACTGGGAAGAGAAAAAACATGTATAAGATGTGGGTTTCTAGTACCTGAGTATCACATTATATGAAGGACTGTGAACGGCCAAAATTGGATATCAAGGGAGGTTTAGTATGTTCAAATCCAAATGTTTAGGAAGCACCGATACCTTACTGTACACACCACACTAATGGAGCACCCTGTGCCCAACCCATTGCTACTGCTGCACACAAATCGCCAGAGGGGGCTTCTCTCCATTAGCAGAATAGATGCTTGCTCATCCTCCTTTGGGTATAGAAGTGTGACAATACCCCACTTGGTTGACCCCCTTAAGAACACTGTGCTCCTGCTCTTTTTCCTGTCTTGATCTCTTTATTACCCCTACATCAGGGGCATGTTGGAGTGATTAACAGTGCGATTTAAACATTTCTGCATCAAAGGTGGCCTCCAAAATATCACAAGATTTCTGCATCCAATAAGAGATTCTGGCCTCCCAAAGTTTGGTGCCTGGAGCCCATAATAGGGGATTTATCTGTCCCAAATTAATTTCCACCAGTCTGAGGAAGCAGGACAGTGTCACATTCAGGTCGCTAGACAAACTGCAGCCCAACTTTTTTCTACAAACATGAACAATAAACTTCTTGTATTTGCTTGCTTTTGATCTGTTAAATATTTAATTACAAATGTTTACATATATCTGTTCAAAAAATGCAGAAAAAGATCAAAAATCCACAGAGCTGATAACTTCATGCGCTCTTTGTCTATGCTGCACTATTATCAGTTGGCACTGGTTTTAGTTCTTTCTGTGAGGACTACAGAACATCTCACAAGGACACAGATAAAAAAGAAAACCTACTCTGAGTTGCCTATCACGCAGGCTACTCTGACTAATTGATAGAAATGTAGGAGTGGATAAACTAACCAACAGTAAGTATACTGACCTTATTATCATCTAAAAGTCTGACCAGTGGGAAAGAGGGAGTGCATCTGTAACGCTCCTGCGTTTCATGTATGGTGTGGATTTTCAGCTGCAGAAATATTCCACTTCAGTAGTCATGTAAGAGAGATGCTGAGATACCATTCCCAACCTCAATGACTCATCATGTGTGGAAGGTCTTAATTCAGCTAGTAAATACACACACTCAACAAGCTGGTTCCTAGAGAGACTTTATGTATGTAGTAACACAGTGATGAAGATTTAAGAAACATGTTGAGTGGAGGTGGTAGGTGACAGACACTTGAAGGTAAGACAGTAGCAGATGGATGCAGGTAGGTTTAGCAATCATGTATGGTAGCAGATGACAGAGTAGCAGGTGGACATACAAGAGAGATCAACCCAGTGCAGGAATAAGTAGCAGTAGTCTTAAGAGCTAGCAATATAGATATGCAGATGTGATAAATAGTCTTTACTATGCAGAGCTAGATAGTGGAAGCTTAGTATAAGTTTATAGAGGGTTCCCCTGCGGGGTACTTAGCACTAATAGCAATACAGCCGAAGGTTGGTTCAGGAGGAGCGGATGATCCGGAAGCGGGATGCAGGGATCAGCGCAGCGAGGTTCTGTCAGCGAGGTATGCTTGCAAGCATGAAAGCTTCAAGCCAAGTTAGCATCCAGGTAAGGGTGTTTGAACGAACACATGTGAGTGAGAACCGGCGATTTAAATAGCCATCTAGTCCGGCGCTGAGTGATGACAGCTTCAGTCTTAAAGGTGTATGCGCACCTTTCCAAAAGAGAATGGTGGGGCGCATACACTTGTGAAAAGAGTAATTTAGGGTACCAAAGGTACCGGAACATTACAGCATCAAAGCATCCATATGTTACAAATAAATTAAATTCAAAATGACAATGGACAATCATTAACCATTTATCCTTACCTGAAAGACAATAGAGTGAATCTATTCTTGGTCTGACAAGGAAAGAACCATTTGGTTCGGACAGGAGGAGGGTCTCCGCCACTGCACGATCCACATCAGAAAACCAGCTGGGAAGAAAAAATAGTTAGTGGCCAAAGCATACCAACAAGAAACTCATTTTGCAGAGCGGAGCTATAGCTAGGTGTAGCAAATCCAAATGTCAATGAAAGAAATGAAAATCCTCCACCAACTTGTTAAAAAGAGGCACACCACACCGCCATGAGATAATACTATCCCCTTACCAGAAGGCAGGAAAAGATGGGCAGTATAATATGTATTTCTCAATAATCAACACCAGAAGGACATCAGCACTCTAGCCGGCCAGTGTATGAACCACACTGGATCAGAAAGGAGCGGATCCAAGATAGATGGCTAATATCAATCCTCCACTCGGTAGAACTCACCAATATTTCCTTTGTATTTTCCAAGAAACAACATGCAACACATTCTATTCTACTATTTACTACTAATCACCCAGCTTGGGTAACTTGGAGTTTCATTTCAGATAGTAACAATTTAGTTTTTGCTGTTTTTCTAATTGATCAAAGTGAGTAGTTGTTTCCTTCCAAGAATTATGATTTTTATCATATGGTTCTGTGGTTTCTTTTGGCAATACGTGTAAAGCCAGGGGTGAACAGGGAATATACGGAAGGAGTCATGGCTAGAATATAAATTCTTTTTTATTTAACTAGCACTGTAACATTTGAGGTGGAACATCATTACTTTTGAAGAGGACCTTCGTAACTCTTCAGGTGGATCTTCTTAACTCATGAGGTGGGCCTGCATAACTTTTGAGATGAATCTTCATAACTTTCTAGGTAGAACTTCTTAAAGTATCACTAAACCCACATCATAAAATACTATCAATAAATGGCATATTACATGCTGTTCATATTGACTCAGTCGCTATGAGAATTGTTTTCTGTATTTTGCAAAAAAACCTGCTTGATCTTGCTGTTCTTTATCTCCCCCTTTTGTCCAAGTCCCCAATTCAGCTAGGAATTTTGCAGAGCAGTGGTGGCAACTCTGCATATGCACAGTTTTCAGTGAGTTTCTATGCTGAGTATATTCTCCCCATCACATCTGAGCAGCCCATGCGACTATAGAGTCACACATGTAGGCGTATACACAGTGGTAAATGACAGCCCACTCCCTCCATCCCTCCTCCTCCATGCCCACTAACCATTTAAACACAATGGGGGTGGAATATTACATGTAGATTGATGGAGGAATTACCTCTCTGTTATTCTAAGACTCAGGCTGGAGGGGCGTGACACAGCCTGTGACTGGCAGAAATTTGCCCACACCATGATGTGTCGGAGCTGGAGAGAGTACAGAGAAGGGCAACTAAACTAATTAGGGGACTGGAGGACCTCGATTATGAGGAGCGTCTCCAATCGCTTGATTTATTCTCCCTGGAGAAGAGACGCCTAAGGGGGGACATGATAGCAATTTTTAAATTTCTCAATGGGGATCTCAGCTTAGAAAAAAAGCTGTTCAGTCGAAGGGATTGCATGAGGACTCGGGGGCATACAATGCGATTAGAGGAGAAGCGTTTTAACCTCAGGCAACGTGGGGGGTTCTTTACTGTTAGGGCTACAAGATTGTGGAATTCTCTACCACAAGAAGTGGTTTCTGCGGGTAGTATGGTGGCTTTCAAAAGACTATTAGACGTACATCTCAAAGAACAGAACATTCAGGGGTATGTGAGATGATTACAGCGACACACACCTACACAGGTTGAACTGGATGGACTATTGTCTTTGTTCAACCTCACCTACTATATAACTATGGAACTATGTAACTATGTTATTGCCAAAAAAAATAAAGATTTGATTTCAAATGTATATTTTTCTGACAATTTAAAACAGTTTATTGATATTATTAATTTATATTTACTCTTTATTTCAAAGACTTTTTTTTTTGAACATGTGGCCAGCCCCAGAGGATTAGAAGCTCCTCCTGCTTATGTTTCCCTACAAAAAGGCTGGGAAAGAGCTGGGTCATGTGAAAGCTGTATATCACATAGGAAAAAGGTACTTAGATTTTTTTTATTATTAAAATAATTACAGTGCCATCATCCATATGCAGAAAGAGAAGGGTCAATGTAAATTAAACAGCGTCTGTTTAGTATCACTTTGACGCTGGAGATGGAGCTTTGTAATGCCTGAGGTGTAAACTCCTAATGCATAAGGTGGATCTTCATACCTTTTAAAATGGATCTTCGTGATGTGTGATGTGGAAATTCCTAACATTTGAGGAGGACCTGCTTACATTTTGAGGTGAACCATCTTATAAGGTATAAGGTGGATGACCATAACTGTTTACGGTAGGCTATCATAGCAACTTCTCAAATAGATTCTCATAATTTTTGTGCTGGAACCTCTTGGAGATCTTAGTTTGCAGAACCTTACCAGTTAAATATTTAAACATTATAATGTGACTTAAAAAATCATCCTCCACCCCCAGGTCCAAATCTATTTCCGTGACCTACCTCTGCTTCTCTACTGACTTCTCTCTGACCAGACAATCACAAGGCACGTATCCCCTTAAAGCATCTCGTCCAGTTACATCCACCTTGCTCACCAACCAGCGATCCTTTTCCATTGAATGCACTCGGAATCGTTCCCTGGCTTTAACACTGATCTCATCCTTAGCCGTAGCTTGCCAGTCTTTTACACCCACATATTTGTCAGAAATACCAAACCTTTTGTGATTCCTGAGAGAAAAGAGCAACAAAACAATTAAATTGTTTCTACAGGATTACCAAACAGTACAATCATGAATTAGACTTTTTGAGAAGTTGACTAACAGAATACATACACTATATTACCAAAAGTAAAGGACCTTGCCTTTACAGGCACATTAACTTTAATGGCATCCCAGTCTTAGTCCGTAGGGTTTAATATTGGGTTGCCCCCCCCTTTGCAGCTATAACAGCTTTAACTCTTCTGGGAAGACTGTCCACAAGGTTTAGGAGTGTATCTATGGAAATGTTTGACCATTGTGATGTCAGGCACTGATGTTAGATGAGAAGGTCTGGCTCGCAGTCTCCGCTCTAATTCCTCCCAAATGTGTTCTATCGAGTTGAGGTCAGGACTCTGTGCAGGTCAGTCACGTTTCTTCATCCCAAACTCGCTCATCCATGTCTTTATGGACCTTGTTTGTGCACTGGTGAGCAGTCATGTTGGAACAGGATGGGGCCTTCTCCAAACTGATTCCACAAAGTTGGTATCAGTACGCAAAGCAAGGTCCATAAAGACATGGATGAGCTAGTTTGGGGTGAAGGAACTTGACTGACCTCAACATCTTTGGGATCAATTAGAGAGGAGACTTTGAGCCAGGTCTTCTCGTCCACAATCAGTGCCTGGACTCACAAATGCGCTTTTGGAGGAATGGTCAAACATTCCCATAGACACATTCCTAAACCTTGTGGACAGCCTTCCCAGAAGAGTTGAAGCTGTTATCGCTTCAAAGGGTGGGCCAACTCAATATTGAACCGTACAGACTGAGACTGGGATGCCATTAAAGCTCATGTGCGTGTAAAGGCAGACGTCCAAATACTTTTGGGTAATATAGTGTATACGGAAAGCTTCAGATTTGATGAAAAAAAAATATTGTACAACCCAAATCTTGATCATAGATAGGCTTACAAAAAAAATCTATAATCCCAGGACACCCCAGCTGATACTTCTAGCCATAAAAGCCATTATGTATTGTGTCTGTACCCACCCCATCTATTGTATAATGCTGAGTGGGGGGTGGTTATGATTTCCCCTCATTTCAATGGAAGCACAGAATGACCTTAAACAAAATGCTAGAGAAGGAGAGAGCTTGGAGGGGGTTCTGTTCATGATTTCTCCTCCCTCTAATGGCAAGAAAGAGCAAATTAAGCAGATTCTTATTGATTAATTTGAGGACTTCGATGAATATTACTCAAAAAGTTTGCTTTCCACAATCTTCTGAAATGAAGGTCGTTTATAAGCCTCCTCGTTCCAACATTCCAGCATTAATCTGTAGATATCATTTGTGCATAGCGGTGGCATTGGCAGTCTGTACCCCTTTTTGATCTTTGTTGCCAGCACCTTGTAAGGTAGACCTGTAAAAGAGAGGATTAATGTTAAGAGTCATCTGGGAGTTTCAAGTCTGAGTGGCGCCTGTGTCCAGACCTGGGAACTCTGTGCAGAGATCCCACAAAGAGAGTCCCCAAAAGGGAAGGAGCAGCAGCAAACTGATGAGGCAAACCTTTGCCCACTGTGTTTACAATGATGTAAGCATTTGCTTCACAAAAACAATAAAATATTTATTGCATTTCCTATATAATAATTTCCTTTTTTCCTTATTTGATGTTTTTAACTCTTGTGAGGGTCCAGAGGAAGAGTAGCTTATCCCGGGGTAATTATGGGAAGATGTCTTATTTTTCATAATTGGGGGGAGGGGGGCTTTGTCTGCTGATATATGGAAACCTCTAAACCAGGAGAAGGATATTACCTTTATATGGATGCTGCCCCAGTGTAAAAATCTCATACAGGACAATTCCGAAAGACCACACATCAATTTTATCGGAAAATTCTGAATACTCTAAGACTTCTGGAGGCATCCATCTTACGGGAATTTCGTCTTTGTATTCCATAAATTGCTTTCCCTGAAGTATAAAAAATTTTTAATTTGATACATTTCTGAGCCCTTTTTTTGCTCCAGTCTTAAAGGTGTTGTACAGGAAAAACATGAATATATTGACAACAAATTGCTTAGTATATAGTGCTGTAAGATCCTTTCTAATGATTTCCCTAAATGAGGGCTTGAAAAGCCCCTGTAGATCATTTTCATATCACTCCTGGTAGTAACATGCAGAAATATGAGTTGCAGATAGACTGGTCAATAGTATATGGGGGTCAGGAACCCCTTCTTGCAGAAATCTCAGTCACAGAATGACTGGCCAATAGTATATGGGGGTGGTACCTCCCCCCTGCATAAATGTGAGTTGCAAAAAGACCAGCCATTAGTATATGGTGGGTGGAACCTCCCTGACCATGCTCTAGCCTCTTAACTTTGGCCTGCCTTATAGGCATAAATGTGAGTCACAAAGAGAGAGGCTAATTCTTTATGGGGGGGGGGGGGGATGTTGTGATCTCCCTCCTGAAGAAAGAATTGATTTAGCATTTGAGGCTTATTCTTTTTTTATGAGTCAAACCTTTTTGGAAAGTCCAAATTGGGAGATTTTGCAAAGTAGATTGTTGCCAACCAAGATATTGCGACCACCGAGGTCAAGATGGTGCACACGTTTTACTTCCAAGTAGGCCATTGCGTCTGCCACTTGCTGCGCTATGTACATGAGTTCCGCTTCATCTAAATGAAGTCCTTCTTCACCTGTAGAGAAATGAGAGGAAGCAATATAAATGGCTAACATTATTCTTAAGCATCAAAAACAATCCTGGTTTGGGAGATGTAATCTGCTAAAAATGAGTGTATTGCCTAAATACTTATACCTTATGCGTGCATTACCGATCAAAATCCCAAATAATTTTTTTAGGACAGTCCATACTTTGTTTATTAAATATATATGGGCACATAAGAAACCACGTATAGCACGTAGTACCCTTACTCTACCAAAAGGAATAGGTGGTCTTGCATTCCCAGATGTACGCAAGTACTATCATGCTAAACACTTGAGCAGAGTATTGGACTGTTGGCACCACTGCGAGACAAAACTCTGGACACAAATAGAACAGGCACAAAACACTGTAATCTTGAAGAGGGCGCTCTGGTGTTACCGGACCATACCTAGAACTCTGAATAATACATTACGTATAGGTTTTCAGCAGAGCATTCAACAAAAATTGACAACACTGGATTCACTGGATTCACCTCTATTTCCAATACTAGGAAACCCCCAATTTGTCCCAGGCCTAGACGGGCAGCGCTTTAAGGGATTAAGAGAAACAGGGCAAGAACAAGCATCAGCATTTTTGTTAGAGAAAAAATGGCCCTCGATCATTAGGTTAATGGATGAAGCGGGACCATATAATCTCCCTTTCTGGCAGGCAAATCAGATATATAATTTTCTAGCTTCAATTCCGAACTCTGAGCGTTTAGCTAGATCTTTAACAAAGTTTGAGAAATATTGTGAGGTACCCGGGAATCTGCCACATACTTTATCAATCTCGTATAAACTGTTGACCACACCGGCGGAACAACTGAGGTTATCATGGGTGGAGAAATGGAAAATTGATTTGAACCAAGAATTTACGCAAGAACAGAGACAGAGGATCTTTAGGTTTGTTTTTAAACCGGCAAGATGCGCTAAAACTCAAGAAACAAACTTTAATGGCGGCTGCACGTGGCGGAACTCAGACCAAACAGAGTCTTCAGAGTACACAGGTTGTACAGGTTGTACAGGCTGCAGATAATACCGGAAAAATGACGGACAAAGACATACAGTCGCCAGCGGTAATTGCTGAAGAGAGCAGGGAATCGACTGAAAACCATCAGAGAGTAGAAAGCCCAGAAATCAAGGAGCTACTGAAAGCATTACCTACGAAATCGGAGATAGAAGCACTGATCATGCGGATCGAGGAGACACACCGACGGGACATGCAGGAACTTCGTGCTGATATGACTCAGCTCTCCAGTAAGGTCAGTGCAAAAGCAATGGAAGTTACAACAGTGAAAGACCAAGTGACAGAGGTCAGGAAAACCACAGAGACACTTTCAGATACACTGATCAATATGCAGTTACATATTGAAGACCTAGAAGACAGAAGTCGCAGGGGAAATCTGAAGCTGAGGGGGCTACCAGAGACAGAGGGTGAGGACCTACAGGAGAAGGTGAGGGATATTTTTCTCAAAGTATTAGCCCCGGACTCACAAGCACAGACAATGGCGCACATAGAAATAGACAGAGTCCATAGAGTGGCAGGGCCCAGATTTGTGGACCCCATCAGACCACGGGACATCATATGTAAAGTACATTATTATGCGCAAAAAGAGGAGATTCTCCGTAAAGCCTGGGATTTAGGCTCAATTGAATGTGAGGGCGCTAAAATCAAAATTCTCCCAGACCTGTCTAGAACTACACTTTACAGAAGAGCATTACTGCGTCCGGTGTTAGAAAGAGCGAAGCAGCAAGGATTCAAATACAGATGGGGATACCCACTAGCAGTAACTTTTTTCAAAGAAAAAGAATCATTTATGCTCCGAACCCCAGCAGACCTGCCTGATCTATTTGAGTTTCTGAGAGTGGAAACAGTACAGGTGGAGAACTGGCTAACAATTTCCCCTAGGACAATGGGACAGTCCTATGGGAGACCGCGGGATAAACCCAATGGAAGAAGATAAAGAGTCCTAAATGTGAAAAGCACTGATGTATAAGAAACTGGGGGGGAGAGAGGGAGGGATAAGACTTTGGAGGGTGCTTCTTTGTTAAGGGGGAAGCGGTATGAATCGTTTTTCCCTCTTTTCTTTTTTTTTTTGAAGACTCTATATCTACAGGACAGTTGAGGGGGAGGGAGGAAGGGGAAATTTGGTAAATATGTATACATGTATGAAATGGGAACGTGTATGGAAGAATATTCTGGGTCCCCCCCCCCCCCCCCTATTCCTTTTTTTTTTTTTTTTTTTTCAGAAGGAGGTATATACCTCCGTAGTGGGTATAGAATGGAGTTGGCGATGGGGGTCCCTCAATCTCCCTTACTGATCCCTCCTGGAAAAACCTTTTTATTTTTTAGTTAATTATTTATTTTTTCTCACAGACACAAACACGAATGAAGTGGTTTTTTTTTTCTTTTTTTTTTTTTTTTTTGTGACACTATCTTTTTTCTGATTATATGTGGGGCTTTTTTCCCCTTTTTTTTTTTTTTTTTTTTTTTTTTTGGTGTTTGGTTGGGTTGTTTTTTTTTTTTTTTTTTTTTATATATTTATTTTTTTTTTCTTTTTACACAATGATTAGATAATATACACATGAAGAAAGTGGGAGGAGAAATGAGGTACTGAGGTAGTGAAAGGGAAGTAATTTCACAGTTTAAAATCACGACCCTAGGAATAGTGTCGATATCACTTTGTTTTTTTTTATGATTGCACACACTAAGACCATAATTTTTGGTCCTTAAAGAGGGCGAGGTTAAGGTGAAGACGAAGGGACTCCCCTCCCCCTTTTTTTTTTTTTTTGCCAAGAATATAGGTTCAGGGGGCAAAGAACAGCATAGCCCCTTTTTTTCTCTTCTTCTGGACGAAGACCATATATGTTTCCGTGGCTCCCCCTCCCCCTTCCCCTTTTTTTTTTTTTTTTTTTTTAGAGGAATACATTAACAATACTACCGGCATTGACTATCACATGTGAATGATGCCAGTAAGCGGAGTGCTGGAGAGAGGGAGGGGGTAGGGAAAGAGGAGGAAAGGGGAAATATTTTTATTTTTTTTTTTTTTTTTCTTGAGACGAAGCAGAGAGGGAATACTATGTACCAATGCCACCCTCTAGATAATATGTTTATAAGTAAAATAGAGATGTTCTGGAGCAATAATGCTAGGAGATATTGCTGAGAAAGGGCAGATACGGGGGATAGGTTCGGCAAAACCTCTTTTTCCATTCAGGTTTTTTCCCCTTTTTTTTTTTTTTTTTTTTTTTTTTTTTTTGGAAGAAGATCTAGCCCCTCTGTCCCCTCTTCTCTCCCCCCTCCTCCCTCCGCTCCCTTGGGGGGCGGTGGGGAGGGGCGGAGACTAGGGACGGGATAAATATGTGAAAGTATTACAATTGTATGCCTGATAGACTAAAGAAATAGGACGTGCCGGGGCAGGGAGAGGGAGGGGAGTGCCTCAACTCTCTGATCTATTCCAGCCAGTGCCCCACATAGGAATTTGCTCAAGAACCAATAACAATTGGATGAGCAACTTAGCGTAAAGCTTATTAGGGATCTCTTTATAATAAAGAGGTCAAGGGTGGGAAGTTCCCTTTTTCTTTATCCCCCCCTTTTTTTTTTTTTTTTTTTTTTTTTTCTCTCCCTCCTTCTTATCTTTTGGTCTTGGTAATGGAGACCGTACGAATAGTATCAGTAAATGCAAAAGGTCTTAACACTCCAGAGAAAAGGAGAATCTTGTTAGATGACTTGAAAAGATTAAGGGTTGACATTGCCATGATACAGGAGACACATTTCCGTGAGGATAAGTGTCCTAAATTGGGTAATGTCTACTTTCCTACAGTATACCATTCCACGAACTCAGAATCAAGGTCGAGGGGCGTGTCCATCCTCGTCTCGAGAAACTTACCATGGAAATGTATACAGATTCTGAATGACCCAAATGGGCGGTTTCTGTTTATAAAAGGGAACATACAAGAAACGGAGGTTACATTGGCTAACTTATATGTCCCAAATTTACAACAAGACATTTTTCTGAGGGGAAGTATGGACAAACTCAACAACTTTAGAGAGGGACAACTAATAATAGGGGGAGACTTGAATATCCCTTTGATCCCATCTGAGGACACGTCACGAGGTACATCTTCAATTCCTCCAAGAGTTCAAAAACAGTTCGCAAAAATACTATACAGGGAGCAATTAATAGACGTATGGCGTTTGATGCACCCAGGAGAAAGGGACTACTCATTCTACTCTAATTTACACCAACAATATTCCCGCATAGATTACTTTTTAATTCCACATAGTCAATTACACTTTATAAAAGATACATGGATAGGTTCAATAACCTGGTCAGATCACGCCCCAATTATAATTACATATGAACTATCTAATAAGCAGCAAAAGAGAGAAACGACCTGGAGACTAAACGAAAACTTATTACAAGACCAAGAGACCATGACAGAAGTAGAATCAGAAATAAATTTTTTCTTTCAAACTAATACCATCGAAGACACAGACCCAGGTATTATATGGGAAGCCCATAAAGCAGTCATACGAGGTATTCTTATTAAACACGGATCAAGGATCAAAAAACAACGAACGAAACAATTAGACCTTCTACTTCAATCCTTACATAAAACAGAAGCAAAACATAAACATGCACCTTCAGGTGAAGGGATAGCAGAACTTATAAAGATAAGGAATAACATCAATGAACTTCTCTTATTTAGAGCCAAAGCGGCAATTCAAAAATCTAAAAAGGTTTTCTATGAAACAGGGGATAAATGTGGGAAGTTATTGGCTAAATCTCTCAGAGAGCAAACTCTAACAACATACATACCAAATATAGTAACTGATGCAGGGAAAAAAATTACTTATCCTAAAGAGATAGTAGAAGAATTTAGAAAATATTATGAAGCATTGTATAATCTTCAAAGCCCCACAACCCCACAAGGCCGAATGGAGGAATATGTACGCACGTCACGAATGCCACAGCTATTAGAGGAAGAAATTAACATACTTGAATCACCAATCACACTGGGAGAATTAATGGAGACTATAAAAAATACTAAAACTGGGAGAGCACCTGGTCCAGATGGATTCACTATTCAATATTATAAAAAGTTAATACCATATTTGAAAGAATTCATGATTGAAATGTTTAATGCATGGGGAACAGGGAATAGAATCCCCAAAGAAACAATACATGCACATATATCGGTAATTCCTAAGGAGGGGAAAGATCCCACCTCATGCAAAAGCTACAGACCGATTTCGCTATTGAACATAGACTTTAAGATCTTCACGAAGATCTTAGCCACAAGATTACAGAAATATTTGAAGAGGTTGATCCATCTGGACCAGGTTGGATTTGTGCCAACTCGAGAAGCGAGGGACAACACGACTAAACTGTTGAATCTACTACATATAATACATCAAAATAAAACACAGAGTATCCTACTTAATACCGACGCGGAAAAAGCGTTCGACAGGGTTAAATGGGAGTATATGTTTGTTGTGCTCCGACACATAGGGATAGGAGAGAAAATGCTCAAATGGATAACCCAGAGCTACTCAATGCCTACGGCAAAAGTAAGGGTAAATGGAGTATTATCAACGGAATTCCCCATTACAAACGGAACGAGGCAGGGGTGTCCCTTATCCCCTCTTCTATTCGTATTATCCTTAGAACCCTTCCTGTGTAGAATTCGAGCGAACCCGGACATTTCAGGCATTAAAGTGGGCAAAGAACAACATAAATTATCAGCATACGCAGACGATGTAATGTTCTCGATTACGAACCCAGTCATATCACTCCCCAATCTGTTACATGAATTAGAAATATACGGAACCCAATCTAATATGAGGATAAACCTCTCTAAATCCGAAACAATGGGCGTAGAGATTCCAGAGATACTTCAACAACAATTAAGTTCAAACTTTAAATTGAATTGGACAAAGACGGCTCTAAAATATTTGGGAACACTGATCACACCCAGAATCTCCCAATTATTCACACAGAACTTTATACCTTTAATTAAAACAGTAGATTTATTGCTACAGAAATGGAAAGGAGGAATGCATTCCTGGATTGGAAGGTGTAATATAGTTAAAATGAGTATATTGCCAAAGTTTCTGTATATTTTCCAGGCACTCCCTATATATATTCCACCCCAGTACTTTAGGCAAATTGAAACCCTGATAATGAATTTTATATGGAAATCTAAACGCCCGAGAATAGGGAAAAAATATCTAACTAAATCTAGAGTAGAGGGCGGTTTAGCTGTTCCAAATATGAAGAGATACTACCAAGCTATACAATTGGGTAGAGTGATAGACTGGTGCAGACATGGAGAACAAAAGATATGGCCAAACTTAGAACAATCACAATGCGAAATCCCGCTTAAAAGAGCTCCATGGTGTTATAAAATAATACCAGCCTCGATCAAGAAACACCCGATTATAGGAAACACGGTTAAAGTATGTGCAAAAATATTTGAACAGGAGAAGCTGATACGGGAAAGTTCCCTGCTGTATCCAGTACTGGGGAACCCCCATTTTGTTACAGGATACCAAGATGGGAAGTTTAAAACCCTGCTGGAAAAGGGAATTTTTCAGATATCTGACTTTATTTTGGAGTTAAGATGGGTAACAGTAAGTGAGTTAATGGACCCCTTGGGCCCTTTCGGCCTAGATTTATGGAGGGCCTTTCAATTACGCCATTTTTTGAGATCTTTACAACTCCCCACTCAAGGAGACAAAGATTTAACAGCTTACGAAAAAATGTGTACTCAGCAGGGAATGTTAGACCATGCTATATCTAAACTGTACGCTTTATTAATGACATCAACAGAACGATGTAAACTAACGTTTTTGAGGGAATGGGAAAAAGAAATGGACATTACTTTCTCGGTAGAACGAGAAAAGCAAATAATCAAATCAGTATTTTCAACCTCAAGATGTGTCAGAATACAAGAATTAAATTACAAAATACTAGTCAGATGGTATTATACCCCAGTAAAAATGAACAAGATCTCTAGGACAAACACAGATCGGTGCTGGAGGTGTGGGACGGGAAGAGGGACAATGTTCCATATATTTTGGTCATGTCCCGGAGTAGAAATATTCTGGGAACAGATCTGGAAGACGATACAGGAAATTATGAACTGTCAAATCTCAAAAGAACCGGCTCTCTTTCTGTTCCATACACCCAGCACACCCATTCAGGGATATAAACAATCTATTATGCCACATTTCATAAACGCAGCTAAAATATGTATCCCTCTTAAATGGAGGGATACTGACCCCCCTAATATAAAAATGTGGATAAAGAAGGTTGAGGAAATAAGTAAATTAGAGAATCTGGTAATGTCTGCCTGCCAACAATCAGATAAATATGAGAAGAAATGGAAACAATGGAAAGAGTATGTTAAATCAGAGGAATGTCAATCATTAATGATAGAATAAGAACTGGCGGATTAGAAATAGATAAAAAATGGCGAGCGGAATACTGATAGCCTTGAGATCTCCATGAAAGGCCAGTTGGGAAGAGAGGGGAGAGAAACTTATATTTCTCCTTTTTCCTTTTTTCCTTTTTTTTTTTTTTTTTTTTTTTTTTTTTTTTTTTTTTTTTTTGGGGGGGAGGAAGAAGGGAAGGAGGGAAGGGACTGGGTAGAAAAGGGTTTTTTTTTTTTTTTTGAGAATGGCTATGATATAATATGTCAGTCACGATGTTTTTGGAAGTTAAAATGTAAGGAATGACATGTATATGTTTATGAATTGGAATAAATAAAAGAAAAATAAAATTTGAAAAAAAAAAAAAAAAAAGAAACAAACTTTAAAATACTCACTAGGTGGTATAATACACCGGAAAAGTTACATAAATGGTATCCACAAGAGACAGATAGATGCTGGAGATGTGGGAAAGAGAAGAGCACACTCTTCCATATTTTCTGGACTTGCTCGGACATAAAGCTTTTTGGTCAGGAGTAAGATCCAAAACTCAGACATTTACAAATTATAAGATTGAAGAGGACCCGGCCCTTCTCCTCCTTCACGTTTCTGAGATCCCGGCTAGAAATTATGAGAGATCCATTATTCCTCATTTGTTAATTCCCACTATATTGGAAAAAAAACACAACCCCCGTCATTGTCAGACTGGGTGCGGAAGGTGGAAAATATTAATAAAATGGAGGACTTTATCTGGACCTCACAACACAAACAGGAACAATATAGCAGTATATGGGGTATATGGAATTTGTTTATTTCTTCAGAAGGAGGGAAAACACTCTTGGCAAATGAGCTTGGATGAGTGCAGGAAGAGAGGGAGGGGTAGGATTGTGTCCTCCGTCTCGGGTGAGTAGAGGGGGGTGGGGGTTGTTTTTTTTTTTTGTTTTGTTTTCCTAGTATTTGGGTTTTTTTTGCTGATTTTTAGAAATAGAAGGAGAAGCTAAGTTGAAAACAATGAGGGGAATAGTACTCTAGGAGGATAAAAGGAAAGGAGATGCTTAAGGACATAAATATGAAAGATTTAATAAATAATATGAATTTAGAATATATTGGATAAATTGTGGGATATGGATATCCTAAGAATACTTTATATACCATATGAATTATGTATCCTTGATGTACTGTTTATGTTGTATATATTTGGTTTCCAAAAAAATTTCAATAAAATAATATTTGAAAAAAACAAAACAAATGTAAATTAAAAGTTTTAGTAGAGTTTCCCATAAATACCCCAGATCACTAACATGGCCCTTAGACTGATCTTAACACTTCATTATCCCTCTAATAAACCTTAAAATGTAATTCAGTACAAGGCTGGTGCTCCGTAATTCGGGGGGGGGGGGCGGCAAACCAATGCACCCCCCCCTTTGGTCGGTCAGTCAACAGGCAACACATTCCCTCCCCCCCCCCCCCAAATGGTCTGCCTCCTTACTTCCTCCTGTCTGAGCCAGGGATGCTTCTGGGAGCTGCTGGATGACTGAGCCGCTGTGCATCTCCTCCAGCCGTGTATCTTCTGCCTCTTCCTGGCCATTGGCCAGTAGATCGCTTCTCCTTTTGGCCAATTGGGAAAGGGGTCTCACGACCCTCTTCCTGATTGGCTAGGAGGAGATTCAGTGTGTCAATAGTGAATATTCATTCACTATTGCCATACAACTGGGTGGGCTCTGCGCCCGAGCCCACCCTTTTTTGAAGTCTATTAGAGCATCTGGCTCTAATCATGTGCTTAAAAAAAAAAATCCCCTATTGGAATCCATGCGTCTGGTGCCCTGCATGTAGATTAGGGGGCCAGATGCATTGATAGGGGGGGGGGGGGGCGGCGCCCCTGCGCTCCCAATGGACGGGCCGTCACTGCTCAGTACCTAACCTTTATGGCAGGACTCATTAGAAATCTAGGGCCAGTAATCTGACACTCCCAGAAGTGTGTCAGGAATGAAGAGGATTTAACGGCCACTGTAACTCTTAAGGAGAGTGAAGATCACTGGTGTGGGTGGCAAACAGATATATATAAAATCTCTCCTTTACAGGTGGTATTTTTTTTTTTTTTACAGTACAATATTTGAATTTGCATTTGGGTTTCTCTAATGTAAATCTGTCATTTTCCAAAGGAGGACAAAGCAACAAGTTTACTCAACTGCCTTCTTTCCAAGATACGAGGTAATTTTGGCAAAATCTATTTTTCTACGGAATTACAAGTTTTATCTTTGTCCTTCCGATCTTTTCATTTTATGTATTTAGTCATTATTTGTGTACTGTTGCCTATGTGATTTATTTTACTTCTTTTTTCACTGTCTGTTTTTTTCCTATGAAAAAATGTAGAGTAATGAGGGGCTGTTTTCTGGAATAGGAACAGGTCCAAGATAGGTGAAAGGAGCTGTATCCCACAGAAACCATGCAAAGCCAGTTGCACAATTAAAAAACAAAAAGCACCCAAATGTCTCCTTACCCAATGTCGCCAATGTGTTTCACCAATATGGAGAAATTTCACCAAAATATCCATATTTTAAAGATCCCTACATATAACAAAGCTTTCCATCTTTTAGGCTGTGCAAAATCCTACTTACGTTAATAACTCTTACGGTACTGTCCACTCACCTCTCTTCAGTTGCCAATAAAAACTTAGTCCACTGTCTAGAAAAAAAAAAATCTACTTTCCCAAAGCACAGTATCAATATTTGTCTGTAGTCGTTATGGTTTTCTGAAGGTATCTTTTGTATGACATTCATACATGGTAGCACCCCCCAGGAATCAAATTTTCTGTGTGAATGACTGACTCACTGGCTTTCTTAGAAGTCTGCACAGAGCGTAAAGTCAAAGGACAGGTGTAACGCTGAGCGCTCCGGTCCCTGCTTCTGGACCGGAGCGCTCGCAGCGTTCGTTCCAGATCCACTCACCTGTGCCCGCTCCGGCTCCCTCCTCCGCTCCCCGCTCACATGGTTCCCGGAGCGCGCGCCCCTGCACTATAGGGCGCGCGCGCGCAGGTCGTTTGAAATTTAAGGGGCCTGTGCACCAGTAATTGGTGCCTGGTCCAAACCTCCCTTCCTGTTTCCTGTTTCCTGTGACCTGTTTCCTGTGACCTGTTTCCTGTTTCCTATATAGTGACCTGCCCCTTCCAGCCATTGCCGGATCTTTGATGCCTTGTTGCCTTAGTGAAAGCGTTATTTGTGTAATCCTTTGCCTGTTGCCGAACCCTTTGCTAACGACTATCGCCTCTGAACCTATGCTGCCTGCCCTGACCTTTGCTACGTCTGACTACGCCTCTGCCTGTCCCTTTTGTACTACGCCTATATCAGCAGTCGGTGAGGTTGAGCCGCTACCAGAGGACACGACCTGGTAGTTACCGCCGCAGCAAGCCCATCCCGCCTTGCAGCGGGCTCTGGTGAAAACCAGTAACTACTTAGAACCGATCCTCCGGTACGGTCCACGCCAATCCCTCACTGACACAGCGGATCCACTCCCTGCACCGCTCCTGCTACCAGTCCGGACCCTGACAACAGGTATCCTCCGACAATAGCAACGTCATTGTAAGATAATTTCAAAGGGTTATACTGTTCTACTGACCACGCAAAAAGGTTTGAAGATCTCCTTTCTCCATGAACTCTGTGACAACATAGATGGGATCTTGTGTGGTACACAGTGCATACAGTTTGGTGACATTCCTGTGACTTAGTGTCTTGTGAATCTCAATTCCACTCATGAAGTTGTTGCTTTCAAAAAACTCTGTAGGGTGAGATGGAGAACAGGATAGTGAAATGAGTATGTGTCTCAGTCTCTGACCATCTCCTGTAGTATCTCTGCAGTCTCTGACCATCTTCTATAGTATGCCTACAATCTCTGATCATCTCGTATAGTATGTTTGCAGTTTATGATAATCTCCAGTAGTATGTCTGCAGTCTCTGACCATCTCCTGTAGTATGTCTGCAGTCTCTGACCATCTCCTGTGGTATGTCTGCAGTCTCTGACCATCTCCTGTAGCATGTGTACAGTCTCTGATTATTTCATGTAGCATGTCTACAGTCTCTGACTGTCTCCTGTAATATGTCTGCAGTCTTCCACCGTCTCCTGTAGTATGTCTGCAGTCTCTGACCATCTCCTGTAGCATGTGTATGGTCTCTGATTATTTCATGTAGCATGTCTACAGTCTCTGACTGTCTCCTGTAATATGTCTGCAGTCTTCGACCGTCTCCTGTAGTATGTCTGCACACTCTGACCATCTCCTGTAGTATGTCTGCACTCTGACCAGGTCCTGTAGTTCGTCTGCAGTCTCTGACCATGTTCTGTAGTATGTCTGAAGTCTCTGACCATCTCCTATAGTATATCTGCAGTCTGTGATCATCTCCTGCAGTATGTCTGCACTCTCTGACTATCTCCTGTAGTATGTCTGCACTCGCTGTCCATCTCCTGTAGTATGTCTGAAGTCTCTGACCATTTCCTATAGTATGCATGCAGTCTCTGATCTCTTGATAGTATGTCTACAGTCTCTGGAAGCTTTATGTGGCATTACATTTGCTAATAACTATGTGTGGCCCTTGGGTGACCTCAGTGGCTGCACTTGAGACCCCCCTATTCTAAGTAAGTTGACCACCACTGGTGTGGCCATGGATACAGTGGATTACACACAGCTTAGGTGAAGGAAAAAGGAATGAACAGCTGACTTCAGAGCATCAGCAGTGTTTGCTGGATAGCATTAGTGGCTTCAAGTTGCTGATAACAGCCAAGCACACACCTTCAGATATGGTCTGGATGAGGACTTTCCTGTCTCCGTCTGCCCATTTTCCCTCCCAGAGGCAGATCTCAAAAGTCTCAGCGTTATAGCTTGGCATTTTTTTCACTAATGTAAAATCTGACGAGGGCTTTTCCCAGGTGTCCTCCGATTGGCTGGGAACCTGCCAAAACAAAATATATGTGATCAGTACACATAAAGTAGATGTAAATCTGCACCCCAGAATCTCCTAAGATTTTGAATATGTTTATGTAATTTCCGAAGTAATTTTAGTTTGTTAAAATCTGCAGCTTTGATTATAATAACATCTGGCGATCCTGCCATGAAGGTGCGTGTTCATGCATTTCCTTTTATGGGGGTGACAACACTCTCACTTTCTCTCACTTATGATGCCACCCTTTCACATGAGTTTCCATTGGAGACTACAAAGGGGGTTTAAACACACATTACCCAGACATGGTCCACTGTTGTCACCATCAGGAAACCCATCCTTAGAAACGGCATGCATGCCCTGGTTTCCTCTCACAACCCCAAACCATACTGGTAGATTATTTGAATTCCAGGCAGGTATGTGTGTCTAGTGGACTGTGATGAGGATATATTACAGCCAAAAGTTTTGAGAATGACACAAATATTAATTTTCACACTGCCGTCTCAGTTTTTATGTTGGCAATTTGCATATGCTCCAAAATGTTATGAAGAGTAATCAGATGAATTGCAATTAATTGCAAAGTCCCTCTTTGCCATGAAAATTAACTTAATCCCATAAAAAAACATTTCCACTGCATTTGTGAAGAAGGCTTTAGGGCGCCCAAGAAAGTCCAGCAAGTGCCAGGACCGTCTCCTACAGTTGATTCAGCTGTGGGATTGGCGCCCCATCAGTGCAGAGCTTGCTCAAGAATAGCAGCAGGCAGGTGTGAGTACATCTGCATGCACAGATAGGAGAAGATTTTTGGAGGATGGTCTGGTGTCAAGAAGGGCAGCAAAGAAGCCACTTCTCCAGTCTCCAGGAAAAACATCAGGGACAGACAGATTTTCTGAAAAAGGTACAGGGGTTAGACTGCTGAGGACTGGGGTAAAGTCATTTTCTCTGATCAGCCCCTTTCTGATTGTTTGGGGCATCCAGAAAAAACCTTGTCCGGAGAAGAAAAGGTGAGCGCTACCATCAGTCCTGTGTCATGCCAACAGTAAAGCATCCTGAGACCATTCATGTGTGGGGTTGCCTCTCGGCCAAAGGAGTGCGCTCACTCACAATTTTGCCTAAGAACACCACCATGAATAAAGAATCGTACAAAAACATCCTCCGAGAGCAACTTCTCCCAACCATCCAAGAACAGTTTGGTGAGGAACAATGCCTTTTCCAGCATGATGGAGTACCTTGCCATTAGGCAAAAGTGATAACTAAGTGGCATGGGGAACAAAACATTGAAAATGTTAGGTCAATGGCCCGGAAACTCTCCAAAACTTAATCCCATTGAGATCTTGTGGTCAATCCTTAAGAGGCGGGTGAATAAAAAACCACCCTACAAATTCTGATAATCTCCAAGCATTAATTATGCAAGAATAAGCTGCCATCAGTCAGAATGTGGCCCAGAAGTTGATTGACAGCATGCAAGGGGGAATTGCAGAGGTCTTGAAAGAAGAAGGGTCAAGACTGAAAATATTGACTCTTTGCACACACTTAATGTAATTTTCATTAAAGCCTTTGACACTTATAAAATGCGTGTAAATATACTTCAATATCCCATAGTAACATCTGACAAAAAGATGTAAAAACACTGAAGCAGCAGACTTTGTGAAAATTAATATTTGTGTCATTCTCAAAGCATTTGGCCACGGCTGTGGATCATAAAGTTCTTCCACATCAGGGCTGATGTAAATAGTTCCATGGTCTTTTTAAAGTTCTCTGGGATATGTCAGCTTCCTAATAAATGATCAGTGAACCCAATAATGATATTTTAGTTATTGATGCATACTGGTGAGTCCTATTTGTCTTGAATACACCAACAGTGAGATCTCACTGCTAATGTGGGAGTTTTGAGTGTCTCCACCCACTACATTCTTGAACAGTTAGGAAATACTGGGGCTTCTGAGGTGCTACATAGATTAACCACTTTACCACTAGAGCATTTTGCTGTCTTACGTCTGGGCCACTTTTTGCGATTCGGGGCTGTGCAACTTTAACTGACAATTGCGCGGTCGTGCGACGCCATACCCAAACGAAATTTACGTCCTTTTTTTCCCACAAACAGAGCTTTCTTTTGGTGGTATTTGATCACCTGTGCGATTTTTACTTTTTGCGCTATAAACAAAAAAAGAGCGTAAATTTTGAAAAAACAACAATATTTTTCACATTTTTTTATATGAAATTCCCCCCAAAAAAATGTAAAAATCAAAATTTTTTTAAATTTTTGGCCAATTTGTTTTCTGCTACCTATGTTTGGTAAAAAAATTCACAATAAGCGTATTTTGATTGGTTTGCGCAAAAGTTATTGCGTTTACAACAAAGGGAAAGATTTCTGTCATTTTTGGTGTTTTTTTTTTTAAACGCGTAATGGCGGCGATCTGCGATTTTTTTTGCGGGACTGCGACATTGCGGCGGACAGATCGGACCCTTGACTGACATTTTTTACACTTTTGGGGGTACCAGTGACATTACTGCAGTAATCAGTGCTATATATATGCACTGTTACTGTAAAAATGACACTGGCAGGGAAGGGGTTAATTTTATTGGAGAGGGAGGGGTTAATGTATGCCTGGTGCTTACTGACGTGTGGGGGGGGAGGTGACTGTGTGAGCCAGGGACAGATCGGAGTGTTCAGCTATGCTGAACACTCCGATCTGTCACTCCCTGTCACTTGGGAGATCCGCCCGCTTGTGTTTACACAGGCGGGCAGATCTCCACACTAGATCCCCGACGATCGGGGCAGAGCAGCGGCGATCGCCGCTGCTCCTCCCCTGGCCAGACTCCCGCTGTGACTGAATACAGCGACAGCGAGCCTCCGGCGGCGCGCAGCGCCGCCCACAAGGGGGAGTGTCTAACGACGTAGGTCTACGTTGTCAGACGATAACGAGCCACTTTGCCGCAGTAGTACTACGGTACTCAGTGGCAAAGTGGTTAAGGTGACCAGACGTCGCCGGTTTCCGGGGACAGTCCCCGGACTGAGGACACTGTCCCTAGACCAAGTATGTCCCCAGTTTTGTCCCTGGCACTGATCTGTGTTGCGGTGGGGGGAGTTACAAGCACTGATCTCACTGTATAGCTTTCAGCGAAGCAACTTACAGCCGCTTCTCCTCTCCCTCCTGTGACTGTCAGCTACTTCATTGAAAGCTAAACAGGGAGATTGGTGCTTGTAACTCCCCCCATCGCCGCACAGATCATCCCGAATGCCCATTAAATGTCCCTAATCTCTGGGCCCCGTGCCTCCCTCTGGCTCCCCAGGTCCTCTTCTCTGCTTCTCCGGCTCCCCCTCTGTTCTCCTCCGGCTCCCCCTCTGTGCTCCTCCGGCTCCCTTCTGTGCTCCTCCGGCTCCCCCTCTGTGCTCCTCCGGCTCCCCCTTTTTGCTTCTCCGGCTCCCCCTCTTTGCTCCTCTGGCTCCCCCTCTGTGCTTTTCCAGGTCCCCCTCTGTGCTCCTCTGGTTCCGCCCTCGTCCTGGATCTGTCAGGATGGAGAGCGGAGGAAGGAGCCGGTAATTATGTAATTTACCAGCTCCTTCCTTTTCTGAATGAGCAGAGTCAGTCATCACTGAATGTTCATTCATAACTGATCATCGCAAACTGTGTTTATAATGCTTCAGTTTATGAATGAACAGGAGCCCATGTCTACTGTCCATTCATCTTCATTGCAGCTGAAGCTTCAGAGAAAGGGACTGGGGAATCTGTGTCCTCAGTCCCTTCCTCTGTCTCAAAAGCAAGGTGTTTGTTAAGACTAGAGATCGACCGATTATCGGCAAAGCCGATATATCGAGGGCCGATATGGACTTTCCCCGATATATCAGAATCGGCTTTTTATTTACCAATATTGCCGATATTTCAGGGAAAGTGCTTGTACTGGGGTGATGCCTGCAGCTAGAGGCTGATGACGCTTATGTAGGGAAATGCATTGAGGTCCAGCATGTCCGACGTCACATCCGGTTTGCGGTAACTACAGCTTGGAACACGGAAGTAAGTAGCGGCTTACTGGTGATCAGCATAGCGGCTCCCCTGCCTGCATTTTTATACTGCCTATGTCAAGTGCTTGTGTAGCACCAGAAAACGTGAGTTGTTTTCTTCTGCTTATTTTTTAATTTAATAAATACATACTGCACCATGAGGCTTTCTCCTTGTCATTTTCTTGAGCCACTTGGAATCTGAGACACTTAAACAGGAGTTTTGAGGAGAAGAAATGACCTTTGCTACAATGTAAAGTAGAGATATTTACAGTATGTGTGTGTATATGTATATGTGTGTGTGTGTCTGTATATATATATATATATTACAAACATGCATGTGTGTTTGAGTTTTGGGGTGCACATCCTAATGCAATAGGCTGCGCACACCTATGGGTGAACCCCTTATTGTAGACACAGTAGGTGTGCAGCTCCAAGAACTCAGTCAAGGGATGCTGGGAGCCCCACATAATGGACACAGCAGGTGTGCAGACTAGGGATGATCGAACGGTTCGGGTCCACCATCGGTTCGGCCCGAACATTGGGTGTTCGAGGTTCGGCCGAATTTAGAACTTTTTGCCCAAAAAGTTCGGAATTCGGCAACCAGAACCGCCCAAAATGCAATGCTTCAGGAAATGGGCTTTAAAAGCCCGTGATTGGACCAGAACCATTAGCAAAAGCCAATTGAGGGGGCAGAAGAATGCTAGGAATGTGATTGGAGTGACTAGGGGGTCCCTAGACCAATCATTAGTGAATACGCCCCCCAGTATATAAGATCGCCCCCGCCATATTCCCAGCATTGTTATACTGGACATGGAAGAGAGTGGAAGCAGTTCTGTTAATTTTACTTTAAAAGTGTCATTTAGCTATTTTTAGTGTGAAGAAAGGGATATCTAGTGTAGTTAGAGTGCTCCTTTACACTTAAGTTAGCTTCAAAAATTTAGTTTCTGTAGGGAAAGTGTTAAGTGTCAGGGGACCGTAGTGTAGTGTAGGGTTAACTGACAGTGACTGCTATGGCAGGGTGACAAAACCCTTCCATAGCAGGGTGACCGCTATAGAGAAATGATCATTTCTCTGCTTCGGGACAGGAATGTGGCTTCTCACCAGCAAGCATTTTTTAATGCTGCAGGGGCTGCCACTGCCAGTGCTTTTTTGAGGACATGTTTGATGTCAGACATGACATCTGAATATGTGTATAGGGGGTATATATAGACATATATGTCTGAATATATACCCCTAGACATATATAGGTGTGATAGTAGCAGAAATAAATGCTTGCGCTAATGAAATCATTTACAGTAATATATTTCTGCTACTATCACACCTATATATGTCTAGGGGTATATATTCAGACATATATGCCTATATATACCCCCTATACACATGTTCAGATGTTTTGCCTGCCTCAAAAGAACCCCAAAAAATGCCAAAAAAACGCTAGTGTCAAAAAAAAAAATGCCCAGGTGTGTTTTTGCTGGCATTTTTTGGGGGGTTTTGGAGGCAGGCAAAACATCAGAACTTGTGCACAGTACCACTATACACAAGTTCAGATGTTTTGCCTGCCTCAAAAGAACCCCAAAAAATGCCAAAAAAAACGCTAGCGTCAAAAAAAAAATGCCCAGGTGTGTTTTTGCTGGCATTTTTTGGGGGGTTTTGGAGGCAGGCAAAACATCAGAACTTGTGCACAGTACCACTATACACAAGTTCAGATGTTTTTCCTGACTGCAAAGAACCCAAAAAAATGCCTGCTATTAAACCGGCAAGGTGTTACAGCAGAGAAGCCATATTCCTGTGCTTAAAGTTTTCTAATACAAACGATCTTTTTTTTTATGGTTCTGGACATGCTACAGAGCTGAAACTTCACAGGTACACCTTTTAGAACCCCCAGACACAAAATCACACAAAAAAAGTTCTTAAAAATTGTCATTTTTGATAAAAAAGCCAATTATTGAAAAATTAAAAAAAAAAAAAAAAAAAAGAGATTTTTTGATTTTTACTTTGGATTTAGTATCTGGGGGGTCTAAAAAGTGTACATGTGAAGTTTCAGCTCTGTAGCATGTCCAGAACCCCCCAAAAATTAGCATTTTCTTATAATTTTTATTAGAACAGGAATACGGCTTCTCTACGGCGCTTTTTCTTGCATTTATCGGGCATTTTTGGAGGCAGGCATGACTTTTTTTGGATTTAGTGTCTGGGGGGTCTAAAAAGTGTACCTGTGAAGTTTCAGCTCTGTAGCATGTCCAGAACCAGAAAAAAAGATAATTTTTCAGTAGAGCAGGGATGGTGGGACCCCTCTTTTACACTTATATGATCTTTTTTTGGGGTTCTGGACATGCTACAGAGCTGAAACTTCACAGGTACACCTTTTAGACCCCCCAGACACAAAATCACACAAAAAAAGTTCTTAAAAATTGTCATTTTTGATAAAAAAGCCAATTATTGAAAAATTAAAAAAAAAAAAAAAGAGATTTTTTGATTTTTACTTTGGATTTAGTATCTGGGGGGTCTAAAAGGTGTGCATGTGAAGTTTCAGGTCTGTAGCATGTCCAGAACCAGAAAAAAAAAGATCGTTTGTATTAGAAAACTTTAAGCACAGGAATATGGCTTCTCTGCTGTAACACCTTGCCGGTTTAATAGCAGGCATTTTTTTGGGTTCTTTGCAGTCAGGAAAAACATCTGAACTTGTGTATAGTGGTACTGTGCACAAGTTCTGATGTTTTGCCTGCCTCCAAAATCCCCAAAAAATGCCAGCAAAAACACACCTGGGCATTTTTTTTTTTGACGCTAGCGTTTTTTTTGGCATTTTTTGGGGTTCTTTTGAGGCAGGCAAAACATCTGAACATGTGTATAGGGTGTATATATAGGCATATATGTCTGAATATATACCCCTAGACATATATAGGTGTGATAGTAGCAGAAATATATTACTGTAAATGATTTCATTAGCGCAAGCATTTATTTCTGCTACTATCACACCTATATATGTCTAGGGGTATATATTCAGACATATATGTCTATATATCCCCCCTATACACATGTTCAGATGTTTTGCCTGCCTCAAAAGAACCCCAAAAAATGCCAAAAAAAAACGCTAGCGTCAAAAAAAAAAATGCCCAGGTGTGTTTTTGCTGGCATTTTTTGGGGAATTTTGGAGGCAGGCAAAACATCAGAACTTGTGCACAGTACTACTATACACAAGTTCAGATGTTTTTCCTGACTGCAAAGAACCCAAAAAAATGCCTGCTATTAAACCGGCAAGGTGTTACAGCAGAGAAGCCATATTCCTGTGCTTAAAGTTTTCTAATACAAACGATCTTTTTTTTTCTGGTTCTGGACATGCTACAGACCTGAAACTTCACATGCACACCTTTTAGACCCCCCAGATACTAAATCCAAAGTAAAAATCAAAAAATCTCTTTTTTTTTTTTTTTTTTTAATTTTTCAATAATTGGCTTTTTTATCAAAAATGACAATTTTTAAGAACTTTTTTTGTGTGATTTTGTGTCTGGGGGGTCTAAAAGGTGTACCTGTGAAGTTTCAGCTCTGTAGCATGTCCAGAACCAGAAAAAAAGATCATATAGGTGTTAAAGTTAAAGGAGGCTCCCGAACCACATCCCTGTTCTACTGAAAAATTATCTTTTTTTTTTTCATGGTTCTGGACATGCTACAGAGCTGAAACTTCACATGCACACCTTTTAGACCCCCCAGATACTAAATCCAAAGTAAAAATCAAAAAAATCTCTCTTTTTTTTTTTTTTTTAATTTTTCAATAATTGGCTTTTTTATCAAAAATGACAATTTTTAAGAACTTTTTTTGTGTGATTTTGTGTCTGGGGGGTCTAAAAGGTGTACCTGTGAAGTTTCAGCTCTGTAGCATGTCCAGAACCAGAAAAAAAGATCATATAGGTGTTAAAGTTAAAGGAGGCTCCCGAACCACATCCCTGTTCTACTGAAAAATTATCTTTTTTTTTTTTCATGGTTCTGGACATGCTACAGAGCTGAAACTTCACATGCACACCTTTTAGACCCCCCAGATACTAAATCCAAAGTAAAAATCAAAAAAATCTCTTTTTTTTTTTTTTTAATTTTTCAATAATTGGCTTTTTTATCAAAAATGACAATTTTTAAGAACTTTTTTTTGTGTGATTAATAGTTAATGGGGCATGACCCAGAACCCTAGGCACTTTTTAGGGGCATTTATTGGGTTTTAGGGCTTAAAAATGGTGTTTTTTGATTACAGAAGTTCGGGTCCCATTGATTTCAATGGGGTTCTGAAATCCGGGCCGAACTTTCGTGAAGTTCGGGTGTTCTGGTCGAACCGAACTTTTCAAAAGTTCGATCATCCCTAGTGCAGACCTGACGACTCAGATTAGTTCTCTAGCTTCTATCAAAGATATACATTTTGGGTGGGCTGATAATAATGAGGAGCAACCACACGTGGGAACTAAAACATTCACATTTTTGCACACGTACCTGGCTATTACTGGTCTTGGGACAACAGTTAATGTATTCTTTATTGCTGTAGACAAGGCTGTAATTTAATAGGGTTGTCTTTTTGTGTAGCATATTTCTGTGTTTAGATGTCTCTTACTTTTAGAAACGGTGTGAGTGGTATGCAGTCGTGGTCTTTTAGGTGATAGCGGTAATAATGGACCAGATCATGGATGCAGGTAAACGATCGATCTTCAAAGATGAAGACATTTCCTGTATCTTCTTTCTTGATAATGTAATGAAGGACCTCTCTGTTCCTGCTTACTGGAGGGAGGAGAAGGAAATGTAAGACTTGGCCGTGGCCTCTTGTAGTTAAACATTTTAGGTCTAACAAGTCTTGAAATGGCTGCTAACAATTTGTGTCAAATGTTTTTTTTTTCTGTCCATGACCCCCATTGGGGACATTTACTCTCACTATCTATCCATGTGACACCAAAGAGCTCTCTAAATTAGCAATGTGACTGTATTTTTTTAAAGCCTATTGAACACAGCTAAAAATAACTTTCACATTTTTTGTGTCCTTTTCATTGTGTGTTAGCTTTGTGAATTGAGCAATTAAGTGTTAAAAAGTCGTAATCTGTGCCAAACTGTTATGGGTCATACACACAATAAGATTTTCTGAATACTTTTTCCTTTAGACTTACCAAAACCATATAATATGAGGTCAAACCTAAACACTTTCAATTTGTATGCAATCTGGCAGGCCCTTGCACTACATAGAAAAGGTAAATCTGAAGGAAATCTAACCACAAAAGTTGGATTGTGTGTATCCAGCTTTAGGCAAGCTAAAAGGTGACAGGCTCACTATTAACATCTGTACTCACCGGAAAGACAATATCCTGAGTCTTTGCTGGGTCGGACAAGGAAAGAACCATCCACGTTTGTTTCCGAAAGGAGGAGGGTCTCCGCCTTTGCACCATCTATTTCAGTAAACCAGCTGGGAAGACACAAAAATAATTTAAATAATGGCAAGTGTACCGGAACAGGGGACTATTAAATAAATGTGGGAACCATGGTTGGTGGCGCCTGGTCTAGTCCCTTTCATCCTGATGTAGCACCCTCCTAGGTAGGGCTAGGAAAAAGCATGTATGTGGCACTGTCTGCTTATCGGGGGGGGGGGGGGGCTGATCAGTTAGCTAATCTGTCACATGCTTCCAGGTGTGGTCTGTTGAGTCTGGGGAGTCTCCTCACTGTATCCAATGAGGGACCTTGTTGGACAGTGGAGGAAACCTTGCCAATAGCACACCAGGGTTTATGACTGTCTCAGTGGGCGGTGATTACCGCAATGCACCCTGGGATTGGGAATAAATAAAAATAAAGAGCATGTGACAGAGTGTCTTTTGGCGGGAGCATCAGTCCCAGGAGGAGGTGACAGCTGTCTCTCTTCCTGTAGAAGTGTGAAGATGGTCCAGGCAGTCGGCCCAGGGACCGGAGGTTGAGCTGGACTGCAAGGGATCCAGAGTTGCTGACTGAGGGGAGCTGCTGGGCAGAGATCTTCTGGAAAAACAGTGTCGTGAGTACTCAAGATCTGCCCAGGGGTTAGCCTAGGAGAGGGGACCACTCCAGAGAGGTCAACGGGGGTCCAGGAGCCAGCTAACCGGGAGTGTACAGTAAAGGGGGTGCCATGTGTTAAAGCCCTGGAGTTTTGGGAGTAAAGAGGGCACCAAGAAGGGCCCTGAAGTGTTCAGCAGTACACTTTGCACTAAAGTCAACTACCTCAGGAAGGAATACCTTAGGAAGCTCAAAGGACATTTCTACAGTCAGAGGTGAAGTTCTAGTAAGCGGCCTAGCCGTGACTAGCGTCAGTCAGTGTTAACCAGCGTCAGTGAAGCGTTAACCAGCGTCAAGCAGCATTTTTCAGTGTCTCTGCCTAATTGTGCATAGTTCAGTTGTTGGAGTATCCCACTTCTCCCTTCTCCCATCCAAGTTCTCAAATAAACCCTAAAAAAAAAAAAAAAAAAACAAACTGGACACGTTCTTGTCTGAGGTGCTCACACTTGAAAACATGCTAAAAGGTACTGTTCTTGCTAGCAGTAGCCCAGGGGGACCTACACTCAGAAGCTCCCTTGATAGTAGTGCTACACTAACATCTGATGAAACTTTAAGCGTGGAAAGATATTTTACTAGATACAGAGTGGTCAAGGAATGATAATTTGGGGAGGAACATATGACAATATAAGTATAAGCATGTGTACTATCTACGATAACAGAGGGTAGCACACTGCTCCGTATGAAGCGGCTTTAAAAGGAGGGGGAAGGAAGTAGAAAAAGGAAAGGAAAAGAGATCCGGTACTCACAATATCTGATGAATAAAAACTCTGGATTATCAATAATAAATATTTGTGAACTTAAGGGCTCTTTCACACCGGCGGACCGGACTGTTCAAGTCCGCCTGTCCGTTTTTTTGGCGGATCTGAACGGTCCCCCCATACATCCCTATGGGGCATCGGATGTCAGCGGAGACATGTCCGCTGACATCCGATCCGTCAATTCTGGACGGATGGAAACCCTATTTTCCATCCGTCCAGCGGATCGGATCGGATGATAACGGACCGACGGTCCGTTCCCATCCGATTCCCTCATAGAGATGTATGGGGAACTGACAGCTGTGTCTCTGCACACAGCGCGGAGAACAGCTGTCATCCTCCTGCTCAGCGGGGGGTCGGCGGATCGATCCCCCGCTGATATAAACGGAGTCAGTCTGACGGATGGACAGTGTGAAAGGGGCCTTATAGGAAGATCTAATGGATTAATTTGTTAGGCTCACTCACCCCTCCCCCTTTTTTTTTGTAATTAAATGTGAGATTTTGAAGTTAATTGATAGTAATGCCTCCCGCAGCAGATGGATCCTTGGATTTATTTTTTTCTGTAATTGAATGTGTGTGTATTTGGTTTTTTTATGATTTGTAATTGAAAAATGTTGTTGATAAACATGAAATAATTTGTGTTGCAGCCTGGCAAACAAGGACATCGCTGTGTTTTCTGACCTCACACAGTGATTATTACTAGCGGCTATAGCCACTGGCAGTGATCGCATACCTAAAATCTAACATGCTGGTTGTACCCAAATGGATTGATGGTCAGCCTGCCCACAGATGGATCAAATCTTGGCCAGATTCTGGTGAACTGGCCAAGATTCGATCCATGCATGGCCAGCTTTACTACTATGAGCTTAGAGTTTGTCTACACAATAACCACCTACCTGCAGGGCACTTTTACCCCCTTCCTGCCCAGGCCACTTTTGAATTTGAATGACGTCATGCAACACTGTACCTAAATTAATTTTTTATCATTTTTGTCCCACAAATAGAGCTTTCTTTTGGTGGTATTTAATCACTGCTGGGTTTTTTTATTTATTTTTTAAATGTAAAAAGAACTAAAATTTAAAAAAAAAAAAACTTTTTAAAAAAAGCTTAATTTCTGTCAGAAAATATTGTATTTAAGTACTTCTTCTCCTTCACTGATATGCAGTGAGGGTGCAGTAATGGGCACTGACAGGCTGCAGTGATTGGCACTGATGAGGCAGCACTAATGGGCACTGATAGGGGGAACTGATATGCAGCACTGATGAGCACTGACAGGGGACACTGATGGGCACTGATAGGTGGCACTTATGGGCAATGATAGGTATCATGGATAGGCGGCACTGTTGAGCAGGCACTGAAAGGCAGCACTGACTTGCATCACTGATGGGCACATATTGACATCACTGATGAGCACAGATTGGGGTCACTGATGGGCACAGATTGGCATCACAGATAGGCACTGACTGGCATCACTGCTGGGCACTGTTGGGGCTGCACTGATGATCAGTGCCCTGATTACCTGTACAGGTCTCCCCTGTGAGGAGATGCTGCTAATCGGCTCGGCTCTCCTCTCCTCGCACTGTCATTGTGAGGCAAAGAGAGCCAATGAACAGCATCTCCTTATTTACATGTGATCAGCTGTGACTGGACACACCTGATCACATGGGTAAAGAGCCGCGTCATTTTGTGGGAAGATAAAGTAACACACACACACGTCTGGAGTGCCATTCCTCATTTGACAAATTGTTTTAATTTAACCATCTCTGCTATCTTGTTCTGGGTCGACATCATATGACATCGCCCAGTTTCTCCACAATTGCGCTTGCGGGGGCGCGCAGCATTGTGAGGCAGTAGCAGACGTGCTGTGTTCCTGGGAGACAGTGCGCCCGCGATTGCCGCTCTGCATGTCTTCGCAATCGCGGAGAAACTGGGCGACGTCCTAAGACATCGGCCCAGAACAAGAGAGCAGAGACGGTTAAATTAAACAATTTGTCAGAAGAGGAATGGCACTCCAGATAAGTGTATGTGTTACATTATCTTCCCACAAGATGTCCATGGTCATTGTCACATACCTGGTGGAGATCTTGCTGGAGCGGGGACTTTTTGTGCACCTCTTGTCCAACACCCCTAGTAGTGGTTACAGGAGATTTGAGGACAAAGAATGGCACAAGGACCGTTGAAGGGTTGCGCCAGCAGTTGGTTGGAAAATATAGATGACTTTGGATCACCAAACAGGGACCAGAGGCGAAAACACGGTGACACTTGATCAGCAGACAGGAATGAAGCCAAAAGGTCATTCACAGCCAGGCAGCAGGGTACAGAAACATCAGGCAGAGGCAGGATACAAACCGGGCTCAGTTCATAGCTGATCAGCGAGGTGCAGGAATGTAAGCCAGAGGCAGAGTCAGGGTACAAGCCAAGGTCGCAACAGGAAGGCAGGAATCCAAAGGCAAGTCAGAGACAAGCCAGGTCATTCACGAGAAGGCAATCATAGTGACTGTGGGCACAGGTAAAGCAGGAGCTAACTGAAGATCGCTCAGCAATCTGTTCATTTCACAATCCAGCTTAAATAGGCCGTTTGACACAATGGCAGTGCCAAGTGTGTATGTGTGCCTATGCACACGCTGCTAAAAATGCATTCTAATAAATTTGAGTGTGCATACAAATACACATCTTGCAATGAGCCTTTACTCAGAATTATGAGCATGCTTGTAGGCAGGCACAGTCTGTTTTCTCCACTGTAGGTGGCGCTTTTTTTTGGTACCACAGCCGGTAGAGGAAGTCAAGAAGAAACATAGTTTCTCTATGGTTTCCTGGGTCAATGGAGCAGTGTTTCGGTTTGCTGCACTGCAGCCATGTGACCCTTGGCAGCCATTTTGTGTCAGAATGGGATATAAAAGTCCGGGATTTGGCAAGAATTTGTGAGTGGTTAGTGTATAGAGAGAGAGAGACCCCAACTAGCAATGGGGAAAGGTTTCAGATGAGAAGGGACAGGTTAGAGATTTGATAGCCTGAAAACGAGTCTCCCAAGCCGCACTTCACCCTCTGAAACAGACGCGATCGGCACCTCTCCTCAGCCACATCTTAAACTACATTGAACTGTGAGTAATTCCCCTAAGAGGCACTCTCCCGCTAGGGTGTTGGTAACGTTGGCATTCTGCTTATTAGATCATGTTTTGTTGCAACCGGTCTTCTTGTTCTGATACGTACTGGACTTTTCTTACAGTCATAAAACACTAACACATTGTTGTATTATTCAGCTGGTGTTAGCCTTGAATGGATGGCGTTAGTTTTCCATCAGCTTAAGATGCTTCCTAGACCATTCAAAATGCACTGATGGGTACATTTGACCCGCAGTTGAGTTCTTTCTGACTTTAATTTGACTTGATTCAAGTGGGTTTTGTAATCCTTTAGATTTGGGAAGGCAAAACCCGCTTCTTGAAATGAACAAAAGCCTGTTAACACAAATCCTTGGTTCCTTAATTATATTCAAAATTCAAAGCAATTATCATAGTTAGTCAGGTTGAAAAAAAGCACAAGTCCATTTAGCTCAACCAAAAAAAAACAAAAAAACAACCATACAATCCCATATACACAATCCTATAGCCATCAGCCCTAGGCGCTTAGATACTGAATTGATTATGATGTATGCAACCATTACTGTTATCAAGTTTTACCCCTATTTTGTGATGGTACTTCTTTTGTGGAACCTTTTGTATTAGAATCCTCATATAGTTTTGAGGTAGAAGTTTAAAAATAAGGTTAAACCCTAGAAGTTTAAAAATAAGGTTAAACCCTATCAATTTACTAATTAGCAAGACCTCCAAATCCCAATCTTCTCTGTCTGCTTGACTTACCCCTGCTCTTCCACTGGCTTTTCTTTGACCAGGTGAACACAAGGCACATATCCCGTTACAGTGTCCTCTTCTCCAGTCACCTGCACCTTGCTCACCAGCCAGCGATCCTTTTCCATCGAAAGGACTTGGAGCCGTTCCCTGGCTTTAACCTTGAGCTCATCTCCAGCAGTGGCCTGGAAGTCTATTACACTCACATATTTATCCGACAGACCACTATTTCCGTCATCCCTAAGTAGAAACAGCAACCAAAATAAGATTTTTTTCAATATAATCTGTTTTATTTAGTTTTAAGTCATACATACATTTAAAGTAGAACTATAGGCACACATTTTTTTTCATTTTGGATAGAAAAACAGAGGGTTATAACTTTTTTTTTGCCATCTGTGTCCGATAGCTGAGATTTCCCTTTACTTCCTTTCCCATAGCCAAACAGGAAGTGAGAGGAAATCCCTGCAAATTAGGGGAATTCCTCGGGGACCCCCAGATCACCAGAACTAGTGTCCCATCTGTCACAATGATGTCAGTTCCACCAACTAAATGCACATAAGCTAATAAAAAATTAAAAACCTACTTTACTACAAAAAATAAATTCATATAAACATTATTATATTCTCTACAAAGCACCATATCAGATAATAATACACGATTGAATGCCGAAGCATAATGACAGATTGGAGATAAAAATAAAGATAAAAAAATAAATAAAAATAAAACTAAATCCGCTATTGTGCTTTGTAGAGAAGATAATAATGTTTATATAAATTGATTTTTTGTAGTTAATTATGTTTTTAATTTTTTATTAGCCTATGTGCATTAAGTTGGTGTAACTGAGGTGACAGACTTACCCTATGAGTAATGGGAATCGAGAGTATATACACCTAAAATAGGCGTTATTCATTCTGATTGGTCACTGAGAAGGAGGCTGCTCCCCTCGGGTATAAATATCAGGTCTTCGTTTACCTGAAATTAGGTCCTTGATGGTGCCCTGTGGGAGGGCGAACGTGTTGACGCAATTTCTGGTTATAAGTCCTAACTAGGTCACTTCCTGTTTCTGTGGAACGCATGCTGGTTACGGCATTCCCGAAAAAAAAGTTTTCTTGCATTTTACATGCCCATTTTTATCTTAATTTTTGTAAGTACAGTGCATTGTTAAAGTATTCAGCCCCCTTGAACTTTTTGACCTTTTGCCACATTTCAGGCTTCAAACATAAAGATATAAAACTGTAATTTTTTTTGAAGAATCAACAACAAGTGGGACACAATCATGAAGTGGAACAAAATTTATTGGATATTTCAAACTTTTTTAACAAATAACTGAAAAATTGGGCGTGAAAAATTATTCAGCCCCTTTACTTTCAGTGCAGCAAACTCTCTCCAGAAGTTCAGTGAGGATCTCTGAATGATCCAATGTTACCTAAATGACTAATGATGATAAATAGAATCCACCTGTGTGTAATCAAGTCTCCGTATAAATGCACCTGCACTGTGATAGTCTCAGAGGTCCGTTTAAAATGCAGAGAGCATCATAAAGAACAAGGTACACACCAGGCAGATCCGAGATACTGTTGTGGAGAAGTTTAAAGCCGGATTTGGATACAAAAAGATTTCCCAAGCTTTAAACATCCCAAGGAGCACTGTACAAGCGATAATATTGAAATTTACAGCACGGGTCTCCTTTATTTCTCAAGCTTGGCTTTGTGACATTTAAGGACTCTACCTTGCATTTATGTCTATTTATTGACTGTGATTGGATTGTTTTAAGGAATCCTTTATATCCATATCCTTGAGTGTATATATTCATATTCTTATTTATTGTAGCGCTGCACCCTCTTTGTATTTTATGCTTACTGGGACTTGATAGATTTGACCTCTACTGGTGTCCAGCAGCTTTTATTCCATTTTATTGATTATAGCGCTGAATGAGTCCTTTATCATGGAAGGAGTATCAGACCAGGGGCGTAACTACAGGGGTTGCAGGGGTTGCAATCGCTACCGGGCCCCATGCTCCAGGGGGCCCGGTAGCAAACCAGTGGGTGAACTTCCAGGATCGCAAAGGTCACACTTGCGACCGGACCCTGGCATTGCACCACTGTGGGGAGGCCCCAAGATTGCAGGAAGGGGGCCCACAAGATTGCAGGAAGGGGGCCCACTGCAGAACTTGTGAAAGAATCCTGCTGCGGGACCGTAATAAAAGGCCATGCAACGAGTGTAAAGAGCCCCAGGATTAGTGGGAAGAGCCCTGGGCTTGAAGGTAAGGGCCCCGGCCAGGGGTCTGGGGGGCCCTTCATGGTTTCTTGCATCAGGGCCCTGAAGGTTCTAGTTACGCCTCTGTATCAGACCACTGCAAATCTACGAAGACCTGGCCGTCCCTCTAAACTTTCAGCTCATACAAGGAGAAGACTGATCAGAGATGTAGCCAAGAGGCCCATGATCACTCTGGATGAACTGCAGAGATCTACAGCTGAGGTGGGAGACTCTGTCCATAGGACAACAATCAGTCGTATACTGCACAAATCTGGCCTTTATGGAAGAGTGGCAAGAAGAAAGCCATTTCTTAAAGATATCCATAAAAAGTGTCGTTTAAAGTTTGCCACAAGCCACCTGGGAGACACCAAACATGTGGAAGAAGGTGCTCTGGTCAGATGAAACCAAAATCTAACTTTTTGGCAACAATGCAAAACGTTATGTTTGGCGTAAAAGCAACACAGCTCATCACCCTGAACACACCATCCCCACTGTCAAACATGGTGGTGGCAGCATCATGGTTTGGGCCTGCTTTTCTTCAGCAGGGACAGGGAAGATGGTTAAAATTGATGGGAAGATGGATGGAGCCAAATACAGGACCATTCTGGAAGAAAACCTGATGGAGTCTGCAAAAGACCTGAGACTGGGACGGAGATTTGTCTTCCAACAAGGCAATGATCCAAAGCAAAATCTACAATGGAATGGTTCACAAATAAACATATCCTGGTGTTAGAATGGGCAAAGTCAAAGTCCAGACCTGAATCCAATTGAGAATCTGTGGAAAGAACTGAAAACTGCTATTCACAAACGCTCTCCATCCAACCTCACTGAGCTCGAGCTGTTTTGCAAAGAGGGAATGGGCAAAAATTTCAGTCTCTCGATGTGCAAAACTGATAGAGACATACCCCAAGCGACTTACAGCTGTAATCGCAGCAAAAGGTGGCGCTACAAAGTATTAACTTAAGGGGGCTGAATAATTTTGCACGCCCAATTTTTCAGTTTTTTATTTGTTAAAAAAGTTTGAAATATTCCACTTCATGATTGTGTCCCACTTGTTGTTAATTCTTCACAAAAAATTACAGTTTTATTTCTTTATGTTTGAAGCCTGAAATGTGGCAAAAGGTCGCAAAGTTCAAGGGTGCCGAATACTTTCGCAAGGCACTGTATTGTTAGCTTGTTTCCACCACCTTGAGATAAGATACATGTGTATGGTTTATATTTACAGGCACATACGGTATATATTGTAGGATATTGGACAGTGCAGTACCATTTTGTTTGCACTGCATACACCCCCATCACACACACACACACACACACTCTTCTTGCCAGTTTAATGGGATCATGTATGAGGTCTGTAAAACATTTTTTCTGGAGTGCAGAAGTTGAATTATAAATTGAAGCTTTTGTAGAGGTATGCTTTTTGCTAATTACACATGCAATAGTGGCAGATCATTTTGAAACAATGTTTCCAGGAACAGTTAGAAGGAAGTATTGTGTCTAAATTGTTTCCTACAAATATATAGGAAGCCAACTAAAAAATGTTGAAAGAGTTACTAAGCTAGAATTGACTAACTCTAAATGACACTGAAGTGAAAAATATTTTTTAGCAAGCCTAAGGGCCTCATTGGAGTCTCAAGCCCCAGACAACCGCTGCCCCTTGTAATCCTTAACTGAGCAGAGCTTCCTTTAGTGTCTATTGGCACACCTCTTGTTTTTGGTTTTTCAGTGTGTGACAAAGAGTGATGGGGTCAGCTTTAACCGATGCGACTGCCAACAAAATAGGTATTTTTTTATTTTATTCTAATAATGCCACATGATGGGAGCAATAAGATAAGGGAAGGATGGCGGGAAGTCAAAATTTGACCTAATTAATAAAAATAATAATCTATGGCCAGCTTAAGAGGAGCACAGGCGGCTATAAATACCCAGCAGGGGTTCTAACTCTTTCTTATTGTATGCAAAATCAAAAATATGCTGTAGCTATTACCTTACTTCTTAATAAATTAAGACAATACTATTGTAGGACTCTCCCCTGCTCTGTCTCCTAGCCTGTCGTTTTATTAGAAAGCACATGGGTCAAAACTTGCTTGCGTTGCACTCCTTGTATGCCAACCCTTAGAATCCTAGTTTATATAATATTTAACTCACCACTGGTTGGGGCTAAGCCTGTAAATGCATCAGGGGGCAGGTTGCTGCCAGCATACCTCAAACTTCTGAAAACACACCATGCCATACAGAAAGGTGCAACCAGGGACTCTTTCATCAGGCAAAGGGGCCTTATGAAGGGACCCCTGGTTGTACCAAAAGGTTGCACTTTTCTGTACGACATAAAGAGGAAATGTGCAGTATCGCACATACATGTGCATTGGAAAATGCATATTTTGAACATGTGTGTCATAAAAAATGAATCAATGCATGAACATAATGGACAAATGGGCTTTATAGCTTAGCTGTAGGCTGAATGTAAGTTTAACTGGCTCTTACATTGAATATCAGGAATCTTTTGGTGTCTTACACCCACCTGATCACATTTGATATGCAAATTGTGACTCACTCACAAAGTCATCACTCTGCCCCACCCACAGCTCCATTTTAACCAAGGAGAAGGTAGCTGCCCTTTCTGGATTTTTATTCTGGCCTTCCTGACCTTTCCATGAACCCAGTGCTTCTACTTACATCCTGTTCTCCTTTGTCCTTTCCTCCATTAGATAGTTAGATGGCACTAGTCCTTTCTCGCCGTTTTTGCTGCCGTCGGAGTTTATCTTCTCGGCTTGCCACCATCCTTGTTCTGATTTCACAACCTGAAGCCGGTCCCCAGCCTTGAAACTTAAGTCGTCCTCCACTGAGCCATTGAAATCAAAAAGAGCGATGTACGTATGTACTGGCTTGCTCATGATCACGTAGCCTTCAGATGACCAGGTGATAACCAGATCCGAATGGAAGTCCCAACAGTTACAAGGCCAGGAAAAACAAGTCTCAGTTTTACCAGCTGGAAAATTTCAAATGTGGCATCACTCCCAAGAGAGAGGTGCATGGATCATAAAAATGGCAATGGCTGGGTCAGTTCTAAGTGATTACTGGATGCAATTCTAATTATACTTCCTCATTGTTGAAAGATTTAGATCTGTGGGCAAAGCAAAGGACAAAACAGGAGGAGGGAGGGGGCAGGAGCAACATTGCCATGTCACTTTTGCTTTCTTTCATCTTAGAAGGGAATAGGACTTATTATAATTTCGGCATTTGTTGTTAGGTGTGAGCTGAATTAATTGAAGTTGATTTTTCCCATAATTACTAGGAAACTCTCAGGTTTGCCTATTACGCTGCTTAGACAAAATTTGTATGGGAAAAATGCTGCTTTTTAAATAAGTTGTTGAATTGTTTTTGAGTATGTTATTATTGTTATACATGATTTATAATAATGATCAGTGTTTTTTTAACCACTTTAGTTCCAGAAGGTTCACCCCCTTCAAGACCAGGCCATTTTTTTGCAATACTGCACTACGTTAGTTTAACGGAAAATTGCCCATTTGTGCGACTCTGTACATAAATAAAATTGATGTCCTTTTTTTTCCACAAATAGAGCTTTCTTTTGGTGGTAAAGTAAAAAGGTCAGCGCTGCTCCTCACACTGTTTTAGTATGTGTGTGTTAGATCATAATGTATAATTAAAGTGCTGGGTGCAACTCTAAGTGCATTAGTATACAAAATACCCAATAAAATATCAACCATAAATAAAATTTCAACCATAAAATAAAAATCAAGTGCTAGTAATCCATACGTGGTCACTCTATATCATATCAATAAATAGTAAATAAAATCCTTAAATAATAAAGTTCATAGTGCAGAAAAAGTGCTGCTGTGCTGTTATTCACAAAGTGCTTCAGTGCTGTTATTCATAAAGTGACGGTGCTCCCCTTGGGTGACCCCACTCACCAGAAAAATGTAAATATAGAGCCTGGTATGATCTCCTTGGGGCTGATGGTTTCCCTCTTTCCCAGATGACAACAGAAGTGCTGGATGTATCACTGTCTATATCCTCATAAAACAGAATACAGAAGGCCCACCATGGTGAAGTATGTAAAATCAATTTAATAAAATGCAAGACGAAGTACACTTTCAAAAGTACAGGAAAAAATGGCAATCTGGTCCGGTGGATGCTGTTTCCACAGCGTGCGTTCCACCGACCGGAAGTACCCGGAACTGACGTCACACGGCGTACACTCTCTACCTCGCTAGACGCGGTGTTTCACCCTCCTACTGGGCGTAGAGATGTCGCGAACCTAAAATTTGCCGTTCGCGAATGGTGAACGCGAACCTCCGCAAATGTTCGCGAACGGGCGAACCGACATAGACTTCAAAAGGCAGGCGAATTTTAAAACCCACAGGGACTCTTTCTGGCCACAATAGTGATGGAAAAGTTGTTTCAAGGGGACTAACACCTGGACTGTGGCATGCCGGAGGGGGATCCATGGCAAAACTCCCATGGAAAATTACGTAGTTGACGCAGAGTCGGGTTTTAATCCATAAAGGGCATAAATCACCTAACATTCCTTAAATTGTTTGGAATAACGTGCTTTAAAACATCCAGTGTGTGTATACGATCGGGTTTGATGTTGTATCAATCAGGTAATGTAAGGGTTACGCCCGCTTCACAGTGACAGACCAAACTCTGACAGACCAAACTCCCCGTTTAACGCACCGCAAACAACCGCAAACAGTCCATTTGCACTGGGTACAATACAGTCTGTGGACCTGACACTCACTGGCAGGCAACTATAAAAAATATATATTTTTTTTAAATCTCAAGGTGCTTTGCCACCGTATATATGAATGGTGGGCACTGCAGTGGGCACAGTACACTCTGTGGACCTGACACTCACTGGCAGGCCAGGTAACTGCAATTATAAAAAATATATATTTTTTTAATTTGCAAGGTGCTGTGCCACCGTATATATATATATATGAGTGGTGGGCACTGCAGTGGGCACAGTACACTCTGTGGACCTGACACTTACTGGCAGGCCAGGTAACTGCAATTATAAAAAAAAAAAAATTTTAATTTGCAAGGTGCTGTGCCACCGTATATATGAGTGGTGGGCACAGTACACTCTGTGGACCTGACACTCACTGGCAGGCCAGGCAACTGCAATTATAAAAAATATATATTTTTTTTAATTTGCAAGGTGCTGTGCCACCGTATATATATATGAGTGGTGGGCACTGCAGTGGGCACAGTACACTCTGTGGACCTGACACTCACTGGCAGGCCAGCCAACTGCAATTATAAAAAATATATATATTTTAATTTGCAAGGTGCTGTGCCACCGTATATATGAGTGGTGGGCACTGCAGTGGGCACAGTACACTCTGTGGACATGACACTCACTGGCATGCCAGGCAACTGCAATTATAAAAAAATATATATTTTTTTAATTTGCAAGGTGCTTTGCCACTGTATATATGAGTGGTGGGCACTGCAGTGGGCACAGTACTCTGTGGACCTGACACTCACTGGCAGGCCAGGCAACTGCAATTATAAAAAAATATTTTTTTTTTAATTTGCAAGGTGCTGTGCCACCGTATAAATCAGTGGTGGGCACTGCAGTGGGCACAGTACACTCTGTGGACCTGACACTCACTGGCAGCCTGCAGGCAACTGCAATTATGACAGAGGAAAAAAAAAAAAATTTAAACTGCAAGGTACTGTGCCACCCGATATGAGTGTGGTGTGCACACAGTACAGTCTGTGGTGGGTCTGTGGCCTCTCACACACGGCGGGCAGGCAACTGCACAATATATATATATATATATATGTATATATATATATATATATATCAAAAAAATTTACTGAAATACCAGCCCTAAAAAGGGCTTTTTGGGGTGCTGTCAGGATGCTGTCCTTACAGCAGGAGTGGACCGAGAACACTATCTAACAACTGTCCCTATTAACAGCAGCGGCAGCAGCACTCTTCCTGCTCTCACTAACACACTGCTTCAGAATGATCTACGATGGATGCTGCCTTTGCTTTTTTATAGGCGGTGGGAGGGTGTGGAAGGGAGGGTATGCTGATTGGCTGGAATGTGTCTGCTGACTGTGAGGTACAGGGTCAAAGTTTGCCTCAATGTGAAGTATAGGGGGCGGACCGAACATCGCATATGTTCGCCCGCAGCGGCGGACGCGAACAAGCGATGTTCGCCAGTAACTGTTCGCCGGCGAATAGTTCGGGACATCTCTAACTGGGTGTTGTCAATAGCTAGCCATGAGAGCGTGTATGGAGTTTATATATCTAAACCACTCCTTCTTAACAATTGTCCGTATTTGTTTATGGCGATCCGGAAGTGCTTCCGTGGGCAGCCCGGAGCTCAATTAGTACTGGTTCCTTTATTCTTTATTTACTCGGGAATACACCAATACTGATAAATAATAAAATGAATACTAGTGGGCTTCTAAATCACTATTCTTATTGGATAAAATTCATCATACTATTTCTATTAATGTAATAAAATGGCAACCCCTAGTGGGTGAGATTGAAATTACATTGCACTGTTTGAAACCCAGTATGTCTAGCATAGTAAAATTAACCATTATGAATACTTTCATTTCCTAAAAATAGACCTGGACATTACCATTCTATGAATACATTATTTTACATTATATATTAGAATGTCTTCAAACATGTAAACAATTCAGAGCATAAAATTCAATTGAAAAAAAAAAATATAAAATGAAATTAAGAAACCTTTTAATGTGCCTATTGATAATTAATTAAAAATGATAAACAGAGTTGTATAAAGTACTCAAAACCCATACTTGAGTAAAAGTACAAGTGCTCAATCAAAAAGTGACTAAAGTATTCAACATTTTTTGTACTTGTATTGCAAGTAGTTTTTAAAAAAAATTTTGCTACTCAAGTACTGAAAGTAAAAGTACAAGTACTGTGTTATGTAGTTATTAAAGAAAGAAGTCAAAAGTTTGAACATCATATTGTTTTTTATTATTTCAAATGCAGCTTTTATTTATATATACAGTAGCATCTATTTTCGTATGCGCTGATAATACACATGTTTTGAGCTTCATGAAACCTGCCATCTACTGTTCTGGCAGTGGTAATTTTTATAATTGTAACGAGTAACTATGCAGCACAAAAAAAAAATATAGGAGTAGAAGTATTGAAATAATTGAAAAAATGTAGTGAAGTAAAAGTGGAAGTAGGAGAAAAAAATTCTACTCTAGGAAAGTACAGATACCGCCTTTCGGTACTTAAGTACAGTAGTGAAGTAGTTCTACTTAGGTACTATACATCTCTGATGATAAATATGTGTAATATTTAAAAATCATTAATGAAACAGTTAATGTCTTTTTCCACATTGAGGCCTTTGGGTACCATACTTCCTATTTTGTGAATCCAACCTGTCTCATTTTGGGAGATGGCTTGTTTCATATTAGTTCCTCTCCAATGCCTCTCTATTCGGTCTATAGCACAAAATTTGAGTTTGCTGGGATCCTTGTTATGGTGTGTCCTGTAATGATTGGATAGGCACAGGGCCGGACTGGGAATAAAAACCAGCCCTGGAAATAATTTCATACCAGCCCCATAGCATTATTATACCGGCCCAACAGCATAATGCCATTTACGCCAAGAAAATTCCAGTTAAAAGTGGTGAAGGTGGAGCAATCCAGGGGGACCCCAGGAACTCTGGGAATGTGTGTGTGTGTGTGTGTGTGTGTGGGAGGGGGTAATGATATAAGGGGAGCCTTTATATTAATGCCCTCTTACATTATTGTATTCCACTTCCCCCCTTACATCACTGACCCTCCCCCTTCAGACTTGCCTGATGGCCCTGTCCCTGACCTCCTCTCAACTTTTGCGCAAACCAATCAATATACGCCTATTGGGACTTGTTGTCCTCCACTAGTTGGGGGAGGGTAACATATCCTCAGTTCTGAAGGGTTCATGCTGGGACTTGCAGTTCTTCGCTTTAGGGAGGGTGACAGATTACAAGTCCCAACATGAACCCCTCAGAGGTGAGGATGTGACAACTCCCCCCCCCCCCAACTAGTGGAGGACAACAAGTCCCAACATGAGCCGCTGAGATTTAAGAATGTGATCCCCCCAAAAGTGAAGGACTACAAGTTCTAGCATGAACCTCTGAGATCTAAGGATGTGACCCCTTATATCTGACGGGTTCTGGGACCCTTTTATATCTGACGGGTTCTGGGACTTGCAGTTCTTCGCTTTAGGGAGGGTCACATCCCCCAAAAGTGACAGAGTACAAGTCCCAGCACGAACCCCTCAGAGCTGAGGATGTGACACCCCCCCCCCCAACTAGTGAAGGACAACAAGTCCCAACATGAGCCCCTGAGATTTAAGAATGTGATCCCCCAAAAGTGAAGGACTACAAGTTCCAGCATGAACACCTGAGATCTAAGGATGTGACCCCTTATATCTGACAGGTTCATGCTGTGACCTGTCATTTTTCACTGGTTGGGGGGCTGGGGGGACACCTCTTCAGCTCTGAGGGGTTCATGCTGGGACATTGGGACCTGTAGTCCTTCACTAGTTGGGGGGGGCAGGGTGTGATACATCCTCAGCTCTGAGGGGTTCATGCTGAGACCTGTAGTCCTTCACTTTTAGATCTCAAATGCTGATTGGCTGAGAGGTGGCAGGGGGCGGAGCAATTGTTGCAGCTGCAGAGACATGGATCACATTGTCTCGGGGGGCTGGCTCTCGAGCATCTCCGGAACTGCGCATGTGCAGTTTCGAGCCGAGCTGGTCAAAGGACGGTTTGCAACACTGTTCAGTTCACGGCTCCTGGGCGCAGGTCAGAAGAGGACTTTGTCGCCCCTCCCCTCTGTCTCATCTTACGGCGCATCTGCTCTTCTGTGCACCCGGCCACCGTGACCCGCCCGGGATCGGTCCTGGGCAGGCACCGCAGCAGCTGCCCAGCCCCAAAGCGGCCCCAGGGCAGGCAGACTACCGGGAAATTTCCCGGTATCCCGGTAGGCCAGTCTGGCCCTGGATAGGCTATGTTTCCGGTACCCTTTCTTTATGTTGTTAACGTGTTCTCTGAGTCTGACATGTAATTCCCTTGTTGTTCTCCCCACATATTGGAGTCCACATTCACATTCCAGGAGGTAAGTGACATGAGTGCTACCACAAGTGCTGAACTTCTCTATCTTGTAATGTTGTTTCGTGGTGTTGGACTTAAATTGTGTGACTTTTTTTGTTTGATTGTTAGTCCTACATGTCCTACATATTACATATCTGCCACACCTAAAGAACCCCACTTGGTCTAAGAAGGTAACTGTTTTTTTAGGGGTGTCTGGGGTACTTTTCACAATCGTATTTTTTAAAATAGGGGGTCGTTTGTACACAAATTTGAGTTTGGTGGGTAGAATCAAACAAACTTGTGTACAAACGACCCCCTATTTAAAAAAAAAATAAATAGATACGATTGTGAAAAGTATCCCAGATCCCCCTAAAAAAACAGCAGGTGCTGTTGGCTCCGTCACAGTGTGTTCCATGGTTGTTGGGTGCTGACTGGTAACTTTTGGCTGTATTGTGTGTTAGAGACTAACACTGTACAGCCATAACAAAGTCTGCACCCAGCAACCATGTGACACACTGTAACAGAGCCATACAGCACCTGCTGTGCTCTCATCAACATAGGGATGGTGATCATAAGCAAGCAAGATGCTAGTTTGCCTTTCTGTTTGCAGGGACAGTCAAAACAAGCAGTTGAGCTGTGTTTTTTGAAAAATGGTGTAAAGCTCTCATGCTATCTCTCCAAAAGGGATGTGAATGAAGAATAAACCCAGCAGCTAGCAAACATAAAACTAGCAAACCCTGGCTTATAAATATAGTGTAAATGGGGGGAAATATTGCGCTGCAAGGCTGATGTATTAAAAACAGTTGTTAAAATCTTGATAAATATACATCAAATGTACACATAAATGTGGCTGATGAATATATGCAGGGTAACCCAGAGTAGAGTGGTGGCAAATACAAAAGTTACAGTGATATAATAAGGAAATAAGAAAAAAATGTTGAAAAATAAAATTGAAATGAAATTAAAATTACAAAGTCTTGTGTCAGCACACTGTGACTCCAAACTGAAAATAAGTGTCAGCACACTGTGACAAAAGCACAAATCACAGTGATAAAGAAGGTGTGGTGTTACCTTTTGGTCTCACCTCCGCTCCCCTTGTCTTCACTAAAGTGTTGACCCCGGTACTAGCATTGTTACGCCAGCAAGGGATCGCGGTCCAAGACCATCCCCTTCTGCGAGCAGAGTCTTTTGCTGCGCTGGCGGAAAACCTGGAGATCACTATACGAACTCTGAAGGAGTTCGGCTGGATTCTGAATCTTCAGAAGTCCGCCTTGATCCCTTCTACAAAACTAGACTATCTGGGGCTGACTCTGGACTTGGCCTTAGCCAGAGTATTTCTTCCTTCGGACCAACTTCAGACGCTGCAAGTTTCAGTTCGTCTCCTGCTGACCAGCAGATGGTCGTCCTTACTGACTTGTATGCGGGTGCTGGGCCTGATGGTGTCAACCTTCAAGGTAATCCAGTTTGCGCAGTTCCATATGAGGTCCTTGCAATGGGAGATTCTCATTGCATGGGACAATAATTTGCAGTCTCTGGACAACCAAATCCAGCTTCATTCTCCGGCGCTCCGGTAGGGCAAATTCTTCCTACCCTTGTATTGGACAGTGGTCACCACGAATGCAAACCTGTCCGGGGGGTAGACGTCCTCGGTAGAAGTTTTGCTCAGGGGATCTGGACCCTTGAAGAATCCAGACTACCGATTGATGTCCTGGAGTTACGAGCAATCAGGCTGTGCCTGGAAGATTGGATGGATCGTCTCCAAGGCTGTCCACTGCGTATTCAGTAAGACAGTGCCACGGCCATGGCTTCTGTCAATCACCAAGAGGGCACAAAAAGTGTCCTGGCAGCTCTGGAGGTAGCTGGCATTCTCAGGGGGGCAGAACGGTTCCAGCCCTCTCTACCGTTCACATTCCTGGAGTGGAAAACTGGCAGGCTGATTACCTTGGTCGCCAAGGCGTTGGACCAGGGGAATGGTCTCTTCATCAGGAGGTGTTTCATTAGTTGTGTCTCCGGTGGGGCACCCCCGAGGTGGAACGGTTGGCGTCTTGGCTCAACAGAAATGCAAAGAGGTTTGTGGCTTGGTCACGGGATCCTCTGGCAGACACCACAGATGCGCTGGTGCCCCAGGGGGTCAGTATCATCTGTTTTACCCCTTCCCTACTCTCAAGCTTCTGCCAAGACTTCTATGCAAGATTGAGGCAGAAGGGATTCTGGTCATTTTAGTGGCCCCTGCCTTGACTCAAAGGGCCTGGTACACCAACCTGGTGCGGCTGGTTGCCGACGTTTCCTTGGAGGCTTCCTCTCAAGTAGGATCTGCTGTCCCAAGGGCTGATCCCTCCCATCCCACCAGGTCATGTGAATTTGGACCTTTGGATCTGGTTGCATGGAAGACAGGATAAAGACATTAAGTTTGCCCTTCCATTTTACTGCTAGCAGTTCTTCATTTCGCAAGCAGGCTTTCTCCCCCTTTCTAAGTGGGTTGTTAACGAGCCCTTGGGGGAAGCCCCTGTGATTAGGTCATACTGGTGCCACAGCAGCCAATTTTTTAAAGGAACACATTTCTTATCAGTGGCATGCTTGCATAAAAGTTGTCCACATACAAATTGTACCCCATATAGAACAAGGGTGACAAGTCCCACACTATCTTACCACTGTTCCCCATGTAGTCTGGGCATTCGGGGGCTCCACTTGACTGTCTTTTCCCTTATAAACTCTAAAGCGGTATGTATAGCCTCTGACCCTCTCACAGAGGTTATACATTTTGACCCCATATCTGGCACACTTGCTGAGGAGGTATTGCTTAATTGCAAGCTTGCCAGTAAAATTCACAAGGGACTTTTCTATACAGATGTTTTGTTAGGGTGTATATATTTCTGCAAATTTGTGGGACAGGTAATTTATGAGGGGATGATTTTTGAAGAGCCAATCATAGTCAGGGTCACCCCGGGGATGACCGAGGGTATTGTAACTGAAATGCATAGATCGCATTGTTGTCTTTTTCTGACCATTGCAGCAGAGAACATGGGCATATGAGGAATTGGGTCTGTGGACCTATATAACGGCAATTTGTTCTTTTTTGTAATGTCTATGTTAGGGGTTACGCCCAAAAACAGTTTTAAGTTTAGGAACCGTGGTAGGTTTCCATTTGAATTGTCTGGCAAGGTATGAATTTGGGTCGGCCGTGATGTACTGTTGGGAAGAAATATTGCTTTAGTCCCCAATCAAATTGTAGAGGTTTTCGGTAAAAAACAGCTAAAAAAAGTCAAGGGGTTTGGTATGTTATAACGGGTGCTGCTGAATCTGTAGGCAGCCAATTAGGATTTCCAAGCACCTCTGGAAGGCTACTATAGACTCTGTAGGCTTGTGTGCGAAATCTTGGTGGCTGCGGTTGCATTACACTACAAGTCCTAGCCACCTCACCAGGTTGTATTGCACTGCTAGTGCTTGCAATATATTTACTGTGAGCGGGTCAGCAAGTAGTCAAATGACAGATTCCTAAAGGGGTTTGTTTGTTTACAAACAGAAGCTGTATGGGGATCTGTCACCCCTTAGGCCCTGTTCACATTCTGCATAGCAGGAATGAGTATTTCGTTTATATTCACTTGAAAGGGCTATCCCATGCCCGTTTGTCACTCAAAAAGAAGCTCCTGCTCCTTTTTGGGTGACATGGTTAATGCGATTTTTAATTGCGATTTGACAATTGCATCAGAATTGCATCACGTTTAGGGTCCCAGTAAAGGATAATGGTACCCACACCGCACGTTTTGCGTTGTGCAGTGATTTCCATATGATTTGCCAAATTCCTGGTGATTGGTTTGTTTACAGCAATAACTGCACAGGGATATCCCATGCCTTAAATGACAGTATCCTGGGGGTTGGTTTGTTTACACACACAAGCTGCATGATGACTGGTCAGTCATCCCTTAAATGACAAATCCCAGAAGATTGGTTTACATAAAGAAGATGCATGAGAATATTATACCCTAAATAACGCACGTTTGGGTAGCATTATCCTTTACTGGGACCCTAACATAACAGATCCTGGTCGGGCAGTTTGGTGTCATAAAAGGGGCAGGCACAGAAACAAAATATTTTAGAAAGTTCAGGCATGTACATGGAAGCAGACATATTTGTACGTTACATATGCGGTCTCTACTTCCTTGTTGTACAGTGCTTGTGATGTCCCTTCTTTTGGTTTAGGCCTGTGACTGTACTTTTCTTCTAGGCCATGCAGGAAAACTACATGTCACTTTACATATTATTCCTGTTTCCTGATGGTTGTGCATTGCCTAGAGTTCTCTTAACTGTAGAGCAGTTTTGTGTATATCCTCTCTCTTTATGATAGCCAGAAGTAAAAATTAAGATTTTAAGAAGTGTTTTTCTTGGTTTTAATCAAATATGGTGTGACGGAAGTGTAGGTAAGACAGAACGCACATGGAGAGCAGGAGTGCCAACAAAGCCTTTTATTGAACGGTAGCGGGTATGTTCACAAAGAAAGGGCCAAACAAAGGTGTCCAGGGTCAGACCCAACGTGGGTAGGACAGAGTTCCAGATAACAGGGGTAGTCCATAACAGGGGCTCCCAATAGAATGGGCAAAGTCCTGGCCAGCGAGGGATTGGGCCACACACGGAGCAGGGCAAACAATGAGGTGACAAAGTTCAGGCAGAGTTCTGGTAGGCCCAGTGTTAATCCACTCACCAGCAGGCAGGTACAGGATGTATCCAAAGTCCAGGTTGTAGGAAGGGACAGGGTAAATCCAAAATCCAGGTTGTCAGGCAGGTTTGAAGAGGCCCGCAGGAACCAATAGGGGATTCTGTGTTCCCTGGCCGCAGCTCAGAGACACACAGTCTTCCAAACAGCAGAGATGAACAACCCACGAGAGACTCTCACTCAGCTAAATATCTTAGGACTTGTGTCCCAGCAGGTGGGCCAGGCAACTCCCAGCCAGGCGTCCAGTTTCCCCAGCAACCAGCCCCGCCCCCCTCTACTCGAGCCCACACAAGGAATGTGTTCATTGTCCACAGTGAGCATGAAGGCGGAGAAGCAGACATTCAGGCACCTTGCTGGGGAGGGGAGGAGGACAGCACAGTGGGGGGGGCAGGCAAAGGAGTGAGCAGCCAGGGGGGAGAGAAGAATCCCATGCTGGGGAAGATAGTAAAGTACTGGGGGTGCAGAAGAGAGGAAAAGAAGGGGGGGGAAGTAGGGTCCGTGACAACCCCTCCCCCTTTTATTTTACAAGTGCCGACAGGGGGACCTCGGCAGGTCTCCCTGGAGGCACTTGTGGTAATAGGCTCACCTACTGAAGGTCCTGCTGCCGGGTATGGTGGGACAAGGGGATAAACACTGTAGACTCCCTGAGGAGGATTGGGCGCCATGGTGGTCAGCCAGTCACTGGGAGGCTGGGGTAGAGGTCCTTCCGCTGGGGCCAACTCTGGGTAGTTGACTGGGCGACTGTGGCTGGCGGATGTGGTGCGACGGTTCTGAGGGCAGCTGGCCTGAAGATGCCCAGGTTGGTTACACCTATAGCACCGGAATTTGCTCAATGTGGGGTCAGAGTCTAGTTCCTGTTTAAATTTCTCACGGTCCCAGGTCAGGGTGGTATTCTGGTCAGGGTTGGTAACACTCACCGGATCCAGGGCAGAAGGGGAGTCCCGTTGGGTTTTTTCGGCAGGCAGGCCGTGGCTGGCTTGGCTCCTGGTCACAGCTCCGACGTATTGACACTGTAGCTCTCCTAAATCATTTCCAAGCAGAATGTCCGCAGGTAGTCCAGCCATGATTCCAATTTGGCAGCGCTTTTCCCCAAACCCATAGTCAAGGCGAACCGACGCCTTGGGGATGTGTTTCGTAGTACCACCTGCCATTTCAATAAAGAACCCGGGGCCTGGCTTGATGGCTTCTGGTTTTACCACGCGGGGATCAGCAATGGTGAGGAAGGCCCCAGTGTCCCGAAATCCCGTAGTTCTCTCTCCATCAATCAGGACCTCCTGCAGGTGGCGCTGCCTCTGCTCTGGGTAGGATGGGACAAGGGGATGAACACCGTAGACTCCCCTAGGAGGATTGGCAACAGTGGGGGTCAGCCAGTCACTGGGAGGTGGGGGTAGTGGTTCTTCCTCTGGGGTCAACTCTAGGTAGTTGACTGGGCGACTGTGGCTGGCAGACGTGGTGCGACGGTACTGAGGGCAGCTGGCCTGAAGATGCCCGGGCTGGTTGCACCCATAGCACCGGCGGTCCAGAAATGGCCCAGAAGTACGAGGTCGGTAGGAAGGGGCTGTGGATGGTGTTGGGGCGACAGGGCGCTGGAGGAGTGGCAGGGGGTTGCTGGGAAGTGGTCTGCCTGTGTTCTGGGCTTTGGGCGGCTCGACTACCAGTCTTTTCCAATGGGGTTTAATGGCAAGGGCCTCGTCTGCCAGTGCAGCCGCCCGTTCAAGGGTGCCAGGGTCCCTCTCCTTCACCCACTCCCGCACCTCTGCTGGGCATTTGGCAAAGAATTGTTCCTTTAGAAAGGCCTGGACAACTTGTTCAATAGTAAAGGCCTGCTCCCCCTCCAGCCAGCGTCTGCAGGCCAGCGAGATTTTGTGCGCATACATCTTGAAGGAGGGCTCAGAATGACAGGAGAGGTCCCGGAATTTGATCCGGTGGGTTTCTGAAGTTACCGCGTAGTGTTCTAGTATAGTCTGTTTGATCCTACTGTAATCTCGATTCCACTGTGCGTTCATTGTCCGGTAGGCAGCAGCCGCACCCCCTTCCAGCAGGCCCACTAGGTGGCGTACCCAGTCTCCACGGGGCACCTCCAGCAGCTGACATAAGTGTTCGAAGTCCTGGAAGAACCCTTCCACATCCCCTGTAGCTTCACAAAATGGCTTGAAGTCTTTACGAGTCACCCTTGGCCGATCAGGCCCACCGACTCGTGGGCTGGGGAGAGGGTCATATCCCCTGAGGCCTCTCATGGTTTCTCGCTCATGAGCCCTTCGGATAGCCTCCCGCTTGTCATCCAAGGTGGCCCCGGGCCCCAGGATAGCCATCTCCTCTTCGTACCATGTGATCCACGGGCTCCTGGGACTTGAGACGGTGGATGCATTCTGTTCATTCTCTGACGGCGGAACATTCAAGCTTTCAGTTCTCTGAAGGCCGGCTTCCTCAATGGCGGTGACCAGCTCTTCTTTGGACAGGCCCCTGTAGGTAAGGCTTAACTCCTGAGCCTTTTCTTGCAAACTTGCCACAGTCCAATTCCTGTACTCCCCACCCCGCGTTGGGTCCAGTGTGAGGGGGCTGCTCTCCATCCTCTTCAGCGTTCTGATCCCGCCGCTGCCAACCAGTGTGACGGAAGTGTAGGTAAGACAGAACGCACATGGAGAGCAGGAGTGCCAACAAAGCCTTTTATTGAACGGTAGCGGGTATGTTCACAAAGAAAGGGCCAAACAAAGGTGTCCAGGGTCAGACCCAACGTGGGTAGGACAGAGTTCCAGATAACAGGGGTAGTCCATAACAGGGGCTCCCAATAGAATGGGCAAAGTCCTGGCCAGCGAGGGATTGGGCCACACACGGAGCAGGGCAAACAATGAGGTGACAAAGTTCAGGCAGAGTTCTGGTAGGCCCAGTGTTAATCCACTCACCAGCAGGCAGGTACAGGATGTATCCAAAATCCAGGTTGTAGGAAGGGACAGGGTAAATCCAAAATCCAGGTTGTCAGGCAGGTTTGAAGAGGCCCGCAGGAACCAATAGGGGATTCTGTGTTCCCTGGCCGCAGCTCAGAGACACACAGTCTTCCAAACAGCATAGATGAACAACCCACGAGAGACTCTCACTCAGCTAAATATCTTAGGACTTGTGTCCCAGCAGGTGGGCCAGGCAACTCCCAGCCAGGCGTCCAGTTTCCCCAGCAACCAGCCCCGCCCCCCTCTACTCGAGCCCACACAAGGAATGTGTTCATTGTCCACAGTGAGCATGAAGGCGGAGAAGCAGACATTCAGGCACCTTGCTGGGGAGGGGAGGAGGACAGCACAGTGGGGGGGGCAGGCAAAGGAGTGAGCAGCCAGGGGGGAGAGAAGAATCCCATGCTGGGGAAGATAGTAAAGTACTGGGGGTGCAGAAGAGAGGAAAAGAAGGGGGGGGAAGTAGGGTCCGTGACATATGGTATTCCCCATTGATGAGGGTGCGGTTAGGTCGGCATGTCCCTCTTCTCTGCCCTGGGTGGATGATTTCAGGTACCTGGGGGTTCAGGTGACTAAACAGTTGCCCAACTATTTTGACAAGAACCTTCTTCCTCTGGTGTCGGCTCTCAAGGCACAGTGCTCTCCTGGGCTGGACTTCCTCTGAATCTCTTGGAATTAATTAAACTCATCAAAATGATGATTTTATCTAAATCGAATTATATTTTCCAATACTGCCCAATCTGGGTCCCAAACTAATTTTTTCGCGACATTGACAAGTGTGTGAAATAATTTATTTGGAATGGTGCGCTCCCTTGTTTAGCTAAATCCACTCTTTGGCTTCCTACCAATCTGGGGGGGGGGGGGGGTTGGCCCTTCCCAATTTCCATGTATTTTTTTGGGAAGCGGTGTTAGTATTAGTCTATTGGTTTGGAGGCGGCCTTTCTGGGACACTTGGCTGATCTGCATAAATTGGTGTACAGGGGACCAAAAGTGTATGAGGAGGCTCCTGGTCCAATGGTCCAATGGAGAATATGGATTGCCGCTCGACAACGGCTTTTGCACTCGAATCAATGGTCACCGTCTCAAACCTTATGGGGTAATCCCTTCTTACCGCAATTTTGTACTATTCTGGACCCTCAGGTCTGAGCCCGATATGGAATTAAGACTCTGGTAGATATTATTTTCACAGGTGTCCTCCTATCGTTCTCTCAGCACTCTCTCAAGTTTTACCTGCCTGCCTGGGTACAGTTTAGGTATTTTTAACTGCATCATGCTTTAAGCACTGCTAAGTCATGGAAGAAATTAAAGTAGAACTTCAGACAACTGTTAAAACACAATTTAATCCAGTTAAATATTAAAAGGAGGAGTACAGCCAAAGTTCTTTGGCTGTATTTCTCCTGTGGATCACAGGAGTACAATTTGTTCTGCACTTCTGTGACCTGTTTCACTGAACCGTTCCAGGCTCGGGCAAGATCCGATCACGTGCCTGGACCGGCACCTGGCTCAGCCTCTAAGCAGGCCACTGAGAGCTTGGGCCGGCTGTTCCTGCCCCCCTTCACAGCCTAGCACTCCAGTGAGAACTGGGGGAGGGTCAGAGCAGACAGCAGTGACTGACAGTCACCAGCTCTCTGCTCAGGGAACTGTGAGAACTGAGCGATCAAACAGTGTTAGAGGCGGTGGGGTACCGATGCAGCATACACCTAGGTAAGTATAATTCTTAAAGAAAACCAAACCCCATACTTCTCTTTTTCTTTTCATTTCCAATATTGTTACAGAAAGAAATCTTTCTTGATGTCAGTCCATTTTGCATAGGTAATCAGACTGTTGGGGAAGGGGGGAGGGAAGCTCTATGGGCCAGTCAGACCCCATTAAAGTGTGAAGTGCTGTCAGTCTAGCACTGTGAACATGCTGAGGGAGGGAGGAGCTGAGGGGTGACCTCACCAGTGTTCTGTTCCCTTATTGTCTAATCACAGGGTTGGTTGGATCCTAGACCAGAGAGGTCCAGGAATTGGCTGTTCTGTACATAGAGGTGCCTGGATCACAAGACCAGCCAAAGAGAATTTAAAATCGGTTGACGGGAGCAACACTTCCCATATATCTCCTTTTAAGTGTGCATTTAGCTGTTTGCCTGGAGCTCTTGGGTGCTATATAAAGTATAGTATGTGGCAGAAGGGAATATAAGCACAATGAATACATAGATGATCTTTTAAGATTTAAAAAAATGACGACACTCACTTACTGAGTTTGCTTATATATTTTAAAAAACATACATTATAAACCTGTATGTTTCCACAGGTGGGCACTATCTCCAGACATATTCCCACCTTCTATATGGTAGGGCAAAGAAACACAATTTATAAATATATACTGTAGGTTAATAATGATTCAAAAGTTGGCTGGCTATGATGGCCGCTGTTTAAAAATTTTGCTTTCCACAATCTCCTGAAATAAAGGCCTGCTGTCCCGGTCCCGGTCCCAGCATCTCAGCATCAAACTGTAGATGTCACCAGTGCACAGGGGAGGCTGGGGCAGTCTGTATCCTGATGTCACCTTTCTACGCACCTCCTCCAAACTACTAAGACCTGGGAAGGAAAAAACATTTATATTAAGGGTAATTGACCATACACTTGGGAAGTTCAAAGTGGGCATAAGATAGAAAAATGTATAAACAGAGGTTACCTTCAATGAAAACCATGCTTAAAAACATTCCAGAAATAGAAGTAGATGAAGTTATAGGCAAATCTCAATTTTTCAGTAGAAACAGAATGCTTTCAGATCCTCCATATTGGACTGCTACACAACAAATTCCCTTATTAGTGAGAAATGGACCTTGTGTCCAAAGAAAGGATTTCTTTCTCGCCACGTGCTCCAAGTCCCCCAGGTTTGCAAGAGTTTAAAGAGGAGCGTTAGTCTCTCTCACCCCCCCCCCCCCCCAAATAAATAAATAAATAAATACATAAATAAGAATCAGCAGCTACAAATACTGTAGCCGCTGACTTTTAATAGAGAGACACTTACCTGTCCAAAGATCCAGCCCTGCCCTCACCCTGACCGGTTTTTCGGTTTGGTTTTTTGACTGGTCTTTAGGTTCCCAGCACTGGATTCTTGACTAAGGGAAACAGGCTGTGAGGCTATAATTTCACATTGTACATGCATAAGCTGCATTGCACTTTGTGAATGGTCCCGCAGTCTTTTGGGACTTGTGACATTTCCCAGAAAGCTGCAGAGAAAGGAAGGGGGGGGGGGGGGATTGCACTGGGATCGCCTAGGCAATCTGAGGCGGCTATTTGTTAACACTAGGTACCCAGAAGGCTTTTTAGCTTAATGCATAGAATGCATTAAGATAAAAGACTTCTGCCTTTACAACCACTTTAAAGTGCCCAAAAGTGGTGATGGCAGTTGTCTCTTCTATCAAAAGCAATTGTAGTGGTGCCATAATTGCCTCTGATTACTCTAGTTTTTCAGGTACTCACGACACCCTTTCCTCTCTTATTGGCTTTCCCAGTGTGTCTTTCTCAAGTAACATTTGCACCTTCCAGGGTATCTGAATGTTGTCACTACATATTTTCCAGCTCACAAGTACTAGATGCTCTTAAAGTGACCCCCATGCTTTTCCCATTCACAACAAAGCAACAGCGTGCGCAGGCAGACCCTGGAGAGGTGAAGACCTCCCAAAACAACATGGAAGAGATCAAAGATCAACAGGGTGCACTACAGCACACTGTACCTAGCAAGGTAAGTAACCCAGAGGGCAGAGGTCAGCAATATGTAACAGAGGTCAGCAATATGTAAAACAGAGGTCAGCAATATGTAACACAGAGGTCACCAATATGTAACAAGGATTTCATGTAATGCAGAAGTCAGAAGTAAGTAATGCATAGTTCAGAGGTAAGTAGTAACACAGAGTGCAGAGGTTAAAAGTATGCAACACAGAGTGCAGAGCTAAGTAAGTAGTACTAACACAGAGTGCAGAGGTCAACAGTAAGTAGTGCAGAGTAATGCAGAGTGCAAGGGTCAGGTGTATGTAATGCATTGTGCAGGGGTCAGGATTATTTAATGCCGAGTAAAGAGGTAAGTGGTATGTAACACAGATTGCTAGGGGTAAGGAGTAAGTAATACAGAGTTCAGTAGTATATAACAGGCGTCAGTAGAACGCTGAGTACAGTGTTGGAAGTACGTAATGCACTTTGCAGAGGTCAATAGTACACAACACAACGTGCAGACCTCAGGTGTACCTAACTCACTTCTCCCCACCTATAAGCAAAAATACCTTGCTTCCAGTACAACTATCTACCTCACTAGGACAAACCCCTCCGCCCCCTCCTCACCAGGAAAAATGTCCTCTACCTTCTGTAAAATTCACCCACCAGATCTCAGATGCAGCTTCACCCAGCATAGTGAGGAAAGTCTTCCCAGGTCTTTTCTGGACTGTGTCATTTGTCACATCAGAGCTGAGGAGGAAGTGCCTAGGACTTCCCTTAACTGTGCAATGCTGATTGCTGATCTGGTCTGATGTCTGAGGGACAGCAACCTCTTCTGACGAATGGTGCAGCAGGTTTGCAATTTTCCTGTCACATACCCACAATTATTGAGACCTGTTGCCAACCCCTGCTTTAGAGCGAGGGTAAGTAGCACACTCCTACATAGGTGCTAGGTTAGGTAAATTTAGTTACTAGCTCACTGTATTCAGCTGAACTGCATATAACTATTTTGGCTGCAGGGTACGCTGTTTCTCCCTGTCTCTCTGTAGAGATATGGAGGATAATGGGCTGGGAGAGTCAGATAAGAAGCTGAATACTTATGCAACCCTAGCAAATCCCTGGGAAGTGTTGCCCAGATGGTGGCTGGGAAGGAGCAAAAATAGCCTGGGGCCTGGAACAGAGGGGTGTTGTCCTAGAGGAGGAGATCCCAGCTTGGAGGGCTGCTGCCCTTTAAGGCAGGCTTGCCATGTGTGTGCTAATCATTGAGGTCCAAGCTATGCTGGCTTGGGGACCTATTGTGCTGAAATTCACTGCAGCTGACTGGAGGACTTTCTTTTGGGGGTCTGGTCTGGAAGATACAGTATTTGACGGAGGCATCCAATTATTCAAAGACATTAGTGGGTACAGACTGGTGTGAGAGATTCCTGTGACCATGTGCTGCTACTATCCCTCTTGTACTAGATTCAGTGTTCCATTATTCATTGTGTCTTGCTCAGCCCATTTTTGCTGCTGCAAGGACTATGCTCATCTTCTTTAGGAGGAAGATTCGTGCCCCCAAGTTACTTCTTAACGTTGCTGGAGTATCCCACAGTTACTCTACGCTCACCCAAGTTCAGGTTCTTCAATAAAGAATCAGAAAAGCATACCACTAGAATGGTTACTGAGCCAAAGAGTGTCTGTGACTGCATGCCTGGCTTTGGGTGAATATACTGGGAAAGAGCCTAGGGACCTAAACAGCGAACCCTCGAAGGGGGTGAGAACTACACATGTATGGACTTTTCACTCCCTTGCTGCCCACTGTTCACCGAATAAGGCACAAGAAAAACTCAATGTTCCAGCATGTTGAGGCACCATCAATCTGTCCTTTGCCTTTCCATAATGCAGTGCTCAAAGTGTACATGGCCCATACCCAGGATGAGAATTGCCACATGGGGATGGTGGAAGGCTTCTTAGGCCTGTGTAAGTTAGTGTTGAATTAAAGTTTACTCAGCAGTTTTAGAGGCAGCTCTAAGAGGTGCACAAAAGACCTGTTCCCTTTTTCAAATTGAATACATTCTTTTTGAATGCAACCAATATAAGTTCCATGGTTGAGAACAAACATCTTGCTATTGATCAGAGCTTTAGAGTTGGAGATGAAAATTATCTTACTTGTGTACGGGGTTTGCCCCAGGGTGAAAATCTCATACAGGACAATTCCGAATGACCACACATCTGTTTTAGCAGAAAATATCCCCTTCTCTAGAACCTCTGGTGGCATCCACTGTACGGGAACAGTAACACTTTCTTGAAAAGAAAGATCCTGTAGGATGAAGAAAAGCATTCTTGTTAATGTGAAAACTACTGGTTTTGGTGGCAAAGAGATATTTGCCCCAAAAACCACAAAAATTGTGCGCTGCACCCCCACCCAAAAAAGGACCTTCAAATGCCGCTTCATGGCAATATGGTAGCATGCACATGATTATGTACACTCTGTGTATATAATTTCTTGTTTTTTTGTGATTGGATTAGTGCCTTTCCCAGACACCAACAAAGAGCATCAAATATAATTACTGGCTATTTCCCTTATAAGAGGTTTTCGTTTTTGGTTAGACTCACTGAAACTAATCTGATGAATGGATGAAGACACTGCAGCTTTACTCGTAATAGCACTGGAAGGGCTCATGCAGTGGTAGTAATCTATTCAGAAATCAGACATATAGTAGTGTAGCACTGCCCCCGTAGGGCTTGCTGTATGATGACTTGTTGGGCCGCCTCTGATTATCAGAAAACAGTCACTTAAGGTACAGTTCACACATTCATCCTTACTCCAATGGCTAGTTGCTCAATAAACAGTCCAGAGGTTTTGTTTTTTTAGTATTTATTGTGGAACTTGGATGGGAGAAGGGAATAGTGGGATACTTCAATTGGAACTATGTACATTGGATAAGGACAACTCTCACTTGGCCTCTCCAGGTTGCTTGTGGAAGCAGTCGCACTGCTTAAACCATACTGCCACATGTATGGAAAGGGTTAAGTCTCCTTGCTCTTTCTCCAGCAATAGATTTGGTGATCTACTTTCTCTTCAGGACACTCTCTAGCATCCCCTTTATGGACATCCATCCACTGACTTTTCTAGCTGCAGGGGTGCCCCCCTCAGGTCAGGCCCCTTGACACAGAGCTGTACTCACTGTATTGGAAAATCAGATCATTCAAATGTTCCCCTTTCAGTCAGCTTTACAAGACCTCCGGGTTCAGTTCTTTTCTAGCTCTCTAGACCACCTGAGGGCCGTATGGCACCACTACAGAGGAGGAGGCCCCCTCCCTCCGGGACTCTGCTCTCCAGCTGAAAAACCCTGAGCACATGTGCTCCTGGCATTTATACAGTATACCAGCATGCACCGAGGTACTTTCCTCTGCCAAATCACCAGGACTGTACTAAATGCCTGTGCACTCATTTGTCAAGTTTCCTCCCACTGTCTAATATGCCTCCCTATTTGACCAGTGTGAAACACTCTGCAGACAGGCTGAGTTGCACTTGAGCACATTGAGCAGACCTTACTAACAGATCCTGCTCTCTGGTAGGTAGAGAACAATATAAATTTACCTGGCAATCCTTCTGGTAAGCAGAAAGAATTCAAAACTATACTCTATCTCTAGCACCTACCTAGGAGGGTGCTACATTAGTTAGGCAAGCTCAAATTATTTCAGGACAGGGAAATGAATCGATCTATGATTTATTTATTTATTTTTTAATCCATGCAATGTGTGTAAATTACTTGTAGGGGTTTTTCCCCTCTATGGGCAAAAGCTTTCTGCATTGTCTGACAGTCCTCATTGGGTCAAACCTTTTCCTGGACGGCAAATCCAAACTGGGAAATTTTGCAAACTAAGTTTTCTCCAACCAGGATATTGTAACAAGTCAAGTCGAGATGCAACACTCGTTTTACTTCCAGGTAGGCCATGCCGTCTGCCACTTGATCAGCAATGTGAAGGAGTTCTGAGTCTATTAAGAGGGTTCCTTCTTCCCCTACAAAGAGAAAGTGGGAATTAAAATTTAAATATATACTGTACATACTTGTGTTTCCCTGTCTAGACTTCAGGGACCACCAATGCGTTTTATTTTCTAGCTCACAATTACAGCTAATATCCGAATTTCTTGGGCTTATAAGGGCCTCCCTGTTCTACCCAAGAGTTGTCGGCAGTACAGCAGTTTAACGTAAATCTAAAACCAAGAAGAAAAATTTATTTTCTCTATCGTTTATCGACAGACCCAGCTCTTCCTCTTCCTATTCATAGACTCATAGGGTTATGCTCCTCCTTCTAGGAATAGACACTAGGTAGAAAAAAACTTGTCCATGCCTATGGGGGCCGTCCCAGCAGGCATAACCCCTCAGGTTCTGCTATTCTCAAACAGGTTTGTTCTGCGTAGTGTCAGAGATAGGACCCAGCTCCCTGCTGGGACATTGGTCTTAGCTGTAACAGGGAAAGTTTGTGATTTTTTTATTTTTTTAACTGGTTAGTTCCTGAGGACCAAGATCCAGAGGAACTACAAACAACAGCTGGCTGGTATTCACAGTGGATAATCTAGATCCTTAAGGTCTCCCAGCCTGGCCAGCGAGCGTGAGCAGGTTATAGTCCAGACCTAGGCTTTGCCACGACAATGCCCCAATGGATGGGGACGCAAGCGACCTGAAACACCCTGAGACGCAGCTTCTCCTTGGCTAACAGCATCCCCATGCCGGATGGGAGGTGATCTGTTTCGGAGTGGCACCCACCTTGTACCATGGTATGGTGAGTAATATGTCCCCCCAAAACACCTGGAGGTCACGGTGTGGGCGTGGGCCTTCCCTGGAATGGTCGGACCTTAGGGCTCCCTCGGTTCCCTGGCACCCTTTAGGATATAACCCTTGGCATTTTCCCTCCCCTAGCAGGTTTTTACCTTTCGGGGGGTTGGGGCGGTAATAATGTGGCCGCTTCGGCGCTTATTTTAGGGGGTGGATGCCCTGAGTGGATCCCTGATTAGGGACCCTTTTGATGCCTTCTATTCTGGGACCCTCCTTGGGGGTCCCGGAGGCTGCATGGCATGCCGTGGGGGGCCGCCATTTTGCTGTGGTTCATGATCTCTGTGTTCCCATTCGTTTGTATGGGTAGCCATTTTATGTATTTCCCCTTTGAGAATGTATTGCGGCCATTTTCTTGAGGTCCGTGGGCTGGACAGACATGCAGCAGGCTTTTTTCATGATAGAGGCAGAGCTTCTTCCTCTTCCTGTGCAGTGTTACTTTCGTTTTCTACACTGATCAGACTGGACTTTTTTCTCTGGGCTCTGGTAAAGTTTCTGGGGGCTCCCTGTAGGTTTTTTCTCCCTCCTGCTCTGCTATTATACTATATATAATATACTAATCAGGGTTGGGGGTTCGCAGTATTAGTGGTGGGACCGCATTTTTTTTGCGGTCTTAAAGGGACATACACAAAAAATTATTTTTTTGCAAAATGAAGTCCCAGGATAAAATTTCACCTGCAAAGTTTCCCCTGGAAACTACTGCGGGACCCTCTGGTTCACAGTTGCAGCCAGAAATAGCAGTTTTTTTGCAAAGCCTGATGTCAAAGGTGCAATTTGTCTGTTCTGGTGTGGCCAGCCGCAAACGTCCTCCGCCCTCAACTCCATCGGCAGGGTCCTCGGACTCTGAGATAGATATGGTCGCCGCAGACGCAGACCACCTTGAGGGGTCTGTGTCTTCACATTCTGACAGGGAAGAGGACCTGTCCTCTTCAGCCACTGCACGGGAACGCGCATTGGTGGAAGCCCTGATAGTTTTGTGTGGGAAACTTTAAAAATGGCTGATTAACCCACAGCGCCGGGTACGCAGGTCCTGCAAATCCCATAAGTCGAGCAAGGTGTTCCCTTGTCCAGAATTTTTTCACACTATTGTGGATGAACAATGGCGACGCATTAAGCACATGTTGGTGGTGCCTAAGGGTTTTGAACGCCATTACCCCTTTGCGGAGGCAACTGTACCACCAAAAGTGGATTTTCCGGGGGCCAGGGTGAATAAAGCGACTCTGGTACCAGTGGAAGAGTCTCCAACTTTTGCAGATCCCGTGGATAGACGGGTGGAATCCTTGTCCTGCCATTTACACGTGGTAGCAGGTCACATGTTGAAGTCTACCTTTGTGAAGGTTCTGGTAGCGCAGACTGCTACTGAACAGGTAAAGTTACTTAAAAGTAACTTGGAAGCTGAACGACTCCCCCTGCGGTGCCAGACCTGATGGACCAGTTGGCTCAAGCTCTGGTGTTCATGTGTGATACGTTCCTGGATGTAGCCCTGTAAGTGGCCAGGGCATCGGCAGTGGGGATTGCTATTAGGCGCTTGGTGTGGCTAAAGAGCTGGTCTGCTGACCAGGCTTGCAAAAAGGCCTTGACTGATTTCCTTTCACAGGGGAGAGGCTGTTTGGATCCTCTCTGGATGAGTTGATCACTGGTGGTAAGAGTACTCTTCTTCTTCAATCCTCTAAGGGCAAGGCACCACGTGTTAGGGTCTCTGGTTCGTACCTCCGGGTCGCAAGCGATGGTACTGCAGTTCAGGTCTTCTGGGGGTTCAGAGAAGACCTGCTCAGGTACAAAGTAAATCGGAGATGGACCTGATCTGCAGATGAATCTTTGTCTGCGTGATGGGACGCCCTCACCCATTTCTGGGGTGGGGGGGACGTCTTTGATTCTTTTCGGAGCCGGGTTCCTCTCAAGTACGCTTTATAGGGGATTCTGCTTTAGTGAGGGTCTTCCCTCCCTTGGACAAGCTGCAAAAGTTACAGGGCACTGTCCGGTTGGGGCCACCCAAGGTCAATTTGTTTGCTTTTTGCCTCACCTAGACGGTTCAGAGGTTTGTAGCCAGGTCTCGGGATCCTCTGATCGATACCAAAGATGCACTGGTGGCACTTTGGGGTCAGTACCAACCGAGTTATGCCTTCCATACTTTGAATCTCCTGCCAAGACTTTTACGCAGGATAGTGGGGAAGGAATTCTGGTCATTCTGGTAGCCCCAGTTCCTTGGAGACATCCTCTCTGAGAAGATCTGCTGTCTCAATGCCTAATCTTTCATCTTGCTTTACAGTCACTGGCTTTGACGGCATGGCTGTTGAAAGCCAGGTGTTGAGGAATAGAGGTCTTTTTGACTCTGTGATTCCTACGCTATTGAAGGCCAGGAAGTAATCTTCCAGGAAGCTCTATCATTGTGCGTGGGTATTGTAAATTTTAATGGTATTATCTGTTCTTCAAATGCCTCCTTTTGAAAGACTTCGGGGGCTTTCGCTGCTGTCCTTGTCTCAGAAGGTTGCCTTCTTGGTGGCTATCACTATCATAGAGATAAGGTGGTACTTTATGGGGGACCAGGTCCCCCATATAGATCCCCCTTACAGCAGGCCAGGGTGAGGTGAGGTTCCCCATATAGATCTCCCCCTTACAGCAGGCCAGGGTGAGGTGAGGTCCCCCATATAGATCCCTCACCCTGGCCTGCTGTGAAGGAGGATCTATGGGGGACCTGCCCTGGCCTGCTCTAAAGGGGGATCTATGGGGACCCTGCTCTAAAGGGGATCTATGCCATAGATCCTCTTTAGAGCAGGGTCCCCAGATCACCTTTAGAGCAGACCAGGTTCCCCATAGATCCCCTTTAGAGCAGGCCAGGGTCCCCAAAGATCCCCCCTTTAGAGAAGTGTCCCCATAGATTATAGTTTAGTTTACATTTATTATTATATTTTAGTTTACATTTATTTATAAAAGTGTGTGTGTGTGTATATACACACGCACATGTGTTTGAGCTTTGGTTTGAGGTGCACACCCTAATGCCATAGGCTGCGCACGCCAGTGTTTGTGGATATAGCCCAAGCACTATTATTTGCACTTTATACAATATCCATCGCAGAATTTTGGTGGGTATAATTTATAATCACATCACAGGTATTATTACTGTCATTACCGCATTACAGGCACCTTATATTTATACATAATTTATATAACAGTGTAAGGAGGGTGGTAGCACGTTCTTTATTACACAATATTATCTTTTGTATATATAATTTGCATATAGAGGTGGTTTAGAGCAGCGCTGATTTATTTATACATAGTCATGAGGGGTTATGCCTGCTAGGACAGCCCCAATATGCGTGGACAAGTTTTTTTTTTCAACCTAGTGTCTATCCCTAGAAGGAGGAGCATAACCCTATGTGTCTATGAATAGGAAGAGCTGCGTCTGTCGATGAACTTCAGAGAAAAGGATTTTACGGTAAGTTCTTACAAAAATCCAGTTATCTTGCAGCTCACTAGTCCTTAGATGAGATGGTTACATTAGTTGCAACATTTTCCTGCAAGTACCGTATTTATCGGCGTATAACACGCACCTCAATTTTAGGAGGGAAATTTTAGGAAAAAAGCTTAAATTTGTGTAGCACAACCCCGACCCGCTAGGCACTATTGGTTCTGACACATTAATGTAAAGATATTAGTGACACTTGAGTATCAGTATATTAGTTTACTGAATTCAAACAAGAGATTAATAGATATACTTAAATGCAGGCCTTAAATGCAACAATGAGACCCAAGACCCAAAAATCCAACAACAACAATATGGCAAATTATGAATAGATATAGAAATATCTAATTAAGTATATATATATATATATATATATATATATATATATATATATATATATATAATATTTTATATAGATTAACCACAAGACTTGTGAGAGTGACTGTCAGACAATCTTGTCTAGACTGACTGTATGTAGAATAAATGGGTCTATGTAACTCAACTAGGTGTGTTTATGTATATATATATATACACAGTATATATATATATATATATATATATATATATATATATATATATGTGTGTGTGTGTGTATATCTATTGAAATGTCTTTCAACCTTCAATCTAACAACTGTAATAATACACTCTAACACCTGTAGGGGGCCCCCTTTAGCAATGAATTACTAGAGTCTCTGTCCTAGCAAGGCCTTGCAATTCTTCGCCTGCAGCTGGAGCTCTGGTCATTTATATAAATGACATTTGTAATCCACAGGGAAAGGGGTATCTGTAAATCCAGGTTCTGCTTGAAATATAATCAGTGTGTATCACTTTAAATATACTTGCGGTTTTCCGGATCACCATGCACTACAGAATCTCAGGAGTGTCCAATGGCAACCGACTCAACCACACAGGGTTCTTTCCTCCTCCGTGCTGCGTCACAGACTCTCTCTCTGCACTCACAACAGTTAGGCCTCTCTCACCCAACTCTCCGCCGCTTCTGTCTAACAGGCTTCCGCACAGGGCTAGTCAACTCATCACGACCTCCGCTGTGTCTCAAATGCGCCCTCTCTGCTCAGGCCTCAGCCTCCAATCGCTCCGCTCACAGCAGGGGTCCTGCTCCTCTCTCTGTACCTCTGCTCACCACGAGGTCCCCGAAGCAAGAGAGCGCACATCTGACTCAGCCCCCTATTTATCTTTTCTCCCATAATCCTCCACGGATCCCTCGGCTCCCCGGGAGTGTAATTCAGCCTATTCAAACCTGCACAGTCTCTATGCTTCTTCAAACTACATCTCCCATAATTCAACTCACCCCTCTCGCAGGAGAAACACACACTGATCACCAGTCTTAAAGGAACAATACTTCAGCATAGATTATACCGCATACCATTTCTTCACCTGGCTACATTTGAAATAAACAGCTTTGAACTCAGAACTTTTTTTAAAATTAAATGCAGCCTCACCAGGGCGTATGAATGCAGCCTCATCAGCGCAGTGTCCACAAATGCATCCTCGCCAGCGCAATGTCCAGCAATGCAGCCTCGCCAGCGCAGTGTCCACCAATGCAACCTCGCCAGCGCAGTGTCCACCAATGCAGCCTCGCCAGCGCCATTGCACAGAGCGGGGGCGGGGCGGGCCGGACCGAGCCGAGGAGAAGGGAGGACGAGCAGCCGCTGTCATCTGAAGTCCTATGATAGACGTCACACGTCTTGACATTTGGCCACTGTGCTGTCTATCATAGGAGGTGGGACTTCCTATGACAGCGACCTTCTTACTGCTCGGCCCGGCCCGCCCCCCTCTGCCTCTCAGCGCTGCCTGGCCTTTTTTTTTTTTAAATATATCGGCGTATAACATGTACTGCTGTTTTGCTCTCCATTTTTAGAAGGGAAAAGTGTGTTTTATATGCCGATAAATATGGTAATAAGAAAATACCTGTTGATACCGATGGGCCTGTGATACTGCAGACCATCCAACCAAATGGAGGAGACAGGAAGATCACCGGGATGTAACCACCACAATAGGGGGGAGGCACTGTAATCCAATAGTTAAACACCGCTCTTCCCGCGCTCAAGAGGCCTGCTCGTTGTGTACACTGCGGGGGGATCGCACTGTGCCTGGCCGCATACGTAAGTCACACCCGCAAATGTAAACAGTGTTCAAATCACACATGTGAGTTATCGCCCTGATCGTTAGAGCAAGAGCAATAATTCTAGCAAAAGACCTCCTCTGTAACTCTAAACTGGTAACCGTTAAAAAAAAAATGTAAGCGTCGCCTATGGAGATTTTTTAGTACTGTAGTTTGTTGCTATTCCACGAGTGTGCGCAATTTTTAAGCGTGACATGTTAGGTATCTATTTACTCGGCGTAACATCATCTTTCACAATATACAAAAAATGTACCTAATTTTACTGTTTAGTTTTTTTCTTAATTCAGTAAAGTGTATTTTTTCCCAACAAACTGTTTGAAAGCCCGTGAATACCATGTGACATAAAATAGTGCAACAACCTCCATTTTATTCTCCAGAATCTGCTAAAATATATATAATATTTGGGAGTTCTAAGTAATTTTTTAGCAAAAAATACTGATTTTAACTGGTAAGCAACAAATGTCAGAAATAGACCTGGTCTTTAAGTGGTTAAGGTGTACTTTGAAGCCTCATCATGGAGCTGGTGGTCCAGAATTATCTCCTCTTAGTACTGTTTAGGTTTTTTTTTTTTTAACCAACCTGGCCAATCAAGATCAAAAAGTGTACAGTAAACCCCCGCTCCGTCGCGGTTCCGTTTTTGCGGTCCCGGTATATTGCGTTTTTTTCTGTAATGTTATTTTACTATATAATTCATAAAAAATTAAATATTTTTGTGTTTTCCATAGCTCTTGCTATGTCTCCCAGTATCTTTTGTGTGTTTAAATTAGTTTCTATTGTTTTAAAAGTGTGTTTAAAGACCTTAAAATGCTTTTAAAAGTACAGTGACAGTAAAAAAAACATGCCTACGATGTATTTTAATAGGGTTTTTCTATTTCGCGGATTTTCACTTTTCGCGTCTGGGTCCGGAACGTAACCCCCGCAATGGAGGGGGGTTTACTGTAGTAGGTTTTCTAAAGGGAATCGTCAATCATGTGGTTTAGTGCAAATACTACTTGGAAAACATGGTGTCCTACTTATTACATATACAATGGAGCTGTGTTTGTAATGGATTCACACTTTAATATTTAAATATGTAGACCTTTACAGACCACGTAGAAAGTTGAGAAGGACTCCTTTCTCCATGAACTCTGTGACAATATAGACAGGATCGTTGGTGGTACACAAGGCATACAATTCAATGATATTCTTGTGATTCAGTTTCTTCAGAATCTCAAACCCATCCATTAACTTTCTTCCTTTAAAAAAATCTGTGTAACGAAAGAAAGGAAAGGAAGTGGCAGAGACATAACATACAGTATTTAGCAATTGGTTGCAGGACATTTCAGTGCCGGTTTGTTTCACTGGACTTAGCATAAGTCACCCGTAGCCAAATGACTTAAAAGTTAATAGGTTCATTTTCTTACAGTATTTGCCTTGGGGGCTACAGTGACTAGACCAGTGGTTCTCAACCAGGGTTCTGTGGAACCCTAGGGTTCCTCCAGAGGTTGCTAGTGGTTCCTTGAGCAATGAGCAATTTCTGCCTCTCAGATAAGTTCCCCTGACACCATTGATCTTTTTAGCTATCTGGAAGAAGGTAATTCTTCCCAATGACCACAAGTGTAAGGAGAATTCTTCCCACTGACCATCACACTAATGTATCATGAGTTGTAAATATAGTAATTTTTAGCAGAGGTTCCCTGAGACCTGAAAATTATTTGTGTTGAAAAGGTTGAGAAAGGCTGGACTAGACCTTCTGACCAGTGCCATTACAATGTCATTTAGCATCCAAGATGAAAAGGACAAAGATTACACCCCCACCCCATCCATTTTTTTCCAGTTCCCGAAATATTTATTTTCCTACAGGGTTTCCGACTCTGCCACTAGCATCCACAATATAACCTTTGAGTAGATGCATAAATTGACCAGTTTTGTACTTTTGTACCTGTGTGTGCAATATAACCATGAGTCAGGTTGGTGGCTGACTGGCAGAGACTGGATTTTCAAGGGAGTAGCAGACAGAAGATCCAAGCATTGGCCTTGTATCATCTTCCAGCCTAACCAGCAGTTATTCAGAGGAATGAATTTACAAAATTTCTGGGGTCCTTAGTGCACGAAGTCTGTCCATAGCTCAACAAAAGAAAGATTCTCCTGATTTTGAGCATTGCTTGCAGTTAATGGGCCATTGCTGTACTGCAGAAGGGCAGAGATACTGGCTTCCAGCTGTGAACTGTTTAAGCAGCATAGGCTCCAGGTCCTCCCCTTTTAGAGCCCTCTTTTCTGCAGTTTACAAGGTGGTCAGCGTACCCCTTGGTCCAGACCTGCTTACGACCATACAAGAAAAAATTGCACCACGCTTTCCATATATTTTGTGAAAGTTTGTCATAACTGAGCACTGCAGCTTGTTCTGATTTAATAGGGTCTTTTTTTTGCAGTCTAGCTGGTAAGTGTGCTGGGAATGTTTTGTTTCTTTGTGATGTGCATTGCTCTTCCATGTGCACCTTACCGCAAAGGCCAGTTATAAATTGCGTTGGTTGCCATCTTTTTGTATAGCTTGTTTACTGGATTCGGCATGGGGATACTTTGGATGCCTTCAGCTGTCATTGTGCTCCTGCTGGACATCCAATGTGTCCCTGTACCTTAAGGGCCCATGCACACAGGGCGTTTTTGCAGCTGCTGTTAGGAGCGTCAGAGGTTTTTTTTTTTGCAGCTTAAAAACGCCCCTTCATGTTATTCTATGGCCTCATGCACACACAGGCTTTTAGGAGCTCCAAGTGGCATAGGTGTTTTTAAGCTGCAAAAAAAAAAACCCTAGGGCCTGCGTGTTCTGTGGACCAGAGCTGTAAAAACTTCTGACGCTGCTAAAGGCTGATTAATGTTGCTTATACAGCGTTAAGCCACGTTATAAGTTTTTTTTTATGTGAAAATCAATGGTTCCCTATGGGAGCTTATTGATTTGAATGGGTCTTCTCCCCTCTGGTCTTCTTCTTCCTCCGCTCCTCCTCTGACGATGTAGCCGGTGATTTTGCCAGCTCCGGTCTATGCAGCTTGTTATATAGCCATTAGGGGCGTAGCCTCCCGGTGATTTCATCCAGAGACCCCGCCCCTTATGACATCATAAGGGGTGGGATCTCTGGGTGACGTCATCGTGAGACCACGCCCCTAATGGCTATATAACAAGCTGCATAGACCGGAGGCGGCATAATCATCGGAGACATCATCAGAGGAGGACCGGAGGAAGAAGAAGACCAGAGGGGAGAAGACCAGAGGAAGAAGAAAGGAGGCAGAAGAACAGAGGGGAGAAGAGCGGAGGAAGAAGAATGGAGGAAGACGACCAGAGGGGAGAAGACCGGAGGAAGATTTTTAATAAACTTCTCAAAACGTCTCCTGTCATTATTTACATACACTGCCTTTTATGGGGTGAATAGGTAGGGGTACAATGTACCCCATACCCATTCACGTAGGGAGGGTGTCCGGGATCTGGGGGCTTCCAGTTTACGATAAGCCCCCTGCCCCCAGACTTCCACAACCACCGCCCAGGGTTGTTGGGAAGAGGCCCTTAGGCCTGGTTTGGAACCTGGGGGGACCCCCTTGACATTTTTTTCCCCATTTTGGCGTGGAGTTCCCCCTCAAGATCCTCAGAGCGCAAGTCACACCACAAGTCGGATCATCCTGATCCGACTTGTGATGCGACTTCCATTAAAGTCAATGAGCTGAAAGCCGTATCAAAGACGGTTCCTAGGCAACCATTGATTTTGAATGGAGGCAGAAAAACGCTGCTAAAAGCCAACATGGCCAAACGTGCAATAACGCCAATGGAAAAAGCTAATAAAAGCACGTTTTTACAGCTGCTTTTTCCCAGCGTTATAAGTGGCTCTGCAGCTCATTTTTTTCTGACTCCCTGTGTGCATGGGGCCTTAATGAGGAATAGGATCCTTCCAGGCAAACCTGCCCTTAATTTATCCACTGCTATGTGTACTCCAACTTGGAGACTTTCAAAAATATAGTTAGGACCGCAGTACACAGATTAGCCTTGGCGTAGGAATTGCAGATTCCACATATATTTACAAATGCGTGTAACTAAACCCTCTGTTTTTAATGCGCATTGTTAGACAAGGACAATTAGTTTGGTTTTTTTGGGGTTAATTTGCAGGCAAGCTGATGTGTTCTGGGATTTTTTTTGTTTGTTAGTGTATCCCTGTTATAGGGGGTCATATGAAGTTGTCCTCTCCATACAGGCTATGGCGCTAACCTACAGGTAACCAAATGAGCCGGAGCCTTCGCTAAAGGAAGAGTGGACTATGAATATATAAGTGGCAGTACCTCCACCTAGAACAGGGCAACGTAAAGGTAAAACAACGTATGTAGAGGTGATCCCTTTCTAGTACAATAACTAGTAACTCACCTAAAATAACTGACAACAGTAGTACTAATACACCCAGCATACATTTCTAAGAGTAAAGATAGGCAGACATACCAGCTTGTGATTTATGTAACTTTATATATGATGAAGTGATGGCATTATAAACAACCAAAGCAATAACAGGAAGAATGTACATTTGTCTGAGAACAGTGTATATATGTATCTATATATATCCGGATATATAACGAAAGGCCTTTAACACCAATACCTTCAATTAGGCACTATGGACCGCTAGCATCCTAGCAACTAATGACTAGGGATGATCGAACTTTTGAAAAGTTCGGTTCGACCAGAACACCCGAACTTCACGAAAGTTCGGCCCGGATTTCAGAACCCCATTGAAATCAATGGGACCCGAACTTCTGTAATCAAAAAACACCATTTTTAAGCCCTAAAACCCAATAAATGCCCCTAAAAAGTGCCTAGGGTTCTGGGTCATGCCCCATTAACTATTAATCACACAAAAAAAGTTCTTAAAAATTGTCATTTTTGATAAAAAAGCCAATTATTGAAAAATTTAAAAAAAAAAAAAAGAGATTTTTTTGATTTTTACTTTGGATTTAGTATCTGGGGGGTCTAAAAGGTGTGCATGTGAAGTTTCAGCTCTGTAGAATGTCCAGAACCATGAAAAAAAAAAAGATAATTTTTCAGTAGAACAGGGATGTGGTTCGGGAGCCTCCTTTAACTTTAACACCTATATGATCTTTTTTTCTGGTTCTGGACATGCTACAGAGCTGAAACTTCACAGGTACACCTTTTAGACCCCCCAGACACAAAATCACACAAAAAAAAGTTCTTAAAAATTGTCATTTTTGATAAAAAAGCCAATTATTGAAAAATAAAAAAAAAATAAAAAAAAGAGATTTTTTGATTTTTACTTTGGATTTAGTATCTGGGGGGTCTAAAAAGTGTACCTGTGAAGTTTCAGGTCTGTAGCATGTCCAGAACCAGAAAAAAAAAGATTGTTTGTATTAGAAAACTTTAAGCACAGGAATATGGCTTCTCTGCTGTAACACCTTGCCGGTTTAATAGCAGGCATTTTTTTGGGTTCTTTGCAGTCAGGAAAAACATCTGAACTTGTGTATAGTGGTACTGTGCACAAGTTCTGATGTTTTGCCTGCCTCCAAAACCCTCCAAAAAATGCCAGCAAAAACACACCTGGGCATTTTTTTTTTTGACGCTAGCGTTTTTTTGGCATTTTTTGGGGTTCTTTTGAGGCAGGCAAAACATCTGAACTTGTGTATAGTGGTACTGTGCACAAGTTCTGATGTTTTGCCTGCCTCCAAAACCCCCCAAAAAATGCCAGCAAAAACACACCTGGGCATTTTTTTTTTTATAAATGGTTTAGACGTCTTCAGAACCAATGACGAAACGCGTTAGGTGTAACGCACGCCGTGACGTCATACGTTGTTGAGTGGAACGCAAGTCGGAACAACCGCTCTCCACTCTCCAGCACACGTGTATGACGATCGTGTCCTGTTTGTCTGCCATTTTTTGGATTGAGCACGGATTTTTTTCTCCTCACTTTGCTGGAAATTGTTTTTGGAAATGTGGAAGTGTATGACACCTGTTTTTATCACTTTTGGATTTTACGGATTTGACCGTTGAGTGTGCGATTTTGTTTTTAGTGTGTGCACTAAAACTTTGAAAAACAATACCACACTATCCATTTATTCCCCCATCACGGCTTGTGATTGGAGGTGATTTGCAGGGAATACATCTCATACTTTGGCCCGTGGTTGGAGGAGACTCATCCCATGGTGGAAGAATAACCGCATCGTCTGTCCATACCCAGGGAGAGGGAACCCGAACCTGGAAAGGATTTTCTATTGAAGCACGATTGGTTCTAATGTCATAAGACATATAGGACCCACAGCATCTGGTGAGTGGGCAATTTATATATTTATCACGGGAAAGGAAGCACCAGTTATTAAGGAAGAAGCACCAGCACTTTAGTACACAATTATTGGATTTGGACTTTATTAATTCAATGGTTTATTTAAGTGTTGATTGATTTATCACTACACATTGGATGGACAATTATTTTGAAGTTATTTTGAAGTGATTTATTTTCTTATTTATTTGTATTATTTATTTCCACTATGAATTTTTAGCACATCTCTTAATATATTATTTCCACTAGGGATTAGCAAGCGCTAGAGGTATCACTATTGTGAATACTTTTTCTTCCAATTTTTGCACCCGCACTTTACTAGCAGCTGCACTTAATTTAAATAATGTATTTATTTATATAAATTCAAACCAGGCTACAGATACTACCTCTCTGGCGCGCTAATATACATAGTATATTTTTTTGCCATGTGTATATATGTGTTGTGTGTGTGAGACTGTGTATATATGTGTTGTGTGTGTGAGACTGTGTATATATGTGTTGTGTGTGTGTGAGATTGTGTATATATGTGTTGTGTGTGTGAGACTGTATATATGTGTTGTGTGTGTGTGACTATGTCTATATGCCCCATCTTACGCTAACCTGTACCTGGGGGGGTGGGAACGTACTATTTTTTCAAATGAGGTGATGTTGCCCTATTTTTCCTCGATCCTCCTCTGGCTCCGATACATAGATGACGTGTTCATGCTGTGGTCGGGGCCAGAGGAGGATCTGATCCAATTTTTGGATCAGTTGAATGTCAACCAATTTAACTTGAGATTTACCCATCATTATGATCTAAGAACTATTCCATTTCTAGATATTCAGATTTACATTGATATGGAGGGAAAGATAGGTACAACTTTATTTCGTAAGCCTACAGCAGGCAACACAATTTTGCATGCTACGAGCTCTCACCCCAAATCCTTAATTCAGATTATCACATACTCTCAATTCTTGCGTCTAAGGCAAATCTGTTCTAACCAACTTCATTATCAAGAAGAGGCTAATGCCTTACGCGATAGACTCCTCCTGCATGGCTACACAAAAACATGCCTTCGGAAAGCCTTTAAAAAGGCCTCCAAGAAAACCAGGGAAGACCTTATCTATAAACAAAAATCCAAAGCTAATACAGAGGTGGTTCACCTAATTACTCCATTCAACAGGCAACATGCTATTATTAGGCAAATATTACAACAAAACTGGCATCTACTAACCAACGACCCCATACTAAATAAATATATTCAAGAACATCCCAAAATCACTTTTAAAAAAGTGAAATCCATCAAAGATAAAGTGACTAGGAGCCATTTTAGTGAGTTTGGAAAACCAACAATAGATGAGATTAAAGGTACATGGAAGTGTGGCAAATGTAAATACTGTGACTGGATATACGAAAACCAGTCCATGTATTTACCGGATGGAAGGCTACACTCCATTTTACATCATGTAAATTGCCAAACTATAGACGTTCTCAAGATACCTTACAATACCTTGAGAACGTCATTCTTTGACGAAACGTACGTCGGTCGCGGCGTGCTGACGTCACTCCTACGAGACGCTCAGGCGGGTGTTTGAAGCTGTCCGGCCGGCAGCTTCGATTCAGCGCAATCTATGCTTTTTTATGTAAGTGCAATACTTTTTATCTTTATTTAAAATAAATGGTTTTACACTATGGATATCTCCATTATCATTCATATGTGAATCTCGGAGCCATATCTGTGGGTCGGCCTCTATATCACCAGGGATCGGACTTGTCTTTAGGGGATTGGAAAACATATCCAGGGACACCCGGATCCGTGAATTGGCATTAATTTGCTTATCTCTGGTAAGCAGGTTATTCTGGTGAAGGTCCTAGTGGGTCATTAGTCAACTTGAGTGATCTTTTACGCCTATCTACCCACATTATCTGGTAATTACATTAGGATATAGGTGGTGGCTTATCCTACGGCTTCTATCATTCATTTGGGATTGCTGTTATTGATTTGCCTATATATACCATTTATCTGGTAAGCAGCCTGTGATGGTGGTGGTCCTTACTAGCACTTTTCCTTTCTGACACACACGGGAGTGGTTTCATACAATTTTATACAGTATCACGCTATGTTTTTGTATTTGTTTTTTACTTCAACATCCATACAACCTTGATCTTGGGACGGCTATCGCTGGTGAGGAATCCTTCACAGATTTTCATCTGGCTTGGCTATTTACATGCAAGGCTCAATATACTGCTACATCTGGTAAGCAGTAATTTTATTCATTTTCTACACGGGTGGATATTCGTTTGAATATTTGGACTTTTTGTGGATTTCATTATTCTTACACATATCAAAACAATTTTGGGACTTTTCGTTTGGACTCAATTGGATATATGTTTTGTGTCACTTAGGTATTGTGCTATGTCTGTGTTGATGTCATTTGGCAGACCCCACTGGGTGGCGCTGTTCTTTTCTCGGGTGGGCATATGCGCTTCTGAGAGGAGACAATCGTCTCTGACGTCTCCTCGTTGTTGGGAAGGATCGGTCATATCCGGCACATCTCTCCGGCATCATCATTTCCGGTTTCAGGGGATGAGTGCCTTGAAGCGCACGCACCGCCGTCATACGGGCAGGGGCGTAACGACGCCTGATGTGACGTCTGGGGGAAGATCCGCCCCCTCATACCTGGCCTGGGATTGGCGGTGTGGAGGGCGCTCTATTTAAGGGTCAGTCCCGCCGGCCATCCAACATGGCGGCGGGACATGCGGCAGATATTTGATACACTAGGTAATCTTCTTACAATCTTCCATTGAATACTACTTCCTTCTGTACAAACCTAATGGACACACATTGTCCCCACAGGATAGAACATCCAGCCCTATCTTCCAGCTCTTGAGGGACTAATCTCATTATACATATACTGGTCGGACTCCATGTATACGGTCTGAGAGGAGGGAACATCCTTAACCTTTATATCTTGCAATCTAAATGGTACCGTAAACGATATCATACTTGTGATCTGTATACAATATATTCTTAATGTAATTTGTAAAAGAAAGGCACTAATATAAGCATATGATTCCTCAGGCTGATCGGTTCCCTGGGGACTAAATCGGCAAGATATTAGGATCCTCCTGTCCAAAAAACTGAGCCTAAGGCAATGACCAGAACATACATCTAGTCGGCCAATACTCACATTAAAAAGGTAATGGCTTTATGAGCCTTATTTTTGCCTACCGCTGAAAATTACTTATATTTTAAGGTGTTGAAGGATTTACAAACTATGTGGGCTATTTTCTCTATCTAGATCTGTTATACTCCTTTTCCCTCTACTTCTGGACTATAGACATTATAAAGGCTGTCCTGCTTGTCATCATAACCACAATTAAAGACGTTTCGAGGTAATTAATTGCATTCATAGGACTTTTACCCTCAAGTTTCCATGACTATGAAGGTTAATAATTCATCCACTTTCCCATTTTGTAGGGATTACCTTGACTCTAGGATGTATTAATTCAGAGGTCTTTTTTTATCTGCCTAACCCTATGCAGTAAAAGCTCTGCCCTGAAGGTTTATGTTAAAACTAAAAATAAGGTAATGCTTCCCTAAATACATTAAAATTAATTCATTCTAATGGACAGAAGTGATTCTAAATGACACTTATTGTTATAGATATCACAGAACATATCTACTTATCTACCAGCTCTGCCGCATATATTCCCTTTCCTTTTGCGCCCTCTATGCCCGCATGGGAGACATCAGCTACACCCTACTACAGGTGTGTTTTCCTATGCAGCACACAGACAATAGTACAAATGTTACCTCCTTGTTTATGTTGATACTAACTGATATTTTGTCTACTTTAAGAAACCTCTGATGTATAAATGTGGTCCTGAAGAAGCACGCTGCAAAACGCGTAGACCCAAAGATCAGATATGATTATGTACTATATGATGTTACCCCCAAAATTGTGAATATATAATAACCTACACATTTTTCCCATTTGTCGTTGGAGACTATATGGGTAAAAAATAGTCCTAGGTTATTCGTTTTTAAACAACTTCTGTTTGCTTGCTATATGTCTTGTATGTTCTAATGAGGTCAACTGGATTTTGCCCTCGCATTTATATTTTATACTCTGTGTATTAAATAAAATTATTTTAAATAAAATTTGTGAGTCGCTATGATTCATTTCATGATGTGCCTTAGAAAGTCCAGTCACATGTTCTTGTGAGGAGTCAACTGTGGTTTGGTTTTCCAACCCATGATACCTCGCAATTTCTACTTTTCCTATGTCTATATGTGTGACTGTGTGTGTATGTGTATATATGTGTGTGTGTGACTGTGTATATATGTGTGTATATGAGGTTGTATGGGTCTGTATGTGAGAATGTCTGTGTGTCATTCTGTATGTGTTGCGCTGCCAAATAATAAATAATCTGAACCCACCATGAATTCAATAAAATACATAATCAAACTACAATCATAAAGAACAAATATAAAGTACAAAATTCATATAAAGTGAGGTGTAAGGTTTCATGCAGTACTGCACTTGGTTGTTCTTTGATTATCTACAAATTATGATGAACTTCTTCAATCACCTATTTACTGATAAATTTATAGTTTATGAGCTTTCTAAATCACTTATTTATGTATTTATTAATTACACTTCACTTTAAATGAATTTTGTACTTTATATTTGTTTATGGTTGTAGTTATATTATATATTTTTTTGAATATATGGTGGGTTCACATTATTTATTATTTGGCAGCGCAACACATTTGTTTTAGTGATCTCCTTTGTATTATTGTGTGTAGATACAGTGAGTGCTGCTGTCATTTGTTGATATAATTGTTTGTGATTTCTGTTAGACACTTTATAATGTACACTTAGAGGAGTTATTTGGCAGGGCTGGTGTAACGTTAAAAAACCATACCTCGTTAGAATTCCATACCCTCGTCACTTCCGGTCTGAAACAGCTGAGCGGCGCAGCAGTGCGCATGCTCAGAGCCCCGGATACGTCATTGCACAGCAGAGAAGTTCACAAGTACGCATGCTCGGAGGGAATGAAATTATTATGGAGTGTGTGCAATGTTATACTTGCGGCGGTTACATTAAAACAGTTTGGCGGCAACATGGGGCATCTCCTCTCCTATCCCTGACACTTCCCTCATCTCAGCTAATAAATATAAAAGCGGCGGCGGGTGTATGAAATGTAAGTGACGGCGATCTCGGCTCTGTGATCCGCTTTTATATTTATTAGCCGAGATGAGGGAAGTGACAGGGATAGCAGCGGAGATGACTGATGTTGCAGAGGAGCTGTTTTAATGTAACGGCGGTAAGTGTAACATTACACACACTACTGTGAGAAATCCATACCCTCCTTAGGTACACCGGAAGTGACGAGGGTATGGTTTTCTCACGGGTATGGTTTTTTCACGACACCGGTGGTAAGAGGATATGTGCTGGGGGGAGCTTTTGGAGGGGAGAGGACTTGAGCTAGAAGGGGGGGGGGGGTGGATTTGAAATCCCCCACCCCCACTTTCTAGCACAAATCCTTTCCCCTCCTAAAAAGCCCCCCCTTCACATATCTGCCTCCCCCCACCTTCTAGCACAAGTCCACTCCCCTCTCAGCACATATCTAACCCCCCCCTCCACCCCACCTTCTAGCACAAGTCCTCTCTCTTCCTAAAGCTCCCCCCCCCCCAGCACACATCCAAAGCCTGGGTTTTGTTTAACCATGTAATTTAAGCCCCTCCCACTGTGAAATTCGACCACACCCACTTTTTGCCACAGCGCGCATAGTGCACCGCAGGTCTTTCCCTCCCTCAAGTGTCCCTAATTCCCAAATTTGAAAGTTGGGAGGTATGCCAGTGCAGGAACTGCAGGTAAGTCTCATGGTGCAAAAGCAGGATGGATTTCAAGGCCACTGCATTTTTTTTTTTTTTTAATGCTGCATGCACCTTTTTTCTGCGAAAAATGAGGGCATAGCAGCCCATTCAAATCAATGGGCTGCTATGCCTGTGCAAATGTGGGCCGCCAACCAGCATAGATGTGAACTAGGCCTAAGGCAGTAGTAAAGTAATTTACAAATAAAAACTGCAACGGGCAGTCGGGAACCAGTTAAGTCATACCGCACTAGTATTACCCTGTGATGTGTAAAGGGGCTCTACGACGTGAAAATGGCTACAGTGTAATCGGACGCTGCGTTTTGTAAAGGAGCACTATGACGTGAAAATGGCTGCAAGTGGGTTCCGAAAAATAACTGTATTCAGAAGTGGGTCTCGGCCCAAAAAAAGTTTGGGAAGCCCTGTACAAACAGATATCTGTAGTTCTCACACAGGACTGCTCACATGGGAGAGACAGTATTATCAAAAACAGTAAGCTACACAGTGCAGGAACACTTGTCCCTTTTCAATCTGGATGGATACAACACAAAACCAGCCTTCAGAACCTCTGGCTTGCACAGCATGTGGCTGGCCACGCTCTCCTCTCCACTTCCTGTAAGACATCCACATACAGTATCTCACAAAAGTGAGTACACCCCTCACATTTTTGTAAATATTTTATTATATCTTTTCATGTGACACCACTGAAGAAATGACACTTTGCTACAATGTAAAGTAGTGAGTGTACAGCTTGTATAACAGTTTAAATTAGCTGTCTTCTCAAAATAACTCAACACACAGCCATTAATGTCTAATTTGCTGGCAACAAAAGTGAGTACACCCCTAAGTGAAAATGTCCAAATTAGGCCCAATTAGCCATTTTTCCTCCCCGGTGTCATGTAACTCATTAGTTTTACAAGTTCTCAGGTGGGAATGGGAAGCAGATGTGTTAAATTTGGTGTTATTACTCTCACTCATACTGGTTACTGGAAGTTCAACATGGCACCTCATGGCAAAGAACTCTCTCAGGATCTGAAAAAAGAACTGTTGCTCTACATAGAGATGGCCTAGGCTAAGAAAAGATTGCCAAGACCCTGAAACTGAGCTGCAGCACAGTGGCCAAGACCATACAGTGGTTTATCAGGACAGGTTCCACTCAGAACAGGCCTCACCATGGTTGACCAAAGAAGTTGAGTGCACGTGCTCAGCGTCATGTCCAGAGGCTGTTTTTGGAAAATAGATTGCTGCAGAGGTTGAAGGGGTGGGGGGGATTAGCCTGTCAGTGCTCAGACCAAACACTGCATCAAATTGGTCTGCATGGCTGTCATCCCAGAAGCCTCTTCTAAAGATGATGCACAAGAAAGCCCGCAAACAGTTTGCTGAAGACAAGCAGACTAAGGACATAGATTACTGGAACCATGTCCTGTGGTCTGATGAGACCAAGATAAACTTATTTGGTTCAGATAGTGTCAAGCATGTGTGGCGGCAACCAGGTGAGGAGTACAAAGACAAGTGTGCCTTGCCTACAGTCAAGCATGGTGGTGGGAGTGTCATGGTCTGGGGCTGCATGAGTGCTGCCGGGACTGGGGAGCTACAGTTCATTGAGGGAACCATGAATGCCAACATGTACTGTGATATACTGAAGCAGAGCATGATCCCCTCCCTTCATAGACTGGGCCACAGGGCAGTATTCCAACATGATAATGACCCCAAACACACCTCCAAAATGACCACTGCCTTGCTAAAGAAGCTGAGAGTAAAGGTGATGGACTGACCAAGCATGTCTCCAGACCTAAACCCTTTTGAACATCTGTGGGGCATCCACAAACGGAAGGTGGAGGAGCGAGCACAAGGTCTCTAACATCCACCAGCTCTGTGATATCGTCATTGTGGAGTGGAAGAGGACTCCAGTGGTAACCTGTGAAGCTCTGGTGAACTCCATGTTCAAGAGGGTTAATAAGGCAGAGCTGGAAAATAATGGTGGCCACACAAAATATTGACACTTTGGGCTCAATTTGGACATTTTAACTTAGGGGTGTACTCACTTTTGTTGCCAGCGGTTTAGACATTAATGGCTGTGTGTTGAGTTATTTTGAGGGGACAGCAAATTTACACTGTTATACAAGCTGTACACTAACTACTTTACATTGTAGCAAAGTGTAATTTCTTCAGTGTTGTCACATGAAAAGATATAATAAAATATTTACAACAATGTGAGGGGTGTACTCACTTTTGTGAGATACTGTGTGTATTTATATATATATCCTTGAGGGTTTTCCTGACCCTTAAGCAGGGACAGGAAACTACCTCTCAACAGGAAAAAATCTGTTTGTAACAAGAACTCTATGGTAGTTACCAGGCATGAATGTATACAACCTCGTAGACAGTGTACAAAAGGAACACTTCCCTACATTCGTTTTGATAAACTACTACATTGGTGAGTGCACGCATTTATTCTTTATTACTGCTTAGGACCCCAGCTCCTAGTTCTTTTCCTGTATACTTTGGCATTTTTCCAATTTTTCTGTTGTCTACATCATTTATTTATCAAATTCAAAGTGCAGTGGGGATGATGGGATCCGTGGCTGGATGAGACTGACTGTAGCAGGAGGTGTGATCATAATAGATTTATGTACAGATATAGCATAACATAAAACTAAAATGATCTCACCTCTTGCTACATTCAGTCTCATCCAACTGTGTGCTCCCCCTCACTGCTGCCAAACACTGGATGTCACCTCCTGCTTTAGCCATGTGCTGCCTCTCTGAGACAGAGCACAGACTCTTAAAGGGATCCTACCTCCTGATCCAGCCATGGGCTCATGCTCTGTGCTCCCTCCCAAAGTCTTGCAATCAGCACTGCCATAGGAAATAACATCTCCCCCTTCAGCTCCCACTCTGTGCAGTACTCCCAGTGCTTCCCTCTGAGTTCACAGGAGCCAGAACTATAGAGGAGGCATTGAGTATCAATGCGCATTGACAGTAGTGACTGTCAGCGCACATTGAGAACACTGCTGGAAACAACATTGGGTGGTATACATTCGCCACAATGTTGATTTGCGGCGGAACTCCGGTTGTGAAACACTGATAGTAGTAGTAGTACAACTTCTGGCTGTCTTGTGCTGCTCCTGGCTGTACTAAAGTCAGTCTCGGAGATATGGTGTGTTACCGGTTGACTTGAGCCTCCTCATTCCAGATCTCCTGGCTTTTTGACTCAACTCTGACCCACTGTCTTTCTCTCTCTTTCTTTTCGGGTCCCCAGCTAAGCTTAGCACCTGCACCAGACTCTGGAGGCTTCTCTCTCTGCCTCAGGGGTAGAGCCTCCAACACAGGGGTCTCCTCGAGATGGCTGGACCCTGGACTCTGTTCCCAGACTGCCAGGCCTTAGGGTATGTGAGGATTTTCCCTCCACTTACTGGGCACGCTTTCCCAGGGATTGGCTGGAGACCCATAAATATTCAGGCTGCCTGTCCTGCTCTTCCTCCCACTAAACTTATAGAACCCTCCAGAAGACAGAGGAAAGTAGCAAGCCAGTGTAGCACTACCCCTGTAGGAGTTGCAGATGTCAGGGTTCCCAACTGCTGCACAGCCAGTCACCCAGCATTTCCTTCTTGCATCCAGACACAGAAATCAGTTCTTTGGCTTGTTTTTTGTTATTTTTATTAGGAGATGATAACTTGGATGGGTTAAGGGATTATGGGATGCCCAACTTGAAAAATGTCTAACAAAACCAGGGTAAACTCCCCCCCCCCTATTTACAGATTTCTCTTCTTCCTTCCTCCTGCACAAACTTTGTTCCTTTGTACAGCTTCTGTTGGGTGCACTTCTTGGGAACTAACAGTCTATCGTTAGCTCAGCAATGGCCCATTACAGGCTAGCTAACTCTCAGTCCCTTGGTAAAGTAGCACATGTGGAGTGAACAGCATCTCGCACCACCCTCTGCTTCCCCGTAGACACGGTTCCCATCTCTACTGCTTGCACAAATGCTAGCCCATCTGACAGCTTCCTCTTCCCAGTCCTCCTGACTGACACACACTGGAGATTCCCTAGTACAAGGTTAGATAAAGTCTTGGCACACCGCTATCTTTAAGAGAGACCTGCTACAGCTGGCAGTCTCTCCCCTTGTCTGTCCCTGCACTGTGCTGATCTACTCACTGTCTCTCTGTGCTCCTGCTGCCTCTCTAGTTAGGGTCCCTGCCTACATTGGTAGGATCCTTCCAGGCCAGACTCCCGAGCTCCAGCCCAAGGTAAAACCCACTCCTTAGCAGGGGTCCCTTAAGCACCACTGATAGACTCCCCTCAGCACTGTTTCTCCATCTTCCACCAGACTCCCTAACTTGCAAGGCTCATTGCTATTTAAGGGCTCCTTAGTCCCCTGACAGGCCCACTTCCTAGGGATTGGCTATGGGCCCCTAAATATTAAAGGCAACCCCTTCTAGCTTCCACCAGATAACTTCTAGAATGTTCTCCGACATTTTAGAAACAGGGGGAGGCACCACAGAGCTGCCAGGATGAGTCATTCAGTCCTAACCTCTAATAACTCTGACCCAGATTCCATGCCTCAGGTTTATCCTGGGCCAGATACATTTGCCTGTACTACTGCTAGTAGCACACTAGAGGGTGCTACACCAACAATCTGAAAGACACTGAAACAGCTCCTATGCTTAATTAAACCCTCTGCTCCTCTGCCTACAGGGGAGCCAACTAAATTTACCTAGCAGCCTACCAAACTAGGAGGGTGCTACATGTTTATTGTTATGCAAAGAATATGCTAATGACATACTACAGGCGTTAGAGACTTGGAACATGATACAGGTGTGTTTGGACATGCTGGCAGTTGGACCCTAACTTGTGCACCAGGATACCAGTTCTTGGACCACCTTGCTTTATCAAAGTTAAATAATAAGCCACAAACCTTTAGAAATGTTCTGGATAAAGACTTTTCTTCTTCCCTCTGTCCACTTGCCTTCCCAAATAGATATTTTACCAAATTTAATCCAGTGCACTTTCTCCTCCAAAGTAAAGTCTGATGAGGGCCTCTCCCAATTGTCCTCCATGTCATTAGGATCCTTTTAGAACAAAACACATAAGTAAATTGAAAGTGAACCAAAATGTAACAGTGCAGCTTTCCAAAGTTTAGGCACTTGTCAGCTTCAGGGCATCAAGTCTAGCAATCCCCACCCAGCTCTGGGATTGGTCAACAAGGGATTAAAGTGCATCGGCCTGTGCCTTTGTGCTTGCAATAGCATTTCCTGCTGACCAAGCTGGCCTGACCTGTTTGCTGGTTTGTCTGTGTTGATGACATCTGCTATTTTGTCAGATACTTCTGCTGCCTGTCTTGACCTTTGCTATATTACCAGATACCTCTGCTGTCTACTACTTGTCCTCACCTTTGCTATGTTCATCTGCTGGCTGCCCAGACCTTTTGCATTGTTCATGGATCATGCCTGCTGAAAGCCACCTCCAGAGTGCCTTTCATCTTGTTATTCCTGTCGCTGTATGTATCTTTTCTATTCTACCTCAGGCTCGCTAGCAAAATTCTACAGTCAGAGTATATAGTTTTGTGTATGTAGCACCCTACAGGTAGGTGCCAGGGAAGGAAAAGTGGGCCTTGCCTGCCTAACAGAAGGGCTTTGATTTGTTTGGTAGGGTGTCAGGGCTTCCAGATGTGTCTACTGAGGGGAGAAGTATCCCCACTTGCTCCTGTGAGAGGCTTCTCATAGGGCAGTGTGGGAAGCCCAATCAGGGGACACATCCCAGCTTGTAACTACCCCAGAAGGCAGATTAATCTGCAAGGGATTCTGGGAGTGGGTATAAGTTTGGGGGAAGTGCGTGACAGGTTGTCTTTGTCGGGAGCAGAGTCCCAGGAAGGAGAGTGCGGCTGTCTCTCCTCCTGTCTGAGGAAGGTGGATGTCTCGGGGTGTCGCCTGAGAATCCAGAGAATGCTGAGCTGAGCTAAGGGGATCCAGTGTGCCGAGAACCTGCGGAGAGAGAGAGAGAGAGGGGTCCAGTCCCAGGAAAGCCTACACAGGTTGTGAGTACTGCGGATTGCCCCTGGGGGTCTGCCTAGTGTCAGAAGGGACCACTCCGGGAGAGGTTCTGGGATCCAGTGTCAGCTAGCGGTAAAGGGGGTACCTAGGTTGAGGACCCTGAAGTTGTAAAGGGGGTACATAGTCAGTGGACTCCGAAGAGTTCAAGGTGAAAGTGGGCATCTGCAGTTTGGGCCCTGAATTGTGCAGAGTATGTCAGTATAGTGACAGTTACACAGAGTTCTACAAAATACTACCTCAAGCTGTACCAAGCAGGGGAAAGTATTTGGTGGCTTACACAGCACAACAGTATCAGGAGTTTCTACAGTTTTCAGTCTTGGATCTACAGGACTATAAGTCGGGGATTCAACACTTTCTTGAAGTTACAGAGTGTTCTTAGAGTCAGTGAGCATTGGCTGGCGCTGGCTAGCGCCAAGGAAGCGCCAACAGGCATTTTTGCAATTGTAATCAGTTAAAGCCGAAAGGAGTATCCCACTCATTCCCTTCTCCCATCCCCTTAATTTCCAAAAAAAAAAAAACACAAACAAAGATGCCAGAGTTGTCATTGTCTCAATTGTCGCACCTGGGGACTCAGCTCACATGGGCTGGCAAGGATTCCGGTACTAATGACAGACCTACATCAGGCCACAGGCCTGGAAACCTTGCTACATGTATTAATCCCTGGGGGCATTTTGGAAGCATAGGTCTGCTTGCCCTTAAATTGGTTGTAAACCCTAGTCATGGAATTTGAGCAAAGCACATATATCTGCAGTGTTTACTTATTCCTCTGCAAAACTCTAATTATCGTTTCTCTCTGCTGCTTCCTTCCTCTGTTATCAGCATGAGTCACTTTTGAGAATTTTCCCTGACACATGAGACAAACTCGTGTCAGGAAGGGGGGGGGGGGCTCAGAACAGAGCTTGTCTATTCAGAACATAGTTCTGCTGTGTGGAGGGGTGTGTCCCTTTCCTCCAATCAGCTCTCACACACTGTAACTGCAGTCTCTCCACCCCCTCCTCTTTGCTGCTGACAGATGAAAAAAGATTTTTAACATGATCTGCACTTTAGAAAGGGTGAAGAGAGGGGAGGATTGCAGATATACAAGTAAAACCTATGCAGGAGCTTTTGCTTAATCTCTGTGTATCATCTGAGGCTGTTCACTTTACTAGGTATATGTGGGGGTTTACAACCACTTTAAGGGAAGGGGGTGCTGCTTAAAGTGAAGGTACACTGGAGTGTCTGCATTCAGACCTTACTCTGGTCTAGTTGGCTAATTAAGGCGCTGGCCTCTTTTATGTCTTGGATATTCCAACTGCTGAGGTCTCCCTGCATTGATTCAGTGCTCTGCTCCTGTCCCTTTGAAATTTTGGGTGTTACTGGCAACTTTTTGAGTCTCCTAACTTGCAGCAGTAATGTCACAAAATAGAATCACAGTGAGCTGTGGGGACAGGGCTATCAACATATCCATTAGTGTGTGGAATGTTGAAGATTTTGCCAACAGGTTTCTTCTCCAAGAGGCCAAAGAAATGGGTGGTTGGCCAGGTAAGTATAAGCAGTCAACTTATACAGATTGGTTTTACTTTTATAAGCAGTCATCCGTGACTGATTTGTTTTAATTCATCAATTAAGAAATCTCAGTTATTGGATGACTGACCATTTAATATATGTATTTCTACTATAGAAAAGATTGTAGTTTAATAGAATTGTGCCAGGTGGCCATTTTAGAGACCGATGTGTAGTCTCTTTTTTTTTTAGATACCTCTTACATTTATGATTGGTGTGAGTGGCAGGTAGTCATAGTCTTTTAGGTGATGTTGGTAGTAAATGACCAGATCATGGACACAGGTAAAAGATCTTTCTTCATAGATGAAGAATCTTCCCGTATCTTCTCTTTTTATAGTGTAGTTGATGATCCCCTTGTTTTTCCGCACTGGATAGAGGAGAAACAGGTGTACGGTTAACAGCAAACACACACACACATCATAGGTTGAACTGGATGGACTGATGTCTTTTTTCATCCTCACAAATTATGTAACTATGTAAGGTGTAAGATGTCGGCTTTTGGTACCTGGGTCTCACATTATTTGGAAGACTATGAATGGTCATAACAAGATTAATTAATGGACAGCGTGTTCAAACAGTTCAGATTTCGAGGGAGTACCTATACCACGCTTTACCCACACACCAATGAAACACCCTGTGCTCAACCTATTTCTTTCTGCTGTGCATTCTTCACATCAAGCTTTTCTCCATCTGCTTGCTCATCCTCCTTAAAATACAAAATGAGCCAATGTCCTACTTGGTTGCCCCTTTAACTTCCCTTACTCTTTCCTTACCCAGTGATGGTCCATCCCTTTGCTACTTTCACACTGCAGGTGCACCAGAATGACTCAGAAAGTGATATTTAAGCACTTCTGTATCAAAAATGTCTGTCCAAATCTCACTGGTGATGCAGGCCTCCCCGAGTTGGCCATCTGAAACCCATAATAGGAAGCAAATCAGTACCCAGTGGTTTTCTACCAGCCTTGTCAGTAGCCTAGTGCAATTGTTGATTGGGCAGGGGAACCTCTGGACGGTTTTAGTCACTAAGAGATTCTGTACAGCGCTTTGAGAGAAGAAAGTAGTGTGATTGAACATATAAGTCTCAGGAGACTTTGGTGGCTATCTTGGGTGAGGGAACCTTTTAAATAAGGGAAGGGACCCCACGTTATTTTGGCATGCTCCTAGCATGTGGATGGTTAGGTACAGGAACCCCCTTGTGGGGGAAAGTGCCTACACTTGCCTACAAACACGAACAATAAATTTATTTTATTTGCTTCCTTTTGATCTGTTAAATATACCATTAAAACGTTTTGCTATATCTGTTCTGAAATTGCAGAAAAATATATGTTGATCCTGCTAGAAACCTCAGTGCTGATAACTTCCTGCACTGTCTGCATATGCTGCACTTTTATCCCTTAGCATTGGTCCCAGTTATTTCTGAGAGGACTACAGAACACCTCTCCCCATGTTATGGAGAATAGAAAAGGGGAAGTGTTCTGTAGTGGCACATTTTCTGTCCCAGGGTGATAACTCTGCCCCTTCATAGATACAAAAAATAGAGTGAGCTTGCTCACCTTAGGGCAGAATGTGTTTTAATAGCAGGATCACCAGGTGAAAATAAAGGGAAGAAGTTTGACGTAAGAAAACTCATACGCCCATCACATCTAAGGACTAGACATGTTCACTTTCATTTGTATTCTGTAAAAATGTTGTTCGAATTCTTTGTGTCAGTTTTTGGGATTTGTCTCATTTCATTCAGGATCAGTTTCTTAAATTCATTATATAGTGGGTGGAATTGAAAGGTTTTGAAAAGTCTTTGTTCTATTTTCGGACGGATCCAAATTCATTGTGAATAATAGCTGGTTGCTAAGGAGTGGGTGCCTGTTGATGTTGATGGTATGTGGCCTGGTATGGTTCAGGCCACATGCCATCAACCTCGCGGGGGGCGCTCTCTCATCCCCCCCTTTCCTGGCCTGCCGTCTGGTATGGATTGGGGGGGACCCCACACTGTTTTTTTTCTTTAATTTTTAATGCCAGCCCTTGTTTACATTCTGCTGTCAGCGGGGAATCCCACTGACAGCAGATGAGTTATGGTTTTTAAGGATGCGGCGGCCGCCCGCTTCTTAGCAACCAGCTATTCACAATGACTCTGTTATGTATGGAACAAATTTGAAAATGTGACATCATCCACATGAATCGGATTTTTTTCTATGCCCATTCAGAAAATCAGATACATCCCAAATTCCATAAACAAATTTTTGGTCTGGAAAACAGATCTAAGCTAAGCGAATTGCACATTTCTACTAAGGACTCATAAGCTTCATTATATTAGATTTTTGGACTAGATACACTAGACCTGGCCTGTTTCTGACACTGTTTTTTATATGTAAAAAGCAATATTTTTTGCTACAAATTAGTTAGAACCCCCAAACATTATACATTTTTAAAGCAGAGGCCCTATAGAATAAAATGGTGGGTTTTGCAGTTTTTTTTATGTCACACGATAATTGCATTTTTCAAATGCAATTTTTTGGGGAAAAATACACTTTTTGCAATTTTATTGCCAAAAAATGCGATGCATAACCCAATTTTTTTTTTTGTAAAATATAAAACATGATGCTACGCCATGTAAAAACAGGTGCATACATATAATAAATTACATGCATACACTAACAGCGCTATGATTAGTCACATAGTCCATCCTGTGACATATTAAATATAGTCCAGCTTGCTGGTATAATCTGCAATCTTAAAGTCCTTTGTGAGTATTCCAGTGCTCTGGCATAAAGGAAGTGTGAACCAGAAGGAGCCCCTTCACCACACCAGCATGCCCCCCAAGCAGTGCCCACGTACCTCACTGAGGGGTAATAAGCGCCCAACAAAGTATGCTCGGGATGGAAAGCCTCAATCTGCCAGACAAGGAACCTCTCAAGGATGACTGCTCCCCACAGGAAAAATACAGATCAAACCACTCAGATGTTTTTCCTAGCCCAACTCCGGACTTCTTTAGGGCTGCAGGCTGGATCACTCCATGTATGTCATTTCATGTATAAATAAAAAACGCTCATAGCGTGATTCCATACACATGCAATTTAATAAAATAAAATAAACAATATGCACTCACAAAGTAAAATGATTTCAGTAGCATCAAGGATAAAACAGACTGTGGTCCCGGACCGGGCTACCTGCACGGCTCCCGCTGTCCCATTGTGGAGCCAAAGTAGCGTCTGGAAACGCCGAACGACTATCGGGTTCCGACTTCCGGGTTGGCGTGACGTCAGACGTCCGGGACGTAGGGTTGCTATGGTCACCGCGTGTCCACGCCCTAACGCGTTTCGTCATTGGCTGACTTCAACGGAGGGCGTGGACACACGGCGACACCTCTCCTTAATATATCAGACAAGTGAGGGCGGAAGTGCCGCTCAGAGCGGATCCATTACTGGCGATACAGGACGTTCTCATCGTCCCTACCCACTCCTATTAACCCACTTGTTTCCAGTCTCTGACGTCTCGGGCAATATTAACCCTTTAAGCTCCGCCAGAGTAATGGAATTGGAGATAACGGCACGCAGACTTACCAAAGTCACAGCCATAAAAAAATCTCCATGGTGACCATGCAATCAAAAATACCATATAATACACTTGATTAGATATATATCACACATTTATGAAAAAGATGTTTGCAAAACAACCGAGCGTATTTAATGCAGGGATAATGCAATGTACCGTTGACTGTTAACACAGACAGGTACCTACACCCTTCATGCACCATCCCCCCTCCCCAGGGAAGACGGAGTACTATTATACTCTTCTAAGAAGTAATTTAGGAAAAATAGCACTGCTATTCCCTTTGATATTACACCCAGGGAATTTATCACTCCTCACCCCAGCAATAGGTCCAGGCACAAGTTCATTTACGAACCATGTCGGGATCGCTAGCTGGGAACAGTCATTGGGGCGACATAAATATCCCCTGGTTTTCAAAATGCCATTAAATCAACATATGTATACACACCTGTACCTCCCATATGTCAACTTACTAATACTCTTGTTTTGCAGCATGCTTTCTCAAAATACATACATGTGTGAGAACAATAATTACACATCAGTATAAAAATCAAAATAAAACCATAAAATTCTAAAATTCAAATTTTATGCACCTCGCCCACCCAACTGCGAAACAGGAGGGGGGGAGAGGGGCTCAACAACCAAAATCCGATCGGCTATTGGATGTATATATATATATGATGTCCAAGGTGAATCGATCCAAAAATTATTATAAAGTTAAAATTACTAAAATATCCAAAACCAGGCCCCACAACTGGTCCATGTACCAAGAGGAACTAAAACTACTCATAAATAAAAAACCAGGTATCTTCAAACCTAGACGGTGCCGCTAAGTATCAAGCAATATTAAATCAAAAGATGTTTACACTATCGGCCCACTGGGATCTCAACGATCGCTAATAAAGCAATTGAGATCCAATTCTACGTTGAGTCCATGGGGCTGGAGTGCATTCGTGAGGTAAATCCAATAGGTTTCTCTCTTGGATATTTCCCTCACCATATTAGAACCTCTCCATGCTTTATTTATCTTCTCTATGCCCCAGAAGACCAGACCGCTTGGATCCTGATTGTGCTTTTCTTTAAAATGTACCGACACACTATGGTCTTTGTATCCATTCCGTATGTTGGCAATATGTTCCGACACACGTTTCCCTAAGGTCCTTTTCGTTCGACCTATATAAATCTTATTGCATGGACACAAAAGACCATAAACCACGTGTGTGGACATACATGTAATACAGTCCTTAATGTCAAAAGACTTCCCATTAGCTGGGGATACAAAGGAAGTATACCCTCTAAGGTGTGTACGAACCTGTCTACAGGATATACACCTCCTGCAGGCATAAAAGCCTTCTCTATTGTCCCAAAAGAAGGTTTGTTTCTTTGGAGGGTCCAAGACCTTCTTTACCAATTTATCGCCAAAAGTGGGTGCTTTCCTATAGATGAAGGTCGGATTCGGGGGTAAGACTGCCCCCAAAATCCGGTCCATACACAGGACATTCCAATGTTTTCGGAAGACATGCTCCACGTCCTTATGCTGCGCATTGAATGTAGAAATAAAGCCCCACTCATGGCGATTATCCACACTGTTTTCTTTATTAATCAGACACGATGCTTGGGAATTTTGTCCCACCTGTCTTATCGTGTCATCCAAAACACTGCCACTATAACCCTTCTCCATGAACCGATTCTTAATAATACCTGCTTGCTCGAAGAAATCTGCATCTCCAGTACAGTTTCTTCGAATACGTAGCAGTTGCCCTTTTGGAATGTTAGTAAGCCACTTCTTATGGTGGCCACTCTGGATAGGTAAATAGCCATTCCTGTCTGTGGGCTTGAAATAGGCACGTGTCACCAGTGTAGTGTCTTTTAACAGTATCTCTACATCTAGGTAATGGATTACTTCTTTACTCCAATTAAACTCCAGTTTTATGTTATTGGAGTTACTGTTCAGGTAATTGGCAAATTCTTGCAATGAACTCTCTGGACCCACCCACACGAAAAACAGGTCATCGATGTATCTTTTGTATATAATCAATTCCTGTCTTCGAGCAGCATAGACGAACCTATCCTCCCATTCCCCCATAAACAAATTAGCGAGGCTAGGGGCGAACTTAGCTGGATCACTTTTTACAAGATAGTGTCGTAAAAGTTAGATCCTACCTGAAGGACACTAAAGATTTTTTGCAGAGCATAAGGGAAATTATCCTACCCCCGGGCGAGGAAATCTTTCTGGTGACAGCGGACGTTTCCTCGCTCTATACAATTATCCAGCACGAGGACGCCCTGCTGGCCCTTAATTGGGCCTTTAGCAAGAGAGATGACCTCCCTGAACCCCAAAAAAGATTCTTAGGCAGGACCTTAGAGTTCTGCCTGTCTCATAATTATTTTTGGTACTCAGGACAGTACTATTCCCAGAAAAAAGGCGTGGCTATGGGCGCTAAGTTCGCCCCTAGCCTCGCTAATTTGTTTATGGGGGAATGGGAGGATAGGTTCGTCTATGCTGCTCGAAGACAGGAATTGATTATATACAAAAGATACATCGATGACCTGTTTTTCGTGTGGGTGGGTCCAGAGAGTTCATTGCAAGAATTTGCCAATTACCTGAACAGTAACTCCAATAACATAAAACTGGAGTTTAATTGGAGTAAAGAAGTAATCCATTACCTAGATGTAGAGATACTGTTAAAAGACACTACACTGGTGACACGTGCCTATTTCAAGCCCACAGACAGGAATGGCTATTTACCTATCCAGAGTGGCCACCATAAGAAGTGGCTTACTAACATTCCAAAAGGGCAACTGCTACGTATTCGAAGAAACTGTACTGGAGATGCAGATTTCTTCGAGCAAGCAGGTATTATTAAGAATCGGTTCATGGAGAAGGGTTATAGTGGCAGTGTTTTGGATGACACGATAAGACAGGTGGGACAAAATTCCCAAGCATCGTGTCTGATTAATAAAGAAAACAGTGTGGATAATCGCCATGAGTGGGGCTTTATTTCTACATTCAATGCGCAGCATAAGGACGTGGAGCATGTCTTCCGAAAACATTGGAATGTCCTGTGTATGGACCGGATTTTGGGGGCAGTCTTACCCCCGAATCCGACCTTCATCTATAGGAAAGCACCCACTTTTGGCGATAAATTGGTAAAGAAGGTCTTGGACCCTCCAAAGAAACAAACCTTCTTTTGGGACAATAGAGAAGGCTTTTATGCCTGCAGGAGGTGTATATCCTGTAGACAGGTTCGTACACACCTTAGAGGGTATACTTCCTTTGTATCCCCAGCTAATGGGAAGTCTTTTGACATTAAGGACTGTATTACATGTATGTCCACACACGTGGTTTATGGTCTTTTGTGTCCATGCAATAAGATTTATATAGGTCGAACGAAAAGGACCTTAGGGAAACGTGTGTCGGAACATATTGCCAACATACGGAATGGATACAAAGACCATAGTGTGTCGGTACATTTTAAAGAAAAGCACAATCAGGATCCAAGCGGTCTGGTCTTCTGGGGCATAGAGAAGATAAATAAAGCATGGAGAGGTTCTAATATGGTGAGGGAAATATCCAAGAGAGAAACCTATTGGATTTACCTCACGAATGCACTCCAGCCCCATGGACTCAACGTAGAATTGGATCTCAATTGCTTTATTAGCGATCGTTGAGATCCCAGTGGGCCGATAGTGTAAACATCTTTTGATTTAATATTGCTTGATACTTAGCGGCACCGTCTAGGTTTGAAGATACCTGGTTTTTTATTTATGAGTAGTTTTAGTTCCTCTTGGTACATGGACCAGTTGTGGGGCCTGGTTTTGGATATTTTAGTAATTTTAACTTTATAATAATTTTTGGATCGATTCACCTTGGACATCATATATATATATACATCCAATAGCCGATCGGATTTTGGTTGTTGAGCCCCTCTCCCCCCCTCCTGTTTCGCAGTTGGGTGGGCGAGGTGCATAAAATTTGAATTTTAGAATTTTATGGTTTTATTTTGATTTTTATACTGATGTGTAATTATTGTTCTCACACATGTATGTATTTTGAGAAAGCATGCTGCAAAACAAGAGTATTAGTAAGTTGACATATGGGAGGTACAGGTGTGTATACATATGTTGATTTAATGGCATTTTGAAAACCAGGGGATATTTATGTCGCCCCAATGACTGTTCCCAGCTAGCGATCCCGACATGGTTCGTAAATGAACTTGTGCCTGGACCTATTGCTGGGGTGAGGAGTGATAAATTCCCTGGGTGTAATATCAAAGGGAATAGCAGTGCTATTTTTCCTAAATTACTTCTTAGAAGAGTATAATAGTACTCCGTCTTCCCTGGGGAGGGGGGATGGTGCATGAAGGGTGTAGGTACCTGTCTGTGTTAACAGTCAACGGTACATTGCATTATCCCTGCATTAAATACGCTCGGTTGTTTTGCAAACATCTTTTTCATAAATGTGTGATATATATCTAATCAAGTGTATTATATGGTATTTTTGATTGCATGGTCACCATGGAGATTTTTTTATGGCTGTGACTTTGGTAAGTCTGCGTGCCGTTATCTCCAATTCCATTACTCTGGCGGAGCTTAAAGGGTTAATATTGCCCGAGACGTCAGAGACTGGAAACAAGTGGGTTAATAGGAGTGGGTAGGGACGATGAGAACGTCCTGTATCGCCAGTAATGGATCCGCTCTGAGCGGCACTTCCGCCCTCACTTGTCTGATATATTAAGGAGAGGTGTCGCCGTGTGTCCACGCCCTCCGTTGAAGTCAGCCAATGACGAAACGCGTTAGGGCGTGGACACGCGGTGACCATAGCAACCCTACGTCCCGGACGTCTGACGTCACGCCAACCCGGAAGTCGGAACCCGATAGTCGTTCGGCGTTTCCAGACGCTACTTTGGCTCCACAATGGGACAGCGGGAGCCGTGCAGGTAGCCCGGTCCGGGACCACAGTCTGTTTTATCCTTGATGCTACTGAAATCATTTTACTTTGTGAGTGCATATTGTTTATTTTATTTTATTAAATTGCATGTGTATGGAATCACGCTATGAGCGTTTTTTATTTATACATGAAATGACATACATGGAGTGATCCAGCCTGCAGCCCTAAAGAAGTCCGGAGTTGGGCTAGGAAAAACATCTGAGTGGTTTGATCTGTATTTTTCCTGTGGGGAGCAGTCATCCTTGAGAGGTTCCTTGTCTGGCAGATTGAGGCTTTCCATCCCGAGCATACTTTGTTGGGCGCTTATTACCCCTCAGTGAGGTACGTGGGCACTGCTTGGGGGGCATGCTGGTGTGGTGAAGGGGCTCCTTCTGGTTCACACTTCCTTTATGCCAGAGCACTGGAATACTCACAAAGGACTTTAAGATTGCAGATTATACCAGCAAGCTGGACTATATTTAATATGTCACAGGATGGACTATGTGACTAATCATAGCGCTGTTAGTGTATGCATGTAATTTATTATATGTATGCACCTGTTTTTACATGTTTTTATATATATATATATAACAGCTGCTGAAATCCGAAAGGTTTACAAATATTGGTGATTTGAACATCAATTTTAATTAATTTTGGTATTGATGGTGTAATTGTTCATTTATATGCTATTATATGTGGCATTAGCACCATAGCGCCGAGTGGGTGAGATTTATTGACACTCCCTTTTTGGGGTATTAGTGTTATTGTTCTTACTCCTTTTATAATGATGCTACGCCAAGTAAATAAATACCTAACACGTCAAGCTTTAAAACTGCGCACGGCCAAGCAAAACACGCACAAATTATGTAAATTTTACTATGCATAGGCGACACTTTAAAAACCTTTACATGCTACCACTTTAGATTTACACAGGATTTCTGGTGCTAGAATTACTGCCCATGATCTGACGTTGGTGGCGATACCTCACATCGGTAGGACAATCGCCAATGTGTGTGCTTGCCTTTGCGTGTGAGCAGGGGGAATGGGGGGAACTTTACTTTTTTTTATTATTATTATTTATTTCGTTATTTTTTATACTGTCGCTTTACATTTTTTTGTAATCACTTTTAATGCTGTCAGAAGGAATGTAAACATCCCGTGTGACAGTAATAGGCATGTGACAGGTGCTCTTTATGAAGAGATCTGGGGTCTATAAGACCCCAAATCCCTCCTCTGCTCTTAAAGGCATTTGATCATGTGATCGAATGCTTTTAATTTTTAAAAAAGGCTTCATTTATATCTGGCTAAACAGGAAGTGATGTCAGGTCATCGCTCAGGTTACCATGTCACAGAGCCGATTCGGTCTTAGTTTGGCTCTGTGATCAGCCAGCAGAAGGGAAGGGCATCCCAGTAAAGCCCGAAAGGTGGAAGAAGGGGGGGGGGGCATCCCTTCCTGCTGTTTGTAAAAACAATCTAGTGGCTAGTTAACGGCTAGGATTGTTTTTAAATAAGAGCCGACTGTCAGCTCTAAAAAACCAAACCGGGAGGATGCCTGCATCATCCCGGTATAACCACTTGAGGACCAGTGACGTACCAGGTATCTGACTGGTTGACAAGTGGTTAAATACTTTATTCATTGTAGTAGGAACAGCGGAGATGTTGAAGAAGAGCATACTGGCCTGACTCTTATCTGAACAAATCAAAAGAAGTTCCCCTAGTGGTGGGGCTTTTATGGCACTTCAAATATAGAACAAAATGATGTGATAAACATTAAACTTTATTAATAAATAGACATATAATAATGTTAAAATAGGCAAGCAGTGTACAATACATAACACAAATTGCAGAAGACAACCACGGGAAGCACGGGAAGAAAGTCAGACCAACCTGAAAAAAGAAGCCCTTCAAAACACCTATACTGTAAGTTGCAAAAAAAGAATATTCAAAATGACAATCTGGGTCTAACAAGTCATTAGTATATTCCAAAAGCCAAATGTCCTCATTAAACATCTATCCTTACCTGAAAGACAATAGTGTGAATCTTTGCTTGGTCTCACAATGAAAGAACCATTTGGTTTGGACAGGAGGAGGGTCTTCACCTCTGCATCACCTATGTCAGTAAACCAGCTGGATAGAGACAACAGTAAGTGGTCAAATCATTCCAACAGAAAAGACAATATACATACTGGGTTCTAATATTCCATTATTAACCACTCAGCTAGGTAAACTGAAACTTTATTTGGAATAGTGCAAATTCAGCCTTTTCTGGTTTTCTAAATGATCAATGTGACAGGTTGTTTCCTTTTAACAAGTGTAAGGGTCCTTTCACATGGGCTTTCCACCCGGCGGACTCCGTTTTGCTTAGTGGGGATCGATCTGCCGATCCCCCTGAGCAGGCGAATGACAGCTCCGTCTCCGCTTACTTTGCAGAGACGGAGCTGTCAGATCCCTGCTCTTCTCCTTGGGAGACCGCCTGTCCTTTTCATCCGATCCTATCCGATCCAATCCTCCAGATGGATGGAAAATAGGGTTTCCATCCGTCTGGATTTCACGGACAGGATCGGATGGCAGCGGGTGTCAGTGGACATGTCACCCCTGACATACGCTGCTCCATAGGGCTGCATGGAGCATCCGATCAGGTCCGCCTGAAAAAACTGACAGGCGGACTTGATGGGAAAGCCCGTGTGAAAGGGGCCTAACTTTTTATCATATGGTTGTCTGGTTTATTTTGCAATACATGTAATGCCAGTGATGGATAGGGAGTATGCAGGAGGAGTCATGGCTGGAATATAAACTCTCTTTTGTTTAACTGGCACTGTAACATTTGGATGGAACATCATTACTTCTGAGGTGGACCTTCATAACACTTCGGTGAAAATTCATAACTTTTCAGGTGGAGCTTCTTAAAACTTGAAGTGGACCTCCATAGCATTTGATATGGAGATTCTTAACAACTGAAATACAGTGGGTACAGAAAGTATTCAGACCCCCTTAAATTTTTCACTCTTTGTTATATTGCAGCCATTTGCTAAAATCATTTAAGTGAATTCTTCTTCCTCATGAATGTACACACAGCTCCCCATATTGACGGAAAAACACAGAATTGTTGACATTGTTGCAGATTTATTAAAAAAGAAAAACTGAAATATCACATGGTCCTAAGTATTCAGACCCTTTGCTGTGACACTCATATATTTAACTTAGGTGCTTTCCATTTCTTCTGATCATCCTTGAGATGGTTCTACACCTTCATTTGAGTCCAGCTGTGTTTGATTATACTGATTGGACTTGATTAGGAAAGCCACACACCTGTCTATATAAGACCTTCCAGATCACAAAGCATGTCAGAGCAAATGAGAATCATGAGGTCAAAGGAACTGCCTGAAGAGCTCAGAGACAGAATTGTGGCAAGGCACAGATCTGGCCAAGGTTACAAAAAGGTTTCTGCTGCACTTAAGGTTCCTAAGAGCACAGTGGCCTCCATAATCCTCAAATGGAAGACATTTGGGACGACCAGAACCCTTCCTAGAGCTGGCCGTCCGGCCAAACTGAGCTATCGGGGGAGAAGAGCCTTGGTGAGAGAGGTAAAGAAGAACCCAAAGATCACTGTGGCTGAGCTCCAGAGATGCAGTCAGGAGATGGGAGAAAGTTGTAGAAAGTCAACCATCACTGCAGCCCTCCACCAGTCTGGGCTTTATGGCAGAGTGGCCCGACGGAAGCCTCTCCTCAGTGTAAGACACATGAAAGCCCGCATGGAGTTTGCTAAAAAAACACCTGAAGGACTCCAAGATGGTGAGAAATAAGATTCTCTGGTCTGATGAGACCAAAATAGAACTTTTTGGCATTAATTCTAAGCGGTATGTGTGGAGAAAACCAGGCACTGCTCATCACCTGTCCAATACAGTCCCAACAGTGAAGCATGGTGGTGGCAGCATCATGCTGTGGGGGTGTTTTTCAGCTGCAGGGACAGGACGACTGGTTGCAATCGAGGGAAAGATGAATGCGGCCAAGTACAGGTATATCCTGGACAAAAACCTTCTCCAGAGTGGGCCGAAGGTTTACCTTCCAACAAGACAATGACCCTAAGCACACAGCTAAAATAAAGGAGTGGCTTCACAACAACTCCGTGACTGTTCTTGAATGGCCCAGCCAGAGCCCTGACTTAAACCCAATTGAGCATCTCTGGAGAGACCTAAAAATGGCTGTCCACCAACGTTTACCATCCAACCTGACAGAACTGGAGAGGATCTGCAAGGAGGAATGGCAGAGGATCCCCAAATCCAGGAGTGAAAGACTTGTTGCATCTTTCCCAAAAAGACTCCTGGCTGTATTAGATCAAAAAGGGGGCTTCTACTAAATACTGAGCAAAGGGTCTGAATACTTAGGACCATGTGATATTTCAGTTTTTCTTTTTTAATAAATCTGCAACAATGTCAACAATTCTGTGTTTTTCTGTCAGTATGGGGTGCTATGTGTACATTCATGAGGAAGAAGAATGAACCTAAATGATTTTAGCAAATGGCTGCAATATAACAAAGAGTGAAAAATTTAAAGGGGTCTGAATACTTTCCGTACCCACTGTATACCTGCATAACTTTTGAGGTGGATCACATTAACCATTAAAGGTGGATGATCATAACTAGGGTTGAGCGGACACCTAGATGTCCGTGTTCGACGGGTTCGGCCGAACTTTAAAAAAAAGTCCGGGTCCGTGTCCCGGACTTTTACCGAACTTTTCCCGGACACCGAACCCCATTGAAGTCAATGGGGACCCGAACTTTAAGGCATTAAAATGGCTCTAAAACACCAATGGAAAGGGCTAGAGTGCTGCAAATGGCAGCAAAACGTAGTTAAGAGCATGGCAAGTGCTCTGCAAACAAATGTGGATAGGGAAATAACTTAAAACAACAAAAAAAAAACAGAAAAATAAAACAATGTTCTTCATCTCTGAAGGACGAGGCCCATATGGAGTAGGAGGGAGGTTGAGGTGGTGGTGGATGTGGCGGTGTCATAGGCGTGCGCACAGGGTGTGCCTGGTGTACCAGGGCACACCCTAATCACCTTAGGGCACATAGCATTATCGCTCTGTTTGCCAGTGAGGAGATGGGAAAGATCTCCCTCGCACCTGCTCTGCTCTATTTCTCTTTGCCAGCAGGGAGAGTAATGTATCGAGGCCATGTACATGTAGGCAAACACATGCATGTGTATTTCAACTTTGGGGTGCACACCCTAATGCAATAGGCTGCGCACACCTATGGGCGGTGTAGGTGGAAGCGGCGGTGGAGGAGGACCAGGGCCGGATTAAGAGCATCATGGTCTTGGTGCTGAGGATTTTGAAGGGCCTTAAGGGCCGTGCCTTGGCATGCACCCAGAGGAGGAAGGGTGCAGCCATGCATGCCTAATTCAACATGGGATGCTGTCTCTGAAGCCCATAAACACATCCATGCATCGGCAACTGTCCCTCCTTGTCCGGCCTTCGCGCTGTGTGGGGAGGTTCTGAGGGTGCTGCCTGGGGAAGCGAGCATAGAAGCCAGACTTCTGTGTTTACAAGTGACAGAAGAGCGGTCACAGTGAATATGGCCAACCCGGGGCCTATATAAAAGGTAGGGGCCTGCATGGAGCTGCAGCTCCAATAGCCCCTACGTTAATCTGGCCCTGAGGAGGAGGACGAGGTAGCCAACACTGCTTCTTTTCACAAATTTTAAATGAGGGTACACCCCAAAAGAGTGAGAAAGAGCAAAAATGGAACAATGGCTGGGTAAGGTCGGTATCCATTGCTATTCTGCACAAGGTACGGAAAAGTTCCGTGGGATCCATGCCTGGTTCATTTTAATGAACGTGAGCTTGTCCACATTGTCTCTGGACAGGCGGCTGCGCTTTTCTGTTATAACACCCCCAGCCGTGCTAAATACCCGTTCAGATAATACACTGGCTGCAGGGCACGCCAGCACCTCCAAGGCGTAAAGGGCAAGCTCAGGCCATGTGCCCAATTTGGAGACCCAGAAGTTGAAGGGGGCAGACCCCTCATTCACTACATGTAGGCGTGTGCACACATACTGCTCCACCATGTTGGTAAAATGCTGCCTCCTGCTAAGACGTTCCATCTGAGCTGCTGGTGCTGCTGTTTGTTGTGGCGTGCTGACAAAGCTTTTCCACATTTCGGCCATGCTAACCCTGCCTTCTGAGGTGCTGGCGGTGCCCTGGTTGAGTTGGCGACCTCCTCCTCCTCCTCCTCTGCCTTGTGCTTCAACTGTGGCCCCGCTGTCAGATGGGAATGCCAGCAGCATCGCGTCTACCAGCGTGCGCTTGTACTCTCGCATCTTGCGATCGCGCTCCAGTGAGTGAATTAAGGACGGTACGTTGTCCTTGTAACGGGGATCCAGCAGCGTGGCCACCCAGTAATCAGCACAAGTTAGAATGTGGGCAACTCGGCGGTTGTTGTGGAGACACTGCAGCATGTAATCGCTCATGTGTGCCAGGCTGCCCAGAGGCGACGAAAGGCTGTCCTCTGTGGGAGGTGTATCGTCCGTGTCCTCTGTATCCCCACAGCCACGCACCAGTGATGGCCATGAGCTGGCCTGGGTGCCACCCTGCTGTGAACATGGTTCCATCTCCTCCTCCAGCTCCTCCTCCTCCTCATCCTCCTCATCCTCCAGAACTGTGCCCCTGCTGGACAATTGTGTCCCTGGCGTTTGTGTGTGCAGGAACCCACCCTCGGAGCCCCTTGCGAATGACTGCCCTGAAAGCCTTTGAAATGTTACCTCTTCATCCTCCTCCTCCTCCTCCTCATCCTGTGCCACATCCTCTTCCATCATCGCCCGAATTGTTTTTTCAAGGAGGCATAGAAGTGGGATAGTTAAGCTGAGAACGGCGTCATTGCCACTGGCCATGTTGGTGGAGTACTCAAAACAGCGCAACAAGGCACACAGGTCTCGCATGGAGGCCCAGTTATTGGTGGTGAAGTGGTGCTGTTCCGCAGAGCGACTCACGCGTGCGTGCTGCAGCTGAAACTCCACTATGGCCTGCTGCTGCTCGCACAGTCTTTGCAGCATGTGCAAGGTGGAGTTCCACCTTGTGGGCACGTCACATATGAGGCGGTGAGCGGGAAGGCCGAAGTTACGCTGCAGCCCTGCCAGGCGAGCAGCAGCAGGGTGAGAACGCCGAAAGTGCGCACAGACGGCCCGCACTTTCTGCAGCAGCTCTGACATATCGGGGTAGTTTTTAAGGAACCTCTGCACCACCAAATTCAGCACATGCGCCAGGCAAGGGATGTGCGTCAAACCGGCTAGGCCCAGAGCTGCTATGAGATTTCGCCCATTATCGCACACCACCAGGCCGGGCTTGAGGCTCGCTGGCAGCAACCACTCATTTGTCTGCTGTTCCATGCTCCTCCACAACTCCTGCGCGGTGTGTGGTTTGTCCCCCAAACAGGCAAGTTGTAAAACTGCCTGCTGTCGTTTAGCCCAGGCCGTGCTGAAGTTGGTGGTGAAGGTATTACGCTGTCCGGATGAGGAGGCGGTAGAGGATGAGGTAGCGGAGTAGGATGAGTTAGGAACAGGAGGCAAACTGAAGCGCCCTGCAATCCTCGGTGGTGGAAGGACATGTGCCAAATTGCTATCCGCCTCAGGCCCATCCGCCACTGCATTTACCCAGTGTGCCGTTAGGGAGATATAACGCCCCTGACCGTGCTTACTGGTCCACGTATCGGTAGTTAGGTGGACCTTGGCACAGATGGCGTTGCGCAGTGCACACCTGATTTTTTCCCCCACTTGGTTGTGCAGGGAAGGGATGGCTTGCCTGGAAAAGTAGTGGCGGCTGGGCACGACGTACTGTGGAACAGCCACCGACATAAGCTTTTTAAAACTGGGCGTCTCCACCAGACGGAATGACAGCATTTCAAAGGCCAATAATTGTGAAATGCTGGCATTCAGGGCCAGGGATCGCGGGTGGGTAGGGGGGTACTTCCTCTTCCTCTCAAGTGTTTGGGAGATGGAAAGCTGAACGCTTCCACGGGACATTGTGGAGATGGTTGTTGGTGACCCAGGTGGTGGTGTTGCTGACAGATCGTCTGTTTGCGGGGTGGCAGGTGCCGGTATGACTACAGAGGTGGCTGGAGCAGCCGAGACTGCAGTAGAAGAGGAAGCAGGATGAGCCAGAGACGTTTCTTGGTTTTGAAGGTGTGTACTCCACTGCAGCTCGTGCTTTGCACTTAGATGCCTGATCATGCAGGTTGTGCTCAGGTTGAGAAGGTTTATGCCTCGCTTCAGGCTCTGATTGCACAGGGTGCAAACCACTCGTGTCCTGTCATCAGCACATTTTCTAAAGAACTTCCACGCTAGAGAACTCTTTTGAGCTGACTTTGGTGCGCTCGTTCCCTTGCTGCGTTGGGAAGTAGCAGGCGTAGTGTCTAGGGCACGGCCGCTCCGCTTCTGCACCCTGCTCCCTCTTCTGCTGTGCTGGTGGCTCTGTGCGACCACCGCCTCTTCCTCCAAACTACTCAGGTCACCTGCATGACCTTCATTCCATGTGGGGTCGAGGACCTCATCGTCCTCCACATCATCTTCCACCCAGTCTTCACCCCTGCCCTCCCTGTCGGTCTCCACAATGCTGAACGCCGCAGCAGTTGGCACCTGCGTTTCGTCATCATCGGAGACGTGCTGTGATGGTCCTTCCATGTACTCATCTTGAGAAATAAGTGGTTGGGCATCGCTGCACTCAATCTCTTCCACTTCTGGGGCAGGGCTAGGTGGATGGCCCTGGGAAACCCTGCTGACAGAGTCCTCAAAAAGAATAAGAGACTGCTCTATGGCTTGGGGCTCAGACTGCTTGCCTGATTTGCAAGGGGGTGAGGTGAAAGACGGTTGGACATTGGCTGCAGGTGCCAACTCTGACCTTTCTGCAGTAGACTGGGTGGGAGACAATGTGAAGGAACTGGAGGCACTGTCAGCAGCAAACCAATCTACTATCGCCTCTCTGTGTTCTGGCCTCATCACTTCTAGAGGCGTATGATGCCCTACCAAATACTGATGCAGGTTCTGTCGCCTACTCACACTTGAGGAAGGTGTTTCACTTGTGCGTGTAGCTGGCACAGATCGACCACGTCCTCTCCTTGCAACAGGAGCTCTAGCAGCAGCACCACCACGACCCAGGCCACGGCCCCTATTTGACGCTCTCCTCATATTTCTGAAATTTAAGATCTTGCCCTAGAAAGGTCTTTATTGAATAGCGGAACAAAAGAACAACAGTATCGCACGGGTGTATCTCACAGTCAAATATGCAAACTATGCCGCAATTTAATGTTTTTTACACCAAAAGGGTGTGTATTGAATAGCGGAATAGGATAAAAAACTGTGTATCTCACACGTACAAACACAGACTAGGCCCGATTAAATTTTTTCCTACCCTAAAGGGAGGATGAGGAAGAGGAGTATGGAACAGGCAGCACCCTCAAATCTTCAGAAGTATGAGATGAACCCCAAAAACTTGGAAAGGTGGATCTCACACGTACCGACACAGACTATTCCGCAATTTAATTGAGCCCCAAAGGTTTTTATTGAATAGCGGAATAGGAAATATGATCAAAAAAAAGTGTATGTTTTTCACACGTACAGAAGCACACTAGGCCCCAATTACTATTGTTTGTACACCTAAAAGGATGGATGAGGAGGAGGAGGAGTATAGAACAGGCAGCACCCTCAAAGCTTCAGAAGCATGAGATGAACCCCAAAAACTTGGAAAGGTGGATCTCACACGTACCGACACAGACTATTCCGCAATTTAATTGAGCCCCAAAGGTTTTTATTGAATAGCGGAATAGGAAATATGATCAAAAAAAAGTGTATGTTTTTCACACGTACAGAAGCACACTAGGCCCCAATTACTATTGTTTGTACACCTAAAAGGATGGATGAGGAAGAGGAGGAGGAGGAGTATAGAACAGGCAGCACCCTCAAAGCTTCAGAAGTATGAGATGAACCTCAAAAACTTGGAAAGGTGGATCTCACACGTACAGACACAGACTATTCCGCAATTTAATTGAGCCCCAAAGGTTTTTATTGAATAGCGGAATAGGAAATATGATCAAAAAAAAGTGTATGTTTTTCACACGTACAGAAGCACACTAGGCCCCAATTACTATTGTTTGTACACCTAAAAGGATGGATGAGGAGGAGGAGGAGGAGGAGTATAGAACAGGCAGCACCCTCAAAGCTTCAGAAGTATGAGATGAACCCCAAAAACTTGGAAAGGTGGATCTCACACGTACCGACACAGACTATTCCGCAATTTAATTGAGCCCCAAAGGTTTTTATTGAATAGCGGAATAGGAAATATGATCAAAAAAAAGTGTATGTTTTTCACACGTACAGAAGCACACTAGGCCCCAATTACTATTGTTTGTACACCTAAAAGGATGGATGAGGAAGAGGAGGAGGAGGAGTATAGAACAGGCAGCACCCTCAAAGCTTCAGAAGTATGAGATGAACCCCAAAAACTTGGAAAGGTGGATCTCACACGTACCGACACAGACTATTCCGCAATTTAATTGAGCCCCAAAGGTTTTTATTGAATAGCGGAATAGGAAATATGATAAAAAAAAAGTGTATGTTTTTCACACGTACAGAAGCACACTAGGCCCCAATTACTATTGTTTGTACACCTAAAAGGATGGATGAGGAGGAGGAGGAGGAGTATAGAACAGGCAGCACCCTCAAAGCTTCAGAAGTATGAGATGAACCCCAAAAACTTGGAAAGGTGGATCTCACACGTACCGACACAGACTATTCCGCAATTTAATTGAGCCCCAAAGGTTTTTATTGAATAGCGGAATAAGAAATATGATCAAAAAAAAGTGTATGTTTTTCACACGTACAGAAGCACACTAGGCCCCAATTACTATTGTTTGTACACCTAAAAGGATGGATGAGGAAGAGGAGGAGGAGGAGTATAGAACAGGCAGCACCCTCAAAGCTTCAGAAGTATGAGATGAACCCCAAAAACTTGGAAAGGTGGATCTCACACGTACCGACACAGACTATTCCGCAATTTAATTGAGCCCCAAAGGTTTTTATTGAATAACGGAATAGGAAATATGATCAAAAAAAGTGTATGTTTTTCACACGTACAGAAGCACACTAGGCCCCAATTACTATTGTTTGTACACCTAAAAGGATGGATGAGGAGGAGGAGGAGGAGTATAGAACAGGCAGCACCCTCAAAGCTTCAGAAGTATGAGATTGTGTTCACTGTACCCCACAAAGATTGTGTTCACTGTACCCCACAAAGATTGTGTTCACTGTACCCCACAAAGGTTTTGTTCACTGCACCCCACAAAGATTGTGTTCACTGTACCCCACAAAGGTTTTGTTCACTGCACCCCACAAAGATTGTGTTCACTGTACCCCACAAAGATTGTGTTCACTGCACCCCACAAGGATTGTCTTCTCTGCACCCCACAAAGATTGTGTTCACTGTACCCCACAAAGGTTTTGTTCACTGTATCCCACAAAGATTGTGTTCACTGCACTCCAAAAGGATTGTCTTCACTGCACCCCACAAAGATTGTGTTCACTGTACCCCACAAAGGTTTTGTTCACTGCACCCCACAAAGATTGTGTTCACTGTACCCCACAAAGGTTTTGTTCACTGCACCCCACAAAGATTGTGTTCACTGTACCCCCCAAAGATTTTGTTCACTGCACCCCACAAGGATTGTTTGTCTTCACTGCACCCCACAAAGATTGTGTTCACTGCACCCCACAAAGGTTTTGTTCACTGCACCCCACAAAGATTGTGTTCACTGCACCCCACAAAGATTGTGTTCACTGTACCCCACAAAGATTGTGTTCACTGCACTCCAAAAGGATTGTCTTCACTGCACCCCACAAAGATTGTGTTCACTGCACCCCACAAAGATTGTGTTCACTGCACCCCACAAAGATTGTGTTCACTGTACCCCCCAAAGATTTTGTTCACTGCACCCCACAAGGATTGTCTTCACTGCACCCCACAAGGATTGTCTTCACTGCACCCCACAAAGATTGTGTTCACTGTACCCCACAAAGATTTTGTTCACTGCACCCACAAAGATTGTGTTCACTGTACCCCACAAAGATTTTGTTCACTGCACTCCAAAAGGATTGTCTTCACTGCACCCCACAAAGATTGTGTTCACTGTACCCCACAAAAGTTTTGTTCACTGCACCCCACAAAGATTGTGTTCACTGTACCCCACAAAGGTTTTGTTCACTGCACCCCACAAAGATTGTGTTCACTGTACCCCACAAAGATTGTGTTCACTGTACCCCACAAAGGTTTTGTTCACTGCACCCCACAAAGATTGTGTTCACTGTACCCCACAAAGGTTGTGTTCACTGCACCCCACAAAGATTGTGTTCACTGTACCCCACAAAGGTTTTGTTCACTGCACCCCACAAAGGTTTTGTTCACTGCACCCCACAAATATTGTGTTCACTGTACCCCACAAAGATTGTGTTCACTGCACTCCAAAAGGATTGTCTTCACTGCACCCCACAAAGATTGTGTTCACTGTACCCCACAAAGGTTTTGTTCACTGCACCCCACAAAGATTGTGTTCACTGTACCCCCCAAAGATTTTGTTCACTGCACCCCACAAGGATTGTCTTCACTGCACCCCACAAGGATTGTCTTCACTGCACCCCACAAAGATTGTGTTCACTGTACCCCACAAAGATTGTGTTCACTGCACTCCAAAAGGATTGTCTTCACTGCACCCCACAAAGATTGTGTTCACTGCACCCCACAAAGATTGTGTTCACTGCACCCCACAAAGATTGTGTTCACTGTACCCCCCAAAGATTTTGTTCACTGCACCCCACAAGGATTGTCTTCACTGCACCCCACAAGGATTGTCTTCACTGCACCCCACAAAGATTGTGTTCACTGTACCCCACAAAGATTTTGTTCACTGCACCCCACACAGATTGTGTTCACTGTACCCCACAAAGATTTTGTTCACTGCACTCCAAAAGGATTGTCTTCACTGCACCCCACAAAGATTGTGTTCACTGTACCCCACAAAGGTTTTGTTCACTGCACCCCACAAAGATTGTGTTCACTGTACCCCACAAAGGTTTTGTTCACTGCACCCCACAAAGATTGTGTTCACTGTACCCCACAAAGATTGTGTTCACTGTACCCCACAAAGGTTTTGTTCACTGCACCCCACAAAGATTGTGTTCACTGTACCCCACAAAGGTTGTGTTCACTGCACCCCACAAAGGTTTTGTTCACTGCACCCCACAAAGATTGTGTTCACTGCACCCCACAAAGATTGTGTTCACTGTACCCCACAAAGGTTTTGTTCACTGCACCCCACAAAGATTATGTTCACTGTACCCCACAAAGATTGTGTTCACTGCACTCCAAAAGGATTGTCTTCACTGCACCCCACAAAGATTGTGTTCACTGTACCCCACAAAGGTTTTGTTCACTGCACCCCACAAAGATTGTGTTCACTGTACCCCACAAAGGTTTTGTTCACTGCACCCCACAAAGATTGTGTTCACTGTACCCCCCAAAGATTTTGTTCACTGCACCCCACAAGGATTGTCTTCACTGCACCCCACAAGGATTGTCTTCACTGCACCCCACAAAGATTGTGTTCACTGCACCCCACAAAGGTTTTGTTCACTGCACCCCACAAAGATTGTGTTCACTGTACCCCCCCAAAGATTTTGTTCACTGCACCCCACAAGGATTGTCTTCTCTGCACCCCACAAAGATTGTGTTCACTGTACCCCCCAAAGATTTTGTTCACTGCACCCCACAAGGATTGTCTTCACTGCACCCCACAAGGATTGTCTTCACTGCATCCCACAAAGATTGTGTTCACTGTACCCCCACAAAGGTTTTGTTCACTGCACCCCACAAAGATTTTGTTCACTGCACTCCAAAAGGATTGTGTTCACTGCACCCCAAAAAGATTGTGTTCACTGCAGCCCACACACAGAAAAATGGATGTGGATCACTGACACCTGCCTATCTCCTATCCCACACAACACAGCAATATCGATTGTAGTTTGTAGAACACACTTTCCCTAAAATTCAGCAGACTCTGTCCCTAACAGGATTGAGAAGAGATCGTAGATCAGGAGAACTAAGTGCAGACCCCACCCCACACAGCAATATCGATTGTAGTTTGTAGAACACACTGACCCTATAATTCAGCAGACTCTATCCCTAAAATGCCTACAACTCGCCCTGCCTAAACACTCCGACCTGTCCCTCAATTCTATCCGGACACAAATGGTTTTTTCCTGCCTATCTTTCCCTAATCAGCAGCCAGCACGTTGATGTGTGCTCTGTCCCTGATCTAAGCAGCATAATGACGCCGCTGCGGCTGCCTCGAACTTATAAAGACTTGGTCACATGCTTCAGACGGCCAATCACAGCTACTGAGACATTTGCAGGCATGGCTGGGATGGCTTAAGGCACACCAGTTAAACGATTGTTGATTGGCTGTTGAAAGCCCGCCATGAAAAGAGTGCCAAAGCATGCAAAACCCGGAAATAAAACGACCGAACACGGATTTTTACCCGAATATACAGTAAAGTGTCCGTGTTCGTGTTCGGGTAACAAAAATCCAATTATTCGGTACGAACACGAATAATACAGTCCGTGTTCGCTCAACACTAATCATAACTATTTACGGAAGGCTATCATAACAGCTTCTCAAGTGGATTCTCTTATTTTTTTTATGATAGAACTTCTTATAGCTCTTAGTGTGCAGAGCAATACCAATTTAATAATTCACAATTATGATGTGACTTAATAAATCATCCTCCATCCCCTGGTCCAGATTTATCTGCGTGACTTACCTCTGCATCTCCACCGACTTCTCTCTGACCAGATATTCACATGGCACATATCCCCTTATAGCATCTCCTCCAGTCACATCCACCTTGCTCACCAGCCAGCGATTCTTTTCCATTAAATGGACCTGGAATCGTTCCTTGACTTTTATGCTGATCTCATCTTTAGCTGTAGCCTGCCAGTCCTTTACACTCACATATTTGTCAGAAATGCCAAACCTTTTGTGATTCCTAAGTAGAAACAACAACACAAGAATTAGATTGTTTCTGCTGGAGGGCCAAACAGTATGATCTGAAATCAAACTTTCTGACAAGATGGCTTTAGGAAGGATACAGGATAAATACACTATATTACCAAAAGTATTGGGACACCCCTCAAAATCATTGGATTCAGGTGTTCCAATCATCTCCATGGCCACAGATGTATCAAATCAAGCACAAATCGATAGAGAAAAGGGAGACCCGCTCAGGTGAGGAAACAGTCCCAACGATCAAAGCGGGGTGCAGCTAAGATCCGGTCATAATGGTTATGACTAAGCGAACGTAAGTTTGTGAAACGCGTCAACTACTATGTTTTTATCCCCTGTCTCTGACTGTATTATGGACTGTACTATGGATTGATTTTATCTGTTGGATTCTCAATAAAACTGATTTTATACTTCATACTTTCAAGCAGGAGTGCGGTTGGTTTTCTCTCTACATAACATATCAAATCAAGCACCTAGGCATGCAGGCTGCTTCTACAAACGTTTGTGAAAGAATGGATCTCTGTCAGGAGCTCAGTGAATTCAAGCGTGGTACCGTGATAAGTTGCCACCTGTGCAAGAAGTCCTTCTGTGAAATTTCCTTGCTACTAAATATTCTACGGTCAACTTTTAGTGGTATTGTAACAAAGTGGAAGCAACTGGGAACAACAGCAACTCAGCCATGAAGTGGTAGGCCATGTAAAACGTCAGAGAGCGGGGTCACCGCATGCTAAAGTGCACAGTGAGCAGAAGCCACCAACTGTCTGCAGAGTCAATAGATACAGGCCTCCAAACTTCATGTGGCCTTCAGATTAGAACAACAGCAGTGCATAGAGAGCTTAATGGAATGGGTTTCCATGGCTGAGCAATTACATCTAAGCCTTACATCACCAAGTGCAATCAAAAGCATCAGATGCTGTGGTGTAAAGCAGGCCACCACTGGATTTTAGTAGAGACGTGTTCTCTGGAGTGACGAATCACACTTCTCTTGTTCAATCCGATGTACGCGTCTGGGTTTGATGGTTGCCAGGAGAGCAATACTTGCCTGGCTGCATTGTGTCAAGTGTAAAGTTTGGTGGAGGGGGGATTATAGTGTCGGGTTGATTTTCATAGGTTGGGCTTAGCCCCTTAGTTCCAGTGAAGGGAACTCTTAAGGCGTCAACATACCAAGACATTTTGGACAATGCTCCCAACTTTGTGGGAACAGGATAAAAGAGGGTGTTCAATGGCCTGACTGGTCAGCGAGAGAACCACCAATGGGTATGGGACTTTGAAGGTGCTGTGGTTGTGGCAAAGACAGACAATCAAAGAAAATTCCAGTTAAAAATACAAAGTTTAATTCATATTACAGCATAAAACATACAAAAAACACGAAAAATAAGTGACAATACGTGGAAAATGATCCATGATAAAATTGATACAGATACTGTGATGTTTCGAACCAAGAGATACATGGGGTCACCGGGGTCCTACATGTTTCGCCATTTCGATGGCTTCATCAGGGACCGAATGACTTATGACCTCTCAAGTAGTTCAACAGTTAAGTATCAAAAGATTTGACGCTTTAGACAGTAACATTGGGTATGATCATGCATGTAAGTCGATGGTGGACCACCCCCGAGTCCTAGGGGGCACGGGGTATTACATGCCCTCACAGGCTGGCGGATACTGGACCGGGCCAGGACAGGTAGCTGGCTATTTCGCCAAATCTAGCAACGGTAAATGAGAGGTCCCAGCCTCGGGAGCAAGGATATAGTGTTGATCCGGAACGCTGCAGCGTCAGGAGTCGGGACACGACTGTGGGAACAGTTTGGGGATGGCCCCTTCCTGTTCCAATATGACTGAACACCAGTGCACAAAGCAAGGTCCATATGGATGAGCGAGTTTGGGGTAGAGGAACTTGAATGGCCTGCACAGAGTCCTGACCTCAACCCAATTGAACACCTTTGGGATGAATTAGAGCAGAGACTGCGAGCCAGGCCTTCTTGTCCAAAATAAGTGCCTGACCTCATAAACGCACTTCTGGAAGAGTGGTCAAATATTCCAATAAACACACTCCTAAGCTTTGTGGACAGCCTTCACAGAAGAGTTGAAGCTGTTATAACTACAAAGGGTGGGCCAACTCAATATTGAACCCTACGGACTAAGACTGGGATACCAAGTTCTTGTGCGTGTAAAGGCAGGCGTCCCAATACTTTTGCCAATATAGTGTGTATGGAAAGCACAAACTGTGAGAGATTTGATGAAAAAATGTTATGACACTTCAGCTTATACCCCTAGTCATATAAACCATAACATCACAGATTTTGCTTTTAGGTTATACCAGCTACTCTTTAAGTAGCCATTGTTCTGAACTGTATTGTTTCTGTACCCACCCCCATTACATAATACTAAGGAGGATGACAGAGCAAATTAATCAGATTCATGGTATTCAAGGCCTGGCTGTAATGAACATTACTCAAACACTTTGCTTTCCACAATCTTCTGAAAAGAGGGTCGTTTATCAGCGTCCTTGTTCCAGCATTCCAGCATTAATTTGTAGATGTCTTTAATGCATAGCGGTGGCATTGGCAGTCTGTACCCCTCTACAAGCTTTGTTGTCAGCTCCTCCGAAGGTAGACCTTCAAAAGAAACAAGAGAGCCTTATTTGATGTTTTTAACTCTGTTCAAGGTCCATGGGAAACATAGCTCATCCCAGGGGTGATTATGGAAATATGTTATATTGTTTATAGTTGGGGAAGTTCTGCTGATAGAACCCTCTGAGCCAGGAGAAGCATATTACCTTTATACGGATGTTGTCCCAGTGTGAAAATCTCATAGAGAACAATTCCGAAAGACCACACGTCAGTTTTATCAGAAAATTCCCCATAATCCAAGACTTCTGGTGGCATCCATCTTATGGGAGCTGTGTCTTTGTCTTCCATAGACTGCTTTCCCTGAGGGGTGAAGAAACATTTAATTGGGTAAATCAGGAGCCTTTTTTTGGTCTAATTCTAAAGATGTTATACAGACAAAACATGAACATATTGGCAACAAATTTCTCAGTATATGGAGGTATAACATTTTTTCTAAAGTTTCTTCTAAATGAGGGCTTGAAAAGCCCCTGTGCATAATTTTAAGGTTCATTTATATGGGGGTCGTGAACTTCCTCCTGCAGAAATCTGAGTCACAGAGAGACTGGCCAATAGTATATGGGGAAAGGTCCTCCCTCCTACAAAGATGTGAGTCACAGTAAGACCAGCCAATAGTATATAGGGGAGGGCAGGACCTCCCCTGTGCAAAAATGTGAGTCACAAAGATATTTGCTAATAGTATATAGGGGTTGGGAAATTCCCTCCTGAAGAAAGAATCAGTTTAGCATTTGAGTCTCATTTTTTTTTTCTTTATAAGAATTTCTGCTACAGTCAAACCTTTTTCTGGACAGAAAGTCCAAACTGGGCGATTTTGCAAAGTAGATTGTTGCCAACCAGGATATTGCGGCAAGCTAAGTCGAGATGGTGCACACGTTTCACTTCCAGGTAGGCCATTGCGTCTGCCACTTGCTGCGCTATGTACATGAGCTCCACCTCCTCTAAATGAAGTCCTTCTTCACCTGTAGCAACATGAGAGGAAGCAATATAACCTTGTTTTTCTTTCAGCATCAAAAACAAATGTAAAGAAAAAAAGAGTTTTCCATTACAATCCCCTGTCAGAACACAATAGCTCAGCAGGGGAGATCACTGAACTAACATCGAATTGTTAGTACAGCGGCTCTGACCTGAACTGCCTTTTTTTTTTTTCATTTAACCCACGGGTTTGTTTGAAAAAAAAAAACAAAACTGGTGGTTGTGTTTTTTACAGGCCTTAGGCTCACCCTAACAGTTCATACACCCTTCATCAAATCCTCACAACCTAACCTAATTCAACCCATAAATTAAACCTTAAGCTGCCCTCAGCAAAACTCATTATAGCAAGGATAAGCAACCTTTTGAGCACAGTGTGCCGAAAAATTGTTTTGAAAGAAATTGAGCGTGCAGATTTTATATTAAAAATGTAAACTTTACACTCTCAACCATGAAAAGGAATTTTTATAAAGTAAATGCTGGTAACTTCTTGAGTAATAGTGACAAATTAACATCCTGCATTTTTCACACCTCAGATCAATCCCAATTCCTGCAACTCCACATTTCAGATCAGTCCCAATTCCTGCTACTCTACACTTCAGATCAGCCCCAATTCCTGCACCTTCACTCCTCAGATCAGCCCCAATTCATACACCTTCACACCTCAGATCACCGTACCCCCCTGCAAATCTGTTCCACCACTGTACCCCCCTGCTCATCTGTCCCACCACTGTACCACCCTGCTCACCTGCCCTACCACTGTACCACCCTGCACACCTGCCCCACCACTGTACTACCCTGCACATCTACCCCACCACTGTGCCGCCCTGCACATCTGTCCTATCACTGTACCACCCTGCTCATCTGTCCCACCACTGTACCACCCCGCTATTCTGTCCCACCACTGTAAGCCCCTGCTCACTTGCCCCACCACTGTACCAAGCTGCACATCTACCCCACCACTGTACCACCCTGCACATCTGTACCACCCTGCTTATCTGCCCCACCGCTGTACCACTCTGCACATCTGTCCCACCACTGTACCACCCTGCACATCTACCCCACCCCTGTACCACCCTGCTCTTCTGTCCCACCACTGTAAGCCCCTGCTCATCTGCCCCACCAATGTACCCCCTTTCTCATCTTCCCCACCACTGTACCTCCCTGAACATTTGCTCCACCATCTTACCCCCATGCTCTTTTGTCTCAACTCTGTACCCCCCACTCTTCTTCCCCACCACTGTAACCCCCTGCTCATCTGTCCCACCAATGTACCTCCTTTCTCATCTGCCCCACTACTGTACCCCCCTCCACATCTGCCCCACCTCTGTACCCCCCTGCTATTCTGCCCTTCTACTGTACCCCCCTTCTCATCTGTCTCACCAATGTCTGTATCATATAGGGTTTCCCACACAGGGGTTCTTCTCCAGTAAATACACATAAAGAGAAAATGCTAGCCTACCTGGCTTTTAAGCTCTCACTCAGCTTTAGTACCTCTGCTCTTCATGCTGGTTGCCCAGACCAGGTTCTTTTGTGTAGACGGCTTTACTCTAGTGCCCACAGCTCTGCTCTTGCCTTAGTTTTCAGGCTGTTGTCTGTCTCTTGCAGACACACATGCTCTGCCTGCCACATGCAGCCTCTTTGACTCCTGGAGAGGATTGGAATCCTCCTAACTCCCCATGCACAGACCTCCCGTCTGTTGGGTGAAGCAGTCTCCAACTGGGAGCCCGGAGGTATTCCTATACCTCCATTATAAGGGCTGTGTGCACCTGAGCACACAACCTGTTGGTACTCCATAAAACCTGGACACAGGGTTGGAGATTCTGTCTCACCCAGTGGCGGCTGGTGCTCAAAATTTTTGGGTGGGCACAAACAGATAGGCATTGCTTTGCGGCAAAAAACGCTGTAAAAAAATAGGTCACAAAAGTGTGAAAGGGGCCTTCAGTAATCAAGGTATAGCATGCCCCCTTCAATGCAGAGTGACCACAGCGTGCCCCCTTTCAATGCAGAGAGACCAGTGTGCCCCCTTTCAATGCACAGTGACCAGCTTGCCCCTTTCAATGCAGAATGACCAGCATGCCCCCTTTCAATGCAGAATGACCAGCGTGCCCCCTTTCAATGCACAGTGACCAGCGTGCCCCCTTCAAGGCAGAGACCAGCGAGCCCCCTTTCAATGCAGAGAGACCAGTGTGCCCCCTTTCAATGCACAGTGACCAGCATGCCCCCTTTCAATGCAGAATGACCAGCGTGCCCCCTTTCAATGCAGAATGACCAGCGTGCCCCCTTTCAATGCAGAATGACCAGCGTGTCCCCTTTCAATGCAGAATGACCAGCGTGCCCCCTTTCAATGCACAGTGAGCAGCGTGCCCCCCTTCAATGCACAGTGACCAGCATGCCCTCTTTCAATGCACGGTCACCAGCGTGCCCCCTTTCAATGCACAGTCACCAGTGTGCCTCCTTTCATTGCACAGTCACCAGCGTGCCCCCTTCAAGGCAGAGACCAGCGTGCCCCCTTTCAATGCAGAGAGATCAGCGTGCCCCCTTTCAATTCACAGTGACCAGCGTATCCCCTTTCAATGCAGAATGACCAGCATGCCCCCTTTTCAATGCAGAATGACCAGCATGCCCCCTTTCAATGCAGAATGACCAGCGTGCCCCCTTTCAATGCAGAGTGACCAGCGTGCCCCCTTCAAGGCAGAGACCAGCATGCCCCCTTTTCAATGCAGAATGACCAGCATGCCCCCTTTCAATGCAGAATGACCAGCATGCCCCCTCTCAATGCACAGTCACCAGCGTGCCCCCTTTCAATGCACAGTCACCAGTGTGCCTCCTTTCAATGCACAGTTACCAGCGTGCCCCCTTCAAGGCAGAGACCAGCGTGCCCCCTTTCAATGCAGAGAGATAAGCGTGCCCCCTTTCAATGCACAGTGACCAGCGTGTCCCCTTTCAATGCAGAATGACCAGCATGCCCCCTTTTCAATGCAGAATGACCAGCATGCCCCCTTTCAATGCAGAATGACCAGCATGCCCCTTTTCAATGCACAGTGACCAGCGTGCCCCCTTCAAGGCAGAGACCAGCGTGCCCCCTTTCAATGCAGAGAGATCAGCGTGCCCCCTTTCAATGCACAGTGACCAGCGTGTCCCCTTTCAATGCAGAATGACCAGCATGCCCCCTTTTCAATGCAGAATGACCAGCGTGCCCCCTTTCAATGCAGAATGACCAGCATGCCCCTTTCAATGCACAGTGACCAGCGTGCCACCTTCAAGGCAGAGACCAGCATGCCCCCTTTCAATGCAGAGAGATTAGCATGCCCCCTTTCAATGCACAGTTACCAGCGTGTCCCCTTTCAATGCAGAATGACCAGCGTGCCCCCTTTCAATGCAGTGACCACTGTGCTCCCTTTCAAGGCAGAGACCAGCGTGCCCCCTTTCAATGCAGAGTGAACAGCGTGCCAAGCCCCCCCGAGACCAGTGCACTAGTATAGTAGATACCATTCCTCTGCCATCCCCGGGGTTCCCACAGCACCTCCTGTAGGATGGTCTTGTGGTCGGGGCTCCGCTCGGTCGGGTAGATGAAGATCCAGCACAGGACGGACACGGTGAGGGCAGAGGCGGGCAACGGCTCAGAGGGCAGAGGCGGGCAGCGGCTCTGAGGGCATTTCCAGCACAGCATTGTCCTTCACATGGCCGGAGCCGGGGGGCCCTAACAGTGTGCTTTGTGCTGCCGGCTCTGCAGCTTCTCCATCCTCCGAGAGTCCCCCTCCTCCCGCTGCAGCGCCGCCTCCCAGCTTGTCTGTTCGTCCGGCTGTCTATTGTGCTGAATGAGGGGGGGGGTTAGAGAGGAGGATCCCTGACCGATCACCCCCGGGATACCCTCATTATTACCGCCACTAATCAGCGGTGGCTCGCGGCTTCTCCGGCGTCTCCTCCCCAGCCAATGGCATGGGGTTTGCCTTTCGGCCAATCAGGAAGCACCTAGCGCTTCCTGATTGGCCAGGAGGAGGATCCGTGTGACAATAGCTAATTTTCATTCGCTATTGTCACACAATAGGTGGGCTCGGGCGCACTGCTCTGTGCCCCGGGTCCACCCTTTGCTGCAGCCTATTAGAGCCCCTGGCTCTAATCAGGTGATGGAAAAAAAAAAAACCCCATTGAACTCCATGAGTTCGGCGCCCCTGCATGTAGATTAGGGGGCCGGACGCATGGATAGGGGGGGCGGCGCCCCTGCGCCCCCAACACACCCGCCGCCACTGGTCTCACCCAAGACACTATGGAATCTCCCAACTACAGAGCCCCATTCAGGAATACCAAAGCCTAGAGAAACCTGCAAAAACAGTTTTGACGTGACAGTATTTCATACTGTCACAATATATACATTAAGGTCCATATATATTTGGAAACAGGCACAATTTTCATAATTTTGGCTCTGTTTGCCACCAAAATAAAATTAAAACAAAACAATCCAAATAAATTTGAAGTGCAGACTTTCAGCTTTTTTTTTCAAACATACATTTTATTGAAGCAAGGAAGAAGAGAAATACAAAACAGTACACAAGCAGCAAAGTATCAATATCAATTACAGAAATAAATAAAAAATATACTGATACTCATACAGCACACTCCAGCTAAGGTCTCAATTCTTCCCCAACTTGCTTTTATTAAAGGAAAGAAAAGACGAAAAAGGAAGGGGGAGTAGGGGTGAGAAGAGGAAATAGAAGGGAAGAGAGAGAGGGAAGGAGAAAAAAAAAGGGGGGGGGGAGTAAGGTGTCTGATAAGGGTTGGCAGTAAATGAAAAGGGAGTATGCCCCCCTTGAGCGATCTATGGTCCCAGTAGGGCAGCTCCCTCCTCTAATACAACAAATAGGTCCCAGTTTCGCCACAGTTTGGAGTATTTATCACGTTTATGTTGGGAAGACATAACAAGGTCCTCCATCTTATTTATGTCCTCTACTCTATGCACCCAACTCGCAAACCGTAGGGACTTTCATCTTTAATTCAAGGGGTTGAAAATATATATCCAAAGTACAAATTTTAGGAACTGCAACCATTTTTATACACAGTCCCCCCATTTTCAGGGGCTCAAATGTAACTGGACAAATAAATATTATCATAAATAAAATGTTCATTTCTCTATCGTCCATTGACAGACGCAGCCTCCATCTTCATTAGCCACTGGGTTATGCTGCCACCTGCAGGAGTAGTTCTAGGCAGGGAAATTTAAATCTCCATGACAAGGGGGCTGTCCCCACAGGCATAACCCACACACCCTCTGCTCCAGCAAACCAGTTTTTTTCTGCCTAGAGAAGGAGTAGGACCTCGGTTTCATGCTGGGACTTCGGTCTCAGTTTTTTTTTCTTTTCAGAATATTTTGTTTTTATTTCTCCTTACTCACTTTGCTAGCTAGTGTTCAGGGGGATCCTCCTGGTGATCTGCAAGCAATGCAAGCTGGGGTTTTGCACTGGATATTCTAGATCCTTAAGGTCTTCCCAGCCTGGCCTACGAGCCTGAGCAGGTTGTAGCCCTGCACTAGGCCTCGCCACGACGGTGCCCATTTGCCTGCGAGTGGTTGTCTTGCCGAGACGCAATGACCTGGAACGCCCTGAGTTGCAGAGTACCCCTCGGCTGGCAGCACCCCCACTTCAGGTAGAAGGCGGTCTGCCCAGAGCGGAGCCCATCCGGTCCATGGTATGGTGAGTAAATGTGACCCATCTTGGTGGTCTTGGGGGGATGTGGGCCCTCTCCTGGGGTTAATAGGACCTGGATTTCCTAAAAGATTCCCCTGGCCTGTCAGGTATCCAGGCCTGTGCTCTGTCTCCCTCTCCCATCCCCACAGGGGGCTGTGTAACTTGGGCGCTTGGCATCCTGAGGGGGGTGGCAATCGTACCTTGTTTCTTGCTGGGTCTGGTTGTAGATCCTTGAGGCCTTCATTTTGTGGGTCCCTGGCTGCATGGGCGTCGCCATCTTAAGTGTGGGCAATGTATAATTTTTCCTATTGACTTGTATGGGGCAGCTATTTTCCCTGTGCTTCCTATTTAATTGCATTGACATCCATTTTTGTGTAGTCCTATTGAGCTACACAGGCAGCGTGACCTTTCACATCCAGGCCAAGGTCACTTCCTGTAATTCTTCTTCCTGCTGCACAGTCCGATTCAGGAGGTTTTTCTCTGGAGGTGGTACAGTACTGGGGTCTTTGTGGGCATATCCCTGCACACTCTGCTGTCAGTGTATATTTAAGGGGGACTCTGCAGACTGCTGCGATTGGCGGTGGGAACCGAGATTGGCGCTTCCTAAAGTGACAGTACTCCATTTTTCTGTTACATTGATCATGGAGTCACAGGCTGTAAATTCACTTTCAGACCCGCTCAGTGCAACACCCAGACCGTCAGGATGGCAGTCGCTGGACGTGATTTCAGCAGCTCTGGAAAGCCTGGCGACAAAAGTTGATTTTGTAATGAAAAAGGTTACTAGCCGAAAACGGGCACTGCCTTCTCCATCTTTGGTGGGGTCCTCTGATGCAGAGGCTGATATGGTCGCCACGGACGCCCCCCTACCTTGGACGTGGTTGTCCTTTGGCTCCCGCAAGAGCCAAAAGTCGGGCAAGGTTTTCCCTTGTCCAAAGACTTTTCATGATATTGTTAATGATCAATGGCGGCACATCAAGCACGTGCTAATAGTGCCTAAGCACTTTAAACGCCGGTATCCTTTTTCTGAGACGGTTTCCAATTGTTGGACGGTGCTGCCTAAGGTGGACCACCCGGTCTCCAGGTTGAACAAATTTAAAATTGTGCCTATGAAGGATTCCCCAGTATTTATGGATCCGGTGAACAGGCGGGTGAAGTCCCTTTCCCGCCATCTTCACGTATTAGCGGGTTCTATTCTAAAACCGTTTTTTGTGTCTGTTTTGGTATCACAGACGCTTACAGAATGGATTAAGGTTCTGAAAGGGAACTTGGACCCTGACATAGTTCCCCTGGAGCTGATGGAATTTTTGGACCAGATGGCTTAGGCCCTGGTGTTCCTGTGTGATGCGTCCCTGGATGCAGCTCCCTTGGTGGCCAGAGTTTCGGCTGTGGGGATTGCCCTCCGGTGCATGGTTTGGCTGAAGAGCTGGTCGGCTGACCAGGCTTCCAAGAAAGTCCTGACAAATCTCCCTTTGTTTGGCGACTCACTGGATGAGTTGATCAAAGGTGTATTGGCGAGTACTCTTCTTCCTCAATCCTCCAAAGGTAAAAACACCCCGTGCTAAGCAGGGACCTTCCTTTACTGCTCATAGGCATTTTTTTCATGCCCATGGGGCGCAAGAAAAAGGTAAACCATTCAGAGCTTCTGGAGGGACTAAGAAGCACTGGGGCAAGCCCAAGGCCAGTCAGCGCAGTTCCGTGGACAAGTTCACTTCAGCATGAAGGGGCGCCCTCACCTGTTTCAGGGGTGGGGGGACGTCTGCACTTCTTTCAGGAACCTTGGACTTCCTTTGTTCAAGACAGATGGGTTCGCAAACTGATTTGGGTACAAGATTGAATTTTGTTCCCGGCCTGGGGGACAGGTTTTTTTCAATCAAATCTTTACCTGTCTCCAGAGCATTTGAAAGATCCCTGGGAGGCTGTGCGGGAACTCCAGGCTCAAGGAGTGATTGTGCCGGTTCCCCCGCAGGAACGCTCTCAAGGTTTCTATTCAAATCTGTTCACGGTGTCCAGAAAGGTGGGCAAGGTGTGTCTAATCCTGGATCTCAAGGCTCTGAACCATTTTGTGTGGGTGGAGACATTTCAAATTGAGTCCATTCGGTCGGTGGTGGTGTCCTTGAATCAGGGGGATTTTCTGGCCTCCATCAATATCAAGGATGCGTATCTGCACGTCCCCTTATTCGAGGGACATCAGCGATTCCTCCACTTTGTGGTGGCAGTGGAGCATTTTCAGTTTGTGGTGTTACCCTTTGGTCTCGCCTCCGCTCCCAGAGTTTTTAGCAAGGTCCTGACCCCGGTGCTAGCCTTGTTACGTCAGAGAGGAATTTCAGTTATGGGATATCTGGACGATCTCCTGTTGCGAGCAGACTCTCATTCGGATCTGTTGGGCAAGATCTCAATTACAGTTCAGACCCTTCAGAAATCTGCTCTGTCGCCATCCGTTTGGGTCACTTATCTGGGGCTGACTCTTGACTCTGCACTGGCGAGGGTTTTTCTCCTCCTTGAAAAGCTACAGAAATTGCAAACGGCTATCAGGTTGCTGTTGGAAACCGATCAGTCCTCCTTGCGGGCTTGCATGAGAGCCCTGGGCCTGATGGTATCAACCTTCGAATCGGTCCCGTTTGCTCAGTCTCACTCGAGGTCTCTGCATAAAGAGATTCTGGCAAAATGGAACAGGGATCCTAGGGCATTGGACCTGAAGATTAATTTGAGCCATCTCACGAAGTCGGCTCTATCCTGGTGGATCCAGTCACTGGCTTTGTGTCAGGGCAAGTCCTTCCTGCCGCTGTTCTTGATGGTGGTCACCATAGACGCCAGCCTGTCAGGCTGGGGTGGAGTGCTGGGGAAGCTCTGTGCCCAGAGGACTTGGGTGACAGAAGAGTCTTCCTTGCCGATCAATATTCTGGAGCTCAGAGTGATCAAGCTTTGCCTGTTCCACTGGACAAGTCGGCTACGCGGGTCCTTGGTTCGGATACAGTTGGACAATGCCAAGGCTGTGGCTTACATCAATTATCAAGGGGGCACCAAGAGTGTCCTGGCAGTCAAGGAGGTGGCCGAGATCCTTGTTTGGGTGGAAGACAATGTTCCAGCTCCATCCGTAGTCCACATTCTGGGTGTGGAAAATTGGGAAGCGGATTACCTGAGTTGTCAGGTGCTGGATCAATGGGAATGGTCCCTTTATCCGGAGGTGTTTCATCTCCTGTGTGTCTCTGTCATAGACCTGTTTGCATCTCGGAACTCGAAGCTCCTTGGAACCAATATCGGCTGATTTATGCCTTCCCTCCGCTCGTACTCCTGCCGAGGTTTCTTCACCGGGTGGCGGTGGAAGGCATTCCGGTCGTTCTGGTGGCACCAGACTGACCCTGGCGGTCTTGGTACGCAGATCTGGTAAAAATGGTCGTAGATTCTCCATGGAGACTTCCTCTGCGGGAAGATCTGCTGTCTCAAGGACCGATCTTCCATCCTACTTTATAGTCGGTGGCTTTGACGACTTGGCTGTTGAAAGCAGGATATTGAGGGATAGAGGCCTTTCTGACTCTGTGATTTCTACTCTTTTGAAGGCCAGGAAATTGCGTCAAGGAAGATCTATCATTGTACGTGGAAATCATACATCTCATGGAGTAAATCGCTGCAGCTGCACCCTCGCTTATTTTCTATAGCTAGGATTTTGGCCAGTTTACACAAAGGGGTTGAGCAGCAATTGGCTTTGGGCAATATCAAGGGCCAAGTGTCGGCCTTGGCTATTTGCTTCCAATGTCCATCAGCTACTAATAGCTTGATTTGCACTTTTATTCAGGAAGTACGTTCATCTGGCATCTCCGAGGAGATTCCGGTTGCCTCCGTGGGATCTCAATCTGGTTTTGTCTGTTCTTCAAAAGCCTCCTTTTGAGAATATTAGGGAGATTTCTCTGCTCTCTTTGTCGCAGAAGGTTGCCTTCCTGGTGGCTGATTCTTCAGCTCACAGAGTATCTGGGTTGGCGGCTCTGTCCTGTCGTTTGCCTTATTTGGTGGTACACAGAGATAAAGTTGTTCTCAGACCTAATCCGTCCTTCCTCCCTAAGGTGGTGTCGGATTTTCATCTCAATGAAGATATTGTGTTGCCTTCCTTATTTCCTAAGCTTAAGCATCCCAGGGAATTTGCCTTGCACTCTTGATGTAGTTCGGGCAACAAAGGTTCATCTGACGTTTACTGAGTCTTTTAGGACTCTCTCTTTGTCCTTATGGATGGACAAGGTTAGGCTGCATCTGCTGTGACCATATCAAGATGGATCAGTCAGACGGTTGTTCAGGCTTATTCACTCAAGGGTCAGGTTCCTCATTTCCCTGTGAAGGCTGTGACGGTATGCGAGGTGAGGTAGTCGATAATCGGTATATTTCACTTCGCATATGTTCAGTAGAAAGAGACTGAACCGGAATCCGGCCCTGGTTTTTTCAGCCTCTGTGACAGGCTAGATTCCGGTCTGAAGATTGGGGGTCACCTGAGTCCATGCTCAGGTGGACTTTAAATGAACAGGCAGAGAGCACAGGAATGCTCTGGCCTGAGACTCAGAAGGGAATCTGAGAGAGGAGCTCTGTTTGGACTTCTGGAACCTTTTGGAAAAGGTTTGCTTTACCATGTGTTTTTGTGGGTGATGAGGACCAGCCCCACACTGTATAGTGAGAAAAACGACTGTTTAGTTTAGCGCCGGACGGCAAGGATTTACTGTTTTGTTGTTTTTTGCAAACCTCTGCTGAATAAAGCTGGCAACCCACCAGACTTTAAAGAAATTACCTGCATGCTGGCCTTATTTTCCTGGAAAAGGAGATCCCTGTGAGCTAATCCCACACAAGGCGCATTCTACTAGAGCGCTGAGTGCCTCTTGGGCTTTTCGCTATCGGGCCTCTGTTGTACAAGTTTGTAAGTGTAAGATTCTGGTACCTCTGGTACCCTTATTTTCCATTTTCTTTTCAAATATGCGTCCCACCTTTCTAATTGGGTGGTACGCATACACCTTTAAGACGGATGACGTCATAGCCGAGCGCCGCAGAGCGGCTATTTCAACCGCCGGCGTTCTCTCTCACATTGTTCGTTCAACCTGCCTGTGTGTCCACATGCTTACAAGCTTGTCTTGCTACCGGAACCTCCAGCTATTTTCTTTTACTTGGAAACAGACCGGAACCTCGCTACTGATCCCTGTATCTCGCTACTGGATCACTCCCTCATTACTGGACCCTTCTACTACTAACCTTACTAGTGATAAGTACCCCACAGGGGAATCCTCCATAACCTTACTTACACTATCTACCTCTGCACATTAAGGACTGTTACTATCTATGCATACTAATTCTATCATCTGCACTGTTACATAGATTGCTAGCTCTTGAGTCTACTACCATCTATCCTTGCACTGGGTTAGTCTATCCTGTATTTGTCATCTGCTGTCCTTACCACCTGTTACCATACTCGATTACTAACCTATCTGCATTCTACCTAATACCATCTAGTACTCTCCTGAACATTTCTATCAAGTGCTTACCATCTCTGTCACTGTTCACACCTGTCCCTTCAGCACATCATCTTCATACTAACATATACATCCTATCACTCCAGGAACATCTTATTGAGTGTGTATATCTGTATGCTGAAGCTGACAGGCCCACAGTGATGAGTCTGGAGAGTTGCATCTGGTTATTCAACACATCTCTACATGACTACTGAGTGGAGATTCGCAGCTGCAAATCCAGCCTACTACAAAAACGCAGGAGCGTTACAGATTTAAAGGAAGCTAAAAAATGGATTCAGCAGAATTACCCACTCAAGTGACACAATTAACACAACAAGTAAATGCATTAATGCTTGCTCTTACTGAAGTAAAAGAAGAAAATCAGACTCTGATACAGCAGGTAACCCGTCTTTCACGGCTCACTGCTGCTCAACCCCCTGAACCTAAAATAAACCCTCCTCTAGTGTTTACAGGTGATCGGAAAAAATGTTGTGAATTCAAAAACGCATGTCAATTGCTTTTTCTGTTAAAACCCCGTACATACCCTGCTGATCAAATTAAAGTCTGTACCGTTATCTCATACTTAACGGGTGATCCACGGGCCTGGGCAGACTCTCTTTGAGAAAAATGATCAGCTTCTCAACTCCTATTCTTTATTCCTAGCGGAACTCGCTAGTTTATATGATGACCCCAACAGGCAGAGTACTGCTGATATTCAATTGAGGGCTTTAAAACAAGGAAGGAGACCTGTAGAAGACTTTGTAGCTGAGTTCAAAAGATGGACCCTTGATTCAGGGTGGAATGATACATCTCTGCGAACTCAATTCAGACTCGGGTTGTCAGAAGCTGTTAAAGACGAGCTCGCCCGAGCGGATTTACCTGGCACCTTGGATGCCTTAATACAACTCAGTATCAACATCGACAGGCGACTGCGTGAAAGAAAGGCTGAGAAAATGGGAATGCCATTGTCTAGTCCTTCTCGGATTTCGGGCGTTGACCCTACTCCCATGGAGGTAGGAACCATACGCCCACCTTTATCAACTACTGAACGAGCCAGAAGAAGATCCAGAAACCTCTGCATGTACTGCGCATCCCCGGATCATTTGATAAGCGTCTGTCCCCTTGTCCGCAAAAAAGAGGGTGAGTGTTCACATGTTTTGCTAGGAGGATTAACGACTTCCTTTTCTAACCCCTATCTCTTTGTTCATTTGACATTGCAGTGGGACCAGCCTAGGATTACCACCAAGGCTATGATCGACACCGGATCTTGTGGAAACTATATTGATACATGTTTTGTTACCTTAAATAAAATACCTATTATTTCAAAACCTAAACCTGTTTCTGTTAGTTTCATTAACGGTATTCCAATATCTTCTGGTCCAATCACCAACCAGACACAAGCACTCCTTGTCACTACTAACGAGTCTCATATGGAGACCACCACTTTTGATATACTATCTTCACCCCATTTTTTTATTATTTTGGGACTCCCCTGGTTACACACACATCAACCAATCATAGATTGGAAAAGACGGACTTTGTCTTTCCCTTCTCACTATTGCGAGATTACGTGTAACCTCCCATCTTATGGAAAGATCCTGTCTGTGGTGTCAGATGAGATTGCACCACTATGCTATCAGGACCTGTCCGAAGTATTCCTTGAAAAAAATGCTCAAGTGTTGCCTCCCCATAGGGATTATGATTGCACTATCGATCTACTCCCTAACAGCAAATTGCCTTTCGGCCATGTTTATCCTCTTTCACAGGATGAACTTTCTCATCTCAAGGAATACTTGGATGAGAATTTTAAAAAAGGGTTTATCAGACCCTCTACTTCTTCCATAGCTGCAGGACTTTTCTTTGTCCGCAATAAGGATTCAAGTCTTAGGCCTATTATTGATTATAGGCAATTAAATACGATTACAATAAAGGATTGCTATCCTTTACCGCTCATCCCTGAACTCATTGAACAAGTGCGTGGGGCTACTTACTTCTCTAAATTAGACCTGAAAGGGGCATACAGCCTAATCCGAATCCGTCACGTATTAGCGGGTTCTATTCTAAAACCGTTTTTTGTGTCTGTTTTGGTATCACAGACGCTTACAGAATGGATTAAGGTTCTGAAAGGGAACTTGGACCCTGACATAGTTCCCCTGGAGCTGATGGAATTTTTGGACCAGATGGCTTAGGCCCTGGTGTTCCTGTGTGATGCGTCCCTGGATGCAGCTCCCTTGGTGGCCAGAGTTTCGGCTGTGGGGATTGCCCTCCGGTGCATGGTTTGGCTGAAGAGCTGGTCGGCTGACCAGGCTTCCAAGAAAGTCCTGACAAATCTCCCTTTGTTTGGCGACTCACTGGATGAGTTGATCAAAGGTGTATTGGCGAGTACTCTTCTTCCTCAATCCTCCAAAGGTAAAAACACCCCGTGCTAAGCAGGGACCTTCCTTTACTGCTCATAGGCATTTTTTTCATGCCCATGGGGCGCAAGAAAAAGGTAAACCATTCAGAGCTTCTGGAGGGACTAAGAAGCACTGGGGCAAGCCCAAGGCCAGTCAGCGCAGTTCCGTGGACAAGTTCACTTCAGCATGAAGGGGCGCCCTCACCTGTTTCAGGGGTGGGGGGACGTCTGCGCTTCTTTCAGGAACCTTGGACTTCCTTTGTTCAAGACAGATGGGTTCGCAAACTGATTTGGGTACAAGATTGAATTTTGTTCCCGGCCTGGGGGACAGGTTTTTTTCAATCAAATCTTTACCTGTCTCCAGAGCATTTGAAAGATCCCTGGGAGGCTGTGCGGGAACTCCAGGCTCAAGGAGTGATTGTGCCGGTTCCCCCGCAGGAACGCTCTCAAGGTTTCTATTCAAATCTGTTCACGGTGTCCAGAAAGGTGGGCAAGGTGTGTCTAATCCTGGATCTCAAGGCTCTGAACCATTTTGTGTGGGTGGAGACATTTCAAATTGAGTCCATTCGGTCGGTGGTGGTGTCCTTGAATCAGGGGGATTTTCTGGCCTCCATCAATATCAAGGATGCGTATCTGCACGTCCCCTTATTCGAGGGACATCAGCGATTCCTCCACTTTGTGGTGGCAGTGGAGCATTTTCAGTTTGTGGTGTTACCCTTTGGTCTCGCCTCCGCTCCCAGAGTTTTTAGCAAGGTCCTGACCCCGGTGCTAGCCTTGTTACGTCAGAGAGGAATTTCAGTTATGGGATATCTGGACGATCTCCTGTTGCGAGCAGACTCTCATTCGGATCTGTTGGGCAAGATCTCAATTACAGTTCAGACCCTTCAGAAATCTGCTCTGTCGCCATCCGTTTGGGTCACTTATCTGGGGCTGACTCTTGACTCTGCACTGGCGAGGGTTTTTCTCCTCCTTGAAAAGCTACAGAAATTGCAAACGGCTATCAGGTTGCTGTTGGAAACCGATCAGTCCTCCTTGCGGGCTTGCATGAGAGCCCTGGGCCTGATGGTATCAACCTTCGAATCGGTCCCGTTTGCTCAGTCTCACTCGAGGTCTCTGCATAAAGAGATTCTGGCAAAATGGAACAGGGATCCTAGGGCATTGGACCTGAAGATTAATTTGAGCCATCTCACGAAGTCGGCTCTATCCTGGTGGATCCAGTCACTGGCTTTGTGTCAGGGCAAGTCCTTCCTGCCGCTGTTCTTGATGGTGGTCACCATAGACGCCAGCCTGTCAGGCTGGGGTGGAGTGCTGGGGAAGCTCTGTGCCCAGAGGACTTGGGTGACAGAAGAGTCTTCCTTGCCGATCAATATTCTGGAGCTCAGAGTGATCAAGCTTTGCCTGTTCCACTGGACAAGTCGGCTACGCGGGTCCTTGGTTCGGATACAGTTGGACAATGCCAAGGCTGTGGCTTACATCAATTATCAAGGGGGCACCAAGAGTGTCCTGGCAGTCAAGGAGGTGGCCGAGATCCTTGTTTGGGTGGAAGACAATGTTCCAGCTCCATCCGTAGTCCACATTCTGGGTGTGGAAAATTGGGAAGCGGATTACCTGAGTTGTCAGGTGCTGGATCAATGGGAATGGTCCCTTTATCCGGAGGTGTTTCATCTCCTGTGTGTCTCTGTCATAGACCTGTTTGCATCTCGGAACTCGAAGCTCCTTGGAACCAATATCGGCTGATTTATGCCTTCCCTCCGCTCGTACTCCTGCCGAGGTTTCTTCACCGGGTGGCGGTGGAAGGCATTCCGGTCGTTCTGGTGGCACCAGACTGACCCTGGCGGTCTTGGTACGCAGATCTGGTAAAAATGGTCGTAGATTCTCCATGGAGACTTCCTCTGCGGGAAGATCTGCTGTCTCAAGGACCGATCTTCCATCCTACTTTATAGTCGGTGGCTTTGACGACTTGGCTGTTGAAAGCAGGATATTGAGGGATAGAGGCCTTTCTGACTCTGTGATTTCTACTCTTTTGAAGGCCAGGAAATTGCGTCAAGGAAGATCTATCATTGTACGTGGAAATCATACATCTCATGGAGTAAATCGCTGCAGCTGCACCCTCGCTTATTTTCTATAGCTAGGATTTTGGCCAGTTTACACAAAGGGGTTGAGCAGCAATTGGCTTTGGGCAATATCAAGGGCCAAGTGTCGGCCTTGGCTATTTGCTTCCAATGTCCATCAGCTACTAATAGCTTGATTTGCACTTTTATTCAGGAAGTACGTTCATCTGGCATCTCCGAGGAGATTCCGGTTGCCTCCGTGGGATCTCAATCTGGTTTTGTCTGTTCTTCAAAAGCCTCCTTTTGAGAATATTAGGGAGATTTCTCTGCTCTCTTTGTCGCAGAAGGTTGCCTTCCTGGTGGCTGATTCTTCAGCTCACAGAGTATCTGGGTTGGCGGCTCTGTCCTGTCGTTTGCCTTATTTGGTGGTACACAGAGATAAAGTTGTTCTCAGACCTAATCCGTCCTTCCTCCCTAAGGTGGTGTCGGATTTTCATCTCAATGAAGATATTGTGTTGCCTTCCTTATTTCCTAAGCTTAAGCATCCCAGGGAATTTGCCTTGCACTCTTGATGTAGTTCGGGCAACAAAGGTTCATCTGACGTTTACTGAGTCTTTTAGGACTCTCTCTTTGTCCTTATGGATGGACAAGGTTAGGCTGCATCTGCTGTGACCATATCAAGATGGATCAGTCAGACGGTTGTTCAGGCTTATTCACTCAAGGGTCAGGTTCCTCATTTCCCTGTGAAGGCTGTGACGGTATGCGAGGTGAGGTAGTCGATAATCGGTATATTTCACTTCGCATATGTTCAGTAGAAAGAGACTGAACCGGAATCCGGCCCTGGTTTTTTCAGCCTCTGTGACAGGCTAGATTCCGGTCTGAAGATTGGGGGTCACCTGAGTCCATGCTCAGGTGGACTTTAAATGAACAGGCAGAGAGCACAGGAATGCTCTGGCCTGAGACTCAGAAGGGAATCTGAGAGAGGAGCTCTGTTTGGACTTCTGGAACCTTTTGGAAAAGGTTTGCTTTACCATGTGTTTTTGTGGGTGATGAGGACCAGCCCCACACTGTATAGTGAGAAAAACGACTGTTTAGTTTAGCGCCGGACGGCAAGGATTTACTGTTTTGTTGTTTTTTGCAAACCTCTGCTGAATAAAGCTGGCAACCCACCAGACTTTAAAGAAATTACCTGCATGCTGGCCTTATTTTCCTGGAAAAGGAGATCCCTGTGAGCTAATCCCACACAAGGCGCATTCTACTAGAGCGCTGAGTGCCTCTTGGGCTTTTCGCTATCGGGCCTCTGTTGTACAAGTTTGTAAGTGTAAGATTCTGGTACCTCTGGTACCCTTATTTTCCATTTTCTTTTCAAATATGCGTCCCACCTTTCTAATTGGGTGGTACGCATACACCTTTAAGACGGATGACGTCATAGCCGAGCGCCGCAGAGCGGCTATTTCAACCGCCGGCGTTCTCTCTCACATTGTTCGTTCAACCTGCCTGTGTGTCCACATGCTTACAAGCTTGTCTTGCTACCGGAACCTCCAGCTATTTTCTTTTACTTGGAAACAGACCGGAACCTCGCTACTGATCCCTGTATCTCGCTACTGGATCACTCCCTCATTACTGGACCCTTCTACTACTAACCTTACTAGTGATAAGTACCCCACAGGGGAATCCTCCATAACCTTACTTACACTATCTACCTCTGCACATTAAGGACTGTTACTATCTATGCATACTAATTCTATCATCTGCACTGTTACATAGATTGCTAGCTCTTGAGTCTACTACCATCTATCCTTGCACTGGGTTAGTCTATCCTGTATTTGTCATCTGCTGTCCTTACCACCTGTTACCATACTCGATTACTAACCTATCTGCATTCTACCTAATACCATCTAGTACTCTCCTGAACATTTCTATCAAGTGCTTACCATCTCTGTCACTGTTCACACCTGTCCCTTCAGCACATCATCTTCATACTAACATATACATCCTATCACTCCAGGAACATCTTATTGAGTGTGTATATCTGTATGCTGAAGCTGACAGGCCCACAGTGATGAGTCTGGAGAGTTGCATCTGGTTATTCAACACATCTCTACATGACTACTGAGTGGAGATTCGCAGCTGCAAATCCAGCCTACTACAAAAACGCAGGAGCGTTACAGATTTAAAGGAAGCTAAAAAATGGATTCAGCAGAATTACCCACTCAAGTGACACAATTAACACAACAAGTAAATGCATTAATGCTTGCTCTTACTGAAGTAAAAGAAGAAAATCAGACTCTGATACAGCAGGTAACCCGTCTTTCACGGCTCACTGCTGCTCAACCCCCTGAACCTAAAATAAACCCTCCTCTAGTGTTTACAGGTGATCGGAAAAAATGTTGTGAATTCAAAAACGCATGTCAATTGCTTTTTCTGTTAAAACCCCGTACATACCCTGCTGATCAAATTAAAGTCTGTACCGTTATCTCATACTTAACGGGTGATCCACGGGCCTGGGCAGACTCTCTTTGAGAAAAATGATCAGCTTCTCAACTCCTATTCTTTATTCCTAGCGGAACTCGCTAGTTTATATGATGACCCCAACAGGCAGAGTACTGCTGATATTCAATTGAGGGCTTTAAAACAAGGAAGGAGACCTGTAGAAGACTTTGTAGCTGAGTTCAAAAGATGGACCCTTGATTCAGGGTGGAATGATACATCTCTGCGAACTCAATTCAGACTCGGGTTGTCAGAAGCTGTTAAAGACGAGCTCGCCCGAGCGGATTTACCTGGCACCTTGGATGCCTTAATACAACTCAGTATCAACATCGACAGGCGACTGCGTGAAAGAAAGGCTGAGAAAATGGGAATGCCATTGTCTAGTCCTTCTCGGATTTCGGGCGTTGACCCTACTCCCATGGAGGTAGGAACCATACGCCCACCTTTATCAACTACTGAACGAGCCAGAAGAAGATCCAGAAACCTCTGCATGTACTGCGCATCCCCGGATCATTTGATAAGCGTCTGTCCCCTTGTCCGCAAAAAAGAGGGTGAGTGTTCACATGTTTTGCTAGGAGGATTAACGACTTCCTTTTCTAACCCCTATCTCTTTGTTCATTTGACATTGCAGTGGGACCAGCCTAGGATTACCACCAAGGCTATGATCGACACCGGATCTTGTGGAAACTATATTGATACATGTTTTGTTACCTTAAATAAAATACCTATTATTTCAAAACCTAAACCTGTTTCTGTTAGTTTCATTAACGGTATTCCAATATCTTCTGGTCCAATCACCAACCAGACACAAGCACTCCTTGTCACTACTAACGAGTCTCATATGGAGACCACCACTTTTGATATACTATCTTCACCCCATTTTTTTATTATTTTGGGACTCCCCTGGTTACACACACATCAACCAATCATAGATTGGAAAAGACGGACTTTGTCTTTCCCTTCTCACTATTGCGAGATTACGTGTAACCTCCCATCTTATGGAAAGATCCTGTCTGTGGTGTCAGATGAGATTGCACCACTATGCTATCAGGACCTGTCCGAAGTATTCCTTGAAAAAAATGCTCAAGTGTTGCCTCCCCATAGGGATTATGATTGCACTATCGATCTACTCCCTAACAGCAAATTGCCTTTCGGCCATGTTTATCCTCTTTCACAGGATGAACTTTCTCATCTCAAGGAATACTTGGATGAGAATTTTAAAAAAGGGTTTATCAGACCCTCTACTTCTTCCATAGCTGCAGGACTTTTCTTTGTCCGCAATAAGGATTCAAGTCTTAGGCCTATTATTGATTATAGGCAATTAAATACGATTACAATAAAGGATTGCTATCCTTTACCGCTCATCCCTGAACTCATTGAACAAGTGCGTGGGGCTACTTACTTCTCTAAATTAGACCTGAAAGGGGCATACAGCCTAATCCGAATCCGTGACGGAGATGAGTGGAAAACAGCATTCAGAACCAGATACGGATTATTCGAATATCTTGTGATGCCATTCGGGTTGTGTAATGCTCCCGCAGCTTTCCAAAGGTTCATAAACGACATCTTTAGAGACTTACTTGATGTCTGTGTTGTAATATATCTGGACGATATACTTATCTATTCTCGATCTCTCTCTGAACATATAAAACATGTAAGACTTGTGTTATCCAGATTACTCGCACACAATCTATACGTGAAATTAAAAAAATGCCTATTTCATAAAGAAGAAATATTATTTCTAGGATACATCATATCCAAAACCGGAATTAAGATGGATATGAGCAAGATATCCTGTATTCTGGACTGGCCTATACCAGCAACTCGTATGGCATTACAGCGATTCCTTGGATTTTCAAACTTCTATAGGAAGTTCATCAAGAACTTTTCTGCCATTGTGAGACCTCTCACACATCTGACAAGTATAAAGAAACCATTCAAATGGTCAGAAGAAACAAATCGAGCTTTCTGCTTGTTAAAATCAAGCTTTACTTCTGCTCCCATACTACGCCATCCAGACCCATCCCTCCAATATATTCTGGAGGTAGATGCGTCAAATATGGCAGTAGGAGCAGTTCTCTCCCAACGACCAACAAATACTTCACCACTCCACCCAGTTGCTTTCTTTTCAAAATCATTAAGCAGCCCAGAGGGGAATTACCCAGTGGGTGAAAAGGAGTTGCTTGCCATAAAATTGGCACTGGAGAATTGGCGACATCTACTTGGGGGTACCCGGTTACCAATACTCATATATACAGATCATAAAAACCTTCAATACCTCCAGACTAACAAAACTCTCTCCCACCGGCAGGTACGATGGTCATTATTCTTCCTAAGATTCAACTTCTTAGTGACCTACACGCCTGCAGACAAAAATAAAAAAGCGGATGCGCTATCACGATTAACCGAAGATAACTGCGCTGAAATCCCTTCTATTCCTATAATACCCTATGAACGTATTATTGGGGTTGTTCGTTCCCTGAAGGAAGAGATTTTGCACAGTATAGGATTGGATTCACCTCCACCACAACTAAGTACTGATGCAGAAGGCTTCCTCTACTACAACGACAAACTCTACATACCCCCTACTATGCGCACCAAGATCTTGGAGTTATCACATGATGTGCCCATGGCAGGACATATGGGTATGACGAAAACCCTTAATTTGCTTACTAGGCAGTTTTGGTGGCCTGACATGAAGACGTCTGTACAAAAATTTGTATCTTCATGTGACATCTGTGCAAGGTCCAAAATTGACACTACAAAACCATCTGGTCTACTCTGCAGTCTACCAATACCCCAAGCTCCATGGGAAGTTGTGTCCTTAGACTTTATAGTAGAACTACCACCTTCTAAAGCATTTAATACCATTCTAGTGTCAGTGGACCACCTGACAAAGATGGCACATTTCATCGCTATCCGTAGACTACCTTCATCTAAACAAACAGCGGAACTACTGATGAAACATGTGTTCAAGTTACACGGAATTCCAAAGACTCTTTTATCCGACCGTGGTTCACAGTTCATCTCCAAATTTTGGCAAGCTCTTTGTCAAATATTACGGATTGAGAGAAAGCTCACTTCTCCCTACCACCCTCAGACCAACGGACAGACTGAAAGAGTCAACCAGTGTATAGAACAATATCTGCGTTGCTACACATCATACCTACAGGATGATTGGGTGGACCTTCTCCCTCTGGCGGAATTTGCTTATAACAACGCAACCCACAGTACTACTAAGCAAAGTCCGTTCTACTTGAACTATGGGTTTCATCCCACACTTCTTCCACCACGCATCCTACCACCAAGTAACCCAGTAGCCTCAGACTATCTTACCCAAATAAAGGACTCTCTGGGTTTACTTAATACCACTATCTCACACGCCCATAGCCAACAAAAAAAGTACTACGACCTACGTAGAAGACCTTCTCCTCAGTATGCTATTGGGGACCTCGTTTGGCTATCGACAAGAAATTTAAGATTAAAGATCCCTAGCAAAAAGCTTGGACCTTTATTTCTGGGACCCTTCCCAATTAAGGAACTTATTGGAAAAGCTGCAGTACAGCTCACCTTACCAGCAGATCTCAAGATCCATCCCATCCTTCATGTGTCGCTACTGAAACCCCATGTTCCTAATCAAGGAATAAGGCCTACCATCTTGCCTCCACCTCCAGTACAAGTTGAAGGCGGAGAAGAATATGAGATTAAGGAGATTTTGGATTCTCGTATCCACAGAGGAAGACTCCAGTATCTCATAAGATGGAAGAACTATGGACCCCAAGACGACACCTGGTTGGATACCACTGATGTTCACGCTCCTAGACTTATACGAAGATTTCACTCGAAATACCCGGAGAAACCAGTGCTATAGGCCTTCCGGAGCCGACCTTAAGGGGGGGGGGGTACTGTAAGATTCTGGTACCTCTGGTACCCTTATTTTCCATTTTCTTTTCAAATATGCGTCCCACCTTTCTAATTGGGTGGTACGCATACACCTTTAAGACGGATGACGTCATCGCCGAGCGCCGCAGAGCGGCTATTTCAACCGCCGGCGTTCTCTCTCACATTGTTCGTTCAACCTGCCTGTGTGTCCACATGCTTACAAGCTTGTCTTGCTACCGGAACCTCCAGCTATTCTCTTTTACTTGGAAACAGACCGGAACCTCACTACTGATCCCTGTATCTCGCTACTGGATCACTCCCTCATTACTGGACCCTTCTACTACTAACCTTACTAGTGATAAGTACCCCACAGGGGAATCCTCCATAACCTTACTTACACTATCTACCTCTGCACATTAAGGACTGTTACTATCTATGCATACTAATTCTATCATCTGTTACATAGATTGCTAGCTCTTGAGTCTACTACCATCTATCCTTGCACTGGGTTAGTCTATCCTGTATTTGTCATCTGCTGTCCTTACCACCTGTTACCATACTCGATTACTAACCTATCTGCATTCTACCTAATACCATCTAGTACTCTCCTGAACATTTCTATCAAGTGCTTACCATCTCTGTCACTGTTCACACCTGTCCCTTCAGCACATCATCTTCATACTAACATATACATCCTATCACTCCAGGAACATCTTATTGAGTGTGTATATCTGTATGCTGAAGCTGACAGGCCCACAGTGATGAGTCTGGAGAGTTGGATCTGGTTATTCAACACATCTCTACATGACTACTGAGTGGAGATTCTGCAGCTGCAAATCCAGCCTACTACAAAAACGCAGGAGCGTTACAGATTTAAAGGAAGCTAAAAAATGGATTCAGCAGAATTACCCACTCAAGTGACACAATTAACACAACAAGTAAATGCATTAATGCTTGCTCTTACTGAAGTAAAAGAAGAAAATCAGACTCTGATACAGCAGGTAACCCGTCTTTCACGGCTCACTGCTGCTCAACCCCCTGAACCTAAAATAAACCCTCCTCTAGTGTTTACAGGTGATCGGAAAAAATGTTGTGAATTCAAAAACGCATGTCAATTGCTTTTTCTGTTAAAACCTCGTACATACCCTGCTGATCAAATTAAAGTCTGTACCGTTATCTCATACTTAACGGGTGATCCACGGGCCTGGGCAGACTCTCTTTGAGAAAAATGATCAGCTTCTCAACTCCTATTCTTTATTCCTAGCGGAACTCGCTAGTTTATATGATGACCCCAACAGGCAGAGTACTGCTGATATTCAATTGAGGGCTTTAAAACAAGGAAGGAGACCTGTAGAAGACTTTGTAGCTGAGTTCAAAAGATGGACCCTTGATTCAGGGTGGAATGATACATCTCTGCGAACTCAATTCAGACTCGGGTTGTCAGAAGCTGTTAAAGACGAGCTCGCCCGAGCGGATTTACCTGGCACCTTGGATGCCTTAATACAACTCAGTATCAACATCGACAGGCGACTGCGTGAAAGAAAGGCTGAGAAAATGGGAATGCCATTGTCTAGTCCTTCTCGGATTTCGGGCGTTGACCCTACTCCCATGGAGGTAGGAACCATACGCCCACCTTTATCAACTACTGAACGAGCCAGAAGAAGATCCAGAAACCTCTGCATGTACTGCGCATCCCCGGATCATTTGATAAGCGTCTGTCCCCTTGTCCGCAAAAAAGAGGGTGAGTGTTCACATGTCTTGCTAGGAGGATTAACGACTTCCTTTTCTAACCCCTATCTCTTTGTTCATTTGACATTGCAGTGGGACCAGACTAGGATTACCACCAAGGCTATGATCGACACCGGATCTTGTGGAAACTATATTGATACATGTTTTGTTACCTTAAATAAAATACCTATTATTTCAAAACCTAAACCTGTTTCTGTTAGTTTCATTAACGGTATTCCAATATCTTCTGGTCCAATCACCAACCAGACACAAGCACTCCTTGTCACTACTAACGAGTCTCATATGGAGACCACCACTTTTGATATACTATCTTCACCCCATTTTTTTATTATTTTGGGACTCCCCTGGTTACACACACATCAACCAATCATAGATTGGAAAAGACGGACTTTGTCTTTCCCTTCTCACTATTGCGAGATTACGTGTAACCTCCCATCTTATGGAAAGATCCTGTCTGTGGTGTCAGATGAGATTGCACCACTATGCTATCAGGACCTGTCCGAAGTATTCCTTGAAAAAAATGCTCAAGTGTTGCCTCCCCATAGGGATTATGATTGCACTATCGATCTACTCCCTAACAGCAAATTGCCTTTCGGCCATGTTTATCCTCTTTCACAGGATGAACTTTCTCATCTCAAGGAATACTTGGATGAGAATTTTAAAAAAGGGTTTATCAGACCCTCTACTTCTTCCATAGCTGCAGGACTTTTCTTTGTCCGCAATAAGGATTCAAGTCTTAGGCCTATTATTGATTATAGGCAATTAAATACGATTACAATAAAGGATTGCTATCCTTTACCGCTCATCCCTGAACTCATTGAACAAGTGCGTGGGGCTACTTACTTCTCTAAATTAGACCTGAAAGGGGCATACAGCCTAATCCGAATCCGTGACGGAGATGAGTGGAAAACAGCATTCAGAACCAGATACGGATTATTCGAATATCTTGTGATGCCATTCGGGTTGTGTAATGCTCCCGCAGCTTTCCAAAGGTTCATAAACGACATCTTTAGAGACTTACTTGATGTCTGTGTTGTAATATATCTGGACGATATACTTATCTATTCTCGATCTCTCTCTGAACATATAAAACATGTAAGACTTGTGTTATCCAGATTACTCGCACACAATCTATACGTGAAATTAAAAAAATGCCTATTTCATAAAGAAGAAATATTATTTCTAGGATACATCATATCCAAAACCGGAATTAAGATGGATATGAGCAAGATATCCTGTATTCTGGACTGGCCTATACCAGCAACTCGTAAGGCATTACAGCGATTCCTTGGATTTTCAAACTTCTATAGGAAGTTCATCAAGAACTTTTCTGCCATTGTGAGACCTCTCACACAACTGACAAGTATAAAGAAACCATTCAAATGGTCAGAAGAAACAAATCGAGCTTTCTGCTTGTTAAAATCAAGCTTTACTTCTGCTCCCATACTACGCCATCCAGACCCATCCCTCCAATATATTCTGGAGGTAGATGCGTCAAATATGGCAGTAGGAGCAGTTCTCTCCCAACGACCAACAAATACTTCACCACTCCACCCAGTTGCTTTCTTTTCAAAATCATTAAGCAGCCCAGAGGGGAATTACCCAGTGGGTGAAAAGGAGTTGCTTGCCATAAAATTGGCACTGGAGAATTGGCGACATCTACTTGGGGGTACCCGGTTACCAATACTCATATATACAGATCATAAAAACCTTCAATACCTCCAGACTAACAAAACTCTCTCCCACCGGCAGGTACGATGGTCATTATTCTTCCTAAGATTCAACTTCTTAGTGACCTACACGCCTGCAGACAAAAATAAAAAAGCGGATGCGCTATCACGATTAACCGAAGATAACTGCGCTGAAATCCCTTCTATTCCTATAATACCCTATGAACGTATTATTGGGGTTGTTCGTTCCCTGAAGGAAGAGATTTTGCACAGTATTGGATTGGATTCACCTCCACCACAACTAAGTACTGATGCAGAAGGCTTCCTCTACTACAACGACAAACTCTACATACCCCCTACTATGCGCACCAAGATCTTGGAGTTATCACATGATGTGCCCATGGCAGGACATATGGGTATGACGAAAACCCTTAATTTGCTTACTAGGCAGTCTTGGTGGCCTGATATGAAGACGTCTGTACAAAAATTTGTATCTTCATGTGACATCTGTGCAAGGTCCAAAATTGACACTACAAAACCATCTGGTCTACTCTGCAGTCTACCAATACCCCAAGCTCCATGGGAAGTTGTGTCCTTAGACTTTATAGTAGAACTACCACCTTCTAAAGCATTTAATACCATTCTAGTGTCAGTGGACCACCTGACAAAGATGGCACATTTCATCGCTATCCGTAGACTACCTTCATCTAAACAAACAGCGGAACTACTGATGAAACATGTGTTCAAGTTACACGGAATTCCAAAGACTCTTTTATCCGACCGTGGTTCACAGTTCATCTCCAAATTTTGGCAAGCTCTTTGTCAAATATTACGGATTGAGAGAAAGCTCACTTCTCCCTACCACCCTCAGACCAACGGACAGACTGAAAGAGTCAACCAGTGTATAGAACAATATCTGCGTTGCTACACATCATACCTACAGGATGATTGGGTGGACCTTCTCCCTCTGGCGGAATTTGCTTATAACAACGCAACCCACAGTACTACTAAGCAAAGTCCGTTCTACTTGAACTATGGGTTTCATCCCACACTTCTTCCACCACGCATCCTACCACCAAGTAACCCAGTAGCCTCAGACTATCTTACCCAAATAAAGGACTCTCTGGGTTTACTTAATACCACTATCTCACACGCCCATAGCCAACAAAAAAAGTACTACGACCTACGTAGAAGACCTTCTCCTCAGTATGCTATTGGGGACCTCGTTTGGCTATCGACAAGAAATTTAAGATTAAAGATCCCTAGCAAAAAGCTTGGACCTTTATTTCTGGGACCCTTCCCAATTAAGAAACTTATTGGAAAAGCTGCAGTACAGCTCACCTTACCAGCAGATCTCAAGATCCATCCCATCTTCCATGTGTCGCTACTGAAACCCCATGTTCCTAATCAAGGAATAAGGCCTACCATCTTGCCTCCACCTCCAGTACAAGTTGAAGGCGGAGAAGAATATGAGATTAAGGAGATTTTGGATTCTCGTATCCACAGAGGAAGACTCCAGTATCTCATAAGATGGAAGAACTATGGACCCCAAGACGACACCTGGTTGGATACCACTGATGTTCACGCTCCTAGCGTTACAAGCTTGTCTTGCTACCGGAACCTCCAGCTATTCTCTTTTACTTGGAAACAGACCGGAACCTCGCTACTGATCCCTGTATCTCGCTACTGGATCACTCCCTCATTACTGGACCCTTCTACTACTAACCTTACTAGTGATAAGTACCCCACAGGGGAATCCTCCATAACCTTACTTACACTATCTACCTCTGCACATTAAGGACTGTTACTATCTATGCATACTAATTCTATCATCTGTTACATAGATTGCTAGCTCTTGAGTCTACTACCATCTATCCTTGCACTGGGTTAGTCTATCCTGTATTTGTCATCTGCTGTCCTTACCACCTGTTACCATACTCGATTACTAACCTATCTGCATTCTACCTAATACCATCTAGTACTCTCCTGAACATTTCTATCAAGTGCTTACCATCTCTGTCACTGTTCACACCTGTCCCTTCAGCACATCATCTTCATACTAACATATACATCCTATCACTCCAGGAACATCTTATTGAGTGTGTATATCTGTATGCTGAAGCTGACAGGCCCACAGTGATGAGTCTGGAGAGTTGGATCTGGTTATTCAACACATCTCTACATGACTACTGAGTGGAGATTCTGCAGCTGCAAATCCAGCCTACTACAAAAACGCAGGAGCGTTACAGATTTAAAGGAAGCTAAAAAATGGATTCAGCAGAATTACCCACTCAAGTGACACAATTAACACAACAAGTAAATGCATTAATGCTTGCTCTTACTGAAGTAAAAGAAGAAAATCAGACTCTGATACAGCAGGTAACCCGTCTTTCACGGCTCACTGCTGCTCAACCCCCTGAACCTAAAATAAACCCTCCTCTAGTGTTTACAGGTGATCGGAAAAAATGTTGTGAATTCAAAAACGCATGTCAATTGCTTTTTCTGTTAAAACCTCATACATACCCTGCTGATCAAATTAAAGTCTGTACCGTTATCTCATACTTAACGGGTGATCCACGGGCCTGGGCAGACTCTCTCTTTGAGAAAAATGATCAGCTTCTCAACTCCTATTCTTTATTCCTAGCGGAACTCGCTAGTTTATATGATGACCCCAACAGGCAGAGTACTGCTGATATTCAATTGAGGGCTTTAAAACAAGGAAGGAGACCTGTAGAAGACTTTGTAGCTGAGTTCAAAAGATGGACCCTTGATTCAGGGTGGAATGATACATCTCTGCGAACTCAATTCAGACTCGGGTTGTCAAAAGCTGTTAAAGACGAGCTCGCCCGAGCGGATTTACCTGGCACCTTGGATGCCTTAATAAAACTCAGTATCAACATCGACAGGCGACTGCGTGAAAGAAAGGCTGAGAAAATGGGAATGCCATTGTCTAGTCCTTCTCGGATTTCGGGCGTTGACCCTACTCCCATGGAGGTAGGAACCATACGCCCACCTTTATCAACTACTGAACGAGCCAGAAGAAGATCCAGAAACCTCTGCATGTACTGCGCATCCCCGGATCATTTGATAAGCGTCTGTCCCCTTGTCCGCAAAAAAGAGGGTGAGTGTTCACATGTCTTGCTAGGAGGATTAACGACTTCCTTTTCTAACCCCTATCTCTTTGTTCATTTGACATTGCAGTGGGACCAGACTAGGATTACCACCAAGGCTATGATCGACACCGGATCTTGTGGAAACTATATTGATACATGTTTTGTTACCTTAAATAAAATACCTATTATTTCAAAACCTAAACCTGTTTCTGTTAGTTTCATTAACCGTATTCCAATATCTTCTGGTCCAATCACCAACCAGACACAAGCACTCCTTGTCACTACTAACGAGTCTCATATGGAGACCACCACTTTTGATATACTATCTTCACCCCATTTTTTTATTATTTTGGGACTCCCCTGGTTACACACACATCAACCAATCATAGATTGGAAAAGACGGACTTTGTCTTTCCCTTCTCACTATTGCGAGATTACGTGTAACCTCCCATCTTATGGAAAGATCCTGTCTGTGGTGTCAGATGAGATTGCACCACTATGCTATCAGGACCTGTCCGAAGTATTCCTTGAAAAAAATGCTCAAGTGTTGCCTCCCCATAGGGATTATGATTGCACTATCGATCTACTCCCTAACAGCAAATTGCCTTTCGGCCATGTTTATCCTCTTTCACAGGATGAACTTTCTCATCTCAAGGAATACTTGGATGAGAATTTTATAAAAGGGTTCATCAGACCCTCTACTTCTTCCATAGCTGCAGGACTTTTCTTTGTCCGCAATAAGGATTCAAGTCTTAGGCCTATTATCGATTATAGGCAATTAAATACGATTACAATAAAGGATTGCTATCCTTTACCGCTCATCCCTGAACTCATTGAACAAGTGCGTGGGGCTACTTACTTCTCTAAATTAGACCTGAAAGGGGCATACAGCCTAATCCGAATCCGTGACGGAGATGAGTGGAAAACAGCATTCAGAACCAGATACGGATTATTCGAATATCTTGTGATGCCATTCGGGTTGTGTAATGCTCCCGCAGCTTTCCAAAGGTTCATAAACGACATCTTTAGAGACTTACTTGATGTCTGTGTTGTAGTATATCTGGACTATATACTTATCTATTCTCGATCTCTCTCTGAACATATAAAACATGTAAGACTTGTGTTATCCAGATTACTCGCACACAATCTATACGTGAAATTAAAAAAATGCCTATTTCATAAAGAAGAAATATTATTTCTAGGATACATCATATCCAAAACCGGAATTAAGATGGATATGAACAAGATATCCTGTATTCTGGACTGGCCTATACCAGCAACTCGTAAGGCATTACAGCGATTCCTTGGATTTTCAAACTTCTATAGGAAGTTCATCAAGAACTTTTCTGCCATTGTGAGACCTCTCACACAACTGACAAGTATAAAGAAACCATTCAAATGGTCAGAAGAAACAAATCGAGCTTTCTGCTTGTTAAAATCAAGCTTTACTTCTGCTCCCATACTACGCCATCCAGACCCATCCCTCCAATATATTCTGGAGGTAGATGCGTCAAATATGGCAGTAGGAGCAGTTCTCTCCCAACGACCAACAAATACTTCACCACTCCACCCAGTTGCTTTCTTTTCAAAATCATTAAGCAGCCCAGAGGTGAATTACCCAGTGGGTGAAAAGGAGTTGCTTGCCATAAAACTGGCACTGGAGAATTGGCGACATCTACTTGAGGGTACCCGGTTACCAATACTCATATATACAGATCATAAAAACCTTCAATACCTCCAGACTAACAAAACTCTCTCCCACCGGCAGGTACGATGGTCATTATTCTTCCTAAGATTCAACTTCTTAGTGACCTACACGCCTGCAGACAAAAATAAAAAAGCGGATGCGCTATCACGATTAACCGAAGATAACTGCGCTGAAATCCCTTCTATTCCTATAATACCCTATGAACGTATTATTGGGGTTGTTCGTTCCCTGAAGGAAGAGATTTTGCACAGTATAGGATTGGATTCACCTCCACCACAACTAAGTACTGATGCAGAAGGCTTCTTCTACTACAACGACAAACTCTACATACCCCCTACTATGCGCACCAAGATCTTGGAGTTATCACATGATTGAGCTTCTCAACTCCTATTCTTTATTCCTAGCGGAACTCGCTAGTTTATATGATGACCCCAACAGGCAGAGTACTGCTGATATTCAATTGAGGGCTTTAAAACAAGGAAGGAGACCTGTAGAAGACTTTGTAGCTGAGTTCAAAAGATGGACCCTTGATTCAGGGTGGAATGATACATCTCTGCGAACTCAATTCAGACTCGGGTTGTCAAAAGCTGTTAAAGACGAGCTCGCCCGAGCGGATTTACCTGGCACCTTGGATGCCTTAATAAAACTCAGTATCAACATCGACAGGCGACTGCGTGAAAGAAAGGCTGAGAAAATGGGAATGCCATTGTCTAGTCCTTCTCGGATTTCGGGCGTTGACCCTACTCCCATGGAGGTAGGAACCATACGCCCACCTTTATCAACTACTGAACGAGCCAGAAGAAGATCCAGAAACCTCTGCATGTACTGCGCATCCCCGGATCATTTGATAAGCGTCTGTCCCCTTGTCCGCAAAAAAGAGGGTGAGTGTTCACATGTCTTGCTAGGAGGATTAACGACTTCCTTTTCTAACCCCTATCTCTTTGTTCATTTGACATTGCAGTGGGACCAGACTAGGATTACCACCAAGGCTATGATCGACACCGGATCTTGTGGAAACTATATTGATACATGTTTTGTTACCTTAAATAAAATACCTATTATTTCAAAACCTAAACCTGTTTCTGTTAGTTTCATTAACGGTATTCCAATATCTTCTGGTCCAATCACCAACCAGACACAAGCACTCCTTGTCACTACTAACGAGTCTCATATGGAGACCACCACTTTTGATATACTATCTTCACCCCATTTTTTTATTATTTTGGGACTCCCCTGGTTACACACACATCAACCAATCATAGATTGGAAAAGACGGACTTTGTCTTTCCCTTCTCACTATTGCGAGATTACGTGTAACCTCCCATCTTATGGAAAGATCCTGTCTGTGGTGTCAGATGAGATTGCACCACTATGCTATCAGGACCTGTCCGAAGTATTCCTTGAAAAAAATGCTCAAGTGTTGCCTCCCCATAGGGATTATGATTGCACTATCGATCTACTCCCTAACAGCAAATTGCCTTTCGGCCATGTTTATCCTCTTTCACAGGATGAACTTTCTCATCTCAAGGAATACTTGGATGAGAATTTTATAAAAGGGTTCATCAGACCCTCTACTTCTTCCATAGCTGCAGGACTTTTCTTTGTCCGCAATAAGGATTCAAGTCTTAGGCCTATTATCGATTATAGGCAATTAAATACGATTACAATAAAGGATTGCTATCCTTTACCGCTCATCCCTGAACTCATTGAACAAGTGCGTGGGGCTACTTACTTCTCTAAATTAGACCTGAAAGGGGCATACAGCCTAATCCGAATCCGTGACGGAGATGAGTGGAAAACAGCATTCAGAACCAGATACGGATTATTCGAATATCTTGTGATGCCATTCGGGTTGTGTAATGCTCCCGCAGCTTTCCAAAGGTTCATAAACGACATCTTTAGAGACTTACTTGATGTCTGTGTTGTAGTATATCTGGACTATATACTTATCTATTCTCGATCTCTCTCTGAACATATAAAACATGTAAGACTTGTGTTATCCAGATTACTCGCACACAATCTATACGTGAAATTAAAAAAATGCCTATTTCATAAAGAAGAAATATTATTTCTAGGATACATCATATCCAAAACCGGAATTAAGATGGATATGAACAAGATATCCTGTATTCTGGACTGGCCTATACCAGCAACTCGTAAGGCATTACAGCGATTCCTTGGATTTTCAAACTTCTATAGGAAGTTCATCAAGAACTTTTCTGCCATTGTGAGACCTCTCACACAACTGACAAGTATAAAGAAACCATTCAAATGGTCAGAAGAAACAAATCGAGCTTTCTGCTTGTTAAAATCAAGCTTTACTTCTGCTCCCATACTACGCCATCCAGACCCATCCCTCCAATATATTCTGGAGGTAGATGCGTCAAATATGGCAGTAGGAGCAGTTCTCTCCCAACGACCAACAAATACTTCACCACTCCACCCAGTTGCTTTCTTTTCAAAATCATTAAGCAGCCCAGAGGTGAATTACCCAGTGGGTGAAAAGGAGTTGCTTGCCATAAAACTGGCACTGGAGAATTGGCGACATCTACTTGAGGGTACCCGGTTACCAATACTCATATATACAGATCATAAAAACCTTCAATACCTCCAGACTAACAAAACTCTCTCCCACCGGCAGGTACGATGGTCATTATTCTTCCTAAGATTCAACTTCTTAGTGACCTACACGCCTGCAGACAAAAATAAAAAAGCGGATGCGCTATCACGATTAACCGAAGATAACTGCGCTGAAATCCCTTCTATTCCTATAATACCCTATGAACGTATTATTGGGGTTGTTCGTTCCCTGAAGGAAGAGATTTTGCACAGTATAGGATTGGATTCACCTCCACCACAACTAAGTACTGATGCAGAAGGCTTCTTCTACTACAACGACAAACTCTACATACCCCCTACTATGCGCACCAAGATCTTGGAGTTATCACATGATGTGCCCATGGCAGGACATATGGGTATGACGAAAACCCTTAATTTGCTTACTAGGCAGTTTTGGTGGCCTGATATGAAGACGTCTGTACAAAAATTTGTATCTTCATGTGACATCTGTGCAAGGTCCAAAATTGACACTACAAAACCATCTGGTCTACTCTGCAGTCTACCAATACCCCAAGCTCCATGGGAAGTTGTGTCCTTAGACTTTATAGTAGAACTACCACCTTCTAAAGCATTTAATACCATTCTAGTGTCAGTGGACCACCTGACAAAGATGGCACATTTCATCGCTATCCGTAGACTACCTTCATCTAAACAAACAGCGGAACTACTGATGAAACATGTGTTCAAGTTACACGGAATTCCAAAGACTCTTTTATCCGACCGTGGTTCACAGTTCATCTCCAAATTTTGGCAAGCTCTTTGTCAAATATTACGGATTGAGAGAAAGCTCACTTCTCCCTACCACCCTCAGACCAACGGACAGACTGAAAGAGTCAACCAGTGTATAGAACAATATCTGCGTTGCTACACATCATACCTACAGGATGATTGGGTGGACCTTCTCCCTCTGGCGGAATTTGCTTATAACAACGCAACCCACAGTACTACTAAGCAAAGTCCGTTCTACTTGAACTATGGGTTTCATCCCACACTTCTTCCACCACGCATCCTACCACCAAGTAACCCAGTAGCCTCAGACTATCTTACCCAAATAAAGGACTCTCTGGGTTTACTTAATACCACTATCTCACACGCCCATAGCCAACAAAAAAAGTACTACGACCTACGTAGAAGACCTTCTCCTCAGTATGCTATTGGGGACCTCGTTTGGCTATCGACAAGAAATTTAAGATTAAAGATCCCTAGCAAAAAGCTTGGACCTTTATTTCTGGGACCCTTCCCAATTAAGGAACTTATTGGAAAAGCTGCAGTACAGCTCACCTTACCAGCAGATCTCAAGATCCATCCCATCTTCCATGTGTCGCTACTGAAACCCCATGTTCCTAATCAAGGAATAAGGCCTACCATCTTGCCTCCACCTCCAGTACAAGTTGAAGGCGGAGAAGAATATGAGATTAAGGAGATTTTGGATTCTCGTATCCACAGAGGAAGACTCCAGTATCTCATAAGATGGAAGAACTATGGACCCCAAGACGACACCTGGTTGGATACCACTGATGTTCACGCTCCTAGACTTATACGAAGATTTCACTCGAAATACCCGGAGAAACCAGTGCTATAGGCCTTCCGGAGCCGACCTTAAGGGGGGGGGGGGGGTACTGTAAGATTCTGGTACCTCTGGTACCCTTATTTTCCATTTTCTTTTCAAATATGCGTCCCACCTTTCTAATTGGGTGGTACGCATACACCTTTAAGACGGATGACGTCATCGCCGAGCGCCGCAGAGCGGCTATTTCAACCGCCGGCGTTCTCTCTCACATTGTTCGTTCAACCTGCCTGTGTGTCCACATGCTTACAAGCTTGTCTTGCTACCGGAACCTCCAGCTATTCTCTTTTACTTGGAAACAGACCGGAACCTCGCTACTGATCCCTGTATCTCGCTACTGGATCACTCCCTCATTACTGGACCCTTCTACTACTAACCTTACTAGTGATAAGTACCCCACAGGGGAATCCTCCATAACCTTACTTACACTATCTACCTCTGCACATTAAGGACTGTTACTATCTATGCATACTAATTCTATCATCTGTTACATAGATTGCTAGCTCTTGAGTCTACTACCATCTATCCTTGCACTGGGTTAGTCTATCCTGTATTTGTCATCTGCTGTCCTTACCACCTGTTACCATACTCGATTACTAACCTATCTGCATTCTACCTAATACCATCTAGTACTCTCCTGAACATTTCTATCAAGTGCTTACCATCTCTGTCACTATTCACACCTGTCCCTTCAGCACATCATCTTCATACTAACATATACATCCTATCACTCCAGGAACATCTTATTGAGTGTGTATATCTGTATGCTGAAGCTGACAGGCCCACAGTGATGAGTCTGGAGAGTTGGATCTGGTTATTCAACACATCTCTACATGACTACTGAGTGGAGATTCTGCAGCTGCAAATCCAGCCTACTACAAAAACGCAGGAGCGTTACAGTAAGGCAGCGACTTGGTCATCTTTGCACACCTTTACAAAATTCTACAAGGTGGATTTGTTGGCATCTTTGGATGCCTCTTTTGGTCGCAAGGTTTTGCAGGCTGCTGTTTCGTAAGAGAATGTTTTGTTTCTCTTAGGGGTTTTTTCGCCTGGGTGAGCTCCTGTTGTATTGGTTGAGCTTCATGTTACCCCGTTGGCTAAGTCTAGCCTTTGGAGTTTACATTGCTATCTGGTTGCGTTCTTCCCACCCCTCATACCTACACTGCTTTGGGACATCCCAATGGCTAATGAAGATGGAGGCTGTGTCTGTTAATGGACGATAGAGAAAACAAGATTTTATTTGTAATATCTTACCATAAAATCTGTTTCTCTAAAGGCCATTGACAGACGCAGCACCCGCCCCTCTAAAATGTAGATGTTTTTTTCTCTCTTCTTCACTGCTTACAACTAAACTGGTTTGCTGGAGCAGAGGGTGTGTGGGTTATGCCTGTGGGGACAGCCCCGTGGGCGTGGAGATTACATTTTTCCTGCCTAGAACTACTCCTGCAGGAGGCAGCATAACCCAATAGCTAATGAAGATGGAGGCTTGTAATGTTCCGGTACCTTTGGTACCCTAAATTACACTTTCCACAAGTGTATGCGCCCCACCATTTACTTTTGGAAAGGTGTGCATACACCTTTAAGACTGGAGCTGTCATCACTCAGCGCCGGACTAGATGGCTATTTAAGGCGTCGGCTCTTACTCACATGTGTTCGTTCAAACATCCTTCCTTAGATTCTAACCTTGCTTGAAGCTTCCATGCTTGCAAGCTTACTTCGCTGACGGAACCTCGCTGCGCTGATCCCTGTATCCCGCTACTGGATCATCCGCCTCTCCTGAACCACCCTTCGGCTGTATCGCTAATAGTGCTAAGTACCCCGCAGGGGAATTCTCTATAAACTTATACTAAGCTTACACTATCTAGCTCTGCATAGTAAAGACTGTTTATTACATCTGCATAAACTAGATTGCTAGCTCTTAAGACTACTGCTACTTTTCTGCACTGGGTTGATCTCTTTTGTATGTCCACCTGCTATTCTATCATCTGCTATCATACAACATTGCTAAACCTTCCTGCATCCATCTGCTACTGTCTCACCTTCAAGTGTTTATCAACTATCACCTCCACTCAACCTATCCCTCAACCTTCATCATTGTGTTACCACATACATAAAGTCACTCTAGGAACCAGCTTGCTAATTGTGTGTATTTACTGGCTGAAATAAGACCTTCCACACATGATGAGTCATTGAGGTTGGGAATGGTATCTCAGCATATCTCTTACATGACTACTGACGTGGAACTATTTCTGCAGCTGAAAATCCACACCATATAAGAAACGCAGGAGCGTTACAGATTGAACGAACCTAAAATGGATTCAGCAGAAATAACCACTCAGGTGACACAATTAAAACAGCAAGTATCTGAGTTAATACACGCACTTGCTGAATTAAAAGAAGACAATCAGGCTCTGTCGCAGCAGGTAATTAGACTGACACAACTTACCTCTGCTCAGTCCCCTGAACCTAAGATAAATCCCCCTTTGGTATTTACAGGCGATCGCAAAAAATTTCGCGAATTTAAAAACGCATGTGAGTTACTTTTTTTGCTAAAACCTCGTACCTACCTTACTGATCACATTAAGGTTTGTACTATTATTTCTTACCTATCAAGCGATCCTCGAGCCTGGGCAGATTCTCTTTTTGAGAAAAACGACCAGCTTCTCAACTCCTATGCCTTGTTCCTGGCAGAGCTCACTAGCCTATATGATGACCCCAATAGGCAGAGTACTGCTGATCTTCAGTTAAGATCCTTGAAACAAGGAAGGAGGCCTGTAGAAGACTTTGTCGCAGAGTTCAAGAGATTGACCCTTGATTCAGAATGGAATGATGCATCTCTGAAAACCCAATTTAGGCTTGGCCTATCAGAAGCCGTTAAGGACGATCTCGCCCGAGCGGATCTGCCAAAAACCCTGGATGCATTAATACAACTCAGTATTACCATAGATAGAAGACTACGAGAAAGAAAGGCTGAAAAGATGGGAATGCCATTATCCGTTTCCTCTCGGAGTCTGGCCGTTCCTATGGAGGTAGGAACCATACGCCCGCCGCTATCAACTATGGAAAAAGCCAAAAGACGAAATGAAAATCTCTGCTTGTACTGTGCATCACAAGATAAACGTCTGTCCCCTAGTCAACAAAAAGAAGGGTGAGTGTTCACATGTCTCTCTAGGAGGATTGACAACTTCATTCACTAACCCCTACATTTCTGTTTTTTTGACATTACAGTGGGACCAGAACAGGATTACTACTAAGGCCATGATTGACACAGGATCTTGTGGAAATTATATGGATATATGTTTTGCTGCTTTAAATAAAATTCCTATTATTTCTAAACTCAAACCTGTCTCATTAAGTCTTATTACCGGTGTTCCGTTGTCCTCTGGTCCGATCACCGATCAGACACAAGCACTTCTAGTCACTATTAACGAGTCTCATAGGGAGACTTCTACCTTCGATTTAATACCATCACCCCACTTTCCCATTGTGTTGGGACTTCCCTGGTTGCACACACACCAACCAACCATAGATTGTAAGAAACGGTCCTTGACCTTCCCTTCTTGTTATTGCGAGGAAACGTGTAACCTCCCGTTTTCCGGGAAGATTCTGTCTGTGGTGACAGATGAGATTGCACCACTATGTTATCAGGATCTTTCTGAGGTTTTTCTTGAGAAAAATGCTCAAGCATTACCTCCTCATCGAGACTATGATTGTAGCATTGATCTACTCCCAAATAGCAAATTGCCGTTCGGTCATGTTTATCCTCTTTCACAGGATGAACTTGCCCATCTCAAAACCTATTTGGATGAGAACTTGGAAAAAGGTTTTATTAGACCTTCCACTTCTTCCACAGCATCAGGACTCTTTTTTGTTCGCAATAAAGATTCAAGTCTCAGACCTATCATCGACTACAGGAAATTGAATGCTATCACAATAAAAGATCGCTATCCTCTACGCTTATCCCTGAGCTCATTGAGCAGGTGCGTGGAGCTACCTATTTTTCAAAATTAAACCTGAAAGGAGCATACAATCTCATTCGAATCCGTGATGGACACGAGTGGAAGACTGCATTCAGAACTAGATACGGATTGTTCGAATATCTTGTGATGCCATTCGGCCTATGCAATGCCCCTGCAGTTTTCCAACGATTTATAAACGATATTTTTAAAGACTTACTAGATGTCTGTGTTGTGGTATATCTGGACGATATACTTATATATTCACGGACCCTGTCTGAACACATAAGACATGTAAGACTTGTATTATCGAGATTGCTTGCACATAATCTTTATGTGAAGCTGAAGAAATGCTTGTTCCATAAAGATGAGGTACTCTTTCTAGGCTACATCATATCCAAAACAGGAATCGAGATGGACATGAGTAAAATATCCTGCATTCAGGATTGGCCTACACCAACTACACGCAAGGCGCTACAGCGATTCCTGGGATTTTCAAATTTCTACAGGAAGTTCATAAAAAACTTTTCTGCTATTGTGAGACCCCTCACACAGCTCACTAGCATAAAAATACCATTTAAATGGTCAGAAGAAGCAAATAAGGCTTTCCACTTGTTAAAGACAAGGTTTACTTCCGCTCCCATATTACGCCATCCAGACCCATCCCTCCAATACATTCTGGAGGTAGATGCGTCAAACATGGCAGTAGGAGCAATACTCTCCCAACGACCTACCCGCACGTCACCACTTCATCCAGTCGCTTTTTTTTCTAAATCCCTGAGCAGTCCCGAGATAAATTACCCTTGGGTGAAAAGGAACTGCTTGCTATAAAATTGGCTCTGGAGAATTGGCGACATTTACTCGAAGGCACCCAACTACCAATAATTATATACACGGACCATAAAAACCTCCAATATCTTCAGACTAGCAAAACTCTCTCGCATCGACAGGTACGATGGTCACTATTCTTTCTAAGGTTTAACTTCCTAGTGACCTACATACCTGCAGATAAGAACAAAAAGGCGGATGCACTATCATGACTAACTGAAGAAAACTACTTTGAAATCCCTTCCGTTCCTATAATACCTCACAAACGCATTATTGGAGTTGTCCGTTCCTTAAAGGAAGAGGTTCTGCATGGTATAAGTTTGGATTCACCCCCACCACAACTAAATACTGATGCAGAAGGCTTCCTCTACTACAACGACAAACTTTACATACCACCTACCCTACGCACCAAGATCTTGGAATTATCGCATGATGTGCCTATGGCAGGACATATGGGTATGACAAAAACTTTCAATTTGATTTCTCGACAATTCTGGTGGCCTGACATGAAAACATCTATACAAAAATTCGTCTCTTCATGCAATGTCTGTGCCAGGTCCAAAATTGACACTACGAGACCATCCGGTCTACTATGCAGTCTACCAATACCCCAAACTCCATGGGAGGTTTTGTCATTGGACTTCATCGTAGAATTGCCTCCTTCCAAAGGATTTAATACCATCTTGGTGTCAGTGGACCATCTGACAAAGATGGCACATTTCATTGCTATTCGCAGGCTACCTTCGTCCAAACAAACGGCAGAACTCCTGATGAAACATGTCTTCAGATTACATGGTATCCCAAAAACTCTTCTGTCTGACCGTGGATCCCAATTTATTTCTAAATTCTGGCAAGAACTATGTCACATACTACGGATTGAGCGGAAGCTCACTTCTCCTTACCATCCGCAGACCAACGGACAGACTGAAAGAGTCAACCAATGCATCGAGCAGTATTTACGTTGTTACACTTCTTACCAACAGGATGATTGGTTGGATCTTCTCCCCCTGGCAGAATTTGCCTACAACAACGCAACTCACAGTACAACCAAGCAGAGTCCGTTCTACTTGAACTATGGGTTCCATCCCTCTATTCTCCCTCCACGCATCCTTCCTTCAAATAACCCAGTAGCCTCAGACTATCTTACCCAAATAAAGGATTCTCTGGGTTTACTAAATACTACCATTGCACACGCTCACAGTCAACAAAAGAAGTACTATGATCTTCGTAGAAGACCTTCTCCACAGTATACTATCGGGGACCTCGTTTGGCTCTCAACAAAAAACTTGAGACTGAAGATCCCTAGCAAAAAGCTTGGACCTCTGTTCTTGGGACCTTTCCCAATCAAGAAACTTATTGGAAAAGCTGCAGTGCAGCTTACATTGCCAATGGACCTAAAAATCCATCCCATTTTCCATGTGTCGCTACTAAAACCCCATGTTCCGGACCAAGGAATAAGGCCTAATATTCCACCTCCCCCTCCTGTACAAGTTGAAGGTGGAGAAGAATACGAGATAAAAGAGATTCTGGATTCTCGTATCTACAGAAGAAGACTTCAGTACTTGGTTAGATGGAAGAACTATGGGCCCCAAGACGACACCTGGCTAAACACCTCTGACATACATGCCCCTAGATTAATCCGCAATTTTCATGCGAGATACCCAGACAAACCAGCTCCAGAGGCCTTCAGGAGCAGGCCTTAAGGGGGGGTATTGTAATGTTCCGGTACCTTTGGTACCCTAAATTACACTTTCCACAAGTGTATGCGCCCCACCATTTACTTTTGGAAAGGTGCGCATACACCTTTAAGACTGGAGCTGTCATCACTCAGCGCCGGACTAGATGGCTATTTAAGGCGTCGGCTCTCACTCACATGTGTTCGTTCAAACACCCTTACTTGGATGCTAACCTTGCTTGAAGCTTCCATGCTTGCAAGCTTACTTCACTGACGGAACCTCGCTGCGTTGATCCCTGTATCCCGCTACTGGATCATCCGCCTCTCCTGAACCACCCTTCGGCTGTATCGCTAATAGTGCTAAGTACCCCGCAGGGGAATTCTCTATAAACTTAAACTAAGCTTACACTATCTAGCTCTGCATAGTAAAGACTGTTTATTACATCTGCATAAACTAGATTGCTAGCTCTTGAGACTACTGCTACTTTTCTGCACTGGGTTGATCTCTTTTGTATGTCCACCTGCTATTCTATCATCTGCTATCATACAACATTGCTAAACCTTCCTGCATCCATCTGCTACTGTCTCACCTTCAAGTGTTTATCACCTATCACCTCCACTCAACCTATCCCTCAACCTTCATCATTGTGTTACCACATACATAAAGTCACTCTAGGAACCAGCTTGCTAATTGTGTGTATTTACTGGCTGAAATAAGACCTTCCACACATGATGAGTCATTGAGGTTGGGAATGGTATCTCAGCATATCTCTTACATGACTACTGACGTGGAACTATTTCTGCAGCTGAAAATCCACACCATATAAGAAACGCAGGAGCGTTACAAGGCTACGTCTGTCAATGGACTTCAGAGAAATAGATTTTATGGTAAGAAATAGATTTTATGGTAAGATCTTACAAAAATTTTGTTTTTTAATATTTTGTTGAGAATCCTTTACTTGCAATGACTGCCTGAAGTCTGGAACCCATGGACAGTACCAAAGACTGGGTTTCCTCCTGTCTGGTGCTTTGCCAGGCTGTTTGTGGGTTTCTCTGCCTTTAGTTTTGTCTTCAGCAAGTGAAATGCATGCTCATTTGGTATCCGGTGATTTACTTGGCCATTGCAAAATATTCCACTTCTTTTCATTCAAAAGCTCCTGGGTTGCTCTTGCAGTGTGTTTTGGATCATTGTCCATCTGTATTGTGAAGCGCCGTCCAATCAACCTTGCTGCATTTGGCTGAATCTGGGCTGACAGTCTATCTTTAAACACTGCAAAATTCATCCGGCTGCTTCTGTCTTCTGTCACATCATCAAAAAAACACTAATGACCCAATGCCACTGGAAGCCATGCATGCTCATGCCATCACACTGCCTCCACCATGTTTTACAGATAACATTGTGTGCTTTTGATCATCAGCTGTTCCAAGCCTTCACCACACTTTTTTCTTCCCGTCATTCTGGTAAAATGAATCTTAGTTTTATCCGTCCAAACAATTATTTTCCAGAACTGGTCTGGCTTTTTTAGATGTTTTTTGGCAAAGTTTAATCTGGCTTTTCTATTATTCAGGCTTGTAAATGGTTTGCACCTTGTGGGGAACCCTCTGTATTTGCTCTTGTAAAGTCTTCTCTTGATTGTAGACTCAGACCATGTCAAATTTGACACCCCCTGGAGAGTGTCCTTCACTTGTCCGGATGTTGTGAATGGGTTTTTCTTTACCATAGAGAGGATCCTGTGATCATCCACCACTGTTGTTTTCTGTGGACGTCCAGGCCTTTTTATGTTGCTGAGCTCACCAGTGTGTTCTTCTTTCCTCAGAATATATACCAAACTGTTAATTTGGCTACTCCTAATGTTGCTGCTATCTCTCTGATGGATTTGTTTCATTTTTTGAAGCCTTACAATGGTCTGTTTTACTTGGATGGACAGCTCCTTTGAACGCATGATGTAGGTTCACAGCAATAGATTCCAAATGCAAATACCACACTTAGATTAAACTCCAGACCTTTTACCTGCCTAATTGATGATGAAATAACAAAGAAGTAGCCACACCTGGCCATTAAAGCGGAGTTCCACCCTGGGAAAGTTTTTTTTAATAAAAATACCCCCGGGACTGTCAGGGCTAGTGCATTCCATAATGGCTAGCCTCTGATCTGTCCCGGGTTGCACTTACCTTTTAGAAGAAATACTTACCTTGAAAATGTATTGTCCAGCGCTGCCATCTCAGGTGTGGGCAGCTTGAAGCCAGCGCGATCCTCTTCTGTGTCCTCTTCCGTCTTCTTCAGTCCCACGATGCACTGCACCGGCCCCGCCGTCACTTCCGGTGCCGCAGCGTCATCCCTGCACAGCTTCTGGACATGCCCAGAAGCTGTTTAGCAAGGTATGACGGCGCCTGCACCGGAACTGACGTCGGGGCCGGTGCAGGCGCATTGATTCCTGGGAGCGATGACGTTCAGCTCCCAGGAATCATTGCAAGCCAGGAAGTGACGAATCGCTGTGGCCGCCGAGGGGAGGAAGAGGAAGTAAGGTAAGTATATTTTCTTCTAAACATGGTAAGTAAAAAAAAAAAAAAAAATTGCGATTATCCATTTGTTTTTCAGGTGACCCGGGGCAAGAAGATGGAGGTAACTATAATTTTAGGGTGGAACTCCGCTTTAAAACAGCTTTTGATCCAATTGTCCAATAGCTTTTAGTCCTTAGAAGGGGGGGGGGGGTAATCTTAGGAGCTGTGATTATTAAACCCTTCCTCCGATTTGGATGTACATACACTTAAATTAAACCTGAAAGTGTGCACTTTTAGCCCATATCTGTTATATAGCTTGAATATGTTTTGGTAATTGCCTGAAAAAACTAAAATTGTGCCTGTGTCCAAATATATACTGTATGGACCTAACTGTATATATATATATATATTTCAACAAAGTTCCCAGAAGCGCAACAGTAATTCCATGAACTGTCTCCTGATTGTGGTTTTCTCAATCACAGTGATATCCCTTATTTCTGAGATTACTAGAGGCAATCAAGCGAGTCATCTTCCTCCAAATGGTGAGCAGGGCTAGCAGAACTGTGATTGGCTTTAGCAGTGGTCAATCACAGTTCTCCTCCTCCTGGAAACAGGGACCCCCCAACAAAACTGCACTCAATCTCTTCCCCATCACTAGAGGTGATGATTGCAGCTACAGCAAAGTTAGAGAACCAAACAATGTTTCCCATCTTTTACAACGTGTAAGGGTACAGTGCCTCCCCCTCAGTGCAGGTGTGGTGTGGGGAATTCTGAGATTGGAATGCATTCGTGCCACAGAAGCTGTGTTTTACTGACACTTCCATGAGCTGTTCTGCTGATGGGGAGGGAATCGTGTGTCGACAAAAGAGGTTTTCCGTGCCACTTGTGACACCTGTGCCGGGGTTTGCCTACCCCTGTTCTAGAATATTATCCAAAATTCTAGAACCAGAGTGAGGCACCAGAGAGTTGCCAGGATGAGTCACCCAGCCCTAACCTCTGATATCCCTGACCCAGATTCCATGCCTCAGGGTTATCCCTGGGCTGGATAAATTTACCTACACCACCCTAATAGCACACTAGAGGGTGCTACATTTGTGAACAGGGCAGCTGATAAGGGGGACCACCGGTCCTCCTGTAGGGGGCCCCACACAGAGGGGGCCTTGACAGCAGGAGGATCGGTGGAGCAGAGAAGGAACGATGACAGAACAATGCCCTTTGTGTCTCTCACCCAGCAACTGAAAGCCGGTTTCTTCCCCTCTCCCTCCCGCCGTCTTTTACCTGCTGGGTGAGAGACATGGAGGGCTCAAGCCGGCCCTTCCTTGGATGATGAACCTGGCCGGCCATCGCTGAGCTCCTTCCCCCACTCGTGCCCGCACTCAAAGACGGGACAAGGAGACAGGAGGCTGGAGCAGTGAAAGAAGAAGAAGAAGCAGACAGAGGAAAGAGCCAGGAGGAGGTGTGATGTGTTGTGCTCTCCCTCCTGTCAGAAGAGCACTGGTCCATACAGCACATGAGACCGGATCACTCTTACTGTAGATCGCATTGCACTGTACACACACACACACACACAGTGCCCCTTATCCACATTTCCTGCTGCCGGGAGAAGATAAGCCCTTGGAGGAGATAGGGGGCGGCAATCACACTGTGTGTACAGTGCTATGCGATTCTCAGTAAGAGCAATCATGTGCTGTATGAACAAGTGCTCTTCTGACAGGGGGGGAGAGCACAACACAGCGCACCTCCTCCTTGCTTTGTAGTGGCTTCCTCCTGTAAGTTAGGAGGGGGGGGGTATTTTTTTTGGGAAGTGTAATTGGGATTTGGGGATATGTGCTAGGGGGAGGGTTTGGGAGATGGGCGCTAAACCAGGAGAGGGGATGTTTGTGTTGGGGGGGGGATTAGTGTTGGAGAGGATATGGGCAGGGAGGAAGGATTTGTGCTGGGAATGGTATTTTAGAAGGGGTTGGATTAGGGATTTGTGGGAATTTGTCCTAAAGAAAGATGATTTGTGCTGGGAGGGGAGATGGGGGGGTGGGGGGGGGGGGGGTTAGTGCCAGTAGGGGATTGAAGAAAGAAGACTTGTGCTGGGAGGTGAGTTGGGGGGATTTTGTGCCAGGAGGGGATTGAAGAAAGATGATTTGTGCTGGGAGAGGAGATGGGGGATTTTGTGCCAGGAGGGGATTGAAGAAAGAAGATTTGTGCTGGGAGGGGAGATGGGGGGATTATGTGCCGGGAGGGGATTGAAGAAAGAAGATATGTGCTGGGAGAGGAGATGGGGGGGAGGGGGGTTGTGCCAGGAGGGGGAATTGAAGAAAGAAGATTTGTGACGGGAGGGGAGATGGGGGGGGGGGGGTTGTGCCAGGAGGGGGAATTGAAGAAAGAAGATTTGTGCCGGGAGGGGAGATGAGGGGATTGTGTGTCAGGAGGGAGATTGAAGAAAAAAGATTTCTGCTGGGAGGGAAGATGGGGGGATTTTTTGCCAGGAGGGGGTGGGGGAATTTGGGCTAATAGGAGGAATTAGGAGGGATTTGTGCTGGCAGGGGGATTCGGGGGAGAAGGTTTGTGCTAGGATAGAAAGTTTTGAGAAGAAAGCGGATATGTGCTAGACGGGTGATTTTTCGGGGTGAGGGAGATTTGTGCTAGAAGGTTGAATTTGAGCTGGGGGACAGGATTATAGGGGGGGGGGGGGATTTCAAAGATTTTTGCTGAGAGGTGGGGTTGGAACTGGGAGTTGGTGGAATATGTGCATTATTCTTTGGGGAGAATTTTGCTTAAAGATGGAATTTATGTTTTTTTTTTTATATATGATGGAATATTTGTATCCACGAATAATGATTTTCATGTATTGTTTGCAAAAAAAATTTTCACAGTGAAGTGACTGACCTCAGGTGATACCCAGAGATTAAACAAATTCTCCTATACAAATTGTATCTGTTGTAATCCGGAGTAACTCTGAAATGACTGGCAGCCAGTTTGGTGAAAGCAAAACAGTTCATCATGGTTAAACAAAAAGACAGGTTACTTCAATCAAAGTCAATAAACAATCCAAATCCTGATATTACAAACTAAACAGTAGGCTCACTGCTAATCTTCCGTCCCATACAGGGATTAGGCTCCTCCATAGTAAGGGTGCCAGGAAGGCCACATAGGAAAATATGCAGCCCATGTCTCAGCTTGTCTGAGAACTCTCCCTTGCTACACAGCTTGTGACACTCTCTTCTACTTACTTACCTGACACAGGTGCTAATTTCTCTCTGCCTCCCTTCAAGCCTGTCTCACCTGAGACGTAACCCCTTTGAGACCGAAGTCCTGGTAGTCAGGGTTTGGAGGCTCTTCCCACCCAAGTCTCTTGGAACCTCAGAAATCCCGGGTCCCTAATACAAAATTAGCAATTCACAGAGTACTGGAAGTCAGTCCTCTCCAGCCAAACCTAGCCCGGGACACCTCACCCTGCATGGGTGACAACATCTGAGTACTGAACCACAATGTCTCTGCAACTGTCCCCCCCTAAAGGGACCACAACTCAAATATCTGGGAAATGTACCTGCCATCCAGGACACGTCCATGGTGTCCTATACACTAGCTACAGCTGTCTGTCTCCTACATCCATTCAAAGTGCAGAATTTGCAAAGGAGCTCTCAGCTTTGAAACACAGGGGGCAGAGAGCCACAGTTAAACGCTGTACAAGAGGTCTGAGAGCTGATTGGAGGGAAGGCATACACCTCCTTCACACAGCATATAGGAACAGGGCTGAGGCTGTCAATCACAGGCTGTGCCCTCCCCTGTCACCTTTTTTCTCTTGGTGTCAAGAAAATCTCTATATTTGTAAATTATATGGTGCAGCGCTACTGAACCTTTATGTATTACAATATTATATTTTTCAAATCAGAAAGTTTCACCATTTAAACAAGTATATCGTACACAATAACTGCATAAAAAAAAAGTCTCTTGTGTATATTAACCACTTGCTGACCGCCCCGCGTGATTATGTGCATGTGGTCTCAGCGGCGCGTGCGCACCGCCAGAACTGCGCGTGCGCACCGCCAGAGCTGCGCTCCCGCTGTGATTGGACACAGCGGGAGCCTGACTGCTGGAGGAGCGGGCACGATCGCCGCCAGCCTCCCGTGATCTTCGGGAAACTGACAGGAGAGCCGTCTGCCTATGTAAACAAAGCAGGCAGCTCTCCTGTCAGACAGGCACAGTGAGATTGTGTGTCTCAGCTAAGCTGAAACACCGATCTCTGTGTGCCTGTCACAGAGCCCCCCCCCCCCAGTCAGTAAGCACAATTTAGGAGCACACTTAACCCCTTGATCACCCCCAGTATTAACCCCTTCCCTGCCAGTGTTATTTACAGTATAAAGTAACAGTGCATATTATTTAGCACTGATCACTGTATTGGTTACTGGTTCCCAAAAAGTGTCACAAAGTGTCAGATTTGTCCGCCGCAATGTCGCAGTACTGCTAAAAATCGCTGATCGCCGCCATTACTAATAAAAACAACAAAAAGCACTTCCGGTTCCGGCGCCGAATGAGGTAGGAGCGCTCTCCCTCGGCTCCCGCGGTCGGACACGAAATCAGCGTATTAAACCTGCCTAACCTGCCTATACGAGTCCGCATCCGGCTCCCCCACCTCCGGGCAACCTCCGGGAACGTCCCTTTTGCCGCAAATGGAAAAATTCTTGGAAAAAAGCGGCCCGCGCGTTTCGCCGGGCCAGCCGCAAATCGAGGCCCCGGTCTCGGCTCTCCCCGCGGCGGAGGCCTCACGAATGAACACAACGGCTCCTCCATCCCCAGAACTGCCATCCCTGGGGGACCCACAGTCAGATCGGATTGCCCAGACTGTGGTGGCCCTTCTCTCCCCCACTATCTCTGCTGCAGTTCAGTCCGCTGTTGCAGCAGGCATGCAGGACATCAAGAAGCAGCTCACTGCTCACTCACAAAGGGTCAATGAGGTGGAATCACGGGTGGCCAGTATAGAAGAGGAGATATACAGCTCCCATAATTTTGAGATAACCCAGGACAAGACCAACCAGTTTCTGCTGCAAAAGGTCGAGGACTTGGAGAATAGAGCTCGCAGGAGTAACCTTCGCTTTATTGGGATACCGGAATCCGTGCCACCCTCATCCATCCCGGACCTGTGCTCCAAACGGATCCCGGAGGCGTTGGGTCTGCAAGGCATTTGCGTGGTCGAAAGGGCCCACCGCATGGGGATTCACTCCTCAGACAGAACCACGCCGCGTCCGATCATAGCTAAGTACTTAAATTACGCCGACAAATCCGCGATCCTCCAAAAATTCAGACAATCCAAGTCTCTTCAGATCGACGGTGTTAAAGTCCTGATTTTTGCTGACTATTCGGTGGAAGTGGCCAAGAAAAGGAAGGCTTTCCAGACTGTATGCTCAAAGCTGCACCAAGCTCAAATCAAATTCACGTTGGCATACCCGGCGACTCTTCGGCTACGCGCACCCTCTGGCGAACAATTATCTTTTCAGGATCCCTCGGAGGCGGAAGCTTTCGCTCGCTCTCTCCAGGCGGATGGGTCGGACAACTTTTCATCCAAAACCCCTCCAACCCAGCGCCCCCTGGTCCCGCGGAGTCCTCGCAAGGAATCCCCTAAGAGGCAAAAGTACTCGGACGTTGTCGGCGGCAGCCGTTTCCTCCCGAACCGTTGAGGAGTCCTGGACCCCTGCATATGGTTCTCATCTCCTCTGAGGACGTTAACTGGGACCACGTAAAGTATCATCACCTGAACTGTTTAACTTTCCTGTCTTATGTCCCCCCAAGTCTAGCTTGGGGGCCATGTGATGTTCCCACCCTCAACCAGACTTGTATAAAGTACTCGAAATTTCTACTTGAGTAAAAGTACAAGTGCTTGATCAAAAAATTACTTGAGTAGAAGTGGAAGTGCTCGCAGAAAAAGTTACTTAAGTAGAAGTACTAAAGTATTCAACATTTTTTTTACTTAAGTATTGCAAGTAGTTTTTTCAAAAAATTTGCTACTTAAGTACTAAAAGTAAAAAGTACCAGTAGTTTTGAAAAAAAAATTCTACTCAAGTACTGAAAGTAGAAGTACAAGTACTGTGTTATGTAGTTATTAAAGAAATAAGTCAAAAGTTTGAACATCATATTGTTTTTTATTATTTCAAATGATTTATTCAAATGATTAACCTGTGTTTGTTAGTAGTTTCTTGATGCACTTTAAGCGCTGTAGCACCATTTATTTGTTTGTTTCATATTTTCTTGTTATTGGAAAGATTTGGTATAGCAGCTTTTATTATACACAGCCTTTATTTTCGTATGCGCTAATTTACAAATGACATTATACACATTTTTTTGAGCTTTATGCAACCTGCCATCTACTGTTCTGGCAGTGGTAATTTTTTTAAAAGTAACGAGTAACTATGCAGCACAGAAAAAAAATACTTGAGTAGAAGTATCGAAATCATTGAAAAAATGTAGTGAAGTAAAAGTAGAAGTAGGAGAAAAAAATTATACTCTAGGAAAGTACAGATACCGCATTTCGGTACTTAAGTACAGTACTTAAGTAGTTCTACTTCGTTACTATACATCTCTGCCCTCAACTTTATTGCTTTTATTGTTTTTGTGCATACGCATGATTTTTTGATGTTTTTTTACTTATTATAGTTTCCATGGGTTGAAATGTTTTGCCATGTCACCTTCGGCTCCACGTCTGGGCTTCCTGGATGCTGCACTGTGTCTGCTTCTGACGTTAAGTTCTCCGCATACGGGCATGTTTTTGGGGAGCCCAAACATCCACCCCCCCCTCTCTCTTGGAGGGGTCGGGGATGAGGCGGTGCCAGACCTGCATGGGTCCGCACCTAGGGCTTCGCCGGCAGATACGGTCGCAGCATTCGGAAAAAAGTGAGGTCCATGCTTTATGCTTTTTTGTTTATCCCTTTGACTATCCTTCCCCCTCTACCCCTACTCCGCTCCTTTGTACCTCTCCTTTCACCTTTGCCTACGACCCCGAGGAAGGGGATGGTCCCTATCAGGTGTCTCATGTCGCCTTGTTACCATTACCCCCCTACAGCTCTCAGCTTCCTTTCTGCTACCCTGCCTGATGCACTTGCCTACATTGTTAACCCACTGTCAGCTACACACCCCCCCCCCCCCCTGACCCTCCATGAGGATTCTGTCGTGGAATGTCAGGGGTCTAAGGTCCCCGATCAAACGGATGAAGGTTTTCAGACATCTTAAAAGGCTCAAGACCGACATTGCCTTGCTACAGGAGTCCCACCTCTCCTCCGACGACTTCCTCCGGATGCGGAAGTTGTGGGTCGGCACGGTGGTGGGCTCGGCCGCCTTAGGCCGCAAAGCTGGTGTCTTAATATTGATTCACAAACGGCTCTCCTGTGACGTCCTATCCGTCACCGCTGACTCTAAAGGTCGCTATGTCTCCGCTCACTTAAAAATTAATGACAGGGAAATACTGCTAACGAACGTGTACGCTCCCAACGTCCCAGACCAGTCCTTCTATAGAGACCTCTCCGCCCATCTTCTCAAGTATCCCCAAGCTCCACATCTCATAGGTGGGGATTTTAATACCCTCATGGACCCACTCTTAGACAAGTCTTTGACGAAACATAGACGCAAGTGTTCTGCTCCTCGGACCCCGGGTCCCCTGGCGCAATTAATAGATTCCCTTCAGCTTATGGACGTTTGGCGCCTTCATCACCCTACCGACAGAGACTTCACATTCTATTCTCATCCGCACAAAGTGTTTACCAGGATAGACTACTTCTTCTCGTCGACCAATGTTCTTCACAGAATTGAAGATCCAGCCATTCATGATATTGTTATATCTGACCATGCCCCCATCTCCCTGACAGTAGATCCACCTGATAAACAGGCTGACACCAGGCTTTGGCGATTTCCAGACTGTCTCCACAACGACACAGGATTCCAGGCATACTTGGCTAAGGCGTGGGAGGACTTTGCAGAGCTGAATGCTTCGCACGTCTCGCAGCCCAACCTGTTCTGGGAGGTGGGCAAAGCTTTCCTCCGAGGTAAAATTATATCCTATGCCTCGGCCTATAGGAAAAACGCCTCTGTAAGCTATCGTCGGGCTAGCGAGAGGCTTCGCGTAGCTCAAGGAATGCTGCTGATCACAGACTCTCCCGAAAATCGGCAGGAATGGACCTTAGCCAAGCAGGCCTTCGACTCGTGGGCAGACAACCTGGAAAACATAAAACGCGCTCGCTTCACGGCCCTGATGCATAAATTTGGGAATAAAGCCGGTAGGCTCCTGGCGAGACTATGCGGAACTCCCTACAAGCCCACGCATATTGCTTCCCTCCGCAGCTCATCGGGCATTACTGTATCCACTCCCCCAGTGGTAAAGAAAACAATGACAGACTTTTATGCCGCTCTGTATTCCCCAAACCCTTTTGATGACCGACAAGCCAGCTTCTTCCTAGATAATGTCACCCTTCCTAAAATTTCCCCCTCACAATTAGAGACACTAAACGCTCCAGTGACCATTCAGGAGATCCATGACACGATAAAAAGCCTTGCCCCCAACAAAGCCCCAGGCCCAGACGGCCTCACCGGGGAATTCTATAAAAACGCCATAGAAATAATCGGCCCCACACTTTTAGAGGTGTACTCTACCTTATGGACTGGGGGTTCTTACCCTCCCACTGGCAACCAAGCCATAATAAAATTATTAGCAAAAAAAGGGAAGGATCCTCTGGAACCAGGGTCCTACCGACCTATTTCCTTGCTAAACTTGGATGTTAAAATCCTGTCGAAAATACTGGCATCCCGACTGGCCCTCATCATGCCGTCTTTGATACACCCAGCCCAATCGGGGTTTACCAAGGGGAGGTCGGCTGCCTCTAATATACGCAAGGTTCTCTTGGCTTTAGACCAGGCCACGGCTTCCTCGGGGGGGGGGGGGGATCTGGCTATCGTCACCCTGGACGCGGAGAAGGCCTTTGACAATGTGAGTTTTGACTGGTTATCTAGGGTTCTGTCTTCTTTTGGCTTTTCGGGGCCGTTCACTCACGTTGTCGGGGCCATGTATGCCTCTCCTGCGGCCAGGTTGTGGGTAGCGGGGTCCCTCACTGACGAGTTCCGCTTATTTAAGGGCACGAGACAGGGTTGCCCCCTGTCTCCCCTGCTCTTCAATCTAGCCCTGGAACCATTGTCTAGGTATCTTTTGGACAAGGCGCCTCTCCATGGTATCCTGATTGGTAAACATGAATTACGAATATCACTTTTCGCTGATGATGTGTTAATATTTACCAGAAATCCCTCCTCGGACATGCACACCATCATATCTATTTTTGATAGATTTAAGTTATGTTCGGGCCTACGGATAAACTACGCTAAAAGTGAAATCCTCCCCCTAGGCATCGCATCCAAACCCACATGGGTCTCTTCTTCCCCCTTCACTGTGGCGCCCTCTCACATAACATACTTGGGTATCAAAATAGGCAAAGTCCCATCCTCTGTCTATACTCTGAACTATCCCCCTCTTTTCCAAAAGATCTCCCGTGAACTAGATAGTTGGATGGATCTGCCTCTCTCGCTCTTGGGAAGATGCCATCTGGTGAAAATGGTCAGCTTTGCGCGGCTATTATACCCACTACAAACGCTCCCTCTGTTATTGAAACACAAAGATATCAAGTCGCTGACCACCAGTATTTCTAGATTTATATGGCGAGGCAAAAGACCCCGCATCTCCTACAGCAAACTCTGCCTTCCCAGGAGCGAGGGGGGTGCTAGTCTTCCTAATATTAGATTATATAATCTGTCGTGCCTCCTCAGAATTTCCCTGGAATGGCTCTCGAGGTCTTCTCTCTACTCTAACTTTGAACTCGAATCGCAAATGTCTGCTCCTTTCTCGCTGGCTGCCCTCCTACATGTCTAAAGTCTATGCCTTCTCAACTGCAACACAATGTTCTCCTGCGGGACACAGTGATCGCTTGGAGGGAATCCAGGAAACTTCTGAAGCTCCCCCCCTCCATGTCCAAGCACCTGCCCATACAGGGCAACCCTGCCTTTATCCCCAGACTGCATTCGGACTATTTTGCTCAGTGGCAACGTAAAGGCCTGTCGAAGTTCTCTGATCTCTGTGATCACGCTACGGGTAAGCCCCGACCATTACGGGTTATCCTGGACGATTATCATCTCCCGGCTTCACACATTTTTCCTATCCTGCAATGTCTTAGTTTCCTTCGTTCATCGGGTGCCTCAAATACCAAAAGGTTCAGTGATCCCTTGCTGGATCCTCTGTTGATATCCGGAACTTTTAGCATTTGACATATACAAGCCCTTCCAAAAACTTACGTCCTCTAACCTCGCTGGATCATCGGCGGCCAATTGGGCCAAGGACTTTCCTTTGGAGGATTTGGTCACTAAGATATTTCAAGGATACAAATGCACTATTCGACTGACACCTAATGAAACGTGGAGGGAAACGCAGCTGAAAATACTGCACAGAGCCTATGTTCCTTTCACGACTAACGAACAATCTCCCTCCACGCGTTTATGCCCCCTATGCAAAACTACCCGTCCATCACTACACCACAGATTTTGGTCATGCTCTTTTATATCTGCCTTCTGGGACCGAGTGTTGGCGTTAATCCAACGAATCACGCTTCTTCAGCTCCCAAAAGACCCTTTGTTACTTGTCTTTGGATACTGGGATAAACGTCTTCAAATATGGACTAGCCGCCCCCTACCTCACCCTCGGATTTGGATCCTCACCTGTTTACTGATAGCTCGCAGAGTCATCCTTGCCAATTGGATTACAAATGAGGGCCCTACTATATCACAAGTTCACCGTGAGCTTTTAAGCCTTATGACTAAAGACCGGCTAAATATGGACTCCGACTCTTCATCCTCTTCTGATCGTTTTTCCAGCAAATGGCAGGACTTCCTTGCCTCATTACCCACAAATGCCATTTCTGCACTGACTGTGGATACATTTGTATATGCTGATACTGGGTAGTAAAATCAATATTGTAGGAAGCACGTCATACTTTAAGTGGTATATCCCACAGGCACTCCTCCCCTCTTCTTGTCCCCCCCCCCCTACCTCCTTACCTCTAATCCGCCCCAGTCTCCCCTTATCACAACCTCCCCCCCCCCCTTTGTCACCATTCCCATTTAGTTAATCAAGATCCATCCAACTAGGGTTCTAGTGTATTTTATTTTTTTATGGATCTGGCATTGTTACTCTTATTGTTCTTCTGGGTCAGATATGAGCTCCTTTCATTGCTCAGCTTTTGACCCCAAAAAATGTTAAAATGTATTGTGCAATGTTATACCTCTTCTCTTTGTAATGTTCATTGACTTTATTAAAGTTTCTTTAAAAAAAAAAAAAAAAAAAAAAAACAACAAAGTCCAAAAATCTATCCCAAAGTTTGTAAACGCTATAACTTTTGTGCAAACCAATTCGATTTTTCTTTTACATTTTATTGGGAATGTTTTATAGCAGAAAGTAAAAATTTTTTTATTTTTTTCAAAATTGTCGCTCTTTTTTTTTTTTATATAGCCAAAATCTAAAAACCGCAGAGGTGATTAAATACCATCAAAAGAAGGCTCTATTGTGGGGAAAAAAGGACATCAATTGCATTCAGGTACAGCGACGCATGACCGCCCGCGCAATTGTTAGTTATAGCAACGCAATGCCGAATCGCAAAAAATGGCCTGGTCATTAAGGGAGTAAAACCTTCTGGGGCTGAAGTGGTTAATTCACCCCTGTGTGCATCTCAATTCTACTTTAAAAGATAAAATAGTGCCACACAAGAGACTTTTTTTTTTTTTTTTGCTATGCAGTTATTGTGCACAATATACTTGTTTAAATGGTGACTCTTTTTGATTTGAAAAATATCCGATTGTAGTACATAAGGGTTCAGTAGCGCTGCACCATATAATTCACTAATATTGTTTTTTAGCGTGGTGAAGTCACTAATATGTGTACAGCAGGGGGGTGGAACCGGTGGCAAATTCAAAAATGTAAATACACTAAATGACATGATACAAAGCTGTGATCCTAGCGGGTTACACTGTATCATGCCATTTCACCACAGGATTGCACCTGTGGACTTCTCCAGTGCCCTGCCTGTGCTTTTCCAGTTCTTTGTGCCTGAAAATTTAGAACGACCATGGCGTCCAAAAAGCATTCTTTTTGCGCAAAAGCGCTTTTAGACGAACTGGAAAACAGCGACAGCAAAACGGAGTTACTTGAAGAACTGAGCGATAGCGATTTATGGGAAAATTGTCATCAGGTACAGAAAGTGACGACAGCGACGATTCTGATGTCTCTTTCCGGCACATCGCTTGTGGAATTTGTGAAGGTTATCAAATAAATCTTCAGAATTTCCAACTGAGTGATGTGACAGAGACATCAGAATCGTCGCTGTCGTCACTTTCTGTACCTGATGACGAATTTTCCCACTCATCGCTATCGTTCAGTTCTTCAAGTAACTCCGTTTCGCTGTCGCTGTTTTCCAGTTCGTCTAAAAGCGCTTTTGCACAAAAAGAATGCTTTTTGGACGCCATGGTCATTCTTTATTTTCCAAGCTCAAAGAACTGGAAAAGCACAGGCAGGGCACTGGAAAAGTCAGCAGGTGAAATCCTGTGGTGAAATTGCATGATACAGTGTAACCCGTTAGGATCACAGCTTTCTATCATGTCATTTATTGTATTTACATTTTTGGAATTGCCGCTGGTTCCACCCCCCTGCGTCGCAACGCCGGCATCAGCTGAGCACACAGCGGGAGGACAGCAGGAGGATGGCTGGAGGACAGAGGGGGATCGCAGGGGAAGATTGGAAATTGGCAAATGTCGTGCCCATTCACAAGAAAGGTAGTAGGGAGGAATCGAGCAACTATAGACCAGTGAGTCTGACATCAATAGTAGGCAAATTAATGGAAACCCTATTAAAGGATAGGATTGTGGAACATCTTAAATCCCATGGATTGCAAGATGAAAAACAACATGGGTTTACTTCAGGGAGATCATGTCAAACAAATCTTATAGATTTTTTTGACTGGGTGACTAAAATAATAGACGGTGGAGGTGCAGTAGACATTGCATATCTAGATTTTAGTAAGGCTTTTGACACTGTCCCACATAGAAGACTTATCAATAAACTGCAGTCATTGAGCATGGACTCCCATATTGTGGAGTGGATTAGGCAGTGGCTGAGTGACAGACAACAGAGGGTTGTAGTCAATGGAGAACATTCAGAACAAGCTCAGGTTATCAGTGGGGTACCTCAGGGATCTGTACTGGGACCAATTTTGTTTAATATCTTCATAAGTGATATTACAAAAGGCCTCGATGGTAAGGTTTGTCTTTTTGCTGATGACGCAAAGATATGTAACAGGGTTGATGTTCCTGGAGGGAAACGCCAAATGGAAAAGGATTTAGGAAAACTAGAAGAATGGTCAGAACTCTGGCAACTGAAATTTAATGTGGATAAGTGCAAGATAATGCACCTGGGGCGTAAAAACCCAAGGGCAGAATATAGAATATTTGACACAGTCCTGACCTCAGTATCTGAGGAAAGGGATTTAGGAGTAATTATTTCAGAAGACTTAAAGGTGGGAAGACAATGTAATAGAGCAGCACGAAATGCCAGCAGAATGCTTGGATGTATAGGGAGAGGTATAAGCAGTAGAAAGAGAGAAGTGCTTATGCCGCTGTACAGAACACTGGTGAGACCTCACTTGGAGTATTGTGCACAGTACTGCAGGCCATATCTCCAGAAGGATATAGATACTCTAGAGAGAGTTCAGAGAAGAGCTACTAAACTAGTACATGGATTGCAGGAAAAAACTTACCAGGAAAGGTTAAAGGACCTTAACATGTATAGCTTGGAAGAAAGAAGAGACAGAGGGGATATGATAAAAACTTTTAAATACATAAAGGGAATCAACTCGGTAAAGGAGGAGAGCATATTTAAAAGAAGAAAAACTACCACAAGAGGACACCGTTTTAAACTAGAGGGGCAAAGGTTTAAAAGTAATATGAGGAAGTATTACTTTACTGAGAGAGTAGTGGATGCATGGAATAACCTTCTTGCAGAAGTGGTAGCTGCAAATACAGTGAAGGAGTTTAAGCATGCATGGGATAGGCATAAGGCTATCCTTCATATAAGATAGGGCCAGGGACTATTCATAGGATTCAGATATATTGGGCAGACTAGATGGGCCAAATGGTTCTTATCTGCCGACACTTTCTATGTTTCTATGTAAGGTGAGTTTTAAAATATAAAGCAACAGATTTATATGCAAAATAATGTACTGCTTTTAGCACAGAAATCCTGACATAATCAGTCCACCAGAGGTTAATAAACAAAAAAAGCACCTAAATGTCTCCTTACCTAATGACCCCAAAGCGTTTCCCCAATATGGAAAAACTTTAACCAAAAGCTTCAGATTTTTAAAAATGTATCTTCCTTACAGGTAACAAAACTTTCAATCATATAGACTTTATGAGCTTTTATTTTCAATAATAACTCTTACGGCACTGTCTTACCACCTCTCTTCTGTTGCTAATAAAATCTCAGCCCACTGCCTCAAAAAATCCTCTACTTTCTCTAAAATAAGGAATCAATTTTTTTGCCCACAAGCCAGCATGTACTGAACAGTTATTAACCACTTAAGCCCCGGAGGATTTTCCTGCTAAACGACCAGGGGGTATTTTGCGATTCGGCACTGCGTGACTTTAACGGACAATTGCACGGTCGTGCAACGCTGTACCTAAACGAATTTGGCGTCCTTTTTTTCCCACAAACAGAGCTTTCTTTTGGTGGTATTTGATCACCCGTGCGATTTTTACTTTTTGCGCTATAAACAAAAAAAGAGCATACATTTTGCAAAAATAACAATATTTTTCACATTTTTTTATATGAAATTCCCCAAAAAAAAAATGTAAAAATCTAATTTTTTTTTAAATTTTCAGCCAATTTGTTTTATGCTACATATGTTTGGTAAAAAAAAAAATCCCAAAAAGCGTATTTTGATTGGTTTGCGCAAAAGTTATCGCGTTTACTAACAAAGGGAAAGATTTTTGTCATTTTTGTTGTTTTTTTTTTAACGTGTAATGGCGGCGATCTGCGATTTTTTTTTGCGGTACTGCGACATTGCGGCGGACAGATCGGACCCTTGACTGACATTTTTGACACTTTTGGGGTTACCAGTGACATTTCTACAGCAATCAGTGCTATATATATGCACTGTTACTGTAAAAATACACTGGTAGTGAAGGGGTTAACTTTATTTGGGAGGGAGGGGCTGTGTGTGTCCCTAGGGGCGTGCTTTCTACTGTGATTGGCTGTGGCTTGAGCTGTAAGGACACTGATCAACGGATCTACATAGTAGATCCGTGTGATCAGTGTCTTTACACCGAGGAGAATGACAGGTGGCTTGTTTACACAAGCTGCCTGACATTCTCCCTCTCCCCCGCCGATCGCCGAGTGACCGGCGGACATCGGGTCCGCTGGTCACACGCGCGGGGGGGTCCGTGACCGCGTCACTCTGCCTGTGAGGGGCTGACTGCCGCAGTAAATATACTGTGAGCAGTCGGCAAGCGGTTAAACATGACCCTTCCAAAGGTCTCTTCTTTGCAAACATGACATCCATACATGGTAACACCCCCAGAAATCGAATTTCCTGTTCGAGTGATTGGCTCACTGGCTTTCTCATAAGTCTGCACAGAGCTCGAAGTCAAAAGAAAAGGCATCCCCTGAAAATAGTGACTTTACTGTTTGTACGATACTATCAAAAGGTTTTTACTGTTTTACTTACCACGCAAAAAGGCCTGAAGGTCTCCTTTCTCCATAAACTCTGTGACAACATAGATGGGGTCCTGTGTGGTACACAATGCGTACAGTTGTGTGACATTCCTGTGATTTAGTGTCTTGTGAATCTCAATTCCGCTCATGAAGTTGTTGCTTTTAAAAAATTCTGTAGAGTGAGATGGAGAACAGGATATGAGAGTGAGAACATGATCTCAGAAAACTCTTGCAGTCTCTGACCATCTCCTGTAGACTGCAGTCTCTGACCATCTTCTGTACTATGTCTAAAATCTCTGACATAGTTACATAGTTAGTGAGGTTGAAAAAAGACATCAGTCCATCCAGTTCAACCTATGATGTGTGTGTGTGTCTACTGTTAACCAAACATTGTATACCCCTGTATGTTGTGGTCTTTAAGTTGCCCATCTAATAGTTTTTTGACACTATCAATGCTCCCTGCTGATACGACTGTTTGCGGAAGAGAATCCCACATCCTTACTGCTCTTACAGTGAAGAACCCCCTGCGTATTTTAAGGTTAAACCGCCTTTCCTCTAGTTTTAGTGAGTGGCCACGCGTCTTATTGTATTTCCTTTCTCTGAATAGGTTTTTCCATATACTAGGGTTTCCAGTACAATATTTGTACATTGATATCATATCCCCCCTCAATCGTCTCTTCTCCAGAGAGAATAAGTTCAATGCTTGTAGTCTTTCCTCATAGCTGATGTCCTCCATTCCCCTAATTATTTTTGTTGCTCTTCTCTGGACTCTCTCCAGTTCCAGCACATCCTTCCTGAGGACCGGTGCCCAGAACTGGACAGCATACTCCAGATGTGGCCGGACCAGAGTCTTGTAGAGTGGGAGAATAATCTCTTTATTTCTGGAGTGAATCCCCTTTTTTATACATCCCAGTATTCTGTTGGCTTTGCTTGCGGCGGCTTGGCATTGCATGCCACTGCCAAGCCTGTTGTCTACCAGTACCCCCAGGTCCTTTTCCATCCTAGACTCACCCAGAGGTCCCCCCCAGTGAGTAGCTTGCTTTCTGGTTTCTGGCACCCAGGTGCATTACTTTACATTTTTCAACATTGAACCTCATCTGCCATGTAGTTGCCCACCCCATAATTTTGTTCAGGTCCGCTTGTAAGGTTTCCACATCCTGACCATCGCTTGTACTATGTCTAAAATCTCTGACCATCTTCTGTACTATATTTTCCATCTCTGGCTATCTACTGTAGTATGTCTGCAGTCTCTGGTAGTTTCCTGTGGCATTACATTTGCTAATAATTACGTGTGGCCCTTGGGTGACATCAGTGGCTGCACTTGAGACCCCCCTATTATAGGAAAGTTGACCACCACTGGTATAGGCCATAGATACAGTGGATAACACACAACTTAGGTGAAGGTTGAGATGATTAACACCTTACGTCAGCGCATTAACAGTGTTTGCTGGACAACGATAGTGGCTTTAGGTTGCTGATAACAGCCAATCACATACCTTCAGATATAGTCTGGATGTGGACTTTCCTGTCTCCACCTGCCCATTTTCCTTCCCAGAGGCAGATCTCAAGAGACTCAGTCTTATGGCTTTTCACTTTTTTTATCAATGTAAAATCTGACGAGGGCTTTTCCCAGGTGTCCTCTGTTTGGCTGGGAACCTGCCAAAACAAAATACCTGTGATCAGTACACATAAAGTAGATGTAAATTTGAACACCAAAATCTCATACGATCTTTACCATGTTTATGAAATTTAAGAAGTAATTTTAGCCTTTTAAAATCGGCAGCTTTCATTATAACAACATTTGGTGATCCTACCATAAGCGGCTGTTTCAACACACGTTACACAGACATGGTCCACGGCTGTCAGCATCAGGAAACCCATCCTGAGAAACACCATTAGTGCTCCAATTTTCTCCCACAATTCCAATTTATACTTGTAGATAGTTTCAATTCCAGGCAGGTATGTGTGTCTAGTTGACTGTGACAAGGAAATATTAGATTATAAGGTTCTTCCGCATCAAGGACTGATGTAGATGGTTCCATGTTCTCTTTTTAGATATTGATGGATCCTGGTGATCAGAGTCAATCCCTGATTTCACTGCTAACCTGGGAGTTTTGGGTGTCTCCACCTACCGTTGTGTGTCCCAGCTCCTCCTATTACATTTATCATAATATAAAATAAATATGAAACTGAGAAGGGATGGTGGAATTCCCTCATAATGGGCACCGCTGGTGTGCAGACTCTGGAACTTAGCACAGGGATGGTGGGAACCCTTCACAAAAGGCACAACAGGTGTACAGACCCAGGAACTCAGCACAAGGATGGTGGGAACCCCTCATAATAGGTACAGCTGATCTACAGACCCAGGAACTTGGCAAAGGGATAGTGGGAACCCCTCATAATGGGCACAGCAGGTGTACAGACCCTGGAACTCAGCAGAGGGATGGTGGGAACCCCTCATAATGGGCACAGCAGGTGTACAGACCCTGGAACTCAACAGAGGGATGGTGGGAACCCTCATAATGGTCACAGCTGGTGTACAGACCCAGGAACTTAGCACAGGGATAGTGGGAACCCCTCATTATGGCACAGCAGGTGTACAGACCTGGGAATTCAGTACAGGCAGGTGCTGTAAGGACAGCCATTGCATCAATACTTTTACTCAAAGTTAAAAAAATCCATGTAGAATATAACAATTGAAACGGTCTGGAATCAGAATACCCACCGCACAGTGCCACCACTATACTCTTCCATCTAAACATTCTGGTGGTGGTGGCGCTGTGCGGTGGGTATTCTGATTGCAGACCGTTTCAAGATTATTCATCATGACAATAATGACCGTCTGTCTGTTCTGGATTTATTGCTAATTTCTCCTGAAGAAGTGGTAATTTGGCACGAAACATGTAGAGCGTGGATGGACTTACACCTGGCAGATACAATTATGACCCACGTTTGTTACAGTTGTTGGATTAGAAACTATGGGTATACTGCCTAGGAAGCCTAAATCTGTATGCAGTTTCTTTACCATCATACTGTGAACAGCAATTTGTATGCTCTGTAATTTTGCTAAGCGTCTTATACTATGGTACTTTGTATGACCAATATGTTTTAATATGTTTAAATATGTTTTTCTTGAAAATTTATTAAATAAACTTTGAGATTTTTTATCTACATTGTCTAAACAATATGTGATACCGTACCGTTAAAAGTCCCAATAGTCCCTCAGTCGTCTCCGGAGCTGCCCACATTACTTGATATCCTTTTTGGGACAGTAGGGCATGAGGCAGTTCACGGACCACATAACAATTTTTTCATGGACACAGAAGGTGAACGGACCCAGGAAGTAATCACAAAGATGGTGGGAACCCCTCATAATGGGCACAGCAGGTGTACAGACCTAGGAACTCAGCCCAGGGATGGTGGGAACCCCTCATAACGGGCACAACAGGTGTGCAGACCTCAGGATTTAGATTGACTATCAGACAGGTTAACCATAGAGTCTATCAAAGACATACAGTTTGGGTGGGCTGATAATAATGAGGAGCAACTCACATGGGAACTAACATTCACATTTTTTAACATGTACCTGCCTGTTAGTTGGCCTTACAACACTATTTAATGTATTCTTTACTGCTGCAGAGAAAGCTGTAATGTATCCACTTGCCAACCAGCACTAGTACATTTTCTGCTGGTCGGAGGCTTCGATATTTCCCCACAATGTACCCGTACTTTGCTGGGGAACTTCCTGGTTAACAGGCGCACACATGCCCCCTGCATGCATGTGCTGTAGTTGGACAGAGCACGAATTTGTCAGCAGCCTTACAGCGAATGATTTTGGCTGTAAAGCTGCTGATTGCTGTAGCCAGTCACAGCACAGTGTTTGTAAACATCACACAGATCTGGCTGTTTTTATCCCGGACCTCACTTACCATTCAGAGCTGAGATCAGGAATAAAAGATCTGTAAGTAAAATCAGTACACACACATTGGTTAGGCACACAGTTAACCCCTTAATTGCACTCCTGATCACAGTGACAGTGTACAGTGTTATCACTGTATTAGTGTCACTAGCGATGTGTGTATCTCCCAAAGCAACCGGGTCCCTGTTGTCAGCAGAAGGCCGTGGTCCAAAGAGAAAGCGCTCCTCCCCGGGCCAGGCTATTTATGTCCTCACCTAGCATTCTCCTCTCTCTCCAACCAGATTGAACTTGTAGTCTGCAGCAGCACTGGCTCTATGGAAATCCCGACTCTCCGGACCACATGTCCCACAATCTGCTGCTTTCATACTAAACATAATGTTCAGGCTGAACACTAGAGGGAAACAAACTTAAGGCAGCCCTTGTTAAAAAATATCCCATGATGACACAGGTAGACTAGCAAGCCCCTGGCTACACAAGCGTGCCACATTTTAGACATTAGTTCCTTCAACAAATTGGCTGCTATGGCACTGTGTGACTTAATGGCATGGGCTTCTGCCAATGACTTGTGAACACCCCAATTAGTGTACAGCTTGTATAACAGTGTAAATTTGCTGTCCCCTCAAAATAACTCAACACAGCCATTAATGTCTAAACCGCTGGCAACAAAAGTGAGTACACCCGTAAGTGGAAATGTCCAAATTGGGCCCAAAGTGCCAATATTTTGTGTGGCCACCATTATTTTCCAGCACTACCTTAACCCTCTTGGGCATGGAGTTCACCAGAGCTTCAAAGGTAGCCACTGGAGTCCTCTTCCACTCCTCCATGGCGACATCAGGAAGCTGGTGGATGTTAGAGACCTTGCGCTCCTCCACCTTCCGTTTGAAGATGCCCCACAGATGCTCAGTAGGGTTTAGGTCTGGAGACATGCTTGGTCAGTAGGGAGCTACAGTTCATTGAGGGAATCATGAATGCTAACAGGTACTCTGACATACTGAAGCAGAGCATGATCCCCTCCCTTCGGACACTGGGCCGCAAGGCAGTATTCCAACATGATAACGACCCCAAACACACCTCCAAGACGACCACTGCCTTGCTAAAGAAGCTGAGGGTAAAGGAGATAGACTGGCCAAGCATGTCTCCAGACCTAAACCCTATTGAGCATCTATGGGGCATCTGCAAATGGAAGGTGGAGGAGCGCAAGGTCTCTAACATCCACCAGCACACAAAATATTGACACTTTGGGCCCAATTTGGACATTTCCACCTACGGGTGTACTCACTTTTGTTGCCAGTGGTTCAGACAATAATGGCTGTGTGTTGAGTTATTTTGAGGGGGCAGCACATTTACACTGTTATACAAGCTGTACACTCACTACTTTACATTGTAGCAAAATGTCATTTCTTCAGTGCTGTCACATGAAAAGATATAATAAAATATTTACAAAAATGTGAGGGGTGTACACCCTTTTGTGAGATACTGTATACCATAGCTTGTAGATGCGATGCTATAATGTTTACACATTATACTTATTGGGATTTTTTTGCCAAAGACATGTAGCAGAATACATTTTGGCCTAAATTTATGAAGAAATCGATTTTATTGGATGTTTTATAACAGAAAGTAGAAAATATTATCTTTTTTTTTTTTGTTTATTAATAATAATATTAAAAAACAAAACCAAGTGCCGAACAAATACCACCAATAAAGCTCTATTTGCTTGTAAATAGTTATATAAATTTAATTTGGGTACAGTGTTTTTTTTGCTGATGCTGAAGTGACATAGCAAGTGAGGTCAGTTTGGAATGGCACCTCCTGGCTGGTGGAGCAGGGGGTGCTTTTAGTTGACCAACATAGTTTGTCTGCAGTCTACACTCTCGCTACCTCGCCACTGAATACCTTCCAGTGCCTAAGTGGTTAAGGGGTTTATCTTTGTGCAGCATATTTTTGTGTTTAGATATCTCTTACTTTTAGAAATGGTACGAGTGGTAGGCAGTTGTCGTCATTTAAGTGATAGCGGTAATAATGGACCAGATCATGGATGCAGGTAAAAGATCTTTCTTCAAAGATGAAGAACTTTCCTGTATCTTCTTTCTTGATAATGTAATGGTGGATCATTTTGTTCCTTCGTACTAAAGAGAAGAGAAGGAGATGTAAGACTTGGCCGTAGCCTCTTGAAGCTTAACCCCCCATTTTAGGCTTAACAGGTTTTGAAATGGGTATTACAATTTGTGTCAAATGCTTTTTTCTTTCTACAAAGTATGACCCCACTGCCACTGGGAAAATTTAGCCATCTGGCTGTAATTTTTTTTTTTTAAATCTCATTCAACACAGCTGAAAATTACAGTCACTTTTTTGAAAATAAGTGTCTTTATCCTTGTGTGTTACCTTTTATAAATTGAGCAATTGAGTGTTAAAAAGTTGTATTCTGTGTCAAACTGTTAGGTAAGCTCAAAAGCAACAGACTACTCTAAGCATGTTTTCTTACCCGAAAGACAATATCCTGAGGCTTTGTTGGGTCTGACAAGGAAAGAACCATCCATATTTGGTTCGGCTAGGAGGAGGGTCTCTGATTTTGCGCCATCTATTTCAGTAAACCAGCTGGAAAGACACCAAAATAATTATCCTGAGCAAACTATTAGGAGTCACGATATACAGGCTGGGATCTGATGTTTCTTCACTAACCACCCATCTAGTGAAACCAGTGTTGATAAAATTAAAACTGAGAAATCAGCATAAGGGACAAAACTTACAGTCAGTAGGATGTGTCCCTTGTAGTGATTCCTCCTCCTCTGTCCCTGTCTTGTGGCCATATTAGGTCAATGAATTCTCAAGCATCCCTGCCCCTTAGTGTATGTGAAGCTCCCATTAGGCCCACAACTGACGGCTGACCTTCAGGTTTAGGCCAAAGCCAGAGCCAAACCCAAGCTCACACATATTTATATTAAATCAAAACAATTTGTCAAGAAAAGTATGACACTCCAGACATAAACACTAGCATATGGAACAAGACAACCATCAATGTGTTCATTGTCTTCTCACAAGATGTTCATAGCCATAAAACACTCACAAAATTCTCTATTATCCTGTAAGAAAATCTGGTTCGTGGTGTAGAAAAACCATGACAAGTTAGCATTAGCTATTAGGCCAACAGTAGTTTTAAGGGTTTGTGTCAACTGGTGTTGGCCTTGTGGATGGTATCCATTTTAAATCAGTTTGAGACGCTTTCTAGACCATTCAAAATTCATTGGCAGGTGCATATGACATGCAGTTTAGTTCTTTCTGACTTTCATTTGAGCTGCTTCAAATAGGTTTTCAACTGCTTTAGACTTGTATCGGAAGGCAAAACCACTTGGAGCCAACAAAAGCCCATCAACACAAATCCTTGTTCCTTTTTTATTAGAAAAGTTCAAAACTGTATCAGCCTTAGGTTCTTAGAACAAGTCCACAACAGCAAATATTAATGATGTATGCAACCATTACTGCTATGAAGTCTTACTTACCCCTTTTTTGTGATGGGCTTTTGTAACTTTTTGCCGGAACTTTTTTGTATTAGAACCCTAATAAAGATTTGAGGTAGAGGTCTAATAATAAGGTTAAACTATAAGCCCAGGTTCACACTGCAGCGACTTTGGCACGACCTGCATGTGACTTCTTTAACAGAAGTCAATGCAATTCATACCAAAGTCCGACCAAAAGTAGTGCAGGAACTTTTTCTAAGTTGGAGCGACTCGTTCCATTGCACAAAATGGGGTCAGACTTCTGATGCGACAAGTGCTCCAACATTTTTTTTAAAAATGGAGTAACTCTGTGATGCTGTATAGCTTCTATTTCGCTCTCTATGCATGCATATGATCGAGTCATAATGGAGTACTGCTGGTAGAGGAGGTTTTCCATTTACACAAGGACAGATAGAGATATCTAAAGGAGAAGCTGTTTAATTCTGTTAAAGCAGGCAATGATAAGCTACCATTCTGGTAAGTGTGTGTTAGTTGTGAATATTTTTTAACTGATTCATGAAAATGTCCCCATACATGTCTAATACTATCTCTCACCCACAGGTGGTTTAGTGAGCTTTTGATGTTGTGTATTTAAAGATGGCTGCCGCATATCCAATTGACCATGTAGTTGTGGGGGGAAGTGCAACCATGTGCTGCTGGCCTCACCCACAAAATGACTTGTGAGTAACTCTGTCAAGAGGAATGATTACATCCTGTGGGTGATCTCTGGTATACAGGACTATAAAAAGAGTCCATAGCATGAGGAATAGTCTGTTTTTTGGAGCTGTGGAAAGACCAAGCATGCAGCCAGGATTTCTTATTGTCCTGTTCCTCCAGCTATCCAGTGTAAGCTGTTGACATTCAACTATCAAAGCTAATTATTATTTGACATTTTGGAATATTGGGAATAGGAATGTATGTTTAAGTCGTGGTATTTTGTGCAATGTTTATGACAACTTTTATGTGTAAGAAGCTTAATGTATTTTGATGTCCGATAAAGATTTGTTTTATGCTTCTTATTAAAACTGCTCTTGTTGTGTCTGTTCATTTTAAATATCACTAGATGACTGTCCAGTATACTTTTATTATAAATGTTGTTGTTCCCACATTTATTACAACTGGCGTAGTCGGCACAATACTGCATGGTCACTAAATCAGGGCTCGACAAACCCCAGGCGTCAGGTCACATTGGCGACTAAAATTAGCGGCCTGGAGCCTGGACTACACTGCCGTGGGTGTCTTGTCTCCATGTGGCCGCCGTCTGCGGGTGTGCAGACTAAGATGCCTCACCGGCTGGTAATTGAGGCTGCGGCTTTGCGGCCTGCTCTAGGGAGACGCTCACATTGAGGAACTGGTGCCCTCTTGTGGTGGCCGGGGGCTGCAACAAGCAGTCACTGGCAGCGCTGAGGGTTTCCCCTGCCTGTTCTCACTGCTCACAGAAGAGGTTGAAGATGTTGAGGGCTTGATCTGGTGCCCTGTCCTGTGAGTGAACAGGGAGTGTGGGGCAGCTGGTTGGAACAGCCTCAGTTCTATTTACAACACCATAAAGATGCAAACAGTTTAGTTTTTTCCATTAAAATTCATTTTTTTATATTTTTTATTTTCTCCCTATCATGCCACACAGCCAAAGGCCCCTTTCATATGGGCTGCCTGATCAGGTCCACCTGTCAGTTTTTCAGACTGACCTGATCGGACACTCCAGTCTCCTCTGTGGAGTGGCGGATGTCCGCTGACAACCACTGCAATCCGATCCTGTCCACCAAAAAAAAGACGGATGGTGGTCCTACTTTCCATCCGTCCGACGGATCGAATCAGATGGCATCGGATTGAAATGGACAGGCAGTCCATTTCCATCCGACTGCCCCATAGAGGAGACGGGACTGTGTCCATAGACCTGCCATCCACCTGCTCAGCAGGGATTAGCGGAGAAATCCCCACTGAGCAAGCGGATTCCGCTTAGCGGAGGTGCCTGTGTGAAAGGGACCTAAGGTGGCATGAGTTACTGAATCACTGGTTCTCCTATCGCCTCCAACTTGCTGCAGTGTCCTTCCCTAGGGAGCCACTGCCCATCACATCACCAAGCCAAGTACACACAGCCTGAATGCAGGACAACATCAGCCGGTTCATTAAAAACTAGTCGCCATTCGGCCCGTGTGTTTGGCAGCCGGTCCGGCAGAAGCCGGCCATTCGGCATGCATGAAAAAAAAACGAGCTTCTAACTTTTTTAGCTGGCTCCTAGATTTCAAGGAAATTTGTCAAGCCCTGCACTAAATATGGAATATTTGGAGGAAATATTGTGTTATAGAGGGTGTATGAGGATTATTCATTGAATTGCTGCAAGACTGAGTCAGCAGTTTAGTGAATAAGCCCTTAGGCACAGTCACTTTGAGCCAGGACAATACATAGAGATTGTGATTGTTGTCTCTTTTTTTGCATTTTTGTTCCCCCCTGAGAGTAGAGATACATACGTTGTTTAAAAAAGCAAGCGAGCAGGAGGGAAGGAATCAGCTTCTAAGTATGGAGCGATTCCAATATGGGTCTGCTCTGGGTACTGGAAACCCATTGCAGAGGAACTGAATAAATATTCTGCTCCAATCTATCCAGACCTAGGTACTGAACTTGGTATGCAGGCTTTGCATTTAGATTTGAGCGTATATTCTAAGGAGCGGAAAGCCGCTGCCGCTACTGGGTGGTTAATCATGTAGGCCCTTTGCCAGGAGGTGCAGAAGAATGAAGCGCTTGAGAAAGTGTCGCAGGAAGTGAAAGATATGTTGGTTCTGGTTCTGAAAGAATGTGTGCGAAGTAATGCATGTCGAGTGGTTGCCCTAGAGGAGAAGTGTACAAGTCTAGTGGTAAGAAAAATTAACTGCAGGAGATCAAAGAAAGGCAGAAAACCAGTGGCTGTAAGTAAAGTGAGAGCGATGATTGCGGATCCCACATGGAATCCGGAAGACACGATCCAGCCTTCAGATGATGAGTATGTGTCTTATTCTGATGATAGTGATAATCTGGATGAGTGCCAGGCATGTCCAATAATCACACAGAGAAAAAGGAAAATAAATCAAATTAATGGTTTACAGCAGGCATGTCCAACCTGCGGCCCGAGGGCCGCATGCGGCCCGGAACCGCATGCAATGCGGCCCACTGCCCCCTGACAATTATTATTTTTTTTGCTGGGGAGGAAGGAAGTCGAGTCGGGGGGCACGGCCACAGCGGCTTCCAACTAACTGTAGGCAGAGGCTGCCTCGGAGCCTCTGTCAATGATAGACAGCACATTGGTGACTACTATCATAGGAGCCAGTCCAGGAGGCAGAACTTCGTATGACAGCGGTCGCCGGGTAAGTGGGAGATCCCTGCTCTGTGTAATCCAGCGGCTTTCCTCTCTCTTCAGTGCAGACTGCATTGGATGGGCGAAAAGGGCGTGGCAGCGTTTTATTACTTAAATACCATAACTATAGTATAAGTTTTATATGCGGCCCGAGAAAATTTCGCTACACTCAATGTGGCCCAGAGAAGCCAAAAGGTTGGACACCCATGGTTTACAGGATAGTGCTCATGATGAACTGAATGAAGTGGTAAAGGTGTATACCCAAACTGAGCTCATGGAGCTGGCAAAAGTGTATAAACAGAATGTGGGTGAGAATTTTGATGAGTGGTTATTACTAGGGTTGAGCGAACCCGGACTGTATTGTTCGGGATCGTACCGGACTTTTGGGTATTTGGTACCCAGACACGGACCCGAACATTTCACTGTATGTTCGGGATACTGTCCATTGTTCGGTAATGTTATTTCATGTTTTGGCACGGTTTTAATGGCGCGGTTTCAACAGCTGCAAGGCAGCCAATCAGCAAGCGTTTAACTAGTGTGCCCTTAGAAGCTATCACAGCCATGCCTACTAATGGCATGGCTGTGATTGTGATTGGCTATATAAACTGGAGTCACATAGCGCCGTGCGTCACTCTGCTCTAACTATACTATGGACAGGTTCCTGATGCTGCTGACGGAAAGATAGGAGATTATTGTAGGGGCAGGCTGGAGATTGCTTTCAGGGAAAGAATAGGAAGAATCTTCTTTAATCAGACAGCGATCTACATTGATTTTATTGTTTGGGGTGCAGTGCACAATCTTTTTGCCCTGACCTGAGCCCAGTGAGGAGGAGTTAGAAAAAAAAACTTTTATCGGTCTGTTAGGTGGGCGGCGTGTGGCGTGTAGCGGCCATGTAATGCAAGCTCAGTGCATGTGTGTCTGCTTAATCTGGATATAAAAAAAAAACTTTTTTCCTTCATATTTTACAGTGACATACAGTGTTTAGACACTGCTTTTCTAATCTGCTCTTCAAAAAGCACCATTGTAAGGGAAAAATAATTATTTTTCATTATTTAGGGAAAAAAATTATTTTTCAGTTTTTCATTGAAATGGGTTTTTTTTATTCAATAGCGGAATAGAACAACAACAGTATCCAACCTGTTAGGCATGCGGCTTGTAGCGGCCATGTAATGCAGTGCATATGTGTCTGCTTAATCTGGATTAAAAAAAAAAAAAACTTTTTTCCTTCATATTTTTCTGTGAGTTACAGCATTTAGACACTGCAGTTCTAATCTACTATTCAACAAGCACCAATTAAGGGGACAATTATTTTTCAGTTTTTCATTCATACTTTACTGTGACACTGTCATACAGCGTTTAGACACTGCTGTTCAAATCTGCTCTTCAAAAATCACCAATTAAAGGGAAAAATAAAAATTCTTCATTCATACGTTACAGTGAGATACACCCATGGGATACTGTTGTTGTATTCCGCTTTGCAATAAAAACCCATTTAGGGGGAAAAAATTGAATTGCAGCCTAGTCTGTATATGTTACAGTGAGATACACCCATTGGATACTGCTGTTGTATTCCGCTTTGCAATAAAAACCCATTTAGGGGAAAAAAATTAAATTGCAGCCTAGTCTGCATATGTCACAGTGAGATACACCCATTGGATACTGTTGTTGTATTCCGCTTATCAATAAAAACCCATTTAGGGGAACAAAATAATTGCGGCCTAGTCTGCATATGTTACAGTGAGATACACCCATTGGATACTGTTGTTGTATTCCGCTTATCAATAAAAACCCATTTAGGGGGAAAAAATTTAATTGCGGGCTAGTCTGCATATGTTACAGTGAGATACACCCGTTGGATACTGTTGTTGTTTTCCGCTTATCAATAAGAACCCATTTAGGGGAAAAAAAATTAATTGTGGCCTAGTCTGCATATGTTACAGTGAGATACACCCTTTGGTGTTGATGTATTCCACTAATTAATAAATAAGTCAATCAATAAGTCTGGCCGGCATGTGCAAGGGGGAGTTCCACCTTGTGGGCTGTAAGATTCTGGTACCTTCGGTACCCTTATTGCCCATTTTCCTTTGCATATTGCGTCCCACCTTTTTAGTTAGGTGGAACGCATATACCTTTAAGCCGCATGACATCATCACTGAGCGCCCCTCTGAGCGGCTATTTCAATCGCGGGCTTTCTCTCACAGGTTATTCGTTCAAACCGCATGCTTAACAGCCTTGTCTTAAGCTGCCGGAGCCTCCAGCTATTCTCTTTACCTGGAACAGACCGGAACCTCGCTACTGATCCCGTATCTCGCTACCGGATCACTCCCTTACTACCGGACCCTTCTACTTACTAACTTCACTAGTGATAAGTACCCCGCAGGGGATTCCTTCATAACAAACTTACACTATCTACTTCTGCACATTAAGGACTGTTACTATCTATGCATTACTAATCCTATCATCTACACTGTTACATAGATTGCTAGCTCTTGAGTCTGCTACCATCTATCCTTGCACTGGGTAAGTCTCTCCTGTATATGTCATCTGCTGTCCTCACCACCTGTTACTATACATGATTACTAACCTATCTGCATTCTACCTATTACCATCTACCACTCTCCTGAACATTACTATCAAGTGCTTATCATTGCTATCACTGCTCACGCCTGTCCCTTCAGCACATCATCTCTATACTGTCATATACATCCTATCACTCCAGGAACATCTTATAGAGTGTATGTGTATTTGTATGCTGAAGCAGGCAAGTCCACAGTGATGAGTCTGGAGAGTTGGATCTGGTAATTCAACACATCTCTACATGACTAACTGAGTGGAGATTCTGCAGCTGCAAATCCAGCTCACTATAACAAAAATGCAGGAGCGTTACAGATTGAACGAACCTAAAAAATGGATTCAGCAGAATTACCCACTCAAGTGATACAATTAACACAAAAAGTAAATGCATTAATACTTGCTCTTACTGATGAAGATGAAAATCAGACTCTGAGACAGCAGATAGCCCGTCTTTCACAGCTTACTGCTGCTCAGCCCCCTGAACCTAAAATAAACCCTCCTCTAGTGTTTACAGGTGATCGGAAAAAATTTCGTGAATTCAAAAACGCATGTCAATTGCTTTTTTTGCTAAAACCTCGGATTTTCAAACTTCTATAGGAAGTTCATTAAGAACTTCTCTGCTATTGTGAGACCTCTCACACAACTTACAAGTATAAAGAAACTATTCAAATGGTCAGAAGAAGCAAATGGAGCTTTCCGCTTGTTAAAATCAAGCTTTACTTCTGCTCCCATACTACGCCATCCAGACCCATCCCTCCAATATATCCTGGAGGTAGATGCGTCAAACATGGCAGTAGGAGCAGTTCTCTCCCAACGACCAACAAATACTTCACCACTCCACCCAGTTGCTTTCTTCTCTAAATCACTAAGCAGCCCAGAGGTGAATTACCCAGTGGGTGAAAAAGAGTTGCTTGCCATAAAACTGGCACTAGAGAATTGGCGACATCTACTTGAAGGTACCCGATTACCAATACTCATATATACAGATCATAAAAATCTTCAATACCTTCAGACTAACAAAACTCTTTCCCACCGGCAGGTACGATGGTCATTATTCTTCCTAAGATTCAACTTCCTAGTGACCTACACGCCTGTAGACAAAAATAAAAAAGCGGATGCGCTATCACGATTAACCGAAGATAACTGCGCCGAAATCCCTTCTATTCCTATAATACCCTATGAACGTATTATTGGTGTTGTTCGTTCCCTGAAGGAAGAGATTTTGCACAGTATAGGACTGGATTCACCTCCAACACAACTAAGTACTGATGCAGAAGGCTTCCTCTACTACAACGACAAACTCTACATACCCCCCACTATGCGCACCAAGATCTTGGAATTGTCACATGATGTGCCTATGGCAGGACATATGGGTATGACTAAAACCCTTAATTTGCTTACCAGGCAGTTTTGGTGGCCTGATATGAAGACGTCTGTACAAAAATTTGTTTCCTCATGTGACATCTGTGCAAGGTCCAAAATTTACACTACAAAACCATCTGGTCTACTTTGCAGTCTACCAATACCCCAGGTTCCATGGGAAGTTGTGTCCTTAGACTTTATAGTAGAACTACCACCTTCCAAAGGATTTAATACCATTCTAGTGTCAGTGGACCATCTGACAAAGATGGCACATTTCATTTCTATTCGCAGACTACCTTCATCTAAGCAAACAGCGGAATTACTAATGAAACATGTGTTCAAGTTACACGGAATTCCAAAGACTCTTTTATCCGACCGTGGTTCACAGTTCATCTCCAAGTTTTGGCAAGCTCTATGTCATATACTACGGATTGAGCGAAAGCTCACTTCTCCTTACCACCCTCAAACCAACGGACAGACTGAAAGAGTCAACCAGTGCATTGAACAATATCTACGTTGCTACACCTCATACCTACAGGATGATTGGGTGGACCTCCTCCCTCTGGCGGAATTTGCTTATAACAACGCAACCCACAGCACTACCAAGCAAAGTCCGTTCTACTTAAACTATGGGTTTCATCCCACACTTCTTCCACCACGCATCCTACCATCAAGTAACCCAGTAGCCTCGGATTATCTTACCCAAATAAAAGACTCTCTGGGTTTACTTAATACCACCATCTCACACGCTCATAGTCAACAAAAAAGGTACTACGACCTTCGTAGGAAACCCTCTCCTCAATATGCTATTGGGGACCTCGTTTGGCTATCGACGAAAAATTTAAGGTTAAAGATCCCTAGCAAAAAGCTTGGACCTTTATTTCTGGGACCCTTCCCAATTAAGAAACTCATTGGAAAAGCTGCAGTGCAACTCACTTTACCGGCAGATCTCAGAATACATCCCATCTTTCATGTGTCGCTACTGAAACCACATGTTCCTAACCAAGGAATAAGGCCTACCATCTTGCCTCCACCTCCAGTACAAGTTGAAGGCGGAGAAGAATATGAGATTAGGGAAATTTTGGATTCTCGTATCCACAGAGGAAAACTCCAATATCTCATAAGATGGAAGAACTATGGACCCCAAGACGACACCTGGTTGGATACTTCTGACGTTCACGCACCCAGGCTTATACGAAGGTTTCACTCCAAATACCCAGAGAAACCAGTGCTATAGGCCTTCCGGAGCCGGCCTTAAGGGGGGGGGACTGTAAGATTCTGGTACCTTCGGTACCCTTATTGCCCATTTTCCTTTGCATATTGCTTCCCACCTTTTTAGTTAGGTGGAACGCATGACATCATCACTGAGCGCCGCTCTGAGCGGCTATTTCAATCGCCGGCTTTCTCTCACAGGTTGTTCGTTCAAACCGCATGATTAACAGCCTTGTCTTAAGCTGCCGGAGCCTCCAGCTATTCTCTTTACCTGGAACAGACCGGAACCTCGCTACTGATCCCGTATCTCGCTACCGGATCACTCCCTTACTACCGGACCCTTCTACTAACTTCACTAGTGATAAGTACCCCGCAGGGGATTCCTTCATAACAAACTTACACTATCTACTTCTGCACATTAAGGACTGTTACTATCTGTGCATTACTAATCCTATCATCTACACTGTTACATAGATTGCTAGCTCTTGAGTCTGCTATCATCTATCCTTGCACTGGGTTAGTCTCTCCTGTATATGTCATCTGCTGTCCTCACCACCTGTTACTATACATGATTACTAACCTATCTGCATTCTACCTATTACCATCTACCACTCTCCTGAACATTACTATCAAGTGCTTATCATTGCTATCACTGCTCACGCCTGTCCCTTCAGCACATCATCTCTATACTGTCATATACATCCTATCACTCCAGGAACATCTTATAGAGTGTATGTGTATTTGTATGCTGAAGCAGGCAGGTCCACAGTGATGAGTCTGGAGAGTTGGATCTGGTAATTCAACACATCTCTACATGACTAACTGAGTGGAGATTCTGCAGCTGCAAATCCAGCTCACTATAACAAAAACGCAGGAGCGTTACATGGGCACATCACATATGAGGCGGTGAGCGGGAAGGCCGAAGTTACGCTGCAGCACTGACAGGCGAGCAGCAGCAGGGTGAGAACGCCGAAAGTGCGCACAGACGGCCCGCACTTTCTGCAGCAGCTCTGACATATCGGGGTAATTTTTAAGGAACCACTGTACCACCAAATTCAGCACATGCGCCAGGCAAGGGATGTGCGTCAAACCGGCTAGGCCCAGAGCTGCTACAAGATTTTTTGCCCATTATCACACACCACCAGGCCGGGCTTGAGGCTCACTGCCACCAACAACTCATCGGTCTGCTGTTTCATGCTCCTCCACAACTCCTGCACGGTGTGGTGTTTTTCCCCCAAACAGGCGAGTTTTAAAACTGCCTGCTGTCGTTTACCCCTGGCTGTGCTGAAGTTGGTGGTGAAGGTGTTACGCTGACCGGATGAGGAGGCGGTAGAGGATGAGGAAGCGGAGTAGGAGGAGTTAGGAACAGGAGGCAAACTGAAGCGCCCTACAATCCTGGGTGGTGGAAGGACATGCGCCAAACTGCTATCCGCCTCAGGCCCAGCCGCCACTGCATTTACCCAGTGTACTGTTAGGGATATATAACGTCCCTGACCATGCTTACTGGTCCACGTATCCGAAGTTAGGTGGACCTTGCCACAGATGGCGTTGCGCAGTGCACACCTGATTTTGTCACCCACTTGGTTGTGCAGGGAAGGGATGGCTTGCCTGGAAAAGTAGTGGCGGCTGGGCACGATGTACTGTGGGACAGCCACCGCCATAAGGCTTTTAAAACTCTGCGTCTCCACCAGATGGAATGACAGCATTTCAAAGGCCAGGAATTTTGAAATGCTGGCATTCAGGGCCAGGGATCACGGGTGGGTAGGGGGGTACTTCCTCTTCCGCTCCAGTGTTTGGGAGATAGAAAGCTGAACGCTTCCACGGGACATTGTGGAGATGGTTGTTGGTGACCCAGGTGGTGGTGTTGCTGGCAGATCCTCTGTTTGCAGGGTGGCAGGTGCCACTGTCACTACAGAGGTGGATGAAGAGGCCGAGCCTGCAGCAGCAGAAGAGGAAGCAGGAGGAGCCAGAGACCTTTCTTGGTTTTTGAGGTGTCTACTCCACTGCAGCTCGTGCTTTGCACTTAGATGCCTGGTCATGCAGGTTGTGCTCAGGTTGAGAAGGTTTATGCCTCGCTTCAGGCTCTGATTGCACATGGTGCAAACCACTCGTGTCCTGTCATCATCACATTGTCTGAAGAACTGCCACGCTAGGGAACTCCTTTGAGCTGGCTTTGGTGTGCTCGGTCCCTTGCTGCGTTGGGCAGTAGCAGGCGTAGTGTCTAGGGCACGGCAGCTCCACTTTTGCACCCTGCTCCCTCTTCTGCTGTGCTGGTGACTCTGTGCGACCACCGCCTCTTCCTCCAAACTACCCAGGTCACCTGCATGACGTTCATTCCATGTGGGGTCGAGGACCTCATCGTCCTCCACATTGTCTTCCACCCAATCTTCACTCCTGCCCACCTTGTCGGTCTCCACAATTCAGAATTCCGCAGCAGTTGGCACCTGTGTTTCGTCATCATCCGAGACATGCCGCGATGGTCCTCCCATGTACTCATCTTGAAACATAAGTGGTTGGGCATCGGTGCACTCAATCTCTTTCACTTCTGGGGCAGGGCTAGGTGGATGGCCCTGGGAAACCATGCTAACAGAGTCATCAAAAAGAAGAAGAGACTGCTGCATGACTTGGGGCTCAGACTGCTTGGCTGATTTGCAAGGGGGTGAGGTGAAAGATTGATGGACATAGGCTGCAGGTGCCAACTCTGACCTTTGAGCAGAAGACTGGGTGGGAGACAATGTGAAGAAACTGGTGGCACTGTCAGCAACCCAATCTACTATCACCTGTACTTGTTCTGGCCTCAACATTTGTAGAGGCGCATTAGGCCCTGACAAATACTGCTGCAGGTTCTGTCGCCTACTCGCAGCTGAGAAAGGTGTTTCACTTGTGCGTGTAGCTGGCACAAATCGACCACGTCCTCTCCTTGCAACAGGAGCTCCACCAGCAGCACCAGCAGCACCACGACCCAGCACTAACATGGTGGAGCAGTATGTGTGCACACGCCTAGACATACTGAATAACGGATCTGCCCCCTTCAACTTCTGGGTCTCCAAGTTGGGCACATGGCCTGAGCTTGCCCTTAACGGCTAGGAGGTGCTGGCCTGCCCTGCAGCCAGTGTATTATCTGAACGGGTATTTAGCACGGCTGGGGACGTTATCACAGACAAGCGCAGCCGCCTGTCCAGAGCCAATGTGGACAAGCTCACGTTCATTAAAATGAACCAGGCATGGATCCCACAGGACTTGTCCGTACCTTGTGCATAATAGACATGTATACCGGCCTTACCCAGCCATTGTTGTATTTGATCTTTCTTACTCTTTTGGGGTGTACCCTAATTTAAAGCCGCCGCTTCCGCCTACACCGCCATATGCACCGCCACCTCAACCTCCCACTCCATATGGGCCTCGTCCTCCTCCTACATCATGCAAGATTATTATTTTTTATTTTTATGTATTTTATGTTATTTTAAGTTATTTCCCTATCCACATTTGTTTGCAGAGCAATTGCCATGCTCTTAAGAAGATTTTGCTGCCATTTGCAGCCCTCTAGCCCTTTCCATGTTTTTTTTAGAGCCATTTTAGTGCTCAAAAGTTCGGGTCACCATTGACTTCAATGGGGTTCGGGATCGGGGTAAAGTTCGGGTTAAGTCCGAGTCATGAACCAAGTTCGACCGGACCTGCCGAACCCGGACATCTAGGTGTTCGATCAACTCTAGTTATTATGACTTTGGGATGTTGGTGCTGACAGCATGTTATTGAATACGAGAGAAGCAATTGATATAGGGCAGCTGGCACTGCACCCACAGATTAGGCAGGTTTTACGGAGGGTTAGAGAGATTGGAGGTAATTTTCCGCTGCTTGATATGCTGCAACATGCCATATTGTTGGTATTTCCATCTCATATCGACATTGAGCCCACATCCCCTTGGTCAAAAATTAAAGGACATCATTGCATGAGTTAGAATTATGGATTGTGTGGCAGGAGTAAGCATAGATAACTGGGAAGGCCCAGACATGGAGTTATTTAGATCCAGCATGCGTTGTCGACCACAGGCTATGAGGACTTCTCTATTATCTTTGTTAGGGGGATTGGGAAATAGTGGAAAGGTGCACCAGCTTACCTCATTGTTAGCTGAAATTGGGGAGCTAGAGGCAGAGTCTAAACCCAGCAAAGGTGTGCTTGCTGCCAACAGGAAGGAGGTTGGACAAGCACAGCTAGGGTTAAAAGAAGGTTGAAAGTGACACGTGGGCAGATGTGGTATGATATGCTTGGTGCTGGTGTACTTAGGGAAGAAATAGATTGAATTAGCACAGCCGCTATGTTTTAGAAATGGACAAATGTTGTTAAGGGATCTAATAAAAAGGTATTCTCAGCATGCAAGGATCTAAGGGATATTACCATGCCCTCTGCCCCAACTCTTCCCTTCCCTCCTCCAAATCACACCCATGTCTTGCCTTCTGTTACTGCTCCCCTAACCCAAGATGGTGCCCATTATCCAGTGATCATTCCCCTAATCCAAGACGACACCCCTCTTCATGTGTATACCCATGTGCCCCCACTCATTAACTGGTCTTATTCTCATACCATGCCCATTAAAAACCAAATACCACCAAAGAGCGATGGTAAAGTAAGATCCTTGTATCCTGTAACAGATACGATGACACGATGATTTGATAGACTGGGGTGAGAATTCAAAGTATTGACAGGTGGGTCTCCAGCAGCACATGTGCCCCCTCTAACTGCTGGGGATTGACGCCCTCACGTACCATTGACTGGTGGAGAACAAAACGGGAACCAACAAAGGTTTTGCCTTTAGTTGACACTGGAGTGGAAGTGACTGTTTTACATGCTAATTCATCAAAGTTTTCAGGACCTAGTGTAAGAATTTATGGGTTTAGGAGGCAGGATTACAAAAGCTGTACAGGTTCATGTTACTATGTCAATTAATAAAGGACCACGATTTGATGCTAAAGTATTGATTTCAGAGTTGCCAGATAATATCTTGAGGATAGATGTTTTGTTAGGGCAGAGTATTGAGACACAGTGGGGATGTCAGGGAAATGGCCATAGGAGAGCTGGCAATGTTGCTAGTAGTACTAATGGGTGCATCCGGCGCATCCCTGTACACCCTGGCGTGAGAACAGCGAGCAGGCTTACGCAGCAGCACAAAGGCAATGCTTGACAGACACAGCCACTTGCTGGCCTATTAAAGGCTGCTGTGGGATCCTTCTCATTGCTGGATTATCGTCAGATTCCCTGTGTTCCTGAGCTCCTGTATTCTTCTGTTGGATTTTCTGTTGTGACCCGGCTTTCTCCTGACTCTGCTTGATCTTCTCCTCCTGGCTTTGACCCTCTGGCTTGCTCCACCAACCTCGCTCCTGCTGATCTACCATGTACGGCTTGCTTCAAGGACTCCTCTCCATTTACCTGTCAGTTCTCCTGTGCATGACCCCGGCTCACACTATAGATTTCGCTGCTTAAAGATCTCGGCCAGTTCCTGTTTACCCTACCAACCTTACCCTCGGATTGGCTTTCTGTGTTTGACCCTCTGCCTGGACTTACCACTGCACAAGTTTGCCTAGCTCCTCTGGAGCTCTCTAGAGACTTACACCTTGCTGTGCCTCCTGCTCTTCCAGCACTCTCCTGGTGTCCAATGGCTCTACTCTTCTGGATCCTGTTGGCAACCTGTGCTAATTTGGGCGCTACACCTCCTGTTGCTCCTAGCGAATGCTTTCTTTTCAATCCGCATTGCCCCAGAGTCACAAGACCAATTTGATTTCACTTGGGAAGGACGACAATATACTTTCCAGGTTGTGCTGCAAGGATATTTACACTACCCTACAATTTCCCATGGATTAGTTGCCAGGAACTTGAGCCACCTCAATCTGAAGATTTCAGTGTTTCACTACATTGATGACATCATGATCTCTATATCAATAGAGGAAATTGAAGAGACACTTCCTGTCATAGTGAACCACCTGACAGGAAGGGGGTGGGTTGTTAACAAAGAGAAAATCCAAGGCCCAGCCAAAGAAGTCAAGTTCCTTGGAATAATGTGGACAGGACCAGTCCCTAAGATACCTCAGCCTGTACCATTCAGAACTCCCCAGAACCAACAAATCTGAAAGAAGCCCTGAAAGAATCAAAAGTTTTTAGGAAAACTGGGGAATTGGAGAGCTTTCATACCCCACCTAGAGCTCCTGATGTGATGGTAAATAACAATGTAGCCTCATGGGGATAATGGCAGCCAAGTTATGAGAAAGGCAAGAGGGCAGTACCAATTGGGTTCTGGTCCATACAACTGATTGGGGCACAGCAGAGGTATACGCCTTTGGGGAAGAATCTGCTGGTAGCTTACATGGCATTACAGCATGTGGAACCTGTCGGGATTATTGGGGTGATTAAATAATAGAAAAAAAAAATGGATTTAAAAAGCCATGTATATTCCATCTTATGCATATAGATTGTGAACAGCATAGCTTCCATCTTGTTTGAAGGTGAATGAAAGTTCATATATGTTCTGGTGCAAAATGTCTGTTACAAGAGAGAGTAGAATTTCAACAGAGGTCTTTGTATTCCTTTTGTCATAAATAAAGGGGAACATGGACATTTCATCAGATAAGGGTCAATTAGCGAGACACCATACTAGTCACTGATTTTAGCCAGACTAGTCTGTCTGTAAGTATTTAACAATAGACAATGGCAATAGTGTATTCATTAGATTCATTTGAACTATATATTTTTAAGATATATTATTATGTGTGAGAAGATATTAGCAATAATTATGTCATTATATTATGTAAGGCATATACATATATATTTAGGAATGTTATATCACATTTTGGGTTTATATTCTTACAGTAGTAATCTTACTTAGAATACTTTTCTATTAAGTGTAAGAACATGTGTATCTTGTCACTAATTACCTCATTTCAGAGAAGTTTGTGTTTAAGTGTTTAAGGTATCATAAATACTACAAGCCAGACACTATAGATCTTCCAATCCTAGTCTAAATGTCTGACAGTTATGTCAGAATTCAAATAATTAATGGATCTTCACTGGCCAGACAGGTCAAAGGTCATCAGATAAGAATATGTTCTAATTAGTCTAAATACAAAATCTAATGAACGGTACAATACTGCCCTCTTTGGACGAAATACCAAATGCAGTCTTGGGATAATTTAGATATTTCCAATATAAGTATATATATTGTATTAAAAATATAATTATTGAAATGGCATTACTTGCCAGGGTGAATGATGGAGATATAGCTGGACATTTATGTATGTACTGAGAGTATGGACAAGTTTTTATATTGCTTTTATGATTAATCTTAAATATAGAGAAATCATCCTTTAATTTTATTATACAAAATATTGGGTTATTAGGAGAGGTGTGACTATGACCTCACCAGTTAAGGTATAGAATATCCCAACCAATGGGGATAATGTTCCTCCCTCTGGGTTTAACTTATGGTAATTTTAATAGTCCTTTGTTCAAACCATATAAAAAGAAGGACCCAGATGTGAGACGAGACACATTACACTACTGACAACACACATTACACTCACAACATACACACTACTACTCATCCAGACATACTCCATCTTGCTCCATCATTTATCTGAAACTTGGAGGGAAGCCACCATCTTAAGAAAGGCATCCATCTTAAGGACTCTGGTAACGACCATTTAAAGCTAGCAGCCATCTTAAGTGTGGTAAATATACCTTGTATGTTTATTTGATTATTTAACAATTGTTTATTTCCTTCCTTATATTTTTTATATTGCATATTTAAGGGTAATACGATTACAATCCCAGCCGTACAAACCATAGTAGATTTTTCTCTAAAAAGCTGATTTTTGTTTTTATACATTTTTATCAATATCAGATTTAGCGCATTATTGCGAATTTAGTCTTCCGTTTTGCATGGCTTATTCTCGCTCCATCTGCAGTGGAATGACTTTCGGCTGTGCGATTCGCAGACAATTGTGGTCTGTTTATATAGAACACTTACCTATGGTTTATGCTATACCTGGGGAAATGGTAATCTTGCTTTCACTTTCATTATTGAGCTAACCATCACATTGCATTGATTGTTTTAAGTTTGTATTTTATGTAGAGTTATCTTATTGTGTCACTTCCTGTTTGATCATTTATTGTGAATACATGTCTTGTGAATAAATATTCTTATATATATTCCATACTGTAGACTGTTTTCACTAAGATTGGTATATGCTTTTAAAAAGAAATTAATCAATTAAAAATAATTCGCTACATATTGATTTGTGGAAATAAGTTGAGATTCTCCTACCTCACAGATCTTTGCTTATTGACATAAATAGACACTGTTATATTCCGACATAATGGAGGCACAGCGAGTTATTATTAAATATTCTTACAAACCCATGACAGAGAAAAGCACAGTGTCTGTGAAGACGGATTTACCTATAGCAGGCTGGGTAAAAGATGAAGTATTGCCTATAAAGACAATAGTGGCACAAAGACAAATGCTTCTGAAAAGGAAATAGTGCCTGCAGGAATGAGGGGGAATCTAGGCTGGTGGAGTGAAAAAATTAACTAGTTTAGTCACTTTTGATACTTTGTCCCATCCAAACCTAGAAGAAGCAACAATCCTGCAGCCATCTCCAATTAAAATGGCCCCGCCGTTTGACCAAACAATTATTGCTTTTCCTGATAACAATTATGTTAACATTAAATTGACCCACACATCAGTGGTGTATTTAGGTTTTGTGCTGCCCTAGGCCTGACTAAACTCATGCACCCCCTCATTTAAATATGACCCACCCCTTTCTGCAATGGCCACACCCCTTCCTGTTTAAGACCTCCCCTGTCATCTGGAAACCACACCCCTTCCTCTTTAGGCATCATTAACGCAGCAGCTGGTGTGAATGGATCCTAAGCTGTGTTGATAGTCTTTTGCTTGCTTCAAGTAGGTTTTCCATACCTATGCAAGTCTATTAGAATGCAAAATCTGCATTAAGCACAGGTAAATGCGGGTCAGAAGGAGGTCAAGTGCACCTGTCAATGAATTCTGAATGATCACTGAAACATCTCAAACTGATGTCAGAACAAATGCCACTGCTAAGTGATAACAAAAGCACTTCCAGTGGTGGAAGTGCTCATATTTACCTGCTAAAATATCCCTAAATGACATCACATTGGGCCAGCAGATAGGGTTGGGCTAAATCCATATTTGTGGATTATTGGACATACAATGCTGATTTGACAACACAGGTACCGCTCTTGGCTGTCAGTACCACTTATCCCAGGAGGAACACTGGGGTTGGGGACCTGCCCAACTACATTTGAAGGTGGTCATGTGACATTCACAAACCAGTTTAATAGTCAAAGCATTAGGACTCAATCAGGCCAAAAATGACCCCAAAATATGTCAACACACAGACTGAAAGATCTTTTACCTGTGTATGTTTAAATACAATACATTTTGCTAAAAAAAAAACAGGATTAACTGCCATTGAGATGTTCCTATAAAGAAAAACCTAAGACAAATCAGCAGGTTGCAAAAACCATGAGCAAAAAAAGTATATGTTCCAGCTTTACTTCTCATCCAGAAGACTACAAAAGCCTGGTACGCCGCAGAGGAGGGTAGGAGGAGCATTAGGCTGCTAAGACCTGCTGCCAGTGCCACACTTACTAGTATTGGTGGCTGCCAGTTGTATTAAGTGTGACCACCGGTCTGTCCAAACGCCAGGCCAGTCATTGGTCGCCGGCCAGTATTATCATATTGGCAGCAGTGTGGCTGCTTTAAGGGGGCACCAGTCCGATTTGCCGCCTAGACCCTTCCACTCGGCCCTGTCCAGCCTATAGGACTGGCGCTACACTAAAAGTGTAGCTTAAGTGTGGGGACTTTTTTCATGCAGGAGCCGGGAGTAGGCTGTTTTTTTCATGTGGGGGCGGCTTTTTTGTCTCCCCCCTGCAAAGTGCCTTGTTGGCCTAGGCCAAGATACAGCATTGGTAACACTAACAAGTCATGTGACATCAGGGAGGGAATATGGCTAATTGAGCCCAATTTGGAAATTTTAACTTAGGGGTGTACTCACTTTTGTTGCCAGCGGTTTAGACATTAATGGCTGTGTGTTGAGTTATTTTGAGGGGACCGCAAATGTACACTGTTATACAAGCTGTACACTCACTACTTTACATTGTAGCAAAGTGTAATTTCTTCAGTAATGTCACATGAAAAGATAAAATAAAATATTTACAAAAATGTGAGGGGTGTACTCAATTTTGTGAGATACTGTATGTTGAAATAGCGCTCCAAAGTCGGTGCGATTGTCGCATCAGCGTGAACTGAGCCTAACAATTCACTAATTAGCAAGACCTCCACAACCCAATCTTCTCTGTCTGCTTGACTTACCTCTGCTTTTCCACTGGCCTCTCTTTTACCAGGTGAACACAAGGCACATATCCCGTTACAGGGTCCCCTTCTCCAGTCACCTGTACCTTTTTCACCAGCCAGCGATCGTTCTCCATTGATAGGACTTGGAGCCGTTCCCTGGCTTTAACAGTGATCTCGTCTTCAGCAGTGGCCTGAAAGTCCTTTATACTCAAATATTTATCAGACAGGCCACTTATTATGTCATCCCTAAGTAGAAACAGCAACGAAAATAATTTTGTTTTTTTTATAAACTGTTTTATTTAGTTTTACGTCATACAAGATACAGAGCACACATCATCTAGATCTCCCCATGTGAAGTCAATGAAGTTGAAGACAGGGCATATGACATCAATACGTTGTATTATAACATCAGAGTATTTCAACAATATCTGTCATAGAGAAGAATTGGGGAAGATTTAGTAAAACTGAAGCACAGAGAATGTAGTGCAGCTGTGCATCGTAACCAATCAGCCTCTAGGTTTTAGCCCCATTCACATTAGGCTGATTTGACATGCGATTTGAAATGTCAAATTGCATGCCAAATGGAGCCTATTGCCGGCAACGGCTCGGCGCGAATCTGCGCAACGCCGCACCGATTCCCAAAAGTAGCTCCTGCCTTACTTTTGGCGGCTTTAGGGCAATTTCAACAGACATCTGTGCAGGAACTCGCACAGATGTCTGTCAAATCACCCCCGAACCCACATTAAAAATCTGGGTTTGAAATTGTGCGAGTTCAGCTGAACTCACACGATTTCATACCAGCCCTCAGTGTGAATGAGGGCCCATTGTCAAAGCTTAATTAAATAAGGTAAATTCAAAAGCTAATTGGTTACCATACACAGCTGCACCATATTCTCTGTGCTCCAGTTTTAATAAATTCCCCCCCCCCCCCCCATTGTGTATAGCCACATGAAAATTTGAGAAATTATTATTATTATTATGATGGTGTTATTAAACAGCATATCATGCACATTGATATTATTATGCACATTTTTATTATTACTAATTCTGTTACAAGAGTATAAGGTAGGGTGTATACAATATGATCATGGACAAGCATGCAAGACAGTGTTGCCAACCGCCCGTAGATTTACGGACAGCCCGTTAAAACAGGGCACTTTTCTCCTGCCCGTATATGCCCGTAGCAGGAGAAAAGTGGCAGTAAATCTACGGCGGCGGCGGCACTGTCAGAACTGCGCATGCGCGGCGCGCAGTTCCGGAGATCCCCGAGTTATCAACGTCGGACGAGTGTCACGGCCCGCCTCTGCCTCCACCCCTCCTCACTCATTTAAGTTTTCCCGCCTGTGTGATGAAGCCGGCCGGGACTGGAGGAGTACATCTGGACGGAACTTCGCCTGACACAGCCTGATCTTCATCCGCTTACCGAGGGGGGGGGGCGATCGGCGTGAGCTATGGAGGGGGTCACCTACCTATCCGTGCGGGCATAGCCGTGCTGGGCACCATGGCCACTGACTGTCCAATCCATCCACCGCAGGTAAGTCAGACTCAGAGCCGGCTCCTCTCATCTGGATGGAAGGGTGAGGGGGGGCACACACTGGTCCTGGCGTCACAAGGAGTTAGAGATGTTTCATGTAAGTGCTGTAACTTGTACTGCCTTGCCTTCCCTGACCCACTTCCCTGCATCTGAGTCTCTGACCCCGCCGGACACTGTCACTCCATTCCCTGCCTCACTGCCTGTCACCTCACTGCCACTCCGGGACCCCAGGGGAGCTACCTATCTATCCACTCATTTATCTACCAGTAGTACCTGTGGGATATGAGGGGAGCTACCTACCTACCCATCCATCTACCTACCCGTGTAATAACAGGGGAGCTACCTACCTACCCATCCATCTACCTACCCGTGTAATATCAGGGGAGCTACCTACCTACCGGGTAGGTAAGTAGCTCCCCTGATATCACACAGGTAGGTAGGTAGATGGATGGGTAGGTAGGTAGCTTCTCTGATATCACCCAGGTAGGTAGATGGATGGGTAGGTACTGGTAGCTCCCCTGATATCACACAGGTAGGTAGATAGATGGATGGGTAGGTCCTACCTCCTCCTGTACCATGTTCGCAGTGTCTGACCACCTCCTGTACCATGTCCGCAGTGTCTGACCACCTCCTGTACCATGTCCGCAGTCTCTGACCACCCCCTGTACCATGTCCGCAGTGTCTGACCACCTCCTGTACCATGTCCGCAGTCTCTGACCACCTCCTGTACCATGTCCGCAGTCTCTGACCACCTCCTGTACCATGTCCGCAGTCTCTGACCACCTCCTGTACCATGTCCGCAGTCTCTGACCACCACCTGTACCATGTCCGCAGTCTCTGACCACCTCCTGTACCATGTCCGCAGTCTCTGACCACCTCCTGTACCGTGTCTGACCAGAGTCTGCAGACTCTGATGTAAGGGGGAACTCTGTGCTGGCTGGGTTATGGTAACCCAACCTTCATGTAAATTTGAGAAATATGTTTTTTGACTTTTGTTTAACTTAAACACATTGCTAATAGCACTAGCTATATGTTTATAGTTAAAATATTGATATTTGCACTGTTTAGCACTGAAAATTGTTATTTTAGGTACTTTTTTCAGTGTCCGTAAAAAATGTGGCTTGGTCAGTAAATTTCATGATTTTTTGCCAGTAAAAAATTGGTGCCGTCCGTAAATTTTGGACGTTCTGCCAGTAAATTTCCTTCCGAGGGGTTGGCAACACTGATGCAAGATTGTGTGCTTGTACTTTCAAAATTCCTACCAGGTCTTCTAGACCTCCTGCTCTGAGAATCCCTGCCAGGACTTCCAATGGTTCTTGCAGAATTTCTGCAAGGACTTCTAGATTTCCCAGTAGTGACTCTGGGTTGTCCTATAAACAGGAATGGTATTTAGGTACCAGTCTCTACCCCTGCCTGGACCTACTCTGTCTTCTGCAGCCCTGCACCTGCAACACTGTGGACTCTCCATTCAGCCATCCCCTTGGTGGGGTGATCCTAAGGGCTTGCGATTCGCAGCAAAGTAAACAGGGGCTACTAGGGTTCCAGGTCTGGCTCAGTCATCAAGAGATCTTGTAAAGACCAAATGCCACTTTGATTCTATGCCTTGGGTTAGCCCTCATCACCTGCCAGGGGGTGCCATAACAGATAGTAAGTTAGGTCCCCCAGGGCTTTTGCCTTCTGAAAGCAAACATCTTGTTGATATCTCTGGCCCATATAAAGAATCAAAATACAGTTCTACTTTTCAGGCCAAAAAGGATGACAAAGCCTATGAACCACCATGTCTGCTACTTTTATATGTGATCCCATAATCCTCGTTTGTTGGAAATGTGGATCTTTACTGTGCTGTCATGGGTATGATATGGAGTTTTGGCCACCAAATTCTAATTCCATGGCTTGTCTCTTGAAGTAGATATTTACTTTATATGCGATCCTATACACCACGCAGAAGGCTATCAATTTATTTTTGGTTCAAGGCTAGGGCCCACAAGCATCTTTAGATGGAGCAGTGTCACCAAGACTTTGAAGTGGTAGCCTGGTCCTCCGGTGGGCATTCTGCAGTGGACCCTCCGAGGCTGAAGCTACATACTATTACCACCACATTTGAGGCACCACTTACTGTGATATTTCCATGACTGTCTCACTTTGCTGGCATCAGCCCACAAAAAGACGTTCTTCCATTATTCCAAAAAGGCAAGATTGCTACATTTAGCGGGCTGCTATGCTGAGAATTTTGAGATAAGTGTCTCCTCAGTCAGACCCCTTCTGAGCCTTTACTTGAGCCAGAGTTGAACAGGTGTACTGTTGGTCTCAGGCAGTTTGCAATACATGCCCCTCCACTCTCCTTTCTAGTTTAGTGGGATCATGTATGAGGTCTGAAAAGCATTTCTGGAGAGCAGAATCTGAATTATAAATTGGATCTTTTGTAGCAGAATGCTTTTTGCAAATTTCACAAGCAATGGTGGCAGATAATATCAAAACAATGTTTCCAGGAACAGTTAAAAGGAAGTATTGTAGTGTATACACAGTGTCGGGACAAGGTCATCTAGAGCCCAATGCGAAGATGCCAAACTGTGCCAAGATGTATGAGCATTATGTGTCAGCAAAAATCACCTCCCAAAAATGTGAGCACTAATTTGCCCACTCACCCCCTAAGCATCAATCCCTCCAGTAAAAATCCAACCCCCTGCTGAAATCCCCCTCCCAGCACAAATCTTTTCCCCCTTTCCCCAAATCCCCCCAACACAAATGCCCCCCCCCTCGCCAAAAAAAATTACCCCCTCCTGGCACAAATTCTCTACCCCTCAAATTTCACTTCTGAGTACACATCCTCACCCCCCCTCCACTCCATATCCCCCCTCCTAGCACAAATCCACCCCTTAAATTACCCCTTCTAGCACCGATCCCCCTAATAAACAATTTCCCCTCCTAACACAATTCTCCTCACCCCTTCACCATATCACGTCTTCTAGCACAAACACCCCTCCTAGCACTAATCCCCCTGAAACACCATTGCTAGCAATTCTTACCACCTGACGGCCCCCCAAATTGCCCCTCCAAACCCAAATCCCTTCCCCCTCAATCTCCTTGCAGCACCCCCACCCCCCCACCCCCACCTCACATGAAACCACAGTGCCCAGGGCGGCCCTCCCTCCTGCCCACCCCTTGTCCCGGCCCTGTGTATACAGTATAGAGGAGGAATAGGAAGCCTGTCTGACTAACTCTAAATGGCACTTAAGTGCAGAACATTTCTTTAACAAGCTTATGGGCTCCACTGGAGTCTCGAGATCCAGGCACCTGCTGCCCATTGTAATCCTTCACTGACCAGAGCTTCGCTTTAGTGTCTTTGAGCACATCCCCTCTTTTTTATTTTGTTAATGTGTGACGTGGTCAGCTTTAACCAACAAAACAGATACTGCATTCATTTTTTTTCTCTTCTCACATTGCTGAATGACGGGAGCAGAGAGATAAGGCAAGGTTTCTCAATCTTTTTTCAATCGAAGCACTCTTTAAAATTATGCATTATATCAAGGCACCCCATTCTAAAATGTGAATAAACTGAAATAATAGTTTTATATATTGTAGCAATGTCCACACATGCAGGATGCCCAACGTTAGAGGTGATTTATTATTTTAATGCAAATACACCTTTGCACACTGGTACTGACTAGTATTTCAGTGTTTCTTTTCTCCTTCAGTCTCTCTCCCTCATTCAGCTAATGTGACCCCAACGCTGATGGAGAGGGGCAGGGGAGGGACAAACAAAGATGCTGAGCAGACGCTCGACCTCCTCCATATCAACAAATGACATAATTGGTTGCTAGGATGCCAGCGGCTAGCAGGTTGTTATGGTGCACAATGAACACCTGTGCACAGTGAACCCCATTGTGTAACTAAAAGGCAGGCTTGATCCACCCGCTATCTTGAAAACTATTTTGGGCATTTTGCCAAGGCACCCCTGAAGAAACCTGAAGGCACCCCAGGGTGAATGGGCACCCTGGTTGAAAAAGGCTGCGATAAGGGATGGATGGTGCAGAGGCAAAATTTGACTGAAAAAGAAAAAAAAAAATCGTCTATGGCTTAAAGCGGTTGTATACTGCCGAAAAAAAAAAAAAAACCCTGCAAGACAAAGGCATAATGAGCTAGTATGCATTGCATACTAGCTCATTATGAAATACTTACCTTAAAACAAAGCCCCGACACGGACGCCCGAACACCGCTGTGGGAACTGTCATGCTCCCTCGGCGTCTCTTCTGGGTTCGGCGGCTCCGGCGCTGTGAGTGGCCAGAGCCGCAATGACGCATGCGCACGGGAGTCAATTTCTGGCAAGGAACTCTGAAGGTCTGCCGGATCTTCAGAGTGCATGCGCTGCTAGCGTCAGCGGCTGCATGCAGGGCAAATATCTCCTAAACTGTGCAGGTTTAGGAGATATTAATTGTACCTACTGGTAAGCCTTATTATAGGCTTACCTGTAGGTAAAAGTAAAAAAATCGAGTATACTACCGCTTTAAGACTGGATTTCCCTTACCTTGACAAGATTTCCTCTCATGCCCTGTTATGTATCCATAAGGCCCCTTTCACACTTTTGCGACTTGTCGCATAACAAGTTGTACCCCATGATTTCCAATGAGTACCATTCATATCTGTGTGACTTCAAGTTGCAGCGACTTTAACGACTTGCCCACGCAGATTTTCTGCGACAGGGCGGCTTAGCTGTGCATAATCACGTAGATTAGAACTGAAAAATTGGGCGAGCAAAATTATTCAGCCCCCTTAAGTTAATACTTTGTAGCGCCACCTTTTGCTGCGATTACAGCTGTAAGTCGCTTGGGGTAAGTCTCTATCAGTTTTGCACATCGAGAGACTGAAATTTTTGCCCATTCCTCCTTGCAAAACAGCTCGAGCTCAGTGAGGTTGGATGGAGAGCGTTTGTGAACAGCAGTTTTCAGTTCTTTCCACAGATTCTCGATTTTATTCAGGTCTGGACTTTGACTTGGCCATTCTAACACCTGGATATGTTTATTTGTGAACCATTCCATTGTAGATTTTGCTTTATGTTTTGGATCATTGTCTTGTTGGAAGACAAATCTCCGTCCCAGTCTCAGGTCTTTTGCAGGCTCCATCAGGTTTTCTTCCAGAATGGGCCTGTATTTGGCTCCATCCATCTTCCCATCAATTTTAACCATCTTCCCTGTCCCTGCTGAAGAAAAGCAGGCCCAAACCATGATGCTGCCACCACCATGTTTGACAGTGGGAATGGTGTGTTCAGGGTGATGAGCTGTGCTGCTTTTACGCCAAACATAACGTTTTGCATTGTTGCCAAAAAGTTCGATTTTGGTTTCATCTGACCAGAGCACCTTCTTCCACATGTTTGGTGTGTCTCCCAGGTGGCTTGTGGCAAACTTTAAACGACACATTTTATGAATATCTTTAAGAAATGGATTTCTTCTTGCCACTCATCCATAAAGGCCAGATTTGTGCAGTATACGACTGATTGTTGTCCTATGGACAGAGTCTCCCACCTCAGCTGTAGATCTCTGCAGTTCATCCAGAGTGATCATGGGCCTCTTGGCTGCATCTCTGATCAGTCTTCTCCTTGTATGAGCTGAAAGTTTAGAGGGACGGCCAGGTCTTCGTAGATTTGCAGTGGTCTGATACTCCTTCCATTTCAATATTATCACTTGCACAGTGCTCCTTGGGATGTTTAAAGCTTGGGAAATCTTTTTTGTATCCAAATCCGGCTTTAAACTTCTCCACAACAGTATCTCGGACCTGCCTGGTGTGTTCCTTGTTCTTCATGATGCTCTCTGCACTTTAAACGGACCTCTGAGACTATCACAGTGCAGGTACATGCATACGGAGACTTGATTACTCACAGGTGGATTCTATTTATCATCATTAGTCATTTAGGTCAACATTGGATCATTCAGAGATCCTCACTGAACTTCTGGAGAAAGTTTGCTGCACTGAAAGTAAAGGGGCTGAATAATTTTGCACGCCCAATTTTTCAGTTTTTTATTTGTTAAAAAAAGTTTGAAATATCCAATAAATTTTGTTCCACTTCATGATTGTGTCCCACTTGTTGTTGATTCTTCACAAAAAATTACAGTTTTATATCTTTATGTTTGAAGCCTGAAATGTGGCAAAAGGTCGCAAAGTTCAAGGGGGCCGAATACTTTCGCAAGGCACTGTATTTGTTAACAAAGTTTGAAATATCCAATAAATTTCGTTCCACTTCATGATTGTGTCCCACGTGTTGTTGATTCTTCACAAAAAATTACAGTTTTATATCTTTATGTTTGAAGCCTAAAATGTGGGAAAAGGTCGCAAAGTTCAAGGGGGCTGAATACTTTCGCAAGGCACTGTATACCGTAGGTGATTCCCCCTGTGTTGGGGCGAGAATGTCGCTGTGGTTAGGAGTATTATGGGTATTAATTAAGGGTATTAGGGGTATTATGGAGCCAGTGGAACCCACTCTCAGAAGGAAGGGGGGGGGATCCTTGGGGTCCCACTCGGCTATGGCCACCATGAAGGCCATGACAGCGGTCCTACAGTCATTAATATCTAAAGTGGACCTGGTTTTGCAGAGAAGACCTGGCAGAAAGCGCCCTCCACCTTCACCTGTTTCATCTGCCCCCTCAGACTTTGAGGCTAAATTTGCCACCACCGTGAACGCAAGCCACCCCACGGTGTCTGCGTCCACGCACCTCGAGAGCTCGGATAGTGAGGATGATTCCTCTTCCACCACCGCGCATGAGAAAGCTCTGGTAGAGGCATGGATTCTGTCAGTGTGAGAAACTTTATAAATGTAGGATGCTGCATCGGCTACTCCGGTGCAATTTGGCACCCGCAGGCCATCCAGAGCGACTAAACTGTTTTCTGTCTGGGATACCTAACCGTTTTGCTAGGAGATATCCTATTGAAGAGTCTCTTTTGAAGAAACTGACAGTACCACCTGTGGTGGACTCCTAGGCTGAATAAAGTCACGTTACTACCAATAGAGGATGCTCCGTCTTTAGGGTCCCGTGGATAGGAAGATTCAAGTTTGGAAATTGTATATTATTTGGTGTGAGTCTAAGGGGGGTTTCCCCCCTTTCTTTTTTGGTATCACGTCTATTGGGGTTTCTCCAACGAGATGTAGATCAGCTTTTGGCTCTGGGCACCATTAAGAGCCAGATATCAGCTTTGGCAATTTTCTTCCAAAAACCGTTGGGTGCGAATTCCTTGGTTCACACTTTCATGCAGGGGGTTTGCCATCTGGCCCTGCCGGTGCGGTCCCTGGTGCCTCCTTGGGACCTTTACCTGGTACCAGAGGCGGCTCTCTAATTAGGCCGGTAAGGCAGCCGCCGAAGGCCTCGCACTTAAAGGGGCCTCGCATGATCCTTCCCAAACATTTTTTTTTTTTTAATGAATAGAGTTGTCCTTCACCTTGCGACACGCCAGGTCGCCGGGGGCCGCATCCGCACACTCCACATCCTGACATAAACATTAAATGCCGGGCGCAGCAGCGCTACGCGCTACACCAGTAGACTGTCTGTGGGTGTATGGCAATTCTCGAGTCCAGTCTCCAGCCAGCCAGGCCCCGCAGTGCACGCACTCCAGTGGTGTACCAACAAGGGGGCGGGGGGGGGGGGGCGGTCCGCCCCGGGTGCTACACATTGGGGAGTGCCAGGGAGCCCCAGGGTGACACCCAGAGCCGGCCACCAAACTGCCGAGTCTGCCGCTCACTGACCCTGGAGAGCGGAGCAAGAGGCAGCGAGTGTAGAACAGCACAGCCACAGGGAGAATCATCAGCGCTGAATATACAGTGGGGCGGTCCCGGGCGGACACTGACGATTAATGAGCAGGTGATTGGTTGCTAGGACCCCCTAGCAACCAATCACCTGCTGTGAACTAGCAAGTTTAACTTCAGTAATTCCCGCTCTATATTCAGCGCTGATGATGATTCTCCCTGCCCTGTTCTGCTTTACACTGACTGCTCCCTGCTCTGCTCTCCTAATAAGGTAGGATGGGAGGATGGGGGGGCTGTATATATCATCTAAAGGATTCCATGGGGGGGGGGAGTGGGGGGCTGTATATATCATCTAAAGGATTCCATGGGGGGGGGGGGGCTGTATATATCATCTAAAGGATTCCATGGGGGGGGGAGTGGGGGGCTGTATATATCATCTAAAGGATTCCATGGGGGGGGGGGAGTGGGGGGCTGTATATATCATCTAAAGGATTCCATGGGGGGGGCTGTATATATAATCTAAAGGATTCCATGGGGGGGGGGCTGTATATATAATCTAAAGGATTCCATGGGGGGGGGAGTGGGGGGCTGTATATATCATCTAAAGGATTCCATGGGGGGGGGGGGCTGTATATATAATCTAAAGGATTCCATGGGGGGGGGGCTGTATATATAATCTAAAGGATTCCATGGGGGGGGGGAGTGGGGGGCTGTATATATCATCTAAAGGATTCCATGGGGGGGCTGTATATATAATCTAAAGAATTCCATGGGGGGGGGGAGTGGGGGGCTGTATATATAATCTAAAGGATTCCATGGGGGGGGGGAGTGGGGGGCTGTATATATCATCTAAAGGATTCCATGGGGGGGCTGTATATATAATCTAAAGGATTCCATGGGGGGGGGGGGGGCTGTATATATAATCTAAAGGATTCCATGGGGGGGGAGTGGGGGGCTGTATATATCATCTAAAGGATTCCATGGGGGGGAGTGGGGGGCTGTATATATCATCTAAAGGATTCCATGGGGGGGGGGGGTTGTATAATGTAATGTAAATGGTTCATGGGGGCGGGCTGTGTATATATACTGTATATATAATCTAAAGGGTTCCATGGGGGGGGGGGCTGTATATATAATCTAAAGGATTCCATGGGGGGGGGCTGTATATATAATCTAAAGGATTCCATGGGGGGGGGGAGTGGGGGGCTGTATATATCATCTAAAGGATTCCATGGGGGGGGGGAGTGGGGGGCTGTATATATCATCTAAAGGATTCCATGGGGGGGGGGAGTGGGGGGCTGTATATATCATCTAAAGGATTCCATGGGGGGGGTTGTATAATGTAATGTAAATGGTTCATGGGGGCGGGCTGTGTATATATACTGTATATATAATCTAAAGGGTTCCATGGGGGGAGGCTGTATAATGTAAATGGTTCATTTGGGGGGGGGGGGGCTGTATAATCTAAAGGGTTCCATGAGGGGGGTGGTGTGGGGGGATGTGTAATGTAAAGGGGTCCAGAGGTGTGGGGGGATGTGTAATGTAAAGGGGTCCAGAGGTGTGGGGGGATGTGTAATGTAAAGGGGTCCAGAGGTGTAGGGGGATGTGTAATGTAAAGGGGTCCAGAGGTGTGGGGGGATGTGTAATGTAAAGGGGTCCAGAGGTGTTGGGGGCTGTGTAATGTAAAGGGGTCCAGAGGTACGGGGGCTGTGTAATGTAAAGGGGTCCAGAGGTACAGGGGCTGTGTAATGTAAAGGGGTCCAGGGGTACGGGGGCTGTGTAATGTAAAGGGGTCCAGAGGTACAGGGGCTGTGTAATGTAAAGGGGTCCAGAGGTACGGGGGCTGTGTAATGTAAAGGGGTCCAGAGGTACAGGGGCTGTGTAATGTAAAGGGGTCCAGAGGTACGGGGGCTGTGTAATGTAAAGGGGTCCAGAGGTACGGGGGCTGTGTAATGTAAAGGGGTCCAGAGGTACAGGGGCTGTGTAATGTAAAGGGGTCCAGAGGTACAGGGGCTGTGTAATGTAAAGGGGTCCAGAGGTACGGGGGCTGTGTAATGTAAAGGGGTCCAGAGGTACAGGGGCTGTGTAATGTAAAGAGGGTCTTCCTACATTTTACCCGCAGTTATAGCTGCAGTCCTATAGATTTCTATTAGATTGCGCTTTTTTTTTTTTCCTGCATTTTCTGAAAGCGCACCAAAAGTCCCACATGCTGCATCTTTGGCGCACTTTCAGAAAACCGGAAAATCATCTTTTTTGGGGGAGGAGTTACACCATGTTTTAATGCACCAGGTGACTGCAATCCTAGTGATGCCACTGGCAGTTAAATGTATTTCTGTCTGGTGCCTCAGGTCAGTCGGCGCCGTTTTTGCAGAGGAGGAAGAGGAGGAGGGGGGCCTGGCCGCCCAGGGGGAGCAGAGGGAGGAGAATTCTTTCAGGTTTAAGGCCGCAGTGCACTTGATGACACGTCGATGTGTGGTGCGTCGTCTTTCCGCCTGGGGAGGGGTGCCAGATATAGGATCCGCCCCGGGTGCCAAATGCTCTAGGTACGCCCCTGACGCACTCACATCGGCTTCTTCTGGTTGGGCTGCTGCTGCACTGAGTCTCCGCCTCTTTCTCCTGCATTCCATGAATCATGGTCCGGGATAGCGATGATGTCACAACGTGATGTCACGTAACCCCTCCCCTGCATTCTCCCGGCATCGGTACCACGAGGAGAACTTGAAGATAAGAGCAGACCAGAAGAAGAAGACGAAAAGGTAAGGACTGGAGCTGGACTGGAGGACTCAGAGTGGGTGACTGACTGCAAAAAGAAGGCCTGTCCTGTCCAAGAGGCAGCCAGCCGCCGCCTGCAGCTGCAGAGGACTGTCCTGACACCTGTCATCCTCCTGAAATTTGAATATTTAAGTTATAAGTACCATTCCAGGCTGGCTTGAAATGAAAAATATAATTAATATGGGAAACGTCCTATAATCCTATGCAATTGAAAAAATTAGATTAAAAAAAATAATAAAGTGCTCAGTGCTTCTGCTTCATCATGAATCATGCTATTGCTTCTTATCTTATAACAACCCAATGGTATGTTTTTTCTTTATATAAGTGCTCTGTGCTCAGATGGATTCCTCACAATTTATTTTATATCCAGACCAGTGCATCCACTCAGTGCTTCCCTCTCAATCCCCCCCAACTCACTGGACAATTCAAGGGAATAACGCCTGTCACGTGTCACAGCTTTAATAAGGTGCCAGATCCCAGATGAATGGTGTAGACTGCCTGCACTTCTGCATAAAGGGGGTAACATGTTCTGGAGCTGAAGTGGTTAAAAGAGTTAGTGAATTGTTAATTTTTATGAAAACCAATAAAAAAAGGCTGCAGAGACGTTATTAATCCAGTTTGGTGTGTCCAGTATTCTTTGTATATTTGGAGTATATGGGATGCCACCTACCGTCCCCTGTTACATCACTTCTGCTTTGAACGCAAAACATGTCGTCACTTTGACATCTGCGATTCATGAAGTGTACCATATTTCTGACCAAACTCTGTGTGTGTGTGAGTGTAAATATATATATATATATATATAAAAATAAAATATATCAGACGGGGTTTCTCTTTTCCCCCCTATCTTTTAGCACTTGCTGACCAGCCACCAAAACATATACTGCAGGTTGGCAGATTCCTGCAAAATGATGTGCCCATATGTCGCTTTGCAGGAGCGCACGCACCCATTTGCTAGGGCAGAGGGGAAGCTGATCTTTGAATAAAATAACTGGAAGGTACCTCAGCCTCACTATCGAGATCTCCTTTTTTATACCCATGGGGGAGCTATGTAAGAGGCACCGTGACCCAAGGACTTGACTGAGAGCCATGTTTATGCCACGGTCTTATCTTCAGCAGAAGTTCTGCTGAAGATAAGACCGTGGCATAAACATGGCTCTCGAGTCCTTGGGTCACGGTGCCTCTTACATAGCTCCCTGGGGCGCCTGGGGTTTTATCGCGCAAGGGGGGCCTCATATTTTAATTTCGCCTAAGGCCTCAAAAAGTCTAGAGCCGCCTCTGCCTGGTACTGTCGGTCCTTCAATGACCGCCCTTTGAGAATATACATGAAATTCCTTTACTTACCTTGTCACAGAAAGTGGCTTTCTTCGATGTTATTACTTCTGATCGCAGGGTTTTGGAGCTGGCTGCATTGTCCTGTCGGTCGTCCTATCGGATGGTTCATAGGGACAAAGTGGTGTTCTGCCGATGTCATTCGTTTCTTCCGAAGGTAGTTTCGGGGGTTTCACTTGAATGAGGACATTGTGTTGCCTTTGTTATGTCCTAAGCAAAAACATCCGAAGGAGGTCGCTTTGCATTCGTTGGATGTGGTCAGGGTGTACTTGATGGCGACTGAGTCTATTCGGGAATCGGATTCCTTGCTTATCCTTACGGATGGCCCTCCTAAGGGGCAGGCTGCATCTGCTGCAACCATTTCCAGATGGATCAGGCAAACGGTGTTACAGGCCTATTCATTTAAGAGTCAGGTTCCCCGTTTCCCTGTTAGGGCGCATTCCACAAGGGCTTTCCGTCATCAGGCGTCAGTGGTTCAGGTTTGCAAAGTGGCAACCTGGGCGTCTGTACACAAGTTGTACAAGGTGGATGTTTTTGCATCTGCAGATGCCGTGGCAGAGACTTCTGCCTCTTGAGGGTTTTTTTTCTGGTAGGTGAGCTCCAGTTATTCCTGGTTGAGCTCCTGTTTACCTGGTTGGCTAAGTTAGCCTTCTTTTTGGGAATATGTTTATTGCTGTGTTTTTCCCACCCCTCATGCTGATACTGCTTTGGGCTGTAGTGTCCCATCCGTCTAATGAAGATATGAAGCTGTGTCCATCAATGAACGAAAGAGAAAACTGGATTTTTCTCTTACCGTAAAATCCTTTTCTCTGATGTTCATTGACGGACACAGCACCCTCCCCTTTCTGTGGAGTTGGGGTATGTATTCTTCTGACACTGCTGGTTACAAAACTGATATCCTAGAGCAGGAAGTGGGAGTATACCACCTGGGACTGCCCCATAGGCGTAGTTAAGCTTTGTTAACTTTTCCGCGTAGTGTCCTACTCCTAGGAAGAGCAGCACAACCCATCCGTCTAATGAAGATATGAATCTGTGTCCGTCAGTGAACATCAGAGAAAAGGATTTCACGGTAAGACAAAAATCCATTTTTTTTTTGTTTTTCTGTTATAAAATTTTGCAAATAAATAATCTTTCTTCATAAATTTAGGCCAAAATGTATTCTGCTACATTTAAAAATAATCCAAATCATGTGAAAATAATCCAAATCAGTGTATATTTTTTATAGTCTCTAGGAAAGTTTTAGAGTCCACAAACTGTGGTATATACACCATATTACCGAAAGTATTGGGATGCCTGCCTTTACATGCACATGAACTTTAATGGTATCCCAGTCTTAGTCCGTAGGGTTCGATATTGAGTTGGCCCACCCTTTGCAGCTATAACAGCTTTAACTCTTCTGGGAAGGCTATCCACAAGGTTTAGGAGTGTGTCTATGGGAATGTTTAACCATTCTTCCAGCAGTGCATTTGTGAGGTCAGGCACTGAAGTTGGACAAGAAGGCATGGCTCGCAGTCTCCACACTAATTCTTCCCAAATGTTTTCTATCGGGCTGAGGTCAGGACTCTGTGCAGGTCAGTCAAGTTCCCCCAGCCTAAACTCGCTCATCCATGTCTTTATGGACCTTGCTTTGAGCACTGGTCCCAAGCATTTAGTGGAGGGGGGTTTTGGTGTGGGGTTGCTTTTCAGGGGTTGGGCATGGCCCCTTAGTTCCAGTGAAGGTAACTCTTAAGGCGTCAGCATACCAAGACATTTGGGGTCGTGTGTGTGAAGGCAGGACTTTTGGTAATACTGTATATTGTATATTTGAAAATTGATCAGTCGTGATGTACTGACAGCCTATCTAATTTCTTGAGGCCCTTAAAATGCCAGGACAGTACAAACATCCCCCAAATTATCCCTTTTTGGAAAGTATACAGTCCAAGGTATTTAGTAAGGGACATGGCAAGTTTTTTTAAGTTGAAATGTTGTTGTCACAATTTTTTTGGAAAATGAAGAAATGAAAAAAAATATATATTTTTTTCACATTTTTTTTTTTTTTACATACTGTCACCAGTGCATCATATTACTGATGTGGTGGTGATCAGGGTTGTACTGGCTGACTGGTGACAGTATGTACAAAAAAAATATAACAATTTTTTAAGATTTTATTTTTCTTTACAAATGTTTCCATTTTTTTGTAATGTTTAAAAAAACTGGATTTTTGACTTACCGTCAAATCCTTTTCTCCAAAGTTCATTGACAGATGCAGCTTCATATCTTCTTGACCATTGGGTTATGCTGCCCCCTACAGGAGTAGGACACTAGGCAGGAAAAAGCTTTACCACACCTATGGGGCAGTCCCTGCAGGCATAACCCCACACACTCTGCTACTGCCCTCAGTTTTGTTGCAAGCAGTGTTTAGAAGACAACAACGCCATTCCACTCATAATTAGAGGGGTGGGTGCTGCGTCTTTCAATGAACTTCAGAGAAAACGATTTTACGGTAAGTCAAAAATCCAGTTTTCTCTATCGTTCATTGACAGACGCAGCTTCATATCTTCTTGACCATTGGGACGTCCCAAAGCAGTATTTGCATGAGGGGTGGGAAAAACAACGCAAAAAAAAAACCGTAATTTTCCAAAGGCTAAATGTCCAAGTCACCTTTAACCTCCCTGGCAGTCTGATTATGTCAGAATTTCTGTGCTAAAAGCGGTACATTCTTTTGCATGGAAATCTGTTGTTTTACATTTTAAAATTCACCTTCCCCTGTGATCCCCCGCCGTCCTCCCCTCCTCCCCCGCCGTCCTCCCGCTGTCCTCCCACTGTGTGCTCGGCCGATGCCGGCACCTGTCTTCCGGTTCTCTTCCCTGCGAGCAGGGGGGTGGAACCGGCAGCAATTAAAACATTTGTAAATACACTAAATGACATGATACAAAGTTGTGATCCTAACGGATTAAATAACTGACCGTGCTCTGCGACTGACCGTGCTCTGCGACTGACTGTGCTCTGCGACTGACTGCTACTGACTGACCGTGCTCTGCGACTGAGTACCTGGGAGGACTGGTAAGTATTTTAGCGACTGGTGAGTATCTTAGCGACTGGTGAATACCTTAGGGTTAGCACCAGGGGAGATAGAGGTAGAGTAGGTAAGGAATAGCAGGTCGTTACTAATTATCCCCAAAGAGTAGAGAGTAATAATGTCCGACAGGATTGGGGATGCCACTCAGTGCACTTCTTGCTGCATGTATGCGTTCCTTAATGAACCAATCGAGGGTGAATACTGCTGTGCAAGATGTGTGCAACTTGTTACTCTGGAAGCCCAGATCCTGGATCTGGAGAACAAAGTGGCAACACTGCGTAGCATCAACAACCTGGAAAGGAGCTTGGACATTACCCATCAGGCGCTGGCAGGGGCTGGCATAGAGGAGGGAGGAGTAGAGGAGACGCAGGCATCAGAGGTAGGCAGTTGGGTGAAGGGTAGAGGGAAGAGTGCCAGGGAGGCCAGTCCTGAGTTGATACACCCTAACAAATTTGCCAAGTTGCATGTTGGTGGGGATATCAGCTCAGGGGTGGCAGTGCTGGAGCAGGTGCCCTCCGCCAGCTGCCAGGGGAGTGGTGGCTCCAGGACGGAGGGTGGCCGAGACTCAGGAAAGGTTAGACAGGTTGTGGTAGTGGGGGACTCAATTATCAAGAGGACAGATTGGGCAATCTGTCGAAACGATCGCGGTAGTCGGACAGTACCGGGCGCTCAAGTTCAGCACATCACGGATCGGGTAGACAGATTATTGGGAGGGGCTGGGGATGACCAAGCGGTCATGGTGCATGTGGGCACTAATGACCAAGTAAGAGGAAGGTGGAGGATCCTAAAGAACGATTTCAGGGACTTAGGGAATAGATTGAGGAATAGGACCTCCAAGGTGGTTTTCTCTGAAATACTGCTGGTACCTCAAGCCACACAAGAGAGGCAGAAGGATATTAGGGAACTTAACAAGTGGCTGAGGAACTGGTGTAGGAAGGAAGGGTGTGTGTCCCTGGAGAACTGGGCTGACATCTCAGTCTGCTACCGGCTCTTTAGTAAGGATGGGCTGCACCTTAATGCAGTGGTTCTCAATTCCGGTCCTCGGGACCCACTAACAGGCCAGATTTTAAGTATTACCTTGGGGGATGCAGACTAGAATACTGCAATCACTGAGCAGCAAATGAGATCACCTGTGATGTAATTTAGTTATCTTGCAAACCTGGCCTGTTGGTGGGTCCCGAGGACCGGAGTTGGGAACCACTGCCTTAATGGGGATGGTACAGCTCTTTTGGGGAGAAAGATGGCCACCAAGTTGGAAGGGCTTTTAAACTAGGAGATGGGGGGGGGGGGGCTCCGAAGTAGAGTCAGGAGGGAGGGTGCAAAGGACAGAAGGCAGTATTAGAGTCAGCAGGGACAGTAGTTCCATAACGTCAATTGGGGGGTCTGTGCGGGAAAACCTCAGACCAAAACAGGAATAAAAATAATCACCATTCACTATCAACTTCCACAAAACTAAGAGTAATATATGCAAATGCCAGGAGCCTAGCTAATAAAATGGATGAGTTGGAAATGTTTGTACACGAGGAGGACATAGACCTTGTGGGAATAACGGAAACTTGGTTGGATCCCTCACATGACTGGCTGGCCAATATCCAAGGGTATTTGGTGTACCGGAAGGACAGGGTAGGAAAAAGAGGGGGAGGGGTATGTCTCTATGTCAAGAATAATGTAAGGGTGGTAGAGAGGAGTGATATTATGGAAGGGATGAGTATGGAGTTAGAATCCTTGTGGGTAGAACTCCATAGGGAAGAAGTAAAGGGAAAAGTAATTGTGGGGGTTTGCTATAGGCCACCCAACCAAAGGGAGGAGGTAGAGCTGGAATTTATATCACTGTTGGGTAAAGTGGCAAAACTGGGATCAGTCATCATATTAGGGGACTTCAATTATCCCGACATTGACTGGGAAGAGGGGACTACACACTCACAGAAGGCCCGTCTCTTCATGGAAACCTTACAGGACAACTATATGTCTCAGTTGGTGGATTCTCCTACTAGAGAAAATGCAGTGCTGGATCTATTGATTGTCAGGTCACCTGTGGCCAGGTGACAACTGCACCCTGTTGGAGGCAGGGGCGCTGCGCAAGGTAGTGAACCCAATAGCAGACTGCTGCGGATGGACCGGAACGTGAGCCCAAGAGTCCCGAGGGCGCGGAGTCTAAAACCCAGCAGGTGTTCACCAGAGCCTCTAGTGGTGAGGATGGACTTGGCTGCAGCTGGGCCCAGGTCGCGGCCCCTGGGGTCCCCCAGGTCACGCTCCGTAGGGAGAGAAGGGAAGCAGCCACTCAGGACACACAGAATGGTGATGGGTAAGCCGAGGTCGGGGTAACAGGCAGACAAGGGTAGTCAAGGGACAGGCCAAAGGTCAGGGTAACAGGCAAACAGGAATAGTCAGAGACAAGCCAAAGTCGGTACACAGAAGAGTAGTTCAAGCACACGGCAAACAGGAAACTAACACTGTTTAACAGCAAAGCAGACCTGCAGTGCACTGGTTAATATAGACTTCCTGTGATGACCTGGGCGGGGCAGGAACAGGAAGTAGAGGTGATAAAAAGGAAACAGAAATGCAGTCTGACCTCTAATACAGACATGATGGGACAGGTAAGCTCGCCAAACTTTTGCAAGTCCATGACATTGATCACTAATGACCCAGACCTAATCTCGGAGGTAGCAGTCCAGGACAACCTGGGCTCTAGCGATCACAGGATGATCACATTTAGCGTAAATAACAATATAACAAGGCAAGAGGGGAACATAAGAACCCTAAACTTCAGAAGGGCAAACTTTCCCAAATTGTGCTCAATGATGGAAAGGGTAAACTGGGACCAAACCCTAGGAACACTGACCTTGGAGGAAAAATGGGAATGCTTTAGGAACATATTAAACAAATGCATCTCGCAGTGCATTCCTATGGGAAATACATTTAGAAGTGAAAAAGCCAAACCTGGCTGGCTAAACTGTAATGTTAAAAAACTTATTAGGGGTAAAAAAAATGGCCTTCAAGAAATATAAATCAGAGGGCACAGTATCGGCTTTCGAGCAATACAAGGAGGCAAATAAGAAAAGTAAATACGAAATCAAAATGGCTAAAATCAACTTTGAGAGACAAATAGCGGAGGATAGTAAAAGGAACCCAAAGAAATTCTTTAAATATATCAACAGCAAAAAAACTAGGGCAGAGCATATTGCACACATAATTAACGATGATGGGAGGATGGTTACAGAGGACACTGAAAAAGCAACCTTGCTGAACGTTTTTTTCTCCTCAGTCTTTACACAGGAAAAGGAGGGGTACACTGTCCATGACTGTTTGGTTAGTACTAATACACAGGACTTGCCACTATGGCTAACAGAGGGTAAAATCAGGGAAAGGCTGGATAAAATTAACACAAATAAATCACCAGGCCCGGATGGCGTACATCCGAAAGTACTCAAAGAACTTAGTAAGACTGTATCTAGACCTCTGTTCCTGATCTTTGCTGACAGTATTATAACAGGAAATGTACCAGGGGATTGGAGGAAAGCTAACTTGATACCGATATTCAAAAAAGGGCAGAGGCATGTCCCGGGAAATTATAGGCCTGTCAGTCTGACATCGATAGTATGTAAACTTCTGGAGGGGATGATAAGGGACTATATTATAGAGTTTGCTAACGACAACAGCATCATCAGCAGTAATCAGCACAGGTTTACAAATGGGCGTTCTTGTCAAACCAATCTCTTAACATTCTACGAGGAGGTGAGCTGTGAGCTAGATAGGGGGAGACCAGTGGATGTGGTGTACCTGGATTTCGCTAAGGTGTTTGATACAGTTTCCCACAAGCGCTTAATTTATAAAATAAGGTCTGCAGGCATCGACCGCAAGGTTTGCTCTTGGATATGGAACTTGCTAAAAGGGCATGTCCAAAGGATTGTAATAAATAGCGCATACTCAGACTGGTCTGGGGTGGTAAGTGGGGTCCCCCAAGGCTTAGTCCTGGGACCAACCTTGTTCAATTTATTCATAAACAGCATTAAGGACGGGATCAGCAGGTCTATATCAGTTTTTGCAGATGACACCAAATTGGGCAGGGCAATAACTGCACAGCATGAAGCAGATATCCTACAGAATGACCTGAACAAAATAACAGAGTGGGCAACGACATGGCAAATGAGGTTTAATGTGGAGAAGTGTAAGGTTTTGCACTTTGGGACTAAAAACATAAAAGCACAATACACTTTAGGGGGGGAATCTTTGGGGGAATAAAAAATGGAGAAAGATCTGGGAGTCTTGGTAGAGGATAGACTAAGCAACAGCATGCAATGTCAAGCGGCAGCTGCCAAAGCCGGCAGAATATTAGCATGCATAAAGAAAGGGATGTATTCCAGAGATAAAACTACAATCCTACCGCTTTATAAAACTCTGGTCCGACCGCATCTGGAGTATTCTGTCCAGGAGGGGTGTGTTGGAGCTGGAGAGAGTCCAGAGAAGGGCAACTAAACTAATTAGGGGATTGGAGGACCTTAATTATGAAGAGCGTCTGCAATCACTTGATTTATTCTCCCTGGAGAAGAGACGCCTGAGAGGGGACATGATAGCAATTTATAATTACCTCAATGGTGATCTCAGCATAGAAAAAAAGCTATTCAGTCGAAAGGATTGCATGAGGATTCGAGGGAATACAATGCGAATAGAGGAGAAGCGTTTCAACATCAGGCAACGCAGGAGGTTATTTACTGTTAGGGCTACAGGATTGTGAAATTCTCTACTACAAGAGGTGGTTTCTGCGGGAAGTATGGCTACTTTCAAAAGACTCTTGGACGTACATCTCAAGGATCATAACATTCAGGGGTATGAGAGATGATTACGGCCATACACACCTACACAGGTTGAACTTAATGGACTTATTGTCTTTATTCAACCTCAACAACTATGTAACTATGTATCATGCCATTTCACCACAGGTTTGCACCTGGTGACTTTTCCGGTGCCCTGCCTGTGCTTTTCCAGTGCTTTGGGCCTGGAAAATTGAGAACGACCGTGGCATCAAAAAAAGCGTTCTTTTTGTGCAGCAGCGCTTTTAGACGAACTGGAAAACAGCAACAGCGAAACTGACTTACTTGAAGAACTGAGCGATAGTGATTCGTGGGAAAATTCGTCATCAGGTACGGAAAGTGACGACAGCGACAATTCTGATATCTCTTTCTGGCACATCGCTCCCCTGGAAATTCTGAAGAATCATTTGATATACTTCCCTAATTCCAAAAGCTATGTGCCAGAAAGAGACATCAGAATCGTCGCCGTCGTCACTTTCCGTACCTGATGACGAATTTTCCCACGAATCGCTATTGCTCAGTTCTTCAAGTAACTCAGTTTCGCTGTCGCCGTTTTCCAGTTGGTCTAAAAGAGCTTTTGCGCAAAAAGAACGCTTTTTGGACACCATGGTCGTTCAAAATTTTCCAGGCCCAAAGCACTGGAAAAGCACAGGCAGGGCACTGGAAAAGTCGCCAGGTGCAATCCTGTGCTAAAATGGCATGATACAGGGTAATCCGTTAGGATCACAGCTATGTACTGTATCATGTCATTTGTGTATTTACACTTTTGAACTTGCCACAGGTTCCACCCCCCTGCGTCGCAACACTTGCAGGGAAGGGAACCGGAAGGCAAGTGCCAGCAATCGGCTTCGCACAGAGCAGGGAGAGACTGTGAAGACGGCAGGGAGGACGGCGGGGAGGACGGTGGGGAGAACGGCGGGGGAGCGCAGGGAAGGTGAGTAACATTGCAGGGTAATCCCGAGTTTGGCTCGGGGTTACCCCTTTTGGTACTGAAAGTGAACCCCGAGCCACACTCGGGAATACTGCTAAGGAGGTTAAGTAACTGCACCCATTCTGTGATGGTCTGTGACACCAGGGTGGTCACAAATATCGGTTTCAATATTGAGCCCACTAACACATGTAAATGGCGGGACAGAGACTCAATCCGTCTATGTACGGGGTCCGTAAAGGCCGAGGATTCTTCCACCGGGACCACAGTAGACTTATTCAGTCTGGAAACCGGATGATCCACCTTTGGTGGCACTATCCACCGAGTGGAAACCACATCCGCGAAGGGATAACGTCATTTAAGGCGCTTGGGCACCACTAACATGTGCTTGATGCGCCTCCACTGTTCATTAACAATATTGTCAAAAAGTTCTGGGCAGGGAAACACCTTGCCCGATTTCTGGGATTTGCGGGCACCAAAGGACACCTGCGTTCCTGATGCCAGTTTTAATATCCAATAATTTTTATTAAGTTTTTTCAGAACAATGAAAAAGAAAGAGGTAATATACAGAAAAACACCACACAGCAGTGTGTTCATACATACAAAATAGTGTCTCATCGGTATCAAACATTATACCATTATAACACATAGGGTCTCATAACAGTACTGTGCCAAGGGAGGCATGCTCAGTGTCCAGAAACCGTACTAGTCCATAAGCGGACAGGCGAGTAGAGTCCCCGTCCCCCACCCCAGACACCCCGACTGGGTTCAAACTGTGTCTGTGGCGGGATGCAGCGCCCCCCCAGCGCCGATCACCCTACATACCCCCTCCCACCAAGGGAACCAGTATTAACCGGTTGCCGACCGCCGCTCGTTCCCTAGGAAGTCCGTGCGTGTGACCGGCGAACCCGATGTCCGCCGGTCACTCTGCGATCGTCGGTGGAGAGGGAGAAAGGCAGGCGGCTGATGTAAACAAGCCGCCTGTCATTCTCTTCTGTGTAGGAATGGTGACCATACGGTTCTACTATGTAGGACCGTTGATCACTGTTCCTACACCAGTAGCCATGTCCAATCACAGTTAGAAGCACGCCCCTAGGGACACACTTAACCCCTCCTTCCCCAATAAAGTTAACCCCTTCCCTGCCAGTGTCATTTTGCATATATATATATATAGCACTGATTACTGCAGTAATGTCACTGGTAACCCCAAAAGTGTCAAAAATGTCAGTCAAGGGTCCGATCTGTCCACCGCAATGTCGCAGTACCGCAAAAAAATCGCAGATCGGCGCCATTACGCGTTAAAAAAAAAACACCAAAAACGCTTTTTGCTATTTTTTTTTACCAAACATATGTAGCATAAAACAAATTGGCCTAAAATGTTAAAAAAATTTGATTTTTACATTTTTTTTGGGGGGGAATTTCATATAAAAAAATGTGAAAAATATTGTTATTTTTGCAAAATTGACGCTCTTTTTTTGTTTATAGCGCAAAAAGTAAAGATCGCACAGGTGATCAAATACCACCAAAAGAAAGCTCTGTTTGTGGGAAAAAAGGGCGTCAAATTCATTTAGGTACAGCATCGCACGACCGCGCAATTGTCCGTTAAAGTCACACAGTGCCGAAGCGCAAAAAAACCCCTGGTCGGAATGGGGATAAAATCTTCCGGGGCTTAAGTGGTTAAGACACTTCCAAGAAATATAGCTAGCATGGCAACGAGGCAATAAGCATGTGGCCACCGCTCAAGTGGCCAATAAGGCACAGACCTTCACTCTGGGATCCAACGTCATAGCCTCACATCTCAGAGCTTACACCACCCTGCATAATTCCAGACCCCCAAAAAGGGAAACAAAACAAAAAAAGAAGGGAAACAAAAGAAATAAAAAGAAGAAAGAGAAAGAACAGAAAGCAGAGGAGGAATGGGGATAAGAATAAGAATTAGGAAAAGAGTAAAAGAAAGAGAGCGAAAGAGGGGGAGACGTCCTCCCGTACTGGACCCCCGCCCCCCACAGCCACGGCTATGGGGCTTGAAAATATGCTATCCAGGGATTCCACACCTTCTCAAATCTAAGTTGTTTTTCCTGACGGATGCTAGCCAACTTTTCATTAAGCATAATCCACGACATTTTATGTTTCACCAGCAAGACATTGAGCCCAGGCGTCTTCCATGCATGCGCTATAGTTATTTTGGCCGCCAGGAGAATGAAAAATATAAGGGAACGTGTATGTTTCGGTATCTCCACTGGCAAATCTGAAAACAGCACCGTTTTGGCATCCCTGCTGATTCTCTGCCCCGTCGCCGAGTGGATCAAATTAATTACTCTGATCCAGTAGCGCCGTTCCTTTGGGCAGCTCCACCAGACGTGGTACATGTCCCCATCTTGCCCACAGTGTCTGAAACAAAGGGGGGAAGTTCCTGGAAACAATCTTGCTAGCCTCGTCGGCACCAGGTACCACCGCGACAGCACCTTATAGTTTGCCTCCACCAAGGAGGTATTAAGTATACCTCTGTGCACCATGGTCGACCACCTGTCCCACTCCTCCTCCTCAATGGATTTCCCCAAGTCAGTCTCCCATGCCAGTTGATATGAAGGCTTAGTAGCCGGATTGGTGAATAGGCTATACAATTCCGTGATTCCCTCCCCGTAGCCCAGACCCCCCCATGCATCTGTTTTCATACAGTGTTCTAGTTGTGATGTCTGTCTGATCACTCTTAAGGGTCCTAAGGAAGTGGGTTATTTGGAGAAGGCGATAGGATTCCCCAGGGGGCATCTTCATTGTTTCCTTATAATAGGTAAGAGATCGCACCCCTCTATGACCTATTCTATAAAGGCCTTTGTTAACCCACCACATAAATTGAGAAATTTCAAGCCCTGGTGCAAAGTGAGGATTATTGAAAAGGGGGGCTGCCGGTGTGTGGGGGGACCTGAGAGGGTACACCCTACATGCTATATCCCGAAGCCACAAGGAATGGGACAAAGTAGGACTCAGTACTGCTTTCTGCTCCCTAGCAGGTAGCCACATCAGAAGGTCCAAAGGCACAGGCTGGCTAGCCTGCGCTTCCAGGTCAAACCAATGTGGTGTGTTGAAAAAATATGATACAGCTGCACCAACTGGGCCGCCCTATAGTATCTCAGAAAGTGGGGGACTCCCAACCCCCCTTTCCACTTGGATCGGTACATAGTGGATTGGGCCAGCCGGCTTCCACTTCTGTGCCAGATAAACTTGTAGATAAGAGTTTGTAGCTGCCGTAGAAAAATGATCGGTATTGGAATCGGGGGAGTCCTAAAAAAATAAAGCACACGTGGAAGAACCGTCATCTTGATGGCCGCTATTCTGCCCATCCAGGAAAGATCATGCGCCTGCCAGTGTTTTAAATCCTGCTTCGTAGAGTCGAAGATGGGTGTATAGTTCCAGAGTTGTATAAAGTACTCGAAACCCATACTTGAGTAAAAGTACAAGTGCTCGATCAAAAAGTGACTTGAGTAGAAGTGGAAGTGCTTGATCAAAAAGTGACTTGAGTAGAAGTACTAAAGTATTCAACATTTTTTGTACTTAAGTATTGCAAGTAGTTTTTTTAAAAATGTACTGAAAGTAAAAGTACCAGTAGTTTTTTAAAAAAAATTGCTACTCAAGTACTGAAAGTAAAAGTACAAGTACTGTGTTATGTAGTTATTAAAGAAAGAAGTCAAAAGTTTATTAAAGTTAAAGTTATTAAAGAAAGAATTCAAAAGTCAAAAGTACACATGACATTATACACATTTTTTTGAGCTTCATGAAACCTGCCATCTACTGTTCTGGCAGTGGTAATTTTTATAATTGTAACGAGTAACTATGCAGCACAAAAAAAAAATATCAGAGTAGAAGTATTGAAATCATCGAAAAAATGTAGTGAAGTAAAAGTGGAAGTAGGAGAAAATACTTCTACTCCAGGAAAGTACAGATACCGCCTTTCGGTACTTAAGTACAGTAGTGAAGTAGTTCTACTTAGTTACTATACATCTCTGTATAGTTCACACTAAATAGAGAGGCGATATTAGGTGTCAGTTTAACCCCCAGGTAGGGAAGCACCTGCGTGCACCATTTAAAGGGAAAGGAAGCCTTTATGGCGGCCAATGTTATGTCAGTAAGGTTTATGTTCAACGCTTCTGATTTGAGTTGGTTGACCCTCAGGCCAGACACCCTCTCAAATTTTGGCAATAAGGAAAACAGGTTGGGCAAGGTGGTAACAGGATCCATAATGAAAAGCAATAAATCATCGGCAAACAAGCCACATTTATGACTCCTGCCAGAGCTTTCCACGCCATGTATATTAGGATCAGATCTTATGGCTATCGCCAACGTCTCTATAGCAATGACAAAGAGAAGTGGCGATAGAGGACAGCCCTGCCTAGTTCCCCTCTAAATTTTTAACGGATTCGAGATACCACCACGCCCAGTAATATTGGCCGACGGATTCAAATACAAAGCCCTTAAAATGTTAAGAAAATTCGGTCCACAGCTCCATCGGGACAGGACTCTAAAAAGAAAAGGCCAGGACAAAGAGTCAAAGGCCTTATGTAGGTCTATTGACAAGAACATACCCTTGCGGGGACGACCCTCTTCCCAATTGGATTGTAACACAGTGATCAAATCCACAGCTCGCCTGATCTGATCTGCAGCCTGCCTCCCGGGGACAAATCCAACCTGGTCAATGTGTACATATTGTGCTAAAAAGGTATTGATTCTTAGTCAAGAATTTAAGAAATCTTAGTCAAGAATTTAAGATCAGTATTGATCAGGGATATTGGCCGATAATTGGTCTCATCCGTATGATCTTTGCCCAGTTTGGGAATTAGACATATATTAGCTCCTGACACCATTTTTAAAGTATCTCGCACTGAAACTATAAATGCTTACACCAGTGCGCTTTCCCGCGCGGCGGCTAATGAGGACATGTCCTCTTTGCCATCAGAATGTGATGACACAGATCCACCAAGGTGGGGTGCGTCTGCGGCAGCCATATCTGCCTCAGAATCTGAAGATACTACAGAGGGAGGAGAAGGAAAAGGGCGCTTACGGTTAGCGGAACTTTTTAACACTAAATCCACCAGGCTTTCCAATGGCACCAGGCTTTCCAAAACTGCTGTAAAGGCAGACAGGGGCTGCGACCCAGAGGGTCCCGCAGCCACACTGAGGGGGTCTGTAGGAGAAATTTTGTCCTGGGACTCCGTTTACACTGAAAATAAAAAGATGAAGTGTCACGTTAAAAAAAGTCTCAAAAATACGATTGCACTGATGCAATAGTGGTACTGCAAGTCCCAGCCTAACATAGTCTGTCAGCAGTGTGAGTGAGGAATACCTACATGGGACCCCAAAAGCATTACCAAGAGGCTTTCAGGAATGTTCTGTGCAGCAGAAAGAAAGAAACAATCTGACACAGAAAGCCCCTGGGTCATGCCTAGATTCTTTAGTGTCTACCTCTGCTGTCCAGCGATCGTGGACTACAAGAAAATGGCCGCCCCATGCATTCCTATGGGAAACTATCAAAAAAATGGCTGCCGATGCATTGCAATATAGAAGCATTTACCATCAATGCAGAGAAAAAAAGTCTACAGCAAAATGGCAGCCCCTACGATGCGCCATGCAGTCTCTAGGACCCCCAGGGGGGTCAGCAGACAAAAGGCATCAGAAGGTCCCTAGAAGGAGACCCCACCAGAACAGATGCCCCCCCCCCCCCCCCGCAGAACCACCACAGCGGCCGCAATATATCCACCCTCCAGAGGTAGGAACCTGCTTGGGAGGGGGTAAACCCCTGACGCCCAGGAGGCCAGGGGAACCGAGGGATACCAGAGGGTCCGACTATTCCATGGAGGGGGCCCACGTCCACCCCAAGACCGTCAGAGATTTGGGGGGACACTTACTCACCATACCACAATATCAGGTGGGCGCCGCTCCAAACAGAGTGCCTCCCACCCGGGGTGGGGGTGCTGCCAGCCAGGGGGTACGCTGTGACCCAGGGCATCCCAGGTCGTCCTACTCCTAACTAGGCAGAAACAAACTGAGGGCTGTAGCAGAGTGTGTGGGGTTATGCCTGCAAGGACTTCCCCATAGGCATGGTAAAGCTTTTTCCTGCCTAGTGTCCTACTCCTGTAGGAGGTAGCATAACCCAATGGTCAAGAAGATATGAAACTGCGTCTGTCAATGAACGATAGACAAAAAAAATGCTTTCTTTCTTTACAAATTTTCCCTTTTTGTTTACAATTGGTTTACATACTGTGACCAGAGCAGTGTAGTGTTACCATAGTGACTACTCTGAGGATTTTTTTTTTTTTTTACACTATGATTGCTTATTACAGTGATGATCATTGTTATAAATAATCATTTTTATGAATGGCATCTATTCATTTACAACCATTCATTGAGTAGTATTTTTTTTTTTTTTTGTATAATCAATTTTTATTGAAAATAAAAGTGCAATAACAATCGACAAAAATACAAGAACAAAAGTATACAGGATGGATGGGCAGAGCACTGGCACAAGCATATAGAAAGAAAAAAGGACACAACATAACATCGAGGCGACTCGCCTCAAACCCCAGCTCACATCAGAGGAGCTGCTGAGTGGGATCGAAGACCCTCGGCCGGGGTCCGGCCGCTAAGTAACCAAAAAAACTGACGGGGCCGGGGCTCTCCCAAGCCCGGGCATTCGGCCCCAGTTGGCCCAACCCCAAACCCCGGAGGGGGCAGGGGAAGAGAGAGCCCGGACCACCAAACCAATCTACACACTATGGCCCACCACTCCAGCATCGAGGATCCCCATCCAGAGCATCAGAGAAGGGGGGGGAGGAAGCTTCGCCAGCCAGAAACAAAGAAAAAAGAGAGAGAGAGAGAGAAGAAAAAAAGGAAGGAGAGAAAAGAAAGGGAAAGAAAAAAGAAAGGGGGGGAAGGGGGGGGGAGAAAGGGAACAGGGAGGTCCGCGCCTGGCGCCCACAACTCACACCACCGACAGGGTGAGAAATGTAGCTAGGTAGTAGGAACCTCCGAGGCCTGTTGGACTCGTCGGCGGAACTCAGGATCGGCCAGCGCCAAGAGGGCCACGTCCAGACTGGAGGACACAGGAAAAGAATTCGGGGCGTAAAAACGCCACTGGGACCAGGCAGCATCAAATTGTTCCTTAGCTCCCCTACAAGTCGCCAGCCACTCCTCAGCCTCCATAATCTCCTTCACCTTACGAAGCCAGTCTGCTTCACTAGGGACCCTGGAGGTCTTCCAATGGATCGGGATAAGGCGCTTAGCCGCATTGAGCAAATGTGGAAAAGCGCTTCGTTTGTATTTCGGAATGGGCACCAGAGGGGCATGCAGGAGAAAAAGACCCGGGGAGTCCGGCAGGTCCACACCGGTGCCAGCCCGAATGTGTTGCCGAACCATATCCCAGAACGGGCGGAGCAAGGGGCACGACCACCAGACGTGGAGGAGCGTCCCCCTCTGCCCACAGCCCCTCCAGCAGCCATCCGAGACCCCGGGGCAAAACCTGGCCAGAGTGGCTGGGACCCTATACCACCTAGTAAGCAGTTTGTAGTTATTCTCTTGCGTTTTTGAGTCTACCGAGCTTGAATGGGTCATGTGGTACATTCTATGGAGTTGTTCGGGGGAGAACTCCAGATCCAAGTCCCTCTCCCATGCCCGGATAAAGTAAGGCTTTGAGGGGGGCCTGGCCGACTCCAACAACTTATACAGAAAGGAAATTAGATGCGGCTGGGGGTCACGGGCCGCCCATAGACGCTCAAAGCCAGTAAGCTCGGTCCTGATCTGCGCCCGCTGACAAAGCGAGGCCACGAAATGGGACAGCTGTCGGTGCCTCCAGAAATCAAATGGAAAGCTCCCATAGCGATCACGTAGTGTCCCCAGGGGGACCAACTGCCCATCCGACCAGAAACGAGCCAAGCTGACCTCACCGTCGCTGGCCCAGGAGCCCAGAAACGATAGCCGCTCACCCGGGGAGAACCAAGGAAATCCCCCCACTGGAGCCAGCGGAGAAGTGGAAGGGGCCAGAGCCAAGGCCCCATTCAACCTATCCCACACCCGAAGTGAGTGGGTCGTCAGGGGGGATGCCCAATGCGACAGTCCCCTGTCCTCCGCTGGCACCCACGGGGCGTATGCCAAGTTTCTGCCGGCCACCGTTTTCTCTAAGGAGACCCACAGTTTAGTGGAGGTCTGAAACCGCCAATCCAACAAGCGTTGGAGAGCCACAGCTCTATAGTATTGCAAAATGTTAGGCAGGCCGAGGCCCCCCTCTCTTTTGGTCATCTGCAACAAAGCAACAGCTATCCGAGGTCTCTTGCCCCCCCAAACAAAGTTAATAAACAAGCTCTTCAATTCGGCGAAGAAGCGCCGGGGAAGCGGCACAGGGAGCATCTGCAGGAGAAACAACACTCTAGGGAGAACCGCCATCTTAAGGATATTAGTGCGGCCGACCCACGTAAAGGAGGATTTATTCCAGGATTCGAGATCTCCACGAATCCGCCGTAACAAGGGGACGTAGTTAGAAGCGTATAGGGAGTCCAGGGAGGGGGTGAGATGGACACCCAAATATTTCATGGTGGAAACCGTCCACGAAAACGGGAAGGAGGACCGTAACGCCGACGCCATAGACGGGGGTATAGAGATGGGTAGGATCTCTGACTTAGAATAGTTTACCTGAAAGTTGGACACTTTACCATACTCCGAGAGTTCCGCCATCAGATTGGGCAGCGAGGTGACCGGGTCCGTCACGTGGAACAGGACATCGTCCGCGTAAGCGGAAAGCTTATGCTCCGAAGAGCCCACCGTGACCCCCTTAATGTTCACATTCGCCCGCACCCTGCAAAGCAAAGGCTCCAGGGTCAGGGCAAATAGCAGGGGCGACAAGGGGCAGCCCTGTCGCGTGCCATTTCGGATGGGGAACGGCTCGGAGAGGTTGCCATTGACCCTAACCTGGGCCACTGGGGATTGATACAAGGCAGAGATCCAACTCAGCATACGGGGACCTATATCCAATCGCTTTAGGACGGCCGTGAGAAAGCTCCAATCCACTCGATCGAAAGCCTTCTCCGCATCCGTCGACAGCAGTAGATAGGGGGGCTGGGGAGACCGGGTGCGGACCCAGTGAATAAGATGGAGGGCGCGGACAGAGTTGTCCCTCGCCTCCCGCCCCAGCACAAACCCCGTTTGATCCGGGTGCACGATGTTGGGAATCAGAGACTTCATCCTATTCGCCAGGACCTTGGCAAAAAGCTTCAGGTCCGTGTTCAAAAGCGAGATGGGGCGGTAATTTTGGGGTACAGTGTGATCCCGGCCGTCCTTGGGTAGGACCGTAATGTGCGCCAAGGACATGTCCCGAGGAAGGCTACCCCCCTCAGCCAGTTTGTTGAAAAAGGCGCACATGTGCTTGTGGAGTAGGGGGAAATATCTGATATAATACGCTTTGGTGAAGCCGTCCGGACCGGGAGCCTTCCCGTCCGGCAGAGACCGTACCGTGGTTAGTAACTCGTCCACCGTGATGGGGGCCTCCAAGACCTCACGTTGGGCCGAGGAAACACCCGGCAAACCCACGGATGACAGGTATTCATCTATCTCCCAGCGCCTACGCGCCAAAGATGACGCATCCCCGCCAGGAGAGAGGTCATACAGGGCCGCATAGTAGTCCCGAAACATCGACGCCATTCTAGAGCTGTGAAAGACCGGGGTGCCCGTCGGTGTGTGCAGCTTGGCGACATGGACCGAGAGCCGGCGCTTCCGGAGCGCTCTGGCCAACATCCTGCCGCATTTGTTACCGAACTCGTAGTACCGATGTGCCATGTACCTAAGCCGACGGGTAATCTGGCGATCCAACAGTTTCGCAAAAGTGGCACGGAGCTCAGTCAGTTCCGCCAGAGCTGCAGGGTCAGAGGTGCGCTTGTGGGACAGTTCCGCACGCTGCAAAGCAGAGAGGACCCGCTGAAAGTCCAGCTGCCTTTCCTTCTTAAGCTTGGAACCCCAGGCAATGAGGGAACCCCGGACCACGGCCTTGTGCCCCTCCCACACCATGCCTTCGCTAACTTCCCCTGATGCGTTTTCGGAAAAATAGTGGGCGAGCGTCTCCTCGACCCCCGAGGAGACCCGAGGGTCATCCAGTAGGTTCTCATTGAGTTTCCAGGACCAGGGCTTCGCGGATACCGGGGCCAGAGCTATGCGCAAGGTAATGGGGGCGTGGTCAGAGATCGTGATCTGCTCAACCGTGGAGTCCAGGAGCGAGTCTAAGGCACCCTGATCGACAAACAGCAAGTCGATCCGGGTGTAGACATCGTGGACAGCGGAATAGTAGCTATAATCGCGAGCGGAGGCGTTGAGCACACGCCAGCTATCGACCAACGCGTGCTCCTGGAAGGATTTGCGAAAGTGCCGTAAGAAAGCGTAGGAATGCGCCGAGCGGCCCGCCGACACGTCCAATGACGGGTCCGGGGACACGTTAAAATCCCCCCCAAGGACCAGACGACCCTCGCGAAAACCAGACAATAGCTCCAGCACCCTATCAATAAAGGAAATCTGCTGGGTGTTAGGGGCATACAACGTAGCGAAGGTGTAAGTCTGGCCCCCGATGGTTCCCTTAAGAAACACAAAACGGCCCTGTGGGTCGGTCAGGTGAGCGGTCGGCTGAAAGGGGCAGGTCTTGTGGATTGCAATAGCCGTACCCCGGGATTTAGATACCGAGGAGTGGCTCAAGAACCACTGGGGGTACAGGTGGGTCGGGAGTTTGGGGGCAGATGCGGCCGTGAAATGAGTCTCCTGCAGAAAAACCACCTGCGCCTTAAGTCGCTTCAGTTCCAGCCACAGACGGCTGCGTTTGTTGGGGGAGCAGAGACCACGAACATTGTAGGACACTACCTTAACCTCAGCCATGATGTCAGACGCATGATCACCAGGGGCGCTGCTGCAGACACAGGGAGCCAGGCGCGGAAAAACCGGAACCTAGGGGAGAGGAAGAAAAAGAAGGGGGAGGGGGATGGAGAGGAAAAAAGGGAGAGGAAAGGGAGGCAGAGAGAGACAGTTATAGAGCCAAAAAAAGGAAAAAACCATGAACAAATAAACATACATTCAATGAACAACAAGGCCATGAAAAACACGGCCACCTGGGCAGTACGCCAGGCGATGGGGTCGGAGGAGGGCGCGGAGCCCACCCCCGGGCCCATGTCCAGTAACATGGCTGCCCCCTGCAGACCCCCCACTGGGGGGGGGGGGCGCCGGAGCCAGCCATGGTGCCCAAAATAGGGCAAACTCCCAAGGCCCCGTAGGGACAGGGATATGGCCTACAGGAGAAGTGCAGTCAGACACGAGGAGCAGGAGCCTGTACAGCCCCCGCAAAAACAGTGCAAAAAATAAACCGGGAATCATGAAATGAGTAACGAACCCCACAAAGGGAAATAAACCCCCCCACCCCCTCCCCCAAGCAAACCAATTCCAGCAGCAGTCACAGGAAAGCCTCAGGAGGAGGCCCACCCAAACGAGAGGCAGAGAGGGGAGCGGGGGCAGAGAGTCACTAGGATAGGAGTTTAGGCCCGGTCACCCCGGGGAGCCGGGCCAGGGGAAGCCCCGCCCGATCGGCGCTTGCGACCCCGAGAGCCCTTCCGAGCCCGAGCAGGGAGCCAGGGACCATTCTGCTGTGGGACAACCACATTGAGGTCTTGACGCCAGTCCACAAAGTCCACAGGGCCCAAATCCAGGCGGGATAGAAAGCCAGGGAGATCATCTTTCGTGCGCAGTATTGCAGATTTACCATTGTGCTCCGCTTGGAGGCTAAAAGGAAAGCCCCAACGATACGTAGCTCCTGCGGCCCTCAGGGATTCCAATAGAGGCTGGAGAGAGCGTCTTTGCATAAGGGTGCGTCTAGAGAGATCCTGATAGAAAAACAAGCGGGCTCCATCAAATTCAAAGAAAGGGCGTCTGCGCATCTTCTGCATGATCTGCTCCTTAATAACATAACGGTGGAGTTTACAAATGATGTCCCTGGGATTGTCAGCGTCTTGCGATGGCGGACGGAGCGCCCGGTGGGCCCTGTCGATCTCCATAGGGGCCGCCGCAGGCAAATCCAGGATCTCCCGGAAGATATCCTGTAAGGTGGGAACAATGTCTTTGGCAGCAGTTGCCTCCGGCATCCCTCTGATCCTGATATTAGATCTGCGGCTGCGGTTCTCCTGATCATCCATTTGGCAAAGGAGAGCCTCAATGCGGTGATCCTGTGCCCTAAACCGCTCCTGGAACTGTGTCAGCACAGGAAGGGAGTCTTCAACCTTCTGCTCCAGGGATTCCAGCCGGGAACCCAAATGGGCTGTGTCGGTCTTCAGCTGCTCAATGTCCGGCTTGAAGGCCGTCTCCACCCGGCTAGCAAAGCGGTCAAGATCAGCCTTAGTCGGGAGGGCCCAAATGTGCTGGCGCAGATCCCTATCCCCAAGGAGGTCTGGAACGTCAGAGCCCCGGTCAGGGGAAGCGGAGGATCCCGGGGAGGGTGGGGGTGCAGTGTCACTCACCAGCACGGGCGAAGGAATAGGAGACGCTTCGGGTTGGGAGCAGCCGTCAGCCGTAGGAGCAGTGGCTTCCCGCGAGTCGCGGTCCGGCGCCATCTTGGAGGGGCCTGCACGCTGGCCCCGATCCTCCGTAAAAAAGGAGCTGATGGAGGTCTTGGACGATCTCGCCGAGCCCCGAGGCTGGGACTGGGCCCTCCTGCGTTGTGACATGGGGGTTCAGGAGAAGTTGGAGCAGGCTGTTCGTCCGGTTTAAGGCTATAAAAGCGGCGGGCTGCGGGAGCCGAAGAGCAGTGCGTCCTCACTCGGTCATGTCCAAGCCACGCCCCTCCATTGAGTAGTATTTGATTAGCTGTGATTGGCTACAACTAATCACATGGTACAGATGAGCTGTAAATGGCCCTGTTTGTACCATGTGATCACTGTGACCAATTACAGAGCTCATCACAAAAGTACACAAAGACTGACTATGAATGAAAGCCTTTCATTGTTTACTAATGTCATGCGCCAGCTGTGATTGGTCACAGTGGTCACATGGTACCGGGACTGGCTTGGTATACCTATCTGTCATCTGCTGTGTCCTGTGGACATATTGACATAGTGCCCAGTAGCACAGTCGATGGGGTGCTTGACTGGGAGGACATCATATGACATCCTCACGGATCTAGGAAGCTCTCACTCGGCTGTCCTTTGACAATAGGTCTGGCAGGAAGCAGTAAAGACAATGCTCTTGTAGGATGATCCCATGCTCTTTCTCCTGGCCTGTGGCCTGTTTTTTTAATAGAGCAGGGCTGTCAAACTCAATTTCATTGAGGGCCGCATCGGCATTATGGTTGCCTTTAAAGGGCTGGTTGTATCTGTAAGACTATGTTTGCAGAGTTCAGGAATGTACTGCATATAGAGTGCAGGGTTAAGGAGTGCGCTACATACAGAGTGCAGGGTTTAGGGAATGCAGGGTTCAGCTCTCCTTCATAGGCTGTTCACATATCATTTCCACCCCTCCTCCTTGGTTCTGACTTCTGCACTACTCCCCACCCCTGCACACATCCCTTTTTACAGCCTTCCTCTCCCCCCACCCCCAAAAGCTTCCTCGCATCTCGCCCCCCCAGCCCGGCTCTAGTACCTCCCGGCAGTGTAGGTGGCGCCACCTCCCTCTCAGTTGCAGGGAGATCATTGGTCCTCATCCCAGCCATTAATACATGCAGGGCAGGCAGGGATGATATGTGAGAGCCACAGAGAGGAAAGCTGTCCTTGTATAGTGCCTTGCGAAAGTATTTGGCCCCTTTGAACTTTGCGACCTTTTGCCACATTGCAGGCTTCAAACATAAAGATATAAAACTGTAATTTTTTGTGAATAATCAACAACAAGTGGGACACAATCAAGAAGTGGAATGAAATTTATTGGATATTTCAAACGTTGTTAACAAATAAAAAACTGAAAAATTTGGCATGCAAAATTATTCAGCCCCCTTAAGATTAATACTTTATAGCGCCACCTTTTGCTGCGATTACAGCTGTAAGTCGCTTGGGGTATGTCTCTATCAGTTTTGCACATTGAGAGACTGAAATTTTTGCCCATTCCTCCTTGCAAAACAACTCGAGCTCAGTGAGGTTGGATGGAGAGCGTTTGTGAACAGCAGTTTTCAGTTCTTTCCACAGATTCTCGATTGGATTCAGGTCTGGACTTTGACTTGGCCATTCTAACACCTGGATATGTTTATTTGTGAACCATTCCATTGTAGAATTTGCTTTATGTTTGGGATCATTGTCTTGTTGGAAGACAAATCTCCGTCCCAGTCTCAGGTCTTTTGCAGACTCCATCAGGTTTTCTTCCAGAATGGTCCTGTATTTGGCTCCATCTTCCCATCAATTTTAACCATCTTCCCTGTCCCTGCTGAAGAAAAGCAGGCCCAAACCATGATGCTGCCACCACCATGTTTGACAGTGGGGATGGTGCGTTCAGAGTGATGAGCTGTGTTGCTTTTACGCCAAACATAACGTTTTGCATTGTTGCCAAAAAGTTCGATTTTGGTTTCATCTGACCAGAGCACCTTCTTCCACATGTTTGGTGTCTCCCAGGTGGCTTGTGGCAAACTTTAAACAACACTTTTTATGGATATCTTTAAGAAATGGCTTTCTTCCATAAAGGCCAGATTTGTGCAGTATACGACCGATTGTTGTCCTATGGACAGAGTCTCCCACCTCAGCTGTAGATCTCTGCAGTTCATCCAGAGTGATCATGGGCCTCTTGGCTGCATCTCTGATCAGTCTTCTCCTTGTATGAGCTGAAAGTTTAGAGGGACGGCCAGGTCTTCGTAGATTTGCAGTGGTCTGATACTCCTTCCATTTCAATATTATCGCTTGCACAGTGCTCCTTGGGATGTTTAAAGCTTGGGAAATCTTTTTGTATCCAAATTCGGCTTTAAACTTCTCCACAACGGTATCTCGGACCTGCCTGGTGTGTTCCTTGTTCTTCATGATGCTCTCTGCGCTTTAAACGGACCTCTGAGACTATCACAGTGCAGGTGCATTTATACGGAGACTTGATTACACACAGGTGGATTCTATTTATCATCATTAGTCATTTAGGTCAACATTGGATCATTCAGAGATCCTCACTGAACTTCTGGAGAAAGTTTGCTGCACTGAAAGTAAAGGGGCTGAATAATTTTGCACGCCCAATTTTTCAGTTTTTTTTCCACTTCATGATTGTGTCCCACTTGTTGTTGATTCTTCACAAAAAATTACAGTTTTATATCTTTATGTTTGAAGCCTAAAATGTGGCAAAAGGTCACAAAGTTCAAGGGGGCCGAATACTTTCGCAAGGCACTGTAAATACAGAAGGCTTCTGTGTTTACAAGTGATAGTGGTTAGCAGGGAGCAGAGGACAAGAGCTGGAGGTGTCGGATGGAGTTCCGCCACATTCCGACTGAAAAAAACCCCTTGCTGCAAGGGCTCATGAAATGGCCTGGATTCTGCCCTTGGGCCTTGTGTTTGACATGTGTATCAGAGAGCACAGGGGTTAAAACTTGATTGTGGCACACTTCTTGCATGCCAATCCAAAGAATATAACTTTTTATACAATATTTAATATTTAAAATAAAAACAGAAGTCTTTGTTGCAGACAGTTGCAAATATGTGTGAAGTCATTCCCCTACCCCAAGACAACTCTGTAAAGTGTGGCCCTACATTCATTTATGACAGTACCCAAAGTAGGTGATATACTGTATACAGTATATGGTCACTGGTCTTGGCTAAGCCGGTAAGTGCATCTGGGGCAGGCTGTTGCCAGGATACCTCAATCTTCTGCAATCAAATGATTTTTTTGACATTTACCCACCATGTCATACAGTGAGATGAAACCTTTTGGAATCACCAGGAGACCATTCATTGGAAAGTGCATACTGTGAAAGTACTGTATGTGTGCCATAACAGGTAACCACTGAATTCGCACAGTGGACAAAGGGTTACAGATAATCTGTAGGCTGAATAAAAGTTTATCTGGCTCTTATATTGAATATCAGGGATCTTTCGGTGGCTTACATGTCCAATCACATTTGATATGTAAATCATGACCCATTCACTGACCTTTCCATGAACCTAGTGCTGCTACTTACGTCTTGTTGTCCTCCATTCCTTCCTCCTCTAGATAGTTAGACGGTACTAGCCCTTTCTCGCCAGTTTTGCTGCCATCAGAGTTTATCTTCTCGGCCTGCCACCATTCTTGGTCTGTTTTCACAACCTGAAGCCGGTCCCCAGCCTTGAAACACAAGTAGCCCTTCATAGGGTCATCAAAGTCATACAGAGCGATGTACGTATGTACCAATTTGCTCATGATCACGTATCCTTCAGACGACCAGGAGGTGACCAGATCCGAATGGAATTGCAATAGAAGTTTCAGGGCCAAGAGAAACAAGTCTCAGTTTTACCAGCTGGACAATTCCAAATATGGCTTCGTCAGGAGTCAGTCCTAAGTGATTACTGGTTGCACTTCTGATTTTACTTCCTGATGGCTGTAAGATTAATTGCTTAGGAAAACAGAAAACAAACCAGTAGGGAGGGGACAGGAGCAACAATGTCAAATATTTTACTTTCGCTTTCTTCAATCCATGAAGGGGAAAGGACTTAAAGTAGTTGTAAACCCTCTCTTGGAACTTTAACCTATAGGTAAGCCTTTACTAAGGCTCCTTTCACACAAAAAATCCGATCAGATCCACCTGTCAGTTTTTTAGGCGGATCTGATCGGATCCTCCATGCATCCCTATGGAGCAGCGGATGTCAGCAGAGACATCTCCGCTGACACCCGCTGCCATCCGCATCCGATCCTGTCTGTGAAATCCAGATGGATGGAAACCCTATTTTCCATCTGTCCAGGGGATCGGATCGGATCGGATGAGAGCGGACAGGCGGTCCGCTCTCATCCGATTCCCCATAGAGAGCAGCGGGGATCTGACACCTCCCTCTCCGCACATAGTGCGGAGACGGAGCTGTCATCCGCCTGCTCAGCGGGGATCGGTGGATCGATCCCCACTGAGCAGAGAATGGACCACAGCACGCAGCGCAGCATATGAAAGTAGCCTAAGGCTTACCTATAGGTACTGTATATATCTCCTAAACTTGCACCGTTTAGGAGATATTTACTTTTAATGCACCCGATGACGTAATCGGCGCATGCGCTCTGAAGGAACGGCCACCCATGCCGTTCCTTAAGAGCCCTGTGCCGTGAACGGCGGCTCCCGTGCGCATGTGCGTGAGTGATGTAATCGCGCCTCCGGCCAATCAGAGGACGCGAACCAGGAAGCAGGACGGCCGAACATGTCGGCCATCCTGTCAATGAGTGGATGGCACTGCGGGGGCTTCGTTCTAAGGTAAGTAGTTCATAATGAGCTAGTATGCGATGCACCCATGATTACCTGGAAACTCTCTCTTTCCTATTGAGCTGCTTTGACAAAATTTGCATAGAAAAAAATGCTACATTGGAAATAAAGAGGTTGAGTTTTTTTTTTTGTCATATTAATATTACAATACATGATTTACAGGTATAATAATGGTCAGAATGGTTTAGTTTGTTTTATTTAATTTTCTTTTTAACTTGCTTGGTTTGCTTATTTTCTGTGAAATGAATACATTAAAGGGGTTTATTTATAAAAAAAAAAATATTTGGAAAAATGTGTAGGGCTACCCTCAAAGGAGCCACTTGGTAATTTTAGGTTCTCCAATATGCACCTTCACTCCAAGAACAACCTCAGCTTCTTTGACACACCTGATTGAATAGATTTCACTGCAAGCACAAGTAGGCAGGTGCAGGTTGACCTCCCTACACAGGTAGCACAGTTGCATCCAGCTTGCAGGGAGAGTGGAGGACAGGAGGAATACCTATCCCTCTCAGGCCTCCATATGTGTCATCAGTTAGACTGCTGTCCAATTGGACACTGCCACCCAGATGACCTCTGCAGCTATCTTTAGTGAGGGCAGAGCTTACAAAAAGCCTGACTGCAATGGGCGCGCATTTTGCGTGTGGCTAGATCAAATCCTGTTAGTCGGGGGAGAGTGTGCCTAGCATAGAGAAAGGTTCCAAAAGATGAGGCACAGTGTAGGGACTGTTGTCAGGGCTCCTTGAGGAACTTCTCTCCTACATCTGTCTTTCAGCCACTCTTTGCGCCAGGTGCAGCCAGCCTCTGTGCATCACTCTCTCCATTTGCAAGTTCCACATACTGCTTTGAGTGTTGCCGCTTATTCTATACTATTTGAAATGTGCCGTTACTGTTTCTGGAATGTTTAAAAATATAACTTCACTTTTTTTTTTTTTTTTTTAATCAGAATAAAGTTTATTAACAACTTTTAACAGTACAATAAACAATGCACATTCCGAAGTATTACATTATACAATACTTTGCAGAATACAAAGGAGAATATTGTTCTTGTACAAATAAAACCAATTGAACCTGAGATGCCATTAGTTGTTATTTCTCACAGTGTATGCATCCCTAGGTATGGTTTAAGAAAACATTCTAATCATATCTCTTCCCCATTACTTTAAATTAAACTCACTCCAAGGGGACTCACAGAGCAGTTGAGTTCCCACGTTAAGTTTATAGCCTATCAAGAATTAGGTCCAATAGAGCCAAGCAAGGGGTAGCTAACCAGCATCCCCAGATCTTATTGAACTGGGTCGGGCTGCCCCTATGCTGATATATCAAGCGCTCATATCTCAAGGCTAATCCCATGTTGGCTAACCACATCTCTATAGTAAAGTTGGAGAGGTTTGAGAGATCCGATGTTGCAAGATCAGCTTTCGAGTTTGGAACAGTGCTCTGGACACCGCCTCTCTGACATATATGTCCCTTATAACCTCATCCAGTATACCCAATAAGCAAGGTTTGGGGTCAAGAGAGACAGTTACTTGAAAACTGTTGTTAATGGTGCTTACTATGTCAATCCAAAAGCGGTGCAACCTTGGGCACTTCCAAAGGAGATGTATCAGGTCCCCCTTAGCTCCCTTGCATCTTGTACGCAATGGGTCTGGGCGGAGTCCAAGAGTAAACAATTTAAGTGGGGTATCATCGTCCGAGAAAATTCATATGCTAAGTAACCTCTCCCATTTGCGAATATAATTGAGAGTTCCTAGCAACCAAACAAAAACGGACGGAGAGTCGTCCGATTTTCGGATCGTGTGTACTGGGCATTAGGGGAAGTACATTTTGTTTCACAATCTATATCTGGCTTGCATCTGGGCAAATGGGAGCAACCTGCCGTTGCTTAAAACGAGTGATGGAGGTAAATAAAACCATATGTTAGCCACCGGGCTGCACACTGCAGCTTTGCCAGTTACAAATCCTGACACTCTTTGTAGTTTTTTTGCTTTGAACCAAATCTTATGTAGTAGCCTATACCAGGGCTCAAAATTTAAAGTCCTGAGCTACTAGCCAGGCCTTAAGGGTTACTCACCACCAGTTGCCCCACCCAACTCCTATAGTGCCCCGCCCCTAAACACGCCCTCATAAATTATCTCATAAAATTACACTGTTAAATGTTTTTGCATTAATGCAGAAGTTACAAAAATAAATATTAATAACAACGTTTTCAGTGCCCATCAGTGTAGCCTCATCAGTGCCCATCAATGCAACCTATCTGTGACCATCAGTGCAGCATCATCAATAAAGCTTATCAGTGCGGCCTCAACAGTGCCCATCAGTGAAACCTCTACAGTGCCCATCAATGCAGCCTCCCCTGTGCCCATCAATGTAGCATCACCAGTGCCCATCAATGCAGTCACACCCATGCCCATAAATGTAGCCTCGCCCGTGCATGGCAATGCAACCTCACCCGTGCACGTCAATGCAACCTCACCCATGCACATCAATGCAACCTCACCCGTGCACGTCAATGCAACCTCACCCGTGCCTGTCAATGCTGCTTCACCTGTGCCCGTCAATGCAGCTTCACCTGAGCCCATCAATGCAGCTTTACCTGAGCCTGTTAACGCAGCTTCACCTGTGCCCATCAATGCAGCTTTATCTGTGCCCGGCAATGCAGCTTTACCTGAGCCTGTTGATACAGCTTCACCTGTGCCCATGAATGCAGCTTTATCTGTGCCCAACAATGCAGCTTCACCTGTGCCCATGAATGCAGCTTTATCTGTGCTCAACAATGCAGGGGAAGAGAGAGAGAGGAAGAGGAAAGCTGGCCGGATAATGACAGAGTGCGGGTCATCCCACTGTAACAGCTTTAATTGTAATTGCCGGGCGCTCGCCGACACACACAGTCCCGCCTCCTAGCCCGGCTTCTTTTATAGACGTCAAACGTCCTGGTTGGCCAGGTGTTCTGTCTATCAAAGAAGCCAGGCTAGGAGGTGGTACTGTATGTGTCGGCGAGCACCGGGCAATTACAATTAAAGCTGTTACAGTGCGATGATCTGCGCGCTGTCATTATCCAGTCCGTCGGCTGGCCGGCTTTCCTCTTCCTCTCTTCCTCTGAGCGGCTTCCGGAGCAGCCCCAGGCTCACCCTAAATAATTTTCCACTCGCAAAATGTGAGCAGGCGAGTGGAAAATTTGAGGGCTGGCCTATACCTGGGATACCTTCTGTTGGACTTCAAAAGGAGCTGGGCCTCAAAGGTTTTCGGGAGAGTCTGAGCTTTTACACAGTGTAACGCCACAGCTAATGTTTAATCAGTGTGTGTTTCCCCCTCGGCCGATACATCATTCATGCTGTTTAGCAGCTGCTGCAGCTGGGCTGCCAGATAGTACAGCCAGGGGTTCGGGAAAGCTAGGCCCCCAGTATACTTAGACCTCTAGAGTTGTTCCAGCCTGACTCTAGCAGTACTTAATTTCCATAGTAGCGAGCGAAATATGGAATTTACCACTCAAAATATTTTAAGGGGTATTGTGGAGGAAATAGAGCAGCTGGGACATTATTATAATTTTTGCTAAATTAGCTCTACCCACCACTGACAGCAGTAGTTTAGACCACAATTTCACCTTTTCCTTAAACTAAACTGTGACAGCATGGGAAATATGTTCAAATGACAATAGTTCACAATCTCAGCCGAGACTATGATTCCCAAATATCTGAACTGCCCCACTATAGGCATTGGGCAGAAAGAACATACCTGGGGGTCAAGAGCTCCATCCAGTGGCAACAGGGCTGACTTGGTCCAGTTAATAGTCAAGCCTGAAAAAAATCCAAATTCAGTGACAATATCCATTACAGCTTGCAAAGAGGGGCCTGTGTTTCACATCAAAAGCAGCATGTCGTCTGCATACAACATGATCTTTTCATGGAGTGCACCATATTTAAAGCCCTCAACCAGAGAGCTGTTACTAATTTTAGCCACCAGGGGTTCTATTGCAAGGGCAAATAGGAGGGGGGAGAGAGGGAACCCCTGCTTAGTACCCCTACCCAGTGAAAATACCTGGGAAGTCCTATCACCCTCACAGATAGCAGCCTGGGGATCATGATACAATAAACGGACCCATGCAATAAATTGTTCTCTGAAGCCAAATCTATCCAGCACTGCCCACAAATAGCACCACTCCATGCTATCAAAGGCTTTGTTTGCGTCCAGCGACAAAAGCACTCTAGCCCCTCCATTATCAGCTGGTGTTTGCATATTTATATAAAGTCGGGTGAGGTTGAAAGCAGTGGAATTGTTAGGCATGAAGCCAGCTTGGTCTGCATGAATGATATCAGTAATTACTTTGTTAAGCCTCCGAGCGAGTACTTTAGCCCAAATTTTTATGTCAGCTTGTAACAAGGAAATGGTCTATAGGAATTAGGCTCCGTAGCTGGCTTATCAGGCTTCAAAAGAAAAATATTACTTGCCCTGTTCATGGAAGGCGGTAGCCGTCCATGCTCATGGGCCTCATTGAATACTTTCCACAGCTTAGGTAAAAGGATATCAGTGTGTTGTTGGAATACATCCATTAGCAGCCCACCATCCCCAGGTGCTTTGGAGTTGGCAAAAGAGCTGGTCGCCTCCCTGATCTCCTCTAACCTAAGAGGAGCATCCAGACTTGCTCTATGAGCTTCTGACAGGGTGGGTATAATGACAGACTGTAAATAACTTGGTATGGCCTCTGGGGTATAGGAGACCTTAGAGGCATAGAGATCCGAGTAGAATTCCACTAGTTTTGCCATAACCATTTCTGGGAAATTGGTATATTCCTCTGTAGGAGGCTTTAGTGCACCAATCACCAGAGCCGCTGGGTGTAAATTAACTATTTTTGCTAGCAGACGACCAGTCTGTTCCCTCTCTTCATAAAAGGTGACCTTGGAAAAATAACTTTTTTTTTTTTTTTGGCTTTGGAGTTAATCAGTTGTGTCAGGGCATCCTGTGCAGCGAGCCAAACTGACTGGGCCTCGTCTGGGAGTTGTGAAATATATTCCCTCTCCCTTTCCTGGACATGCTAAATTAGAAGTTTTTCATGCTTTTTTAGATTCTGTTTATATACTATTAACTGTGGATATGAAGACTCCACGTATATAGCATTTAAAAGAGTCCCACTTCAGCAGGTTATCAGTATAGAGCACGTTATCCTCAAAGAAACTAACCATGTTTTGTCCAATCCCAGTGCTCTCAGGTATCAGTTTCAGCCAAAAAGGGTTTTGACGCCACGGAGCTCTAGGAAGGGTCAGGATAGGTTTAGCTGTAATCCAGCATATCAAAGGCGAGTGGTCAGACACCCCTCTAGCAGCATACAGTATTTTCCAAATCAGCCCAATCGATAAAGCTGACCCGAGACAAAGATTTATACGGGACAGTGACCCATATGTCTTAGATTAACAGGAGAATTGGACAGTTACAGTGTACTTTTCTCTCCATAAATCCACCCATTTTACCTCTTCCATAAATCGTAGCAATGGGCTGCCTCGTTGTGAGGAACCTAAATTTGGGGGGATGTCTGTCTAGGGCAGGATTTAGGACATTAATAAAATCACCTAGGACAAAGATTGGAATATCAGGCTTATCTAAAATGAAGATCAGCAGGTCCCACAGCACTGAAATGGAAAATGGTGGAGGTATGTATACCACAGCTATGATACAAATTAAAGAGAACAATTTACAATTTAAAAATGCGTATCGCCTCTCAGAATCAGATATTGCAGCTAGTTCATGAAAACTCAGAAATTTGTGTACAATGACACACACCCCTCTGGAGTATGAAGTATATGTGACATGATATTTTTCTTCTTTTATGATTCTTTTAACTTTTATGCCCAGGAGCACTTCTGGTGTGAGATGGGTATCTTGGAGGCCCATTATTGCAGGATGGTACTTACGAAGGACCATACTCACCATGACCCTCTTTAAAGGATTGTGTAGTCCCCTAATATTCTTAGGTTACCAGAGGTATGTCTGTCATGTGACTAATGATAAGATCTTATGCAGTGTGGCAAGTGAGATGTCTCTGCATCTCATACTACTAAAGTACCTGCTTAGGCCTACTAAGTATTGTAAATGAACAAGATAGCTCCGGAAGTGCAGAAAACAAAAAGTCTCATGACAAAATACCATAAATTAACTCAGGAAAAACCAGGCCGAGAGGGTTGAGAGACCATTCTTCCCGGCTATGGGTATCAGTTAAACAAAACCATAACTTGTAGTGGTGCCTTTCAGGCAAAGCTTTCCAACAAATAACACCTATCAGGTCGTTTGCATTTGGTGGTTAGGAATCTCGCAGAGAGCTTGTCACGATCCCTCACAAGGTGCTGCCTCCATTTGAGCTTATCGGTAAACATAGCAACAATTTAGTGATTCCGGTAAAAAAAAGTGCAGCGCTCTTCAGAACCACCGAATCAAAGGTATGTGCTCGTTTGTAGAGGAAGAACAAGGAAACGGTCTCAAGTTTCAGCATTGTCTTAGTGCCTGTTGAGAAAGTGCGCCTGACTTCTGGCTGTAATCTGCAGCCATGCAGGGTAGAGCATTGCATATGGCAAATTAAGGCGTTGGAGATGTTGTTTGACATCCTGGAATTTGCTACTTCTTCTCCACCTCAGCCGAGAAATCGGGATAAAATGAGACTCTGGTGCCATTGTAGTGTATGGGGGATTTCTCTCTATCTAGTCTTAAGGTTTTCTCTCTGTCGTGGTAGTGAAGTATCCGTGCCAGGACTGGCCTAGGTGCATTGCCCTGGAGTGCCTTAGAAGGAACACGATGTGCCCTTTCAACAGCGAACAGTGGGGTAAGGGCTTCTTTCCCCAATAGATCCAGTAGCCATTTCTCAATGAATTCTGTGGGGTCACGACCCTCCACCTTTTCTGGCAGCTTCACTATGCGAACATTGTTTCGTCTTAGACAAAATTTTCAATATCATCCGTTTTGTCACTTGTGGCAGTGGCTATGTGGGCGGCTGTGCGGGTTTCAGCAATCAGTGGAGGTATTTTGTCCTCAAGATTACTGATGCGGTCATCAGCAGCAGTTGTTCTTTCTCTTATCTTCTGGAGGTCTTGTCGCAGTAGCGACACCTCTTCTGTCAGCCCCCCTAAGTGTTCCTTGACGGAGTTAACTGAAGCAGTCCAATGCTGTACAGCTTGTCACATTTAACTTAGGGTAGGTTGTACTTCTCTCTTTATCATATCTGCAGTTCCTGTCTGCTGATCACTATCAGGGAGAGACATGGTGTCAAGCTCAGTCCCATACTCTGTCTCTATACTGTATACTGGGATAAGTCAGCTTCTATCCCCTGGGCTGTAAAGGAGCCTTGCCCCTGCACCTTTGTGCTTTTTTGTGTATAGTAGAGCATGTCTCTGGGGGCATCTTTTTTTACCCTTACCCGCTTTGCTGCCTGTGTCTTTGTGCTTCTCAGAGCCTTGTGATGTTCCTCTGGGCAGTGCATGTTAAATCTCCAGGGCTGTCCCTTCTCCCCTGCCTCCTCGGGTCATCATAGCTCAGATCTGGTTGTGAGTGGTGTTGATAGATTCCTCTTGCTGCGCTGAAAAGAATGATACCTATAATCAACAGCTGGAGTCAGGATTGGTAGCAGGATATTAATTTGGGGCTTTGTGAGGCTGTTCCACTCACATGCCCAGCCTGGCCATGCCCCCCAACTTTGCATTTTTAACCACAGTGTGTGTCATGCTTTCCCTCTGGCTGCCTACCACCAGGGCCTTCCCACACCCCACAGCCTACTATAAAAACACAATTATGAGTACCTTTAACCTGACTGTGGGTTACTACCAGAAAATAGGCACACACCCGTTTTAGTTATTGATACACTCAATATATTGAAGTGAGTTAGAGAAAATTGCCGGTTTGAGCATAAATGAGTACACAACTGGTAAATTCGGACACAACCTGCTAGACAGAGTAATTCGTATGTCAGAGTGACTAAGAATCAGGTTCTATACCACTAAACTGAAACTAATACGTGAATCAGCAATAAACGGTGCAAATAAACATTAGCTGCAGTACAAATAATAATACTAACCTAGATTTGAGTGCATGCTAATGGATTGGTGAGGGTATAATATAGCATTTCCTGAGAGGTACCCCTTCAGCGAAGTAAAAGGGGCAAAGGTCTCTGGGAAGCAACTGTTAAGGGGCTGTCTTTAGTCCTGACTCTTCAGCCAGCTAAATGTTGGGGCCCAATAACTGTTTACGCGCTTGTAGACAGTCAGCAAGGCAGGCCTGCAGGTGGTAATAAAGCTATAAGGTAGCTGTTTCTAGTTTCTAAGGGCTCTGTCTCTAGCAGTAGCAATAAGTGATGGCTGCAAAGCCCTCTGACCAGACCCAGCGACACGGCAACAATGGTCCCTTTGATCAGGTTTCGCCACACTGTAATGGCTTCCAGTGGCTCAGTCTCACTCTCTTTTGGAATGGCACCCAACAGCATGTCTTCTCACTATCTCTGCCTGTACCGCACTTACTCTCTGGTGAAAACTTTGCTCGGGCAAATCTGGCTCTCTCCTCCTGTGAGCCAGCAAAGTATCCTGGGTAGTGTGTTCTGTTGCCCATCCATGTGGCTTTTTCAGACATCTCCCAGGACTACATATCCCAGTGTTCTTTGCTCACTTGCATCACCAGGGGGAGGGGAGACAGTGATTCCACTCCAGTCCTCTTCCTATTTGTTCGATCTTGCTTCTGTTGACAAAGGGAGAAGTGGGGGCAAACAGGGGATTTCACATACAGCCCGCAGCTGCACCTCTCCCCTGTCACAGTGCAGCAGCCCTGCCATGCCACCCGGTGGAGGGTTGGGAAGCAAAGGAGGAGAGACAGTGTAGAGCCAGCAGAGCGTCTGGCTACAAATGTAATAGTATAGTGCAAACCCACATCTGTGGTACAAAAAATTAATCCATAAGCAATTGGTGAATAAATACTCAAAAGTGTCCAACATATGTGTATAACACAGTATTAAGTATATAAAGTGCTGAAAAGGTTGTAAAGGAACCACAAGTCCCAGCAGGCACAGCAGGCAGGTCCCGGAGCCCGGAGTGAGATGGAAGGAGAGAAACCACACCAGGAGAGAGGGAGGGATCACAAAGTAAGCAATATAGCAGCTTACCAGAATGTATGGGTCACCCAAATTAATGGATAGACCAATGCAAGCTTGATGTTAATACCCAGAAAGTCCACCAGATGTCACTCCTCCAATAGAAACGACTTGTACTCCGCAATTATTCAGCAATCGATAGTGTATATATAAAAGATGGTAACAGGGACATAGCGTGATACCGTAAAAGCAGTAAATTTTTTTAAAAACATAAGCAGGTACACTCACATATTTGAAGACATCAAAAGGCATGTATATATTGTTGATCCTAATGCAGCGGCATCTCTCAGCACTTTAACATAAAAAAAGCCGGCTAGTGGGCCCAATAGCTGGCTTTTTTGATGTTAGCGTGCTGAGAGACGCCGCTGCATTAGGATCAACAATATATACATGCCTTTTGATGTCTTCAAATATGTGAGTGTACCTTCTTATGTTTTTAATAAATTTACTGCTTTTACGGTATCACGCTATGTCCCTGTTACCAGTGCTGTATTTTGGCCTAGGCCAACAAGGCCCAGGCCTAGGTCAGCACTTTGCAGGGGGGCAGCAAAAAAGCCACCCCCCACCACCTGAGACTCTATTGGCCACTGGTTGCTAGAACAACCTCTCTCACCCCCTCTCTCTCTTACTCACCCCCCTTTCTCACTCTCTCACCCCTCCTCTCTATCTCCCTCCCTCTCACCTCCCTCTCTCTTTCTCACCCCCTCTCTCTCTCTCGCTCTCATCTCCTTCTCTCATCCCCCCTCTCTCTCATCCCCCCCTCTCTCTCTCTCTCTCACTCATCCCCCCTCTCTCACTCATCCCCCCACTCTCTCATCCCCCCTACTCTCTCACCCCCCCCCCACTCTCTCACCCCCCCACTCTCTCATCCCCCCACTCTCTCATCCCCCTCTCTCTCCCCCCTCTCTCTTTACCTCCCTCACCCAACCCCTCTTTCTCTCTCCCTCCCTCACCCAATCCCTCTCTCTCCCTCCCACACGCCCTCTCTCTCCCTACTTCACCCACCCCCCTCTCTCTCTCCCTCACCCTCACCCACCCTCTCTCTCCCACCCCCTCTCATCCCCCCTCTCGTGAGATCTCAGGGGTTCATGCTGGGACTTGTAGTCCTTCAATTTTGGAGGAAGACACATCCGTTAAAAAAGTGGGGAAAATTTACATGGGAAGGGCGCTCAATTTTAGTCTTGCCTAGGGCAGCACAAAACCAAAATACACCACTGCCTGTTACCATCTTTTATATATACACTATCGATTGCTGAATAATTGCGGAGTACAAGTTGTTTCTATTGGAGGAGTGACATCTGGTGGACTTTCTGGGTATTAACATCAAGCTTGCATTGGTCTATCCATTAATTTGGGTGACCCATACATTCTGGTAAGCTGCTATATTGCTTACTTTGTGATCCCTCCCTCTCTCCTGGTGTGGCTTCTCTCCTTCCATCTCACTCCGGGCTCCGGGACCTGCCTGCTGTGCCTGCTGGGACTTGTGGTTCCTTTACAACCTTTTCAGCACTTTATATACTTAATACTGTGTTATACACATGTGTTGGACACTTTTGAGTATTTATTCACCAATTGCTTATGGACTAATTTTTTGTACCACAGATGTGGGTTTGAACTATTTTATGATTTGGTAATTTATTTGTTTATTTAATTATAAATTGATTTTTTGTGGATATCTTTGTTAGCGCTACACATATTTTATTATTATTGTTTTTGGGATTTTTGTCTATGAATCTCATGTGTGCTGCTTCCACGTAAATCAAAATGTATTATTTATTTGATTTTTCACATATTACCGCGGAAAATTTCCCACTTATACAAATGTAATAGGCATTCGCTCATTCTTGGTGAATTCTAGCTATATTTTTTCTAATATACTGATTTCCTATGATTGTCAGCTCCATCTAGTGACCATAATATGTATTTCATGTATAGGAAAACTAGCCCAATATAATTAAAATAAATAAATAAATATTTGCATGTCAAAATGCTGTTGACAGTGAAGATGTCCACAACATTTAGCCAATAGAACAATGCAAGAATAATAATATTCTTTGTAATAGTATAGTTTAAGGTTAGATTAGCAGTAGGGATGATCGAACTTTTGAAAAGTTCGGTTCGACCAGAACACCCGAACTTCACGAAAGTTCGGTTCGGATTTCAGAACCCCATTGAAATCAATGGGACCCGAACTTCTGTAATCAAAAAACACCATTTTTAAGCCCTAAAACCCAATAAATGCCCCTAAAAAGTGCCTAGGGTTCTGGGTCATGCCCCAGGGACTATTAATCACACAAAAAAAAGTTCTTAAAAATTGTCATTTTTGATAAAAAAGCCAATTATTGAAAAATTAAAAAAAAAAAAAAAGAGATTTTTTTGATTTTTACTTTGGATTTAGTATCTGGGGGGTCTAAAAGGTGTGCATGTGAAGTTTCAGCTCTGTAGCATGTCCAGAACCATGAAAAAAAAAAAAAGATAATTTTTCAGTAGAACAGGGATGTGGTTCGGGAGCCTCCTTTAACTTTAACACCTATATGATCTTTTTTTCTGGTTCTGGACATGCTACAGAGCTGAAACTTCACAGGTACACCTTTTAGACCCCCCAGACACAAAATCACACAAAAAAAGTTCTTAAAAATTGTCATTTTTGATAAAAAAGCCAATTATTGAAAAATTAAAAAAAAAAAAAAAAAGAGATTTTTTGATTTTTACTTTGGATTTAGTATCTGGGGGGTCTAAAAGGTGTGCATGTGAAGTTTCAGGTCTGTAGCATGTTCAGAACCCCCCAAAAATTAGCATTTTCTTATAATTTTTATTAGAACAGGAATACGGCTTCTCTACGGCGCTTTTTCTTGCATTTATCGGGCATTTTTGGAGGCAGGCATGACTTTTTTTGGATTTAGTGTCTGGGGGGTCTAAAAAGTGTACCTGTGAAGTTTCAGCTCTGTAGCATGTCCAGAACCAGAAAAAAAGATAATTTTTCAGTAGAGCAGGGATGGTGGGACCCCTCTTTTACACTTATATGATCTTTTTTTGGGGTTCTGGACATGCTACAGAGCTGAAACTTCACAGGTACACCTTTTAGACCCCCCAGACACAAAATCACACAAAAAAAGTTCTTAAAAATTGTCATTTTTGATAAAAAAGCCAATTATTGAAAAATTAAAAAAAAAAAAAAAAAAAAAAAAAAGAGATTTTTTGATTTTTACTTTGGATTTAGTATCTGGGGGGTCTAAAAGGTGTGCATGTGAAGTTTCAGGTCTGTAGCATGTCCAGAACCAGAAAAAAAAGATCGTTTGTATTAGAAAACTTTAAGCACAGGAATATGGCTTCTCTGCTGTAACACCTTGCCGGTTTAATAGCAGGCATTTTTTTGGGTTCTTTGCAGTCAGGAAAAACATCTGAACTTGTGTATAGTAGTACTGTGCACAAGTTCTGATGTTTTGCCTGCCTCCAAAATTCCCCAAAAAATGCCAGCAAAAACACACCTGGGCATTTTTTTTTTGACGCTAGCGTTTTTTTTGGCATTTTTTGGGGTTCTTTTGAGGCAGGCAAAACATCTGAACTTGTGTATAGTGGTACTGTGCACAAGTTCTGATGTTTTGCCTGCCTCCAAAACCCCCCAAAAAATGCCAGCAAAAACACACCTGGGCATTTTTTTTTTTGACACTAGCGTTTTTTTGGCATTTTTTGGGGTTCTTTTGAGGCAGGCAAAACATCTGAACATGTGTATAGGGGGTATATATAGGCATATATGTCTGAATATATACCCCTAGACATATATAGGTGTGATAGTAGCAGAAATATATTACTGTAAATGATTTCATTAGCGCAAGCATTTATTTCTGCTACTATCACACCTATATATGTCTAGGGGTATATATTCAGACATATATGTCTATATATACCCCCTATACACATATTCAGATGTCATGTCTGACATCAAACATGTCCTCAAAAAAGCACTGGCAGTGGCAGCCCCTGCAGCATTAAAAAATGCTTGCTGGTGAGAAGCCACATTCCTGTCCCGAAGCAGAGAAATGATCATTTCTCTATAGCGGTCACCCTGCTATGGAAGGGTTTTGTCACCCTGCCATAGCAGTCACTGTCAGTTAACCCTACACTACACTACGGTCCCCTGACACTTAACACTTTCCCTACAGAAACTAAATTTTTGAAGCTAACTTAAGTGTAAAGGAGCACTCTAACTACACCTTTCCTCACACTAAAAATAGCTAAATGACACTTTTAAAGTAAAATTAACAGAACTGCTTCCACTCTCTTCCATGTCCAGTATAACAATGCTGGGAATATGGCGGGGGCGATCTTATATACTGGGGGGCGTATTCACTAATGATTGGTCTAGGGACCCCCTAGTCACTCCAATCACATTCCTAGCATTCTTCTGCCCCCTCAATTGGCTTTTGCTAATGGTTCTGGTCCAATCACGGGCTTTTAAAGCCCATTTCCTGAAGCATTGCATTTTGGGCGGTTCTGGTTGCCGAATTCCGAACTTTTTGGGCAAAAAGTTCTAAATTCGGCCGAACCTCGAACACCCAATGTTCGGGCCGAACCGATGGTGGACCCGAACCGTTCGATCATCCCTAATTAGCAGTACTGGGTCTAGGGTTCAGCATTAAACAGTACATTTTGGATGGATGGCAGTCAGTCTATTTGGCAGCTGGAGGAAGGGGGGAGAGGCCTTGGCTAATAGAATATATAGAATCTATAGTGCAATTTAGATAGGAGGTAAAGGATCGATTGATGGGTTATTAGTTAACTGTCTTGTTTGGTACAATTGAGTATATTGGAAGCATTTTACTATGCATTGTTGGGTATCAATAGGCAAGGTTTGAATTAAAAATTCTCAGACATCAAATAATTTGTGGACACGTATATGTAAAGAGGCCTCCGCCCATTCATATGGAAAACATAAAACAACTTATGTACAAATAATGATATGGTGGGGGATTGGGGTAGATCAACTTACTGTATGTAGGATGGTTTTCTTTGCCACAAGAGATATGATGGTGAGCAATGGTTTGCAGCCTGGCCTAAAGAACATTCTGTTTTGCTCAGTTCATTGAGGCACCCCAAAGGAAAGAAGATGCTTAAGAATTATAAATGAATAACAAATAAAATAAATTGTTTTAATAATAAAACCTCAATATACAGAAATGGTTGTACAATAGTTAAATCATTGTATGAGAGTATAGAAGGATGTATTATACAGGAAAAAGGGTTTTTGTAGATAATTCAATCCATTATCATTGATATGTTCTTCTCCTGTGACATTTTATCCATTTTTCTTCTCCTTTTCTGGAGAACCTACATATCTCCTATGAATATATAGATTAGCATTCACTCTAAAGGAGATCTGGCTACAATGACTGCTGTTTAAAAATGTTGCTTTCCACAATCTCCTGAAATGGGGGTCGGCTATCCGGGTCCTGGTGCCAGCATCTCAGCATCAAACTGTAGATGTTACCAGTGCACAGGGGAGGCTGGGGCAGTCTGTATCCTGATGCCACCTTTTTACGCACCTCCTCCAAACTTTTAAGACCTGGGAAGACAAAATATTAATAATAAAGGCATATAATTAAATTATTGGTTGTTGGATATACTAGAATCACATGGTTATAATCCCAAGTAGAGCATAATAGATAAAAAAAACACAGGTATAATAGGGCCCCACCGTCAAAAGAAGAAGGGACCCTATCTACACCATAAAATAAAGGGGATGGTGGAGAGGGTATCAAAAAACAGTGTGTCTGAGCATCATAAGTAATCACCACATATAGTAAATAGAAAAGTATACACTCATTTTATTGATAAATATATAAAAAATAAGCATTAAAATTGATGAAAAACAATTCATAACCTGACATCACACATTACATAATGATTGTACAGGCACATATTGTAGTAACAACCAGAAGGGATGGGACTGACGCGTTTCGCTATGATAGCTTTCTCAAAGACCACTTAGAGATCCCAGGTTGACAAAGTGCAAGTGCTACCAGAGTGAGAATATGAGTCCAAGGCGCAGGCCATCCACCAATCGCTCCAGACGGTCAGCAGGTATGACGACCACATGAAGGCTCCCGGGTGAGTCCCCGGGCCCCCCAAAAAAGGATGAGTGCCGAGTCCCGTACCCTCAGACAGAAATAGGAGATAAGGATCCCTACTTCTAGGCAACCGGAATTCCAAAATTGATCACCCGGACTGGTATACAGACCCCATCTCAAAAGTGAAAGAGGGGAGAAGAAAATAGCCTTTTCCCCGATGGTCCAGGGTGATAAGGAACCGTTGCTCCTCTGAGGGGGAGAGACCAAAAGGCCAAAAATCTGGGCAACTCCATCTGTGCGCAAAATAGAGAAACTCCTACAAATAGATTCCTTCCTGTGAAAACCATGCTCAAAAATGGCATATTTGTAAAAGTAGGCAGATGCAGTTAAAGGCAGATTTTATATTTTCTGTAAAAGCTAAGCTCAGTCCCACATCCTGATCCTCTCCATTGTACTTTTAGTAAGAGGCCTTGCTGTCTATTTGGGGGGCAAGGGAGTTAGGAGGGCTAGCCTAAAGTCTGCCATAGATGGATCAAAATTTGGCGGGTTCAGCAGGGATTGGCTGACTGTTGATCCATATATGGGCACCCTGGCTGTACACAAGTCAATCTATCATTCAGCTTGTGTACGACCAGCCTTTTGGGTTTTTCCTGAATAATTCATGCCGCAGGATATAGCCAGCAACAACGCCAGCAGAACACAATAGCTCTGCAGGAGGGATTGTACCATCAACAGAGTCAGTGTTGATATTGGAATTAAGCAATTTTCTTTCCTTCCACCCGTGATGGAAGGAAAGAAATATGTATCATCTATGGCCTGCCCAAGATTGACTTTTATACTTTAGGAGAGTTGGAAAGGCAGAGGTTTTTTTTCCTTAATGCATTCTATGCATTAGATAAAAAACCTTCTGTGTGTAGCAGCGACCCTTAGCCCCCCTAATACTTACATGAGCCCCATCTCTCTCCAGCAATGTCCACGAATCCCTCGGTCGCCCCGGACTCTTCCTTTATTGGCTCCCGCGGCTGTCAATCAAAGTCAGTTAGCCAGTCAGGAGAGAGAGGGGGCGGGGCCGAATGGACACACGGAGCTGCAGCTCTGCTCGGGTGCCCCCATATCAAGCTGCTTGCTGTGGGGCACTCGACAGGAGGAAGAAGCCAGGAGCAGCAATGAGGGACCCAAGAAGAGGAGGATCCAGGCTGCTCTGTGCAAATCCACTGCACAAAGGAGGTAAGTATAACATGTTTGTTATTTTAAAAAACTTAAAAACTAGACTTTACAATCACTTTAATCCAGCCATTTGCAACCAGGGTTCCTCCAGAGGTTTCCATGGGGTTCCTTAACCTGTGGATAATTGACCTGATGGTGCCTGCATAGTTCCAGGGCCAATACTACTTGGCCAAGCCAACAGCATGACCCAATTATCTTTTTAGCTGTCTGTGAGGGTTCCATTCTTACTACTGACCACAAAGATTAGAGACATTTTTGCCATTGACCACTGATGAATTGGTTTTAGTAAGGGCTCCCCGTGGCTTGAAAATTATTATAGGGATTTCTCCTAGGGGTAAAAAATATGAGAAAAGATGCTTTAACCTAAAAGTGTAGGATTAAGTTCTTTATAGCTAGCTGATCCCCTCTCGATATTGTGATGACAGTCATCTTGATTTCACTATCTCTTGAGGTTGACAAATTCACGGATGGGGGAAGGTCAGATAGCAAGAGTCGGGTGAAAGATAATAATCAGCGCAATACTTAATTATTCCCTGATGGTGTCAATTATAGGTGATAATCTACTCTTCAACCTTGCAAACCAAGGTTCCACTATATCTTCAGATAAAATGTATAGGTTATATAAGCATGAAAAACACACACACATACATACATACATACATACATACATATATATATATATATATATATATATATATAAACACATTGTCTATGTGAAGCAAAAGACTCTTCAAAATATTTTCTAAAACCTATACAACTTAGAAAAAATGACCAGCTTCCTGGATCATATCTGTATAGTGCAATACAGTGTAAATCATTAAATTTCCTAATAAATATTTGTGAAGTGTATATATATAATAAATATATTGTGCAAAAAATAAAGTGCAATCCAGCAAAGTAAAGTGCAATCTGAAAAAATTACCAGCTTCCTGTAAATTCTCTCTAAAGTGCTAATCAGTGTGATGTGCCAAAAAAAATGGTAAAGTGTAATTAAGGTAATAGTTCCAATTTCCTAAAAACTTGATTTGAGAATATATGCAATAAAGGTACGTGTAAATTTTTTTTTTAAAACAATAAATAATCAAAAACTTAATGCAAAAATCAAAAAAACATTCCTTAAAAATGTATACACTAAAAGTCCATTATCCATTATATAAGTCCCAAGTGAAAAAAGTGTAGGTGCCAAAGGAAGTGCAAGAATCACATAAATAGAGTGGCTTCAGTGTCCACTCGTGGGGGGGGGGGGGGGGGGGGTCACACCATCCATGTATCCCTAGTCTCCCTAAATGGACTCACCAGATGATGGGTTGGTCACAACCAGCAATCACATTTTATCAATATATATATCCCATGCTCCTCCAATATCCTCTGATGTGTCTCAGGATGGTGGAATACCACGTATTTATATGGGAGGGAAGGAGAAATAAATCTGAAAATAGTGTGATTCCGTATTACATATTTATTAGAATTAAAAGGCAAAAGTTCAACTCACATAAAATAGTGTCTACCTACTAGTTTCGTCATTCAATGTCTTCTCGGAGACGCCGAAGGAGGACACCGCAGGATTACACACACTTGCGGCTTGTATCTCTGCAGCCGGAGCGATGTCTTACTCATCCTCACAGCACCCTAGTGTCGGGTAGACACGATTTTATGTGAGTTGAACTATTGCCTTTTAATTCTAATAAATATGTAATACAGAATCACACTATTTTCGGATTTATTTCTCCTTCCCTCCCATATGGATACGTGGTATTCCACCATCCTGAGACACATCAGAGGATATTGGAGGAGCATGGGATACATATTTTGATAAAACGTGATTGCTGGTTGTGACTAGTACATCATCTGGTGAGTCCATTTAGGGAGACTAGGGATACACGGATGGTGTGACCCCCAGGATTGGACACTGAAGACACTTTATTTATGTGATTCTTGCACTTCCTTTGGCACCTGCACTTTCTTTACTTGGGACTTATATAATGGATTATGGACTTTTTGTGTATACATTTTTTAAGGAATGTTTTTTTTTTATTTTTTTTATTTATGCATTAAGTTTTTGATTATTTTTTTGTTTAAAAAATTTTTTTACACGTACCTTTATTGCATATATTCTCAAATCAATTTTCTAGGAAATTGGAACTATTTCCTTAATTGCACTTTACCAAATTTTTTGGCACATCACACTGATTAGCACTTTAGAGAGAATTTCCAGGAAGCTGGTCATTTTTTTCAGATTGAACTTTACTTTGCTGGATTGCACAATATATTTATTATATATACTTCACAAATATTTATTAGGAAATTGAATGATTTACAATGTATTGCACTATACCGATATTTTCCAGGAAGTTGGTCATTCTAAGTTGTATAGGATTAGAAAATATTTTAAAGAGTCTTTTGCTTCACATAGTGTGTTTTATATATATATGTTTTTCATGCTTATAGAACCTGTACATTTTGGTGTACGTTTAGTAAACTGAGAAGTTTTCTCTCAGTTCAATTCTCTGCAGTTCTCAGAGAAAAAATATCTCCTCTGGCACCCAGTTTAGAAGGCGGAGAACTTCACTTCTCACAGGGTGATCAGAGGAGAAGTTTTTTCTCTGAGAACTGCCGTGATCTGTGTATGACTGGGTGGACTGCCTGTAATCTCACGAGATGTTGTGAGATTACAGGCACTGCTAAATTTAAAAAGTGAAACTAAAGTTTAAAACAACTCGTAATGACATGTTCTGACACATGAAAACATATCTATACACACACACACACACATGCACGGTATATATACATACAGTATATATATATATATATATATACACACACACACATATATATATATATATATATATATATATATACACACACATACATACCAGTACATACAGTACATACATACATACATGCCAATCTGTATGCAATTGCACTGTGTGTTGGCAGATTGCATGCAGATTGTACACCAGATGGAGATCTGCGTGTGTGTGGTGTCCCAGCAGACCAGTCTGCGGACAAACTGTTGGGTGGTGGCAGGCTATCGTTTGTGGTGTGTGGGTGTGGGGACAGTGGGAAGAGTGATCAACACAGGGGTTCTGGCTTGTAGGATAGCTGGAGGAATCTTAGTAGTGTGTGGTAATTGCTAGACTGCTCCCCAACCCTTAGAGTGCACCAGATTGTACAGTATGTAAGATTTGTATCTGCCTGTGTGTGGTCAGCCAGCTGGATTGGAGTGGAGTCTCCCTCTAGTGGTGACCGAAGGCAGTGCAGGCTGTGAAAGTACTGCAGCCAATCTAATTACTTAAGCCCCGTAAACACGTACCGATCGTCGGCTGAACGATCGGCCGTCTTTTGTCCCCGGGCTGTCGTGTCCGCTGAAAAGTGCAAAAGACTGCACACGAATTTTGTCCGCCGACTGCAGAAGTGATGTCATGTGATGGTTAACTTTCCGTGTGTTTTTTCTTTTCTGAGCATGCCCAGTCTTGCAAATCTGCTGTCTGTCGGCCGAATTCTGTACTGACTGGCGAACAATCGGCCGTTCTGGTGTCGGCATACAAAGATTTTAATGCTTGCACGACAGATTCTGTTTGGCCGAAAGTGCGCTGTCGGCTGTCGGAAGCATCATACTAACAAGCCTACATTCGGCCGATTGGTCATCGGCCGAATCTTTTCGGCCGACAATCAGTACGTGTGTATGGGCCTTTAGTAGGAATTTTCTTTATTTCCGTTATCCCCTTATACTGCCCAGTCACGATTCATCACGTCTCGGTTAGCTAGTCGCCGTGGGCATGGTCGAATCGTGACAGATTGGTTTCCTCCCACACTCCAAAGACATGCTGGTAGGTTAATTGGATCCTGTATAAAAAATTGGCCCTGCTTTGTATGTATGTGAGTGATGCCTCGTACACACGTACCGATCGTCGGCCGTAAATATTCGGCCGACGACCGATCGGCCGATTGTATGCTTGTTAGTATGATCCTTCCGACAGCCGACAGCGCATTTTCAGCCGAACAGAATCTGTCCTGCAGGCATTACAATTTTTGTTGGCCAACACCAGAACGGCCGATTGTTCGCCAGTCAGTACAGAATTCGGCCGACAGACAGCAGATTTGCAAGACTGGGCATGCTCAGAGAAGAAAAAACACACGGAAAGTTAACCATCACATGATATCACTTCTGCAGTCGGCTGTTGTTGGCCGACAAAATTTGTGTGCAGTCTTTTGCACTTCTCAGCGGACACGACAGCCCTGGACAAAAGACGGCCGATCGGTCGGCCAACGATCGGTACGTGTGTACGAGGCATTAGGGACCTTAGATTGTAAGCTCCTTGAGGGCAGGGACTGATGTGAATGTGCAATGTATATGTAAAGCGCTGAGTAAATTGACAGCGCTATATAAGAACCTGAAATAAAAAAAAATAAAAAATATATATATATATATAGTACCCGGCACCAGCATGTTTACTGTAGGAAGCCAGCTGTGATTCCTTGCGGCTTCACAGCCTGCTTCCCACTGCGCATATGGGAGCCAAGCTGCACTTTGTGAATGGTCCCATAACCTATAACGTGTCCCAGAAGGTTGCAGGCAGCAAGGGGTGCGGGGGGAGAACTTCCGGTGGAATAACAAAGGCGATCCAACCGGAAGTGGTAGCAGATACCTGTCAGAACCAGGTATACGCTTCCCCCACCCCAACAAAAGTGTCAAAAGTAGATGGGGGGGGGGGGTAGGTCATAAAGTGGAAGAGGGTGACAAAAGTCCTTGGTAATGTTAAATTAGCATTTACTCAACCGGTTTGTCCTTTCAAACTGAATATTTTTTTGTTGAGTGTAACCAGTACATGAGTTTGGTGATTATGGACAAACATCGGAATGTTTTTTTTTTCTACTGTTAGACATTCCCATCCATGGAGCTGAAAATGATCTTACCTGTGTATGGTTTCTGCCCCAGGGTAAAAATCTCATACAGGACTATCCCAAAAGACCACACATCTGTTTTGCTGGAAAAAATCTTGCTCTGTAAAACCTCTAGTGGCATCCAATGTATTGGAACAGTAACACCTGCTAGAATAAAAGGATTACCCTGTGGAAAAAAACAAAATCTTTTTAGAAAGGACAAGCCTGAGTTACTACAGGACAAAGAAAGCTACGGATGTGTATTTTTTTTTTTAATCCTTGCAATGTTAATATAACATTTTTTTTCTCTGTTGTTAAGCTTTTTATTCTGACTGACAGTCCTCATTGGGTCAAACCTTTCTCTGAATGGCTGATTCGAATTGGGAGATTTTGCAAACTAGATTGTCTCCAACCAGGATGCGTCGACAAGTCAAGTCAAGATGCAGCACGCATTTTACTTCCAGGTAGGCCATGCCGTCCGCTACTTGACCAGCAATTTGCAGAAGTTCTAGCTCTGTGAGGAGAGATCCTTCTTCCCCTACAGATAGAAAGTGGGAATTAGAATATTTATATATACATTTGTTTCACTGTCCAATCTTTAGAGATCACCAAGGGGTTTTATTTTCCAGGTCTGGATGTATGCCTCTACAGGCCTAGAGGATCTGTGTTTGACAGCCAGCCAACAATTAAAAGTCCAACCCTAAGGCCCCTTTCACACAGGCGGACCGTTCAGATCCGCCTGTTTGTTTTTTTGGTGGATCTGAACGGTCCCCCCATGCATTCCTATGGGGCATCGGATGGCAGCGGAGACATGTCCGCTGACATCCGACCCGATCTGATCCGTCAAATCTGGACGGATGGAAACCCTATTTTCCATCCGTCCAGCGGATCGGATCGGATGGGATTGGATGAGAACGGACCGACGGTCCGTTCCCATCCGATTTCCCCCATAGAGATGCATGGGGAACTGACAGCTGTGTCTCCGCACACAGCGTGGAGACACAGCTGTCCTCCTGCTGCTCAACGGGGGATCGGCGGCTCGATCCCCCGCTGAGAAAAACGGAATCCGTCCGACGGACGGATAGTGTGAAAGGGGCCTTAAAAGTTAATGGTAATTACTCAATTAAATCATTGTTTCAAACATCTGACAATGTTTTGCTTGTTGCAGGTGGTCAAATATGGTCTCATCTTATGACAACTGAAAGATCAAGGAGTGCATTGAAGACCCAATCAACACTCATGTGGGTTAGTTCAAATACTGCTTGGATATCATGGTGTTCTACACATTACCTTTACATGAGGGAACTATATTGATTTTGTTTACCATTTTTATAATTAACTATGGAAGTTTTTACTTACCACGTAGAAAGCTAAGAAGGTCTCCTTTCACCAGGAAGTCTGTGACAATATAGACAGGATCATTGGTGGTACACAAGGCATACAATTCAATGATATTCTTGTGCTTCAGCATCTTCAGAACCTCAATCCCATCCATTATATTTTTTCTTTCAAAAAACTCTGTGTAAGATAAAGAAAGGGGAGAAGTATTGACAAAATACAATTAGCAAATGGATGGGGGACATTTCAGTGCTGGTTTGTGCCACTAGGCTTAGTGTAAGTCACCCATAGCCAGCTGGCCTAAAGTGTTACTAAACCCACAACAGTAAAATCAGTCTGTATATGCAGTAAGGCATGCTTGTTATACTCACTGTGGAAGGGGTTTATCCTGTGCATTGTGTAAAAAGGCTGTTTGATCCGGTCTTCTCTGATCCTTCCCTTCTTTTACTATCTTCAATCCATCTGCTGACAGAACAGAGCCCTAGGAGGTACTCTACACTTGTTCAGTTTTATTTTTTGGGAGGGTGCATGTGATCGGTACAGGGCCAATCAGCACTGTCCACACAGAGGGTTAGGGGTTCTGCAGCCTCATAGGGCAGTCAGAAAAGAATAACAACTCCTCCTACAAGCTTTAACCAGGCAATGATAGAAGTCATAAGACTATATACTGCTGATGAGAAAAGGTATTTAGAAAACATTTGGGCGTGTATAGGCAGCATACTCCAGTCTCAGAGAAAAAAAACCCTCATTACCTGCTACATCCTATAAGGTTTACTTTATCTACCTTGTAACTACTCATCACCTGATTTTCACTCAGATTTTTCATGTACCACTAGCTCCAGAGGAAGCTTACAGTGATAAGCGAAACATGTAGGGCAACCTGGATACACTCAACGTCTGTTAATCAACACTGTATAGACGGATTTCAGGGGGTCGGTTCTATACTTCCTCCTGCAACCATCTTTTGAACATATCAAATATGTGATGTATTCTATTGTTATTGTCATTTGAGATTCATATATATTACATTATGTGTGACTATTTTTGCACATGTATTTGAGGCTGTACGCCTTGTTTTTTAAGATTATATGTTTGTTTTCTTTCCTTTGGCTTTCTGTCAAATAATTTTATACTACTCTTTAATAAAATATACAATTTTAATTACTAGTGCCATAAAAGTCCAATTCTTTTTCTCCTTTCCAAAATCCTATTTAGCAGTTTATATTGACTAAAAAAAAAAAGTGAATTTCCATGTTCTGTGTACTGTGGGAGACCTGATATAGTGAATGCAGGGTCCTGGGTTTAGTACCACTTTAAAGGTTAAAGTTATTTTATATCATGAGGGCTTTCGTGACTAGGACTTCTGACCAGTACTGGGACAAAGTTCTTTAGCATCAAAACCAAAAAGACCAACGTTCGCACCCCATCCATTTTTGCTAGTTTAAAAAAAATATATATTTCCCTACAGACCTCCTACCCTGCCAATAGCACCCATTATGTAACCTCTGTGTCGTGGCATAAATTCACCTATGTTTTTAATTTTCCTCTGTTCAGTAGGATACTGGGTCAGGTTGGTGCTCAGCTGACATAGCTTGGGCTTTCTTATTAGCAGCAGTCAGAGGATTAAAGCATTTCTGTTGTGTTACCTTCTAGTCCAACAGGCAGCCATTGATATTTAGAAGGCTGAGTTTCCAAAAAATTCTGAGGTCCAGATGAAGGCCTCAGCGCAATTAGGCTGGCCATAGACTGCTTGATATATAAAATCGATGTTCCTGATTGTAAGCATTGCTTATGGTTAGCAGGATGTCTCTGGTTTGTGAACTGCCCCAGCAGCATAGGTTGCAATTCCTGCCCTTTTTGAGTCCTCCCTTTCTAAAACTCTTAAGGTGGTCACCTTTTCTGCCTACCCCTTGGACATCCTTGCTTCTGACAACAGTTTCCAGTTCTATTCCTTCCCACATTGGAGGGTTTCCATTCTTCCTGTAGCATACTTCATAGTTTAGGTTAAATGCATAAGTTCAGCGGGGATCAAAGGACCCTGTTGTAAAGGGCTCAGGAGGTGTGCAGCTCCAGGAATGCAGTGCAGAAATCTCACCTTGAGTGCTCAATAGAGATAAGGAACCGGTAAATGGTTTTACCAGTGAAGTATGGTAGAGCTTTGGCTCCTTCAGCAGACACAGATTGTCCTATGTGTGGTGCTGGACCCAAAGCACTGGGCAGAACACTTCCATTGTCAGGTGAAGCCCAGTAAGCTACAGACCAAAATATCTGCCTTGCATCCCAGCTGCAACTTTCTCCATTATGAATAATTTAGTAACTTTATTGCGTATTGGAGAACTCGGTAAAACCCATTCCTGTAAGGTAAACTTTATGCCTAAATGCAATGACTGTGGAGAAGCTTAGAGTGCACCAATTCATTCTGCCAGCCAAAGTGTTTATTGTTATGCAAAGTATATGCCATTTAAATACTACAGGCGATAGCGACTGGCAACATGTTACAGGTGTGTCTGGACATGATGGCCTTCAGATTCTAACTTGAGCACTCTATCTAGCACACAAGCTCTTATCCCCCTTACTTCATCAGTGTTCAATAGCTGCAAACCTTTAGAAATGGTCTGGATAAGGACTTTTCTTCTTCCCTCTGCCCAGTTTCCTTTCCAAAGAGAAGATTTGCCAATCTCATACACTTTTTCCTCCAAAGTAAAGTCTGATGAAGGCCTCTCCCACGTGTCTTCCATGTGGCAGGGATCCTTTTAAGACAAAGTACCTCTTGTAAGTCATTTTTAAACTTAAATAAACCCAAGAACAAAAATGGTATAGGGGGCAGCTTTCCAGTCCTTAGATGTGGAGGCTGCATTTTTTTTGGCTATTTTTACCAGGTGATTCTGCCAGTTTCCTGTATTTCCTGTACTAGAGTGACAACACTCACTTACCATTCTATATCTATAGACAGGCAGTGTTGTCGCCCTAGGGCAGGAAGTGTGTTAGGAATACAGAACTCTTCCCCTTCTCCTCATGTCAATAACATAGGGAAAAGGTATTCTGTAGTCCTATCACATTGTTTGAAATAACGGTGCAGAGTCCAATGGACAGCAGTGTATTTCCTATAGGATAAACAGGTATGTTTGCAAGCCTAAAGGGGAACAAATAAGAAAAGCTTATTTTTAGGATTAACATACTTTTATTTTTTGGCTTTTGGATATAGCAGGGGGTGGATCTAACTTGGAACTTTATGTAAATATTGCCTATATCTTCAGCTTCTACTGTCATCACTGATCATGTCTACACTAGGTCCCATTATGCTCTATGTACTGGTGTTTATGCTTGTCTGTGTGGCTGCAGCTGCTTCAGAGGCAAGAGCTGACTTGGTACTCTTCTGAGATAGAAGACGAAGATATGTCTCTTCAACAGGGACCGTAAGAATAAAAGGATCTAATAGACGATCTAACCTTTCCCACTAGTAAGTGTTCATAATAAGGAGTGACTGGACTTTGGTTGTGAGGTTCAGGCCCTCGCATGTTTTATGTCTTGGATGCTCCAACAATGACATCTCTCTGTTATAACACCTGACTTTCGTCTTCCTACCTGGTAGTTTTGGGTGTACCTGTCCACCTTTGTTTGTCCCAGCTCACAGTAGTGATATTTGGGACAGTAAATAGAATCACAGCAAATAGCAGGGGACAAGGCATCCGACACACCTATTGAATATTTAGTCAACATGTTTTCTATCTAAGAGACGAAAGGAACAGAAGGTGAAACACTACCCAGTCTTCTTCCATAGAGTTTAATTTTAAAGTGCAGGACAATAAATAATCATTAATTCATAAAAAGTTCATAAGCAGTCCCCGACCAAAAAAATATTCATCCAGCGAAGATACGGACCCAGTGGTAAGTCAGAAAGGTGTCCTAAAATATATCCAAATGCAGAATGGTGTACACACACCACCAAAGACAATCGTGGCCGCTCACCTTAACCCCATGACCCCTGAGTTAACGGGACATGAAGCGCATTCCCCTACAGGGGGGGTCACATTCCTGATGAGTCCGACATGCCAAATCCACGAAGTTTTGCAGTATGATATGTAAAATCAAAACACAATAATAGATGAAATCACACTTACAAGCACACTTAAGTGCACCATGAAGCGCTCAATAGTAAAAAACAAAGCGATGAAATAGACACGGGTGAGGTCAGAAGACGTGGCTTCTCCCCCGTATGCATTACGTCCTGGCGAGAACCCGCAGTGGTTCGTTCCACCACTTAATTATGTACTATTGAGCACTCCACAGTTCACTTACGTGAAGTGCCATGCTTCCAAGTGTGGTTTCATCCATATTTTTTAAGTAAACTATTCGGAAGTTAGCTTTTTTTGTTGTGTTTTGATTTTACATATCATACTGAAAAACTTCTGAGGATTTGGCTTGTCGGACCAGTGCTGGTCTCATCAGGAATGTGACCCCAGTAGTGGAATGCGCTTCATGACTGTCCTGTTAACTCAGGGGTGTCAAACTCAATCAGCATTATGGTTCCCCTCAAAGGGCCGGTTGTATCTGTCAGACTAAATGTCCAGAGCACCCCTACCCCCCATCTCCTTACATCACCTCCCACTATCAGAAGGTAAAGGTTCCTCACCCTCCCTTATATCACAGCGCACCCCCATGCTGCTTTCAGGAAGAAGCTGAGTGTGGAGCTGGGCAGCATAAAGTGTGGGGTCTGGAGGAGGACCAGAGGAGGGCAGGAGTCAGCTGCCGGAGTCTACTGAATGCTGAGACCAGGGTAGGCGGTGAGAAGAACTTCTGATGCACAGAGAGGCACAAGATCTGTAGGAGGAATTCTGTTCTTCTTTCAGCTGCTGACTCCTGAGATAGGGGCAAGGGCAGAGACGAGTCTCTGGGCAGCTTCACAGAGAAGCGCAGGATCTTGCATAGGAGTTTTGTCCTCCTCTCTGCTGGCGACTGCTGAGACCAAGGGGGTGGGCGGAGAAGAAGGGGGTGCCTCAGCTCCGGACAGGTGTGAGGGCCACATGAAATGGCCTGGCGGGCCGGATTCGGCCCCCGGGCCTTGTGCTTGACACCTGTGTGTTAACTTAAGGGTCATGTAGTTAGGTGAGCATCCATGACTGTCGTTGGTGTTGAGAGTGTACACAATTCTGTACTTTTTTCATATTTTAGGACACCTTTCTGACTCACCACTTGGTCTGTATCCTCGCTGGATGAATTTTTCTTTAGTTGGGGACTGCTTAAAAACTTTAAATGAATTAATGATTATCTTTTGCGTTGCGCTTTAAGATTGGACATTTAACATTTGGGTGCTGTGGAATTCCCCTTTAGTGTTTAGCTGGCAATACCTTTTTGTTGATGCTTTCTGTTTTAGGTTTTGATTGTGCTGATTGTTCTCTCTTTGATATATTCTTCCGTAGAGTGTTTTTATTAGTGACAATGTTACATTAACTCTTTAATTCTGAAACCTGTTTTTCTGGGAGGACTGACCCTTTTTTGTATGCCTTTCTAACATTGTAGTTTAATGAAATTGTGTTTTTAGATATCTTACTTTTATAAACGGTGTGAGCGGAAGGCAGTCGTGACCTTGTAGATGATGTTGGTAGTTAATGACCAGATCGTGGATACAGGTAAAAGATCTTTCTTTATAGATGAAGAATCTTCCTGTATCTTCTCTTTTAATATTATAGTGGCTGACCCCCTTGTTCTTCCGCACTAGAGAGAGGAGAAACAAGTGAGAGATATGGGCTTCTAGTACGTGGGCCTCACATTATATGGAGGACTATGAATGGCCATAACAAGATTGGTTATTGGACAGGAGACAGTTCGGACATTTGGGGAGCATCTATTCCACACTGTATCCACACACTGGTGGAGCATCTTCTGTTCGATCGATTGCTGCTGCTGCATATTTCGCTATATTTGTTGGAGCAAGCTTTTCTCCACCTGCAGAAGAGGTGTTTGCTCATCCTTCTTTGACTACAGATTGGAGAAAATCCCTTCCCCCCTCACCTGGGTGCCACACCTAAAATTAACCTGTGCTTTGCCCATGCATGTCCGAATCAAACATAGATTGGTTCGGTTTAGTGCCTCCTAGATCAGCTTCCTTCTTGTTTGACAAAAGTGATGATGCTTATTAACCGTCCAATCAGCAGGCTGCAGGTGAAATCATGTCAATCGGAACAGAAAGTAAGAGGTTCCTTGTCTGCTCTAAATAAAAGTAGAAAAGGTTTTTTACTGTAGTTGGGTGTTAAAGGGTATGTAAACCTGAACAGTCAACTTTTCTTATTTGCTTTCTCTTGATCTGTTAACCACTTGCCGACCGCCCACAGTATATTTACTGCGGCAGTCAGCCCCTCACAGGCAAAGCGACGTAGGACTACGTCGCTAGCCTGTGAGGCTCTAGGGGGCGAGCGCACGTCGCCGCTTGCTCCTGCACATCCCTGCGCGTGTGACCGGCGGACCCGATGTCCGCCGGTCACTCGCGATCGTCCGGTGCAGAGGGAGAAAGGCAGGCGGCTGATGTAAACAAAGCCGCCTGTCATTCTCCCCTGTGTAAGAACAGAGATCATACAGTCCTGCTATGTAGGATCGTATGTCTCTGTTGTTACACCACTAGCCACGCCCCTTTACAGTTAGAAGCATGCCCCTAGGGACACACTTAACCCCTTGATCACCAATAAAGTTAACCCCTTCCCTGCCAGTGTCATTTTTTACAGTAACAGTGCAAATGTATAGCACTGATTACTGTAGTAATGTCACTGGTACCCCCAAAAGTGTCAAAAATGTCAGTCAAGGGTCCAATCTGTCCGCCGCAATGTCGCAGTCCCACAAAAAAAAATCACAGATCGCCGCCATTACTCGTTAAATAAGAAAACAACAACAAAAATTACAAAAATCTTTCCCTTACTTAGTAAACGCAATAACTTTTGCGCAAACCAATCAAAATACGCTTATTGTGATTTTTTTTTTTACCAAACATATGTAGCAGAAAACAAATTGGCCTAAAATGTTAAAATATTTTGATTTTTACATTTTCTGGGGGGAATTTCATATAAAGAAATGTGAAAAATATTGTTATTTTTTCAAAATTTACGCTGTTTTTATGTTTATAGCGCAAAAAGTAAAAATCGCACAGGTGATCAAATACCACCAAAAGAAAGCTCTGTTTGTGGGAAAAAAAGGACGTCAATTTCGTTTAGGTACAGCGTTGCACGACCGCGCAATTGTCCGTTAAATTCACGCAGTGCCGAATCGCAAAATAGGGTCTGGTCAGGAAGGGGGTAAAATCTTCCGGGGCTTAAGTGGTTAAATATATTGTTGAAAAATGATTTTTATGTCTGTTTAGAAGTGTAGAAAAATACCTGTTGATCCTGCCAGAAATCAAGAGAGCTACAGTTCCTGTGTGTTCTGCTGTGCTGCACTGTTAGCAGTGTTCCTAGTTGCTAGACTACAGACCCCCCATCCCCCCATGTTATGGAGAACAGGAGAGGGGGAGGTGTTTTGTAGTAACACACTTCCTGTCTTAGGATGACAATACTGCTATAAAAAAAATACAGTGATTGACCATGGTCACCCTACGAAAATAAAGATAACCCCTGAAAAGGGAATACTAATAAAGTCACCACATCTTAGGAATTGATTCGTATGCTACATTACAATAGATTCTTGTGCTTAGATGCACTTGAAATACAAGGAAGGGGGAAGACAATCTGAATAAATGAATGCCCACAAAACTCAAGACAAGGGGACACAGATAAAAAACACACCCTACACTGATTGACAGAAATGTAGATTTGGAGAATAGTGAAAATAGCATACTGGCCTGACTCTCGTTTGAAAGTCAGACCAATTGGATAGAGAAAGAGCTTTAAAGCATCCATTTGATCCAGAAGTAAATTTAGAATGACAGTCTTGGTCCAGGCTGCAGGCCCTCATTAAACATCTATCCTTACCTGACAGACAATAGCATGAGTCTGTGCTTGGTCTGACGAGGAAAGAACCATCTGTGCTGGATTTGGACAGAAGGAGGGTCTCTGCCTCTTTGGCTTCTATGTTGAAAAACCAACTGAGAGGAGACAACAGTAAGAGCTCATAGCATACCAACAGGTAATATATTTCACATTCTAGGATCTGGTAGCCAGTCATCAAACACCCAATTTGGGTGACCCAGGTAAAAACGCAACTCTTATTGGTTTGCTAAACTATCAACATGGGAGTTTTTTTTCCTTTCAATAGGTATGATTTTTTTTAATATATAGTTTTCTGGTGTATTTTGGTAATAAGTGTAATGCCAGATGGAAAAAAGGAGTATACTGGAGCCTCATTATTTTTAAAGGACCTACATAACTTTTTTTTTATAATTTCTTTATTTAGCAAAAGGTTGTGATACAAACATGAAAAAAAAAGGTGCATCAGGTACAATGAAATACTACAAAACTTAAAGTATTGCCAGAGATAATGCTCCACAAAAGGGCGGTAGAAGAATGAGAATGACCAACTGGAGAGGAGTGGGAGCAATGCCTTTTTTAGTAGGCCGTCGGTGAGGTGCAGCAGACAAGCCGCAGGGTCATCTGCCACGTCGACATTAGTGAGCTTTTTGATGGTGTCAGTCACTGCTTGCCAGAAAGGTTTAACCAGCAGGCATTCCCAGAAAATGTGGAACATCTTCCCTGTGGCGCCATCACAATGCCAGCATCTATCTGATACAAGGGGGGAAAAACGATGAAGCAGGGATGGTACCCTATACCAGTGGTCCTCAACCCTGGCCTACAGGGCCCACTAACAGGCCAGATTTTAGGTATTACTTTGGGGAGATGCAGACTAGAGTACTGCAATCACTGAGCAGCAAATGATATCACCTGGGATGTATTTCAGTTATCTTGAAAATCTTGCCTGTTAGTGGGTCCTGTAGGCCAGGGTTGAGGACCACTGCCCTATACCACCGCATGAGGATCTTGTAACCGGTTTCCTGTATTTTGGAGGCAATAGAGGATTTTTGTGCAAAGAGAAGGATCTTGTCCTTTTGGGCGTTCGTGAAGGTGGTGTGTAGGTTGGCTTCCCATTGTGCAAGGAAGGGAGGGGAGAAGTCTGCAGGGGGACTGATCAGGGCTGCATAGGCAACATAGAGGCTATGTCATACCGGCTCCCGTCTGGGACAGATCCACTCAATGTCAGTCAGTTGACGAGAGATACCAGGGAGGCAGAGCACCCCCCCCCCGGAGGAAGTGCCGAAGCTGAAGTCCACTACAAAAATCCAGTGGAGGGTCCACAGACCTAGACAATGCCCCAGTGGAAAGGCCACCATCACTCCCCAGAAAGTCTACAAGGTGGAGACGGCCCGCAGCAGTCAGTCCACGAAACCCGCCACCATCGAGACCCTGGGAGAAATCTGGGTTGCCAACCACAGGAACCCTTGGCGAAGGGCACGGGGAGACCGCAGAGTGCAGGAAAGTGTCCCTGATGACTGAGAGTGTGCAGCCTAAAGTGGGATGGCCACCCAAATCCCTGGAAAGAGGCGTGGAGATCCATGGCCAACTCCTTGCCATGCCACCCAAGTCCTCCAACTGACCTACATAACTTTTGAGGTGGCCCTTCTTAACACCTGAAGGCGGACCTGCATAATTATAATAATAAAGGTGAATCTTTTTAACTTCTGAGGTGGACATTTATGACTTTTGAGGTAGAAATACATAACACTTGATGTGGACTTTTGAGAAGGACCATCATTATTATTTAGGGTGGACGATCATACCCATTTGAAGTAGGTTATCATAACAAATTCTTATGTAGATTCTCATAATTTCTGTGGTGGAAACTCTCATAGCTCTCATTTGCAGAGCCCTACTAGTTTAACCTCCTTAGCGGTATTCCCGAGTGTGGCTCGGGGTGAAATTCCAGAGCCATTAGTGGGAACCCTGAGCCACACTCAGGATAAGGCCAGGGAGCATCGCTGGATCCTGGTAGAGGATTACTTACCTTGTTGTCGCGATCCCGCGATGTGTCCCTGCAGCATACGGCGGCCGGATCTTCCGCCGAATGCTGTGAACCCCGGCTTCCGTCTCCTGCGATGTGACGCTCACAGAGGGGGGTGGAACCGGCAGCAAATTCAAACAGTAAAACACACAAACACACTGATAACATTACAAAATAAAATAAATTGACATTAGTTTGCCCCCCAGTGCCCTTTCCTGCAGTTTTACTGTACTATATATATACAGTGGGTACGGAAAGTATTCAGACCCCCTTACATTTTTCACTCTTTGTTATATTGCAGCCATTTGCTAAAATCATTTAGGTTCATTCTTCTTCCTCATGAATGTACACATAGCACCCCATACTGACAGAAAAACACAGAATTGTTGACATTGTTGCAGATTTATTAAAAAAGAAAAACTGAAATATCACATGGTCCTAAGTATTCAGACCCTTTGCTCAGTATTTAGTAGAAGCCCCCTTTTGATCTAATACAGCCAGGAGTTTTTTGGGGAAAGATGCAACAAGTCTTTCACACCTGGATTTGGGGATCCTCTGCCATTCCTCCTTGCAGATCCTCTCCAGTTCTGTCAGGTTGGATGGTAAATGTTGGTGGACAGCCATTTTTAGGTCTCTCCAGAGATGCTCAATTGGGTTTAAGTCAGGGCTCTGGCTGGGCCATTCAAGAACAGTCACAGAGTTGTTGTGAAGCCACTCCTTCGTTATTTTAGCTGTGTGCTTAGGGTCATTGTCTTGTTGGAAGGTAAACCTTCGGCCCAGTCTGAGGTCCAGAGCACTCTGGAGAAGGTTTTTGTCCAGGATATCCCTGTACTTGGCCGCATTCATCTTTCCCTCGATTGCAACCAGTTGTCCTGTCCCTGAAGCTGAAAAACACCCCCACAGCATGATGCTGCCACCACCATGCTTCACTGTTGGGACTGTATTGGACAGGTGATGAGCAGTGCCTGGTTTTCTCCACACATACCGCTTAGAATTAAGGCCAAAAAGTTCTATTTTGGTCTCATCAGACCAGAGAATCTTATTTCTCACCATCTTGGAGTCCTTCAGGTGTTTTTTAGCAAACTCCATGCGGGCTTTCATGTGTCTTACACTGAGGAGAGGCTTCCGTCGGGCCACTCTGCCATAAAGCCCCGACTGGTGGAGGGCTGCAGTGATGGTTGACTTTCTACAACTTTCTCCCATCTCCTGACTGCATCTCTGGAGCTCAGCCACAATGATCTTTGGGTTCTTCTTTACCTCTCTCACCAAGGCTCTTCTCCCCCGAGAGCTCAGTTTGGCCGGACGGCCAGCTCTAGGAAGGGTTCTGGTCGTCCCAAACGTCTTCCATTTGAGGATTATGGAGGCCACTGTGTTCTTAGGAACCTTAAGTGCAGCAGAAATCTTTTTGTAACCTTGGCCAGATCTGTGCCTTGCCACAATTCTGTCTCTGAGCTCTTCAGGCAGTTCCTTTGACCTCATGATTCTCATTTGCTCTGACATGCATTGTGATCTGGAAGATCTTATATAGACAGGTGTGTGGCTTTCCTAATCAAGTCCAATCAGTATAATCAAACACAGCTGGACTCAAATGAAGGTGTAGAACCATCTCAAGGATGATCAGAAGAAATGGAAAGCACCTGAGTTAAATTTATGAGTGTCACAGCAAAGGGTCTGAATACTTAGGACCATGTGATATTTCAGTTTTTCTTTTTTAATAAATCTGCAACAATGTCAACAATTCTGTGTTTTTCTGTCAGTATGGGGTGCTATGTGTACATTCATGAGGAAGAAGAATGAACTTAAATGATTTTAGCAAATGGCTGCAATATAACAAAGAGTGAAAAATGTAAGGGGGTCTGAATACTTTCCGTACCCACTGTATATATATATATATATATATATACATACATACATACACACTTTAAACTTATTTATAGTTATTTCTTATTTCATAATTTATAATTTTGTGTTTCAAACTTTATCATACCCGAGATGTTATAAAGAAGAACACACAGTAAAAAAAAAAAAAAAAAATCATATGTAAATAGTTGGTTTGGGCTGCTCGTCCTTAAGAATTACATGCAAAATAATGCACCTAAAATCCGAAACAATCATACCGCCCGGGAGGTTAATAATTAAACCTAATATTGTTACCTACCTCTGCTTCTCCACAGACTTTTCTCTGACCAGATATTCAGAAGGCACGTATCCCTTAAGAGAGTATCTTTCAGTCTCTTCCACCTTGCTCACCAGCCAGCGATCCTTTAGGATTAAATGGACGTGGAATCTTTCCTTGGCTTTAATACTGATCTCATCTTCATCCATGGCCTGGAAGTCTTTTACGCTCACGTATTTGTCAGAAAGACCAAACATTTTATGATGGCTGAATAAAAAGAGCCACACAACAATTAGATCCTTCCTTGTGGAGGACCAAATAGTACAATAAGGAATCATTTTGAGAAGTTGACCTAAGTGAGAATACAGGGTAAATATATGAAAGCATGCATTGCAAGAGAATATTGTGACCCAATTTCCGACCATAGCCAGGCGTGCAAGAAAGTAAAATCACGACTCCAGGATGCTTTAACAGTTTAACTGATACCCCCTAGCCGTATAAACCATCATGTCACAGATAGTGCTTCTAGATTTTTACCACTTAATATTTAGGGATCCAATCTTATGAAATGTTTTGTAAGTGCCCACCCCCTCCAATACATTATACTTAGAAAAAGTGGTAGTTATTCTTTTCCTCTTTACAATAACAGTGCAGAATGGGAATAAACAAATGCTGGAGAACGAGAGAGCTTGGAGGTTCTTCATGCTTTCTCTTTCCTCCAATGCCAAGACAGAGCAAGCTAAGCAGATTTTTTTTTTTTTAATGAATTAAGGATAGACTGTGATGAACATTACTCAAATATTTTGCTTTCAACAATCTTCTGAAATGAGGGTCGTTTATCAGCATCCTCGTTCCAACATTCCAGCATTAATCTGTAGATGTCATAAATGCATATCGGTGGCATTGGCAGTCTGTATCCCTCTACAAGCTTTGTTACCAGTTCCTTATTTTTTAGACCTGCAAAAGAACAAAAGAGAATATTCATAATTAAAGATCCAAGGTCCACCCAAAAGTAACATGGTAATTATAGATGAGGCTGGAGGTGGGGATGCTCAGTCAGCCCCTGGCTTCTTGTAGGTCTTGGATACTCCAATAGTGAGCTAGGTCTCCCTGCCATAATTATCTCCACCTGGGAGTTTTAGGTGTTTCTGACCACATTTGTGTGTCCCAACTGCTCTGGTTACATTCTCCATAGTATAAAATAAAACTAGAGTTCATCAGGGATGGAGGGAACCATTCATATTGGACACCGAATGTGTGCAGACCTAGGAACTTAGCACAGAGATCTCTGAATATAATCCAAGAAGGAGAAAAGAGACTGTCAGATGGGCTGACTCTCCGGCATCCACCACCAGATAAAAGTTTTGGATGAACGGATTCTATAAATGTAGAAAAAAATTTAGGGTTTTGGTTCCAGAGTGAGCTCTGTGGTACATCTGCGCACACGCAGATTGTGTCTATTATGGATGTCTCAAACCTTTACAATCCTTGCACATGCGCAGGAAATCTCCTGCATGTGCAGAGATGTGCAGAGATGTGATAAAGGACTCTGCTAGGAACTAAACACTGGCACGTCACAATAGTGGCACTGGAGTGGAAGTGTAAGGGATGTCAGGTACCCCATAAAAAAACACATTTCCGTTTTATGGCATTTCTATTCATTTACCAATAGATGGCAGCACAAAGCACAAAGTTCAACTGCAAGCAAGGCATGGGAGGAACTAAAAAGTTAGACCTTTTGTTCCTGGGGGGACAGAATAGCAGTTGCTGTCCACCAGATTAAAAGGTCATCATACCTCACTCATGTCCTTGTAATTGCAGGTAAGAAGGAGTATATTTATGGTTATAAACAGGGTGAAATTGATTTAATTCACATCATTGTGATCAGTAAAGGCTGCTGTCACTACTGTGTGATTGAATAACATACTGCACAAATGTTAGTGGGTCACACTGTAGCATCACATGACTACAGTGTACCAGGAATGTGGTTATTATAGTGTTATGTTATATCTTAAATTAGATTGTACTATGAGACCACTGTGATACAGAAGGAGTAACAACATATCAGCACATGTTTAATTGGTTATTATTTTCTAGGAGGACGTTATTCCTGTATATCAGAATGTTGATATTAATATATATATAGTTATGTAATAGTATGTATGAACAGAATAGCAGTTGCTGTCCACCAGATTAAAAGGTCATCATACCTCACTCATGTCCTTGTAATTGCAGAAACGTTTTCAATAAAAATAATTCTGGTTTCACCCGGTCCGAACCCTTCGCACATTGGAATTATTGACCATACTTTCAGCATATGTGCAACAGAAGCAGAGATAGTAAAAAGGTGACTGAACTATCTCTTGGAAAATAAAACCTGGCTATAACTATTGTGACAGCAGACAGGTAAAATCGCCTGGTTGCATCCAGGATGGGATATATGTGTGTCCTAGATTTAAGGCCCGTACACACGTACCGATCGTCGGCATACAAACGTCGGTGGACGAAGGATCTGCCGATTGTACGCGTGTTAGTATGGTGCCTCCGACAGATGTCTGCGCACAATCCGCGGACAAAAGTCTTTCGTGCAAACATGAAAATATTTGTATGCCGACACCAGAACGGACGATTGTTCGCCTGTCAGTACACAATTCGGCCGACAGACCGCAGATTTGCAAGACTGGGCATGCTCAGAAAATAGAAAACACAGGGAAAGTTAACCATTACATGACATCACTTCTGCAGTCGGCGGACAAAATTCTTGTGCTGTCCTTGTGCTGTCTTTGCACTTTTCAGCAGACACCGACATCCCGGGGAGAAAAGAGGAACATTTGTAAGCCGACCATCGGTACGTGTGTACGGGGCTTTAGACTGTGGAGTTGTTTCAGGGGGAAATACTGAGTTCTCAAGTGGTAGAGGTAACGAGACCAGCTGAGGTGAGTTGGCTCATTAGGTTCTTTACAAAAACTCCCAGCATGCCTAGAGAGAGGCTCCACCCTGGAACCAGTTTGTTGCCTGTGTAAACTTGAGTCCTATTTGTGCGGTGAGATAGCCTGTGTGGCAGACCTCTTAGACAGGGAAATACAGTATCTCACAAAAGTGAGGCCTCCCCCCCACATTTTTGTAAATAATTTATTATATTTTTTCATGAGACAACGCTGAAGAAATTACACTTTGCTACAATGTAAAGTAGTGAGTGTACAGCTTGTATAACAGTGTAAATTTGCTGTCCCCTCAAAATAACTTAACACACAGCCATTAATGTCTAAACCGCTGGCAACAAAAGTGAGTACATCCCTAAGTCAAAATATCCAAATTGGGCCCAGAGTGTCAATATTTTGTGTGGCCACCATTATTTTCCAGCACTGCCTTAACCATCTTGGGCATGGAGTTCACCAGAGCTTCACAGGTTGCCACTGGAGTAGTCTTCCACTCCTCCATGATGACATCACGGAGCTGGGGGATGTTGGAGACCTTGCGCTCCTCCACCTCCTGTTTGAGGATGCACCACAGATGCTCAATAGGGTTTAGGTCTGGAGACATGCTTGGCCAGTCCATCACCTTTACCCTCAGCTTCTTTAGCATGGCAGTGATTGTCTTGGGGGTGTGTTTGGGGTTGGTATCCTGTTGGAATACTGCCCTGCAGCCCAGTCTCCAAAGGGAGGAGATCATGCTCTGCTTCGGTATGTCACAGTGCATGTTGGCATTCGTGGTTCCCTCAATGAACTGTAGCTCCCCAGTGCCAGCAGCACTCATGTAGCCCCAGACTATGACACTCCCACCACAATTCTTGACTGTAGACAAGACACACTTGTCTTTGTACTCCTCACCTGATTCCCGCCACACACACTTGACACCATCTGAAACAAATACGTTTATCTTGGTCTCATCAGACCACAGGAGATGGTTCCAGTAATCCATGTCCTTAGTCTGCTTGTCTTCAGCAAACTGTTTGCGGGCTTTTTTGTGCATCATCTTTAGAAGGGGCTTCCTTCTGGGACGACAGCCATGCAGACCAATTTGAAGCAGGGTGCTGTGTATGGTCTGATTACTGACAGGCTGACCCCCCACCCCTTCAACCTCTGCAGCAATGCTGGTAGCACTCATACATCTATTTCCCAAAGACAACCTCTGGATATGACGCTGAGCACGTACACTCAACTTCTTTGGTCGACCATGAAGAGACCTGTTCTGAGTGGGACACGTCCTGTTAAACTTCTGTATGGTCTTGGTTACCGTGCTGCAGCTCAGTTTCAGCGTCTTGGCAATCTTCTTATAGCCTAGGCTATCTTTATGTAGAACAACAATTCTTTTTTTCAGATCCTCAGAGAGTTCTTTGCCATGAGGTGCCATGTTGAACTTCCAGTGACCAGTATGAGAGAGTGAGAGCGATAACACCAAATTTAGCACACCTGCTCCCCATTCACACCTGAGACCTTGTAACGCTAACGAGTCACTTGACACCGAGGAGGGAAAATGGCTATTTGGGCCCAATTTGGACATTGTCACTTAGGGTCGTACTCACTTTTGTTGCCAGCATGTGTTGAGTTAATTTGAGGGGACAGCAAATTTACACTGTTATACAAGCTGTACACTCACTACTTTACATTGTAGCAAAGTGCCATTTCTTCAGTGTTTTCACATGAAAAGATAAAATAAAATGTTTAGAAAAATGTGAGGGGTGTACTCACTTTTGTGGGATACTGTAGGTGCTAGGGACAGCACAAGGCTGCACCTAGTTGTTAGCTAGGGAAACATCCTGTGTAGTGAGTTGCCAAATTGGCAAGGGTTTATTTTCATGTTTTCTTGTTTTCCTTTTTTGTTTGTTGCCATTTATGGTTTTGTAAATAGTGTAAATAAACAACACCTTTCGGTTCACACTAGGGCGACCTGTGAGGCGACCTGGTCTCCTCACAGGTCGCCTCCCATAGGGAAGCTGCGGACCCGTTCTAATAGGAGCGACACAAGTCGCTCCGACCTAGAAAAAGGGTCCGGAGCTTCTTTGGGGCGACCCGGAGGCGACCGCCATAGACTTCAATGTTATGAGGTCCGTGGCGGCCGCTCCGAGGTCGCGGCGCGCTACTCGCACCGCGACCTCGGAGGTCGCGGTGCAAAGTAGCGTCGCTGCAATGTGAACCGGCGCTTAAGGCTCCATGCACACAGGGCGTTATAAAAACGTGCTCCAAAGCTGTTTACTTGACGCCGGGAAACAGCAGCTGTAAAAACGTGCTTTCAGTAGCTTTTTCCATTAGCGTTATTGCACGTTTGGCCACAGTAGCTGTTAGCAGCGTTTTTTCTGCCTCCATGTAAAATCAATGGTTCCCTATGGGAGCCTATTGATTTGATTGGAAGTCGCACCGCAGGTCGGATCAGGATGATCCGACTTGCGGCGCGACTTGCGCTGTGAGAATCTTGAGGGGGAACTCCACGTCAAAATGGGGAAAAAACGGCGTGGGGTTCCCCCCCAGGTTCCAAACCAGGCCCTTCTGGTCTGGTATGGAATTTGAGGGTAGCCCCAAACCGAAAAAAACGGCGTGGGGTCCCCGCCAAAATCCATACCAGACCCTTATCCAAGCATGCAGCCCGGCATACCAGGAAAGGGGAGGGGACGAGCGAGCGGCCCCACCCCCCCTGGATCATACCAGGCCACACGCCCTCAACATGGGGGGGTGGGTGCTTTGGGGCAGGGGGGGCTCTGCACCCCCCACCTCAAAGCACCTTGCCCCCATGTTGATGAGGACAAGGGCCTCATCCCCACAACCCTGGCCGGTGGTTGTGGGGGTCTGCGGGCAGGGGGCTCATCGGAATCTGGAAGCCCCCTTTAACAAGGGGGCCCCCCAGATCCCGGACCCCCTCCCTATGTGAATGGGTATGGGGTACACTGTACCCCTACCCATTCACCCCATAAAAGGCAGTGTGTGTAAATAACGACAGGAGACGTTTTAGAAAGTTTATTAAAAATCTTCATCCTGTCTTCTCCCTCTCCGGTCTTCTGCTCTTTTGCTGTCCTCACTTCTTGTCCTGTCCTCTCTTCTTGTCTTCTGCTCTTTTGCTGTCCGCTCTTGTCTTCTTCTCTCCGGTCTTGTGGTCTTCTGCTCTTTTGCTGTCGGCTCTTCTTCTTCCTCTGGTCCTCCTCCGACGACGTCTCCGGCGATTATGCCCGTCTCCGGTCTCTGCAGCTTATTATATAGCCATTAGGGGCGTGGCCGCCAGATGACGTCATCTGGAGACCCCGCCCCCTTGTGTCACAGATGACGTCATCTGTGACACAAGGGGGCGGGGTCTCCAGATGACGTCATCTGGTGGCCACGCCCCTAATGGCTATATAATAAGCTGCAGAGACCGGCATAATCGCCGGAGACGTTGTCGTCGTAGGACCGGAGGAAGAAGAAGAGCCGACAGCAAAAGAGCAGAAGACCACAAGACCGGAGAGAAGAAGACAAGAGCGGACAGCAAAAGAGCAGAAGACATGTGATCCTATATAGAAGGATTATATGGGCTCTATGATCATTTCAGGGAGAAGAACGGTCAGCTGTGTTTACAACAGCCGACTGTCCTCTCTCAGCCGGGAGCGATCGCGGGTGTCAGGCGGCAATCGGAGCCACCTGACCCGTGCATCTACGTCGATTTGCGCAGGAGAGCCACCCTGCCACAGAAAAAAAGCGGTGGGTGGTCGGGAAGTGGTTATTATAGAATCTTATCTCAGGAGAATCCTGGACAGAGGTGATCATGTTAAGCCATATGATCAGCAGAGACAAAAAACAATCCCTCCGAGGGGAATTTTCAACTCATGATGAAGAAATGGACCTTGGGATACTATAATTTTCACTTTCCTCCCACAACATGGAGTTAAATGTCCTTTCTAGAACATAGACTGGTACCTCTACGATCACCGATATGTCACAAATCATCCTCTATTGAGAAAAACAATTTGTGCATTTAAACAGGGTCACATACTAAAATGTTGCCCCTCATTTTATGCTCATGCATATAGCACACTATTCTTCACATACAGGTAAGTACATAGCTTCATGTCCATATTATTATTATTATTATTATATAGGATTTATATAGCGCCAACAGTTTGCGCAGCACTTTACAACGTTAGGGCAATCAGTACAGTTACAATACAATTCAATACAGAAGGAATCAGAGGGCCCTGTTCGTTAGAGCTTACAACCTAGAAGATCACATATCACTCAATAATCCATGAGATAATACTGTATATTCATCTAAGTTGCTTATAATACAAATCGTTCTGTTTCAAATGCTGCATTATGCCATGACATACATTCTTAGAACCAGTCTGTCTGGACAGTGTAGTCACCTGCTGACTTGGCACTACCTGCAGACAGCTTAACTCTTCAATAAGACACAGATATTATATCTAACACAATTTTATTTCAGATAATTGCAGTACAGAGGATGTTTCCCAAGTCTTTTCAAGTGTAAGAAGACAATGACTTTTCTAGCTCCTCTCTCTGCTAACACTTACTGAGGGAGCTAGAAAGAACGGTGAGGGTCCAGCAGCAAACCATGTAGCTAAGGGCATGTCAAGGGGCATCTAATGCGTCTGGTCCCACTGACGTGTTTCATCTCAATGTCATCTCATGAGTGTATCAGTACCTCATTTCTTTCCTGTATATGTTAGCTGAGACAGATTAGTCAACCCTCTGCCCACTCTGCACTTATTATCTCCCAGTGCTGTCCTTCCTTCTCCTAGTCTGAGTGTAGCTGTACCATTAACTACAATTGGAGTCAGTTATATAATCTAGCTTAATAAACAAGCAAAAAGTTGGGGGAGCAAACCCTGAACATGTATTTCTAAAGCTGGTGCAGCTATGAACCAAGCGACATGCATATTAAAAAAGAATAGCGCACACATGCAAAAGAAATGACTATCAAATATGAAGACAATCCATAAATAAAAATGGGGATTTGGTCCCACCATATGGCCATATCGTGCTCAAGCCCACTACTACGTCAAAGTACCCCATTGTCAGTGGGTCCTACACTATCCATAAAAAAGGGATGAATCCAGCCTCTCTAACCCTTGGACACAACACTCCTTGCTGAGAGAGATTTGCTAATGCACTACAAGGGACTCCTCCTATATCTACTTGATAGTGGACACTGATAGAGTACAGGTGTGTGTGTGTGGGGGGGGGTGGGGTGCTCAACCACAGAAGTCTGGTCGGACCGAATACATAATAAACAAGCAAAAAGTTGAGGGAGCAAACCCTGAACATGTATTTCTAAAGCTGGTGCAGCTATGAACCAAGCGACATGCATATTAAAAAAGAATAGCGCACACATGCAAAAGAAATGACTATCAAATTTGAAGACAATCCATAATAAAAATGGGGATTTGGTCCCACCATATGGCCATATCATGCTCAAGCCCACCACTATGTCAAAGTACCCCATTGTCAGTGGGTCCTACACTATCCATAATAGTGTCTCCAAGGGTTAGAGAGGCTGGATTCATCCTTCTTTTTATGGATAGTGTAGGACCCACTGACAATGGGGTACTTTGACGTAGTGGTGGGCTTGAGCACGATATGGCCATATGGTGGGACCAAATCCCCATTTTTATTTATGGATTTTCTTCATATTTGATAGTCATTTCTTTTGCATGTGTGCGCTATTCTTTTTTAATATATAATCTAGCTTCATATCAAAATACATTTTGAAATACCTGACTGCATTGATTGTTATTTTCAATATCAGGCTGGAGCTCAACTTTCACATGGTGCATATTTGTTATTGTAAATTCAAATTTGTTTTAAGTCTGCAATGATGTGAATGAGCAATTAGGATAACATGTTGATTGTATCCCTCTGTATGAAAACCAGAATAAATTGCTTAACAAACAAATGTAATAATTCCTGGAATTCCTATATCATCATTTCCCTTTTGCCGTAATTTATGTTTTTAACTCTTGTCAGGGTCAAAAGGAAGGGTAGCTAATTCTAGGGGTGATTACAGGAAGATGTCTTATTGCTGATAATTGGGCTTTACTGATGAGTAGAAGTCTCTTAGCCCGGTGAAGTATATTACCTTTGTATGGGAGCTGCCCCAATGTAAAAATCTCATACAGGACAATTCCAAAAGACCACACGTCAATTTTATTGGAAATTTCCCAATGCTGTAAGACTTCTGGAGGCATCCATCTTACAGCAACTTTATCTTTAACTTTCAAATACTGCTTTCCCTGTGGGTTAAAGAAACACATTTCTTATTACCATTTAATCGTGTAAACAAGATGCCATTTCTCTAGTCTTAGGACTATTGCATGTTGGCACCTGGGCTGGAAGAAAGTAAATTCTGGTGTATTCCTCCTACCCAGGAAGCCCAGTGTACAGCTGCCTATGGACAATGGCTCTGTTTGGCTGTTCTTGGGTATACCCAAGTACTTGCATGAACAATTGTATAGCTTATTGACGTCCAAGAATAGAAAATGTTGCTGGTGTATACCTAAGTACAGCCAAACAGAGCAGTTAATGTCTTTAGGCAGCTGTACGCAGAACCTATATGGGTCAGACTTACTTTTTGGTCAATCAACTTTGGAGGTGGTACTTCATCAGGCGTGGGGAAAGTTTTTGCTTCTGAAGTGGCCATAGATTATATGGGCCACCCAGGTCTAAAGATTTCTGACACTAGTGCATGATTCCAATATGGGCGGGGTTCATATAACTGTTTAGTCTGGGTCCTTAGGTGGTTTTAGAAGGCCAGTACATGTCGTTTTGTATCTGCATACAGCTCATAGACTGTACTATCAGAAGGAATAACTTTGACTCAGGCTGCCTACATGATCTGCTGTTTCAGACTGCTTGACACGAATGACAGCTCCCTAATGGACAGCCAAATAAAACATAGGGGATATACCCGGTAACATCACTGACCAAATATGTTCATTACCTTATTTGGGTCAGTGACGTCATCCAGGATAACCCAGCCCTTTGTTTACATCAGGATTGGACATGTTGACCTGTTTTCTTTCGGCGTGCGTCATTCTTCGTCATTGATGTGGATCTATCTTAATAAAGGACTTGTCAAATTATGTCTGTATTTAGTTAATTTATATATTTTTGTGAATGAGTTGGGATAGTCATTCATGGGAGGGGCGGTATCTGGGGTCCCTCTTATTATTACAGGGAGTATCCAGATTATGATAAGCCATCCGCCTGCTGATTCCCACAACCACTGTGCCAGGGTTGAAGGAAAGAGGTACTTGTTACCATCATCATGGTGACAAAGTGCTTTGCATGTTGCCGGTATAGCTCAGGGGGGCCCCACTTTCCTGGCCAGCCAAACTGCGTTTTTGTTCGCATCCACCACAATCCCTGCTGCTTTGTTTACAGGGAGATTTCCGTTGACAGTTGAATGTGTCAAGCAGGGATATGTCATTGGTTGCTAAATGTTTCACTGCCCACTGAGGTTTGGTTGATCGTCAGACTCCGAACATGTAACATTTCTGCAGATCATTTCTAGTCAGAAATAAAAATGCAATATAAAAATATGATTTTTTTATGTTGTGTTAAGCTACTTTTGCACAAATTTATCTGTTTTGCTGAAGAAAAAACAATTACGTTAATAACAGAATGTGTTGGGAATTAGGACGTCAAACTCTGAAAAAGTTCACTTTTCAAGCTAAAGAATCAATATGGGGTTTGAGGGTCATTCTTTTTGTTACAAGAATTTGTGCTTAATTCAAACCTTTATCTGGACGGAAAGTCCAAACTGGGATATTTTGCAAAGTAGGTTATTGCCAACCAGGATATTGTGACCATGCAGTTCCAGATAGCACACACGTTTCACTTCCAGGTAAGCCATTGCGTCTGCCACTTGGTGCGCAATATACATGAGTTCTGCTTCCTCTAAATGAAGTCCTTCTTCACCTGTCAAGAGATGAGGAGGTATTATAAATAAGCAGACCATTGCTTGTCTTTTAAATAAAAGTTTTCTTTTGCAACACCTGACCACTAACATAACTCACTCATGATCAGTCTGCGGGTTGAAAGTAAACAAGACAACAGCTTCAGGTTGAGTAATCTCCCACTGCTGCTAATGTACTGTATTGTATTGTATCTAATTGGATGCAGCGGCTATCCAGCAGACAACTTTCAGCTCAACGAATTCAATTTTTCATTTGGGGGATGTCGGGTCGGAGTTTGCCAACAGTGCGACCCACATAGCGAATTCTGGCCAGTTCCATAAGAACTTCAGAGTGTGTACCCAGCTTAACAGTTTCACCGTCCCTTCATCCAAGCCTAAGGATTACCCCAACCCAAAACCTTAAACTTCTTTCAGTACTTAAAGAGTAACTTTACTTTTGTTGAGAAAAAACTATTTCCTCTGGGTGATCAATGTACATTGCAAGGATTTTAACAAATGTCATAGCAGATTACTACCTTTTTATGTCCTGAAGAAACAGCTGTGTGTTCCACTATGCCCTTGCAAAACGAATTCCTGAATGGGAGAGTCTGGTCTGGTATAATCACCTGGCGCATGTACAGTGTTTTAATGAGGGATGCTGCAGTGTCTGCATCCCTTTAAAAGGCATAACCCTCTAGGGAGTATCTCAACAAAAATACAATTCCTATTAAAGAATATGCCTAAAATTTAATTACAAAATGGCTTGTGTGACATTTGGTATTTGCTATATTATATAGCATATATAATATATATATATATATATATATATATATATTTTTTTTTTTTTATGAAAGTGGAATTCTTCTTCAATCTTTCCTGCAGTAAACAGCAGTGACCTAAGACCTGCAGGAAGAAGCACATTGCTCAGGAAGGAAAGTAGCCTGAGACTTCTGAAAGTGTGTCGGATGAAGAGGATTCCCTGAGCACTGTAGCTCTGAGTGAGCGATGATGGGACCAAGATGGGTGAACAAGTATGTACAAGTTCTCTTTTTTACAGGGTACCATTTTTTCCAGTATTTATTTTGTACCAAGGCCTCTTTATAGTGATGAACCCATGCTTTGCCCATGGAAGGTAAAGCAACAGGTTCACTTAAAGCAGAACTATGGGCAAAACTTTTTTTTACATTTTGGATAGAGTAAGTAAGGGTTATAACCCATGTTAGATTTTTTTTCAACTCCTGTGTCCCGTTGGGGAGACTTTTCTTCCATTCCTGTCCTATAGTTAAACAGGAAGTGAAAAAAAATCCCTTCAAATTAAGGAAATTCCTTTGGGACCCCCAGCTCACCAGAACTAGTGTCCCCTTGGAAGATTTCCCTTCTTTTACTTTTTTGGGGACAACCCAAAATTTGGATTCTCCTTTTAGTCTCACTTTCAATAATAATGGTAAACAGGACAAATTGAGAGGGGGAATCTCCCTAAGGAAGGCACAGACAGCAATAAAAACTGAAAGGCGTTCTAATCCATCGCCACTTTATCCAAAACTAAAACAAAAAGTTTTGCCTTTAATTATACTTTAACTATCTCCTTTCCAATGTACTCCTTGCCTTTTCTTCTCTTTCCTTTCTGTGAACATTTAATGCTCCCTTTGCCGTAATTTAGGAATATAGGGGAAATTTTGGTGGAACTGTTACACAATGGATGCCAAAGCAAATATTCTGAAGGGTGTTCTTTTTTATTTCTTTTGTTTATTTATTGTTTGTGTACTGTCAATTCAATTTTTTATTTTACTTTTTTCACTGTCGGTTTTTTTCTACAAAAAAAAAAAAAAAAATGTAGAATAATGAGGTCAGCGAGGCTCTGGTTTTTGCAAAAAAATGGAAGGAGCTTTTGTAACCCTGAGAAGACATTTGAAGCCCATTGCACCCTTAACCACTTGCCGACCGCCGCACGACTATCTACGGCGGCGGTCAGCCCCTCACAGGCAAAGTGACGTAGGTCTACGTCGCTCGCCTGTGAGGGTTTAGGGAGCGAGCGCGCGCCGCCGGAGGCGCGCTCCCGCTCCCGCGTGGTCACGGACCCCCCCGCGCGTGTGACCGGCGGACCCGATCGCCGCCGGCCACTCTGCGATCGGCGGGGGAGAGGGAGAAAGTCAGACAGCTTGTGTAAACAAGCTGCCTGTCATTCTCCTCTCTGTATGAGAGATGATCACATGGATCTACTATGTAGATCCATTGATCACTCTGCATACAGTTGAAGCCACAGCCAATCACAGTTAGAATCACGCCCCTAGGGACACACACAGCCCCTCCCTCTCAAATAAAGTTAACCCCTTCACTACCAGTGTATTTTTACAGTAACAGTGCATATATATAGCACTGATTACTGTAGAAATGTCACTGGTAACCCCAAAAGTGTCAAAAATGTCAGTCAAGGGTCCGATCTGTCCGCCGCAATGTCGCAGTACCGCAAAAAAAATCGCAGATCGCCGCCATTACGCGTTAAAAAAAAAAACAACAAAAATGACAAAAATCTTTCCCTTTGTTAGTAAACGCAATAACTTTTGCGCAAACCAATCAAAATACGCTTTTTGCGATTTTTTTTACCAAACATAGGTAGCATAAAACAAATTGGCCGAAAATATTAAAAAATTTTGATTTTTATATTTTTTTGGGGGGGAATTTCATATAAAAAAAAGGGAAAAATATTGCTATTTTTGCAAAATTTACACTCTTTTTTTGTTTATAGCGCGTGATCAAAAAATCGCACAGGTGATCAAATACCGCCAAAAGAAAGCTCTGTTTGTGGGAAAAAAAGGACGCCAAATTCGTTTAAGTACAGCGTCGCACGACCGCGCAATTGTCCGTTAAAGTCACGCAGTGCCGAATCGCAAAATACCCTCTGGTCGTTTAGCAGCCAAATCCTCCGGGGCTTAAGTGGTTAAAAACCAACAAAACCACTTAAACTTCTTGGTAGAATAGATACAGGCTCACCCTAGCTCTACCGCATAATGCAGGGGTGTCCAAAATTATTTCAAAGAGGACCAGATTTAAAGTAGTGAACATGTGTGAGGGCTGACCATTTTACCTGACATTCTTTGGGCTATTAAAATTAAATGCAAATTAACTATTTTATGCAAAGTTTATTGCAAACGGCATACTTTTCATTTTTCATTTAATTTTGTTATATGGATGACAAATCTAAACAGATGTTAAATCACTTTGCCTTTCATATCTTAAGGCCAGATGAAAAAAAAATCCAAGAAGTTGAAATATGTCAGGAACATTGTAAAGTACATTGCATATTATTGGTAATAAAGGTTGCCTGTCAACTTTTAAGTTAAAACAATATGAACAGGAACATAACACCAAGTATACATGTTGTGTCCAAATATATTTATGACTGATTTTGTCAGGAAGGTCCTGCCAGGAGACAAGTTGGCAATCGCAGGCAAGGCCCTGCCCCTTGAATTTCCCAAAGCTAATTGGCTAATTGCCAAATGTGAAAGCCCCAGCATGTGAATTGAGTGTGCTGCGCACCTGATGACAGTTAAGCATCAAGAGGCCTATTTAAGCTAGATCTGCTCCCAGGATCAGTGCTGTCTCGTCTACAGCGTTCCGTGCCAGTCCTGCTTCCTGTTACCTGTGTTGCTCCTGAGATCTTGACCCGGCTTGCCTTTGACTACTCCAGTTCTCTGCCTGCACCGATCCCGGCTTGTCCTTTGACCATTCTCCAGTCTCTCCACTTGTACCTGATCTGATCTCTCTGTGTATGACCCGGCTTGTCTGACTCTGCTTACCTTCCAGTATACCTCGAGGCTCCCTAGCTGCTGCATTGATCCAACTACTCCCAGGACACCTGCCTCCGTCTGGAACTCTACGCTACCAGCAGTCCTGCAGCCTGCACGTCCACCGGCACTCGTGCGACTCTGCACTCTGCGCTTCCTGTTTACTCTATCAGGGGCTCTGAGTCAGAGGTGTAAGAGAGGCCTTCCTCCGCACATTCAGGCTCTACCTACCAGGTACGTGACAGTACGAGACAGCCATGTCTGAGCCTGAGCGAGGAACCTCTCCCCTGGATGAATTATGCCTACACCTGGCCGGCCTCACACAGGCCGTCAAGAGCCTGCAGGAAGGTTATACACGGTTGGAGGAACGTGTTCAGACGCTGTCAACACCATCCACAGCTTCTAATGCTGCGTCCTCACCTTCTGCTGGGAACCCTGCACCATCCACAGTTGTGATGCTCCCTCCGGAGCCCAGAGTACCTACCCCCGAAAGATTCTCGGGTGATCGCAGCAAGTTCAGGGCTTTCTGCACCGCTTGCGAACTTTATTTTGCCTTACAGCCCCGCACCTTCTCTTTGGAGACCACGAAAGTTGGGTTTGTCATCTCCCTGCTGCAGGGGGAACCCCAAGCATGGGCTCATCGTCTTCTAGAGCAGAAAGCCTCTTCACTGGACACCCTGTCCTCTTTCTTCAGCGACATGGCCCAGATCTATGAAGACCCTCAGCACTTGCTCAGGATGTGCCTGAACCCATGCAGCTTGGCCTACTCCGTCCTTCGCTTACCAACGAGGAACGACAACGCAGGCGACAGAACAATCTGTGCCTTTACTGCGGGGAACCAGGCCACTATGTGAGAAATTGCCCAGTCAAACTCCGTAAGTGGTTGTCTATCTCTTCTCCCAAGTCCCCAGCCCTGCCAAACGGTTCTTCTCATCTGGTTCTCTCTCTTCTGTTACAGCTTCCAGGAGGAACTATTCAAGTACCGGCTATAATTGATTCCGGGGCCTGCAGCTGCTTCATAGACTTATCCTTTGCCGCTGTACACCGGATACCCTTACAGTCCAAGGCCCGGAAGCTTTCTGTTCATCTGGCAGATGGGTCCACCATCAAATCTGGACTTGTTTCTCAAGAGACCAGCCCTTTACCTGTCACCACCACTTACAACCACCAGGAACTCTTACGTTTGGATGTCATAGCCTCACCTTTGTTCCCAATTATCCTTGGCATGCCTTGGCTGCAGGCACACAACCCTCACATTGATTGGGTTACACAGGAGATCCAGTTCAAATCACCCTACTGCAAACAACATTGCATGCCAGGACCACCATGTTCCCCATCAGCCTTGTTATATATGGATACAGACCCTGAGGTTTGCAAATCTGTCCCTACCACGTACCTGGATTTTTCAGACGTTTTCAGTAAAAAAGGAGCAGAAACTCTCCCCCCTCATAGATCCTATGATTGCCCCATTGAGCTACTCCCAGGGGCCGAGGTGCCTTTTGGACGAATCTTCCCCTTATCTGAACTGGAACTCGTAGCTCTCAAGGACTACATTGATGAGAGCCTAAAGAAAGGGTTCATTCGCCCATCAACCTCTCCAGCTGGAGCAGGCATCTTTTTTGTGGAAAAAAAGGATCATTCTCTCCGACCTTGTGTCGACTATCGTGAACTTAACAAAGTCACGGTCAAGAACAGGTACCCCCTACCTTTGGTACCCGAACTTTTTCAAAGACTCAGGTCAGCCACAATCTTTACAAAGCTGGATCTCCGAGGGGCATACAATCTGGTCCGCATACGAGCTGGGGATGAGTGGAAGACGGCATTTCGTACCCGATTCGGACATTTTGAGTACCTGGTGATGCCTTTTGGCCTATGTAATGCCCCTGCCACATTCCAGCATTTTGTCAATGACATTTTTAGGGACTTTCTGGATCTCTTTGTCATCGTCTACTTGGACGATATTTTGATCTTTTCCCCTTCTTTAGAAATTCACCAAGGACACGTAAGAAAGGTGCTGACCCGCCTTCGACAACATGGCCTGTACGCCAAACCAGAGAAATGTGAGTTTGAGCGCCAAAGCATCCAGTTCCTGGGACTAATAATCTCCACAGAGGGTATAAAGATGGATCCTCAAAAGGTCACAGCCATTCTGGATTGGCCAGCTCCCACAGATAAGAAGGGAGTACAACGCTTTGTAGGATTCGCAAACTTCTACAGAAAATTCATAAAGGGGTTCTCGGCCATCATTTCTCCCATCACACAGTTGACCAAGCATAGCAATCGGTTTTCCTGGACTCCCGAAGCCCAATCCGCTTTCGAGACTCTTAAGCAACTGTTCACATCTGCACCTATTCTTAAACATCCCGATCCAACCTTACCATACGTGTTGGAGGTTGACGCATCAGAAACGGCAGTAGGAGCAGTACTCTCTCAACGCCGGGGAGCCAAAGCCCTTCTGCACCCAGTTGCATTCTTTTCTCGTAAACTGTCATCGGCAGAAAAGAATTATGACGTAGGGGACCGTGAACTTCTTGCAATAAAGGCTGCACTAGAGGAATGGAGATATCTCTTGGAAGGGGCAGCTCACCCCATACTAATTTTTACAGACCATAAAAATCTTGAATACTTGAGGACAGCAAAACGTCTGAGACCACGTCAAGCCCGGTGGGCATTGTTCTTTTCAAGATTTTCCTTCCACATAACCTTCAGGCCTGGGTCGAAGAATACTAAACCCGACGCTCTTTCCCGCATTTGTTTGGTGAACCTGAGGAAATAGAGCTTCCTGACACCATTCTTTCCTCTGGAAACTTTCTCTTATTGCAAGAGGACATCTTCTCCCAAATCAGGCAAGCTTCGGTAGGAGTCTCCGCTTCTTCCGAAACACCCTTGCAAGTAAGGAATGGACTTTTATGGCATCAAGACAAAATCTTTGTCCCAGAAGAAGTACGTGTCCCTGTCTTAAGCTTATGCCACGACCACGCATTAGCAGGTCACTTTGGAGCTAGTAAGACAATTGAGCTGGTCCAGCGTACCTTCTGGTGGCCTCATCTGGATAAGGACTGCAGAAAGTATGTGGAGACATGCAACACTTGTGCCCGAAACAAGGGTAACAGGACCAAAGCATGGGGTCTGCTTCAACCACTGCCAATCCCGGACAGACCATGGAGAATGATCTCAATGGATTTCATCGTGGAACTCCCTCCTTCAGAAGGGTACACAACCATTTATGTAGTCGTTGATCGGCTGTCCAAAATGGCACATTTTCTTCCTATGAAAGGCACACCATCTGCTCTAGAGACAGCACGGATTTTTATCAAGGAGATAGTGAGGCTCCATGGAATCCCAGCTAACATTGTATCTGATCGAGGGGTTCAATTCACCTCAAGGTTTTGGAAAGCCCTCTCAAGAACCCTGGAAATTGACCTATCCTTCTCTTCGGCCTATCACCCCCAAACTAATGGCCAGACGGAAAGGACCAACCAAACCCTGGAGCAATACCTGCGCTGCTTTTCTTCCTTTTCCCAAGATGACTGGATATCATTACTTCCTCTAGCTGAATTTGCCTACAACAATTCCAACCACTCTGCTACCAAACAATCCCCATTCTTTGCCAACTATGGCTTCCACCCATCCTTCCTACCCAGCACTATCCCGGAAAGCTCTGTGCCAGCTGTGCTAGAAACCGTAACCTTCCTGGAGACCAACAACAAGCTACTACAGGAAACAATAGCCAAGGCACAGGAGTACAACAAAAGAATGTTTGATAGGAAAAAGCGTGGCGAATTAATTCTGGAACCTGGCGATCAAGTGTGGTTATCCACCACCAACTTAAAATTAGCATGTCCATCAAGGAAACTGGGACCTAAGTTTGTGGGGCCATTCCCTGTAAAGAGAAGGATCAATAATGTGGCTTACGAATTGGAATTACCAGCCTCCTTTAGGATCCACCCGGTCTTTCATGTGACCCTTCTGAAACCTGCCTCTCCCAACCCCTTCCCGGAACGAAACTCTGGCCCACCCGAGCCAACAATAGTAGGGGGAGAAGAGGAATATGAATTTGAGGCAATTATGGACTGCAGGAAAAGAGGTAACCAAATCCAGTTCCTGATAAAATGGAAGGGATATGGCCCTGAGGATAATTCTTGGGAACCCGAAAATAACATCCACGCCAGAAGACTCCTTCAGACGTTTAAACGGTCCCATCCGGAAAAGATGGCCCAGTTGGGCATCCGGAGGCTGCCCATTGGGAGGGGGCCATGTCAGGAAGGTCCTGCCAGGAGACAAGTTGGCAATCGCAGGCAAGGCCCTGCCCCTTGAATTTCCCAAAGCTAATTGGCTAATTGCCAAATGTGAAAGCCCCAGCATGTGAATTGAGTGTGCTGCGCACCTGATGACAGTTAAGCATCAAGAGGCCTATTTAAGCTAGATCTGCTCCCAGGATCAGTGCTGTCTCGTCTACAGCGTTCCGTGCCAGTCCTGCTTCCTGTTACCTGTGTTGCTCCTGAGATCTTGACCCGGCTTGCCTTTGACTACTCCAGTTCTCTGCCTGCACCGATCCCGGCTTGTCCTTTGACCATTCTCCAGTCTCTCCACTTGTACCTGATCTGATCTCTCTGTGTATGACCCGGCTTGTCTGACTCTGCTTACCTTCCAGTATACCTCGAGGCTCCCTAGCTGCTGCATTGATCCAACTACTCCCAGGACACCTGCCTCCGTCTGGAACTCTACGCTACCAGCAGTCCTGCAGCCTGCACGTCCACCGGCACTCGTGCGACTCTGCACTCTGCGCTTCCTGTTTACTCTATCAGGGGCTCTGAGTCAGAGGTGTAAGAGAGGCCTTCCTCCGCACATTCAGGCTCTACCTACCAGGTACGTGACAGATTTAGACCAACTGACATTATCTGAGATTTTACAATGTATTCGGAGCATGCGTGCTCCCTAATCAGTCACACAAGGGGAAACCACATATAAGCGCTATATGAACCTGCCGATGATGAATGATGCCAATGTAGTAAATAGAACATTGAAAAGTTTTATTCAAAATCCATTCCATGTAGGTATAAAACAGCAGTATACCTTGTACAATGACCCCCGCTCGATCTGCAATGGTGAAGCCAAAATAAGGGGTTAAAAACTCACAACTTGGTGACCATCCAGTGTGTGTGTGAAGGCATAAAACCAGCCAGGAACAATGCAGTAGTGTTGACAGTTGTGTCTTGCTCGGGCTGTGAGGAGATGAGAACAGAATGCCACAATCCTGGACAGGGAAGGGTGGAAAAGGGGTCACACGATGCCCGGTATAGGAGGCAAGGAGGATCGCCTTCTGTGGCCGCTCCGATCACCCACAACGAATGCCAACCTGGAAGGGGACCCGGATGTGATGTCAGACTCTGGGGGAAGGAGGACCAAGGTGAGGCTTGAACCGCTATAGAGCCGCTGGTGGTGAGCGGCATGTGCGGTGCCCAATGCAGGGGAGCCTTCTTCTCGTATGAGATAGGGTTGTTACCAGCGCTATGGAGTTTTCAGTACCTTAAGTTAAATATTGTGATGTAAGCTGCCTCCAACCTACCACTGAGGTAGTAAAATGGAAAAAAATGCACAATGTTGGGAATGGTGCTATCACTTAAAATATTCAATAATAAAAGTGTATATTGTGCGCATTAGTAAAAGATAAACTGCATAAAACATCCGTATTCGGTAAGGTGCATATAGTGCATACAGTGCTTGTGCCCCTTTAAATACAAAGTGCTATGTGCTGGTTAAAAACTTCAATAAACAATGCATGGGCTGTGTTTAGTGTACCATAACATATATCACATATGTACAGTATATAAAGTGCTGAGTGCTAGTATTGCAAAAAACCACGTGAGTGATAATGTGCTTTTTAGATATTCAATATGGCACCTGTGGATCCCCACAGATAGCACCGCTGCTTACCGCACACGTAAGGCAGATGACTCAGTCGTTCCTCGGTCACTAAAACACAAAAGAAGCCTCCATTGCATAGTATATGGTAGTTGTGTTTAGAGCAAGTAGCATCCACTCACATTTAGGGAGTTCACTATCAGTATAGGTGTTCGCCGCGATGCTTCCGCGTTCCAACGGCTTCTTCTCGTATGGTTGTCCTGTGACAACTTTTCAATGTTCTATTTACTACATTGGCATTATTCATGACTATTATTGCCGCCATCAGTAATCATCATCGGTGGGTTCATATAGCGCTTAAATGTGGTTAACCGTTGAGTGACTGATGCTTTTGAACATCCCTCCTGGTGTGTTTTTTTCCCACACAGCTGCTACTTGACCCCCAGGTGTTCTGCCAATTATCATGGAGAGGACGCTGGTCCTGTCATACGATCGCCAGATTTATTTGTGTTTTTTGTGCTCCCTAATCAGGCTAAGTCTGAGGCCATATTGAGCAAGGGATATAAAGCTGGCGGGGATGGGCTGTGGGTGTTAACAATAGTGTATTCACAAGTAACGGGAAAAACCGGAATTGGATGCAGCAGGCCGGGATGGACCATCATTTTGAGTAAAAGTCATTCAAAGCAGTAGTATATATAAGAGGATGTATAAAATTAATGGTAAAAGAACTAATATGGCATACGTGCAGTCCAGTCTGCATTGAAAGATCCAGAGATCCCAGGGGTCCCGAGCAGCGCTCTGGGATTCAAAGGGGCCACAACAATAGACTTTGCCAAATTACCTGTGGGGCCGCAATAAACCGAAACACGGGCCGCAATTGGCCTGCGGGCCAGACTTTGGACATATATGGCATAATGGAATGAATATGGAACTGAATGTCGGTAACAAGAAAAGCCAGCACATGAATGCTTTGTTTCGGCAACTGCTATGAGTAAGGCTATGGCCGAAACCCGTTAGCATTTCTCCATGTTGTACACAGCTGTCATGCTGGAATAAATCGCATCAAAACTAAGCATTAGTGCGCCGGCTTTTCTTGTTACTTGAACTTTTCCTGTATTAACTTTTTATTATTAATTTGCCAAAATGTATTTCAATTTTTTTCTCAGTCCTACAGAGGACAAAGTTTATAATAGATTTTTTTAAACTTTACAAGCTTTTTCAAGAAATTCAAAGTTTTATGAAAATATCTGACAACAAGCACAATTTTCATAGATTGGTGATCAGCTTGTAAGTACACCTGCTCTATATTCAACATGTACATTATTTCCATTATTCCATATTATTGTGCTTTAGGAACCAACATAAAAAAGTGAATTTAAGAACTGAAAAGAAAAGGATAGATGGGAAGGAGGAAGTATGTGGTAGGTAGGACATATACTAGCCATAGATGAATAGAATTTCTAATGAAAATTATTTGAAAAAGTCTTAGGAAAATTTGCAGGAAAATTCATAGAATATCAAAATGTCGTTCGAAAGATTTTGTTTGCTTTTAACATTCAATTTTGGAATGAATGGACTTAACCGAAAAAAAAACCACGTACAGTGTTAGAAATTAATTTGATTGAGACAAATCTTCCATCCTGCTCCTTAACATGTTCTCATCACTGTGGTTTAAAACAAATGTCAATTTGACCCCACTAATGATTACCAAAACAAACAAACATTCTTAAAACATTTTTTTCCTAAGCATTTTTGTTTGAAATTTCTTGGAAGAAATGTCTGTGTCCAGCATTAGTGTGCTTGAAAACGTAGGAGGGTCCGTAGCTAAAAATCGGGGTGGGGTTAGAGATGGTTTGTCTTCATTATGTGGATTTGCTGAGAGACTTCTACAACTCACTTGTAGGTTGACAACAAAGAAAATGCCCTCTGCCCCCACCTATAACTGGCCTTCATAGCAAAGAACACATGGAAGGGCAACGCACATGAGACAAACAAAAATAAAATTCCCAGTTCAATTTGCTAACCAGTTTGCTTACCAACCAAATTAACCTGTCTAACAGTTTGCGTCAAAACAGGGGTTTACTTAGCACACATTT